>NC_141762.1:1292500-1938750 GCF_982258835.1 Parasteatoda tepidariorum
AAAAGGGGGCTGATTATTATCGGTATATGATGTGATCTAACAAATATGAGCAGTCATTAAGTTTAATGGTTCATTTTAACGAGGTAATAAAGGTCAAATTGTTGCGGAAAGTCTGCAGATTTCCTGCTCCAATTTGCATAGAACAACTACAGAATTAAGTTATTTAAAAGGAGAGACCTATTAATGAAGCAATGATTTATTTTTATCTCGCAAATAATCTCTGGATTTTTATCAAATCATGTTGTGAAAAGGAGAGTTGGAAAATTGTGCTTTAATTAACTTGATTAGTGCTTGAAAGCAAAGAATATCGTTAAGATTTGAAAATTACAGCCTGCCTCCAATAAGAGGCATCAGTAACAATTCTGCATTAAGATAATTTACGCTTTTAATTAAGCAAATTATACATTCTTTTAAGTCTTGTATACTGCGTATGTGTACATAATTGCTTAAGAATTACCATTTTTTAAATTCCGTTGCTATTTCAATCGCAATATACTTGAGATGCTTATGCAAAATTTTTAAAACAAACTTAATGGTCAAAAAACTGTTTTTTATATGATTAACGGCGCATTCTTATTGGCCAAAAAAAGTAGCATGGTATTTTCCTTAATTAACAAAGACGATTCAACTTATTTGTTCGTCATCGGCATAAAATTAACAAAGTTATAAATGTTGAAATGTATGTTTTTTTTAACTGTACTTTGCTGTAATCATTCTTTCTTAACATAACTTTTTTATTATTATGATAGTGTTTCTGATTTCGTTTAGTATTCTAATTAAAAAAATATAAACGATATTCCTTTATTATAAAGTAATCTCAATTTAACTTATAATGTAATACTTAATTAAAAATATTTTTTAAAGGGTGCATGATTTATTAATCATTTTATGATTATTAAACAATAAATAACATATATTTACTTTTATTCTAAGGCATGTTTCATATATGCCTAGGCAATATATGCAGTTATAATAATGAATACTAAATTGTAACACATTATAACAAATTAACTTTTGACACAAATACTAAATACTATTTTTGGCGAAAAATATTTATGAGTTTTCATGATACCCAAAAATTAAATAGGAATTTAAAAATTAAATTTGTATATGAAGTTGCTGTGGTAACCGACATAAATAATTATGTTTACATTTGATCCCAAAAGAATCGGAAACTAAAATTGTGGAACAAAATTTGTGTTAATATCACAAAACTTTTTGGGATCTTTTTATTTAAATTTAAAATATCTTATAATAAACAACATTTTTACTTTTGCTGTAATAATTTGTTTATCGTTAAGTAACGAAACTGATTACCTACCATCCGTGGGGGGTTGTTGAACGAAGCGACAGAGCCGCCCTCTTGTATAATGGAACCAGTATTGGTTAGGTAACAAAATATACTATTGTACAGTGCGCAAAAAAATAAAAGGACAACCCTGTATAAATTTGATCCTAGTGATCGGATTTTCACTTTCTAGGACTCAATCTTAATGGCTCGTGGGGTTTATATTTTATTACGTCGGTTTGTAACATTTGATTGTATTTCTTTGAAAATTCATTTCAATTTTAATTTTCGTAACTCAATTGAATATTGCCCAATTAATTCTCCATCAATTTCATTTACCACGTGAATTTTCGATTATTAAAAAAATTGCGGTTTGTTACATTTTATTGTATTTCTTTTCAATTTCAAATTTCATAACTCAATTGAATATAGCCCAATTAATTCCCCATCAATTTAATTTACCATGTGAGTTTTGGATTATTAAAAAAATTGCGGTTTGTTACATTTGATTGTATTTCTTCTCAAATTTCAAAACTCAATTGAATGTTGCCCAATTAATTCCCCACAAATTGCATTTACCATGTGAATCTACGATGATCAAAAAATTGCTGTTTGTTTGATATTTTTTTTCAAATTATCAAAACTTTACTATTTATAAGGAATATCCTTAAGATGCTCATTAACTCTGGAAATTTTATCAAATAATATGATGAGAAGTTTATAAACAATTTCGAAAGGTCATAGCTTGACAGAATCACTACCAAAAAAATGCAAAATATCTCAGAATTTCTATTTAAACTTTTCAGAAAAAGGATGAATAAAGATAAGGACACAGTTGGTTGGAGAAGAAAGGGCTTCCAAATCTTTTATGTCGAAAAAAGAAACTCGTTTTGAAAGAAAAGTACAAAGCGTGCCCACTTTCGAAACTATTTATATTCCTTGAAATTTTAAAACATGTGAATTATTTATATAATAGAAGTCACAGAAGTTAATAGATTTTAAACATTTATTTACCATATACGGAAGACTAGAAAATTCTTACGAGTTTTTGCTCATCATTTGACTATAAAACTGTTATTGTGCTTCGGAAATTTCAAAACCATTGGTGATTGAATTCTATTTGTATTTTTACAAAATATTAAACTAAATAAAAAGTTCGTATTTTTTTCTGCCCCACATTCTAATTCTTTATTACTTTAAAAAAGTATGTATAAATCAATAGATTTTCCTTCTAATTTTAGCTGCAAATGATTTCATTAAAACAACTTTTTCGTAACATTTCTAACGTTTGAAATCGTCTCTTAAGCTTCTAGAAACGTTTTTATTGACTTCTTGTAACACAAAAATGTCTCGTTTCTTATAATCAAAATAAACTTTTCATTTACTGATTGAACTCTGTAATAAAAAATAAATAAATGTTATGAAATTTTCTTTATTTTTGACGAAGCCGTTTCCTGAAATATGCTCTCAGCAAAGTGGCAAAGTAACTGTCGTCACTTATTCAAAAAAACAAGTTTCGTCGAAGTTAAAGAAATATATCGTCAAAGTTAAAGAAATATATCGTCAAAGTTAAAGAAATATTTATAAATATTACTATTTATAAATAATAAAAAAATTATAAAAACTAGTAGCACCCAATGTATCTAACTTTTCTAATAACCACTGTATCGTAAGAACCATATGTGTGGATCAATGCCGCTCAAACAACACAAGAAGGACATATTGAACACAGAGGTAAATTATATTCATACCCGAGGCGGGATTCAAACCTGTGATCTTCCTGGTACAAGATCAACTCCTTGACCACGATTTAGCAAGGTCAGCTTGATCAGCCACTTTGTTTTTGATTATCTAGTCTTCATTCTAGATTCGTCATTCTTGATCGCGATCTCCCACAATGAACCCTACGTTGAGGTTTCGAGTTGAGGCAATATTTTCGTCATACATTTGAGAGTTCACGTTTCGTCACAAATCACGTGATTTCGTTACGAAATGACTTCCAATATTAACGTCCAATATTATTCGAATATTAATTATACATAAAAGCAGCTCAGGTATTGCTGAATCGTCAAAAGTGAGAATTTTATGTCTGAAAGTGAAATGTCTGGTTTTCCGAAATCTAACAGATGCTGTGAGCATTGCAAATCTCTTTAAGCGTAGTTCATATTAGTATATTAATGTAATTTGCACCAAAAAATACTAATTGTTAATCGGTTAATAAGATCGGATGCCAATTTAAATAACTTTATCTTATAATGTAACGTAGAATTACTTTATTCTAATAATAGTTATAATAATAATAATAACAATCCTCTTAAACTCTTAATTTAGAAAAGAAACAAAATTAAAAACGTAATAATAACTCTACAGGTTAACTCTACCTTTGAATTAGGGATACAAAATAATTTATGGGAAAACAATACCTTTATGACTTTTATGCTGATGACAACCAAACCAATATGAAACTTAATGTGGGAAAACTGGATCCTACCTTGTGATATCAGCCCAATAAAAATGCACCGAAAATAATGGAAAACGGCGTCACCATTATTAGATTTAAAATAAATGTTCAACTTCATATTCATAACAACCATAAGATTTTACATGAGTTTCCTCTTCGCTTAAAAAATCCTAAATAGTAAGTACGACGTTGAACCATATTATTGGTATAGCGTTGAACCCTTTAATTTATAAAACAGTGAGCCCTATTATCGGTTTAATGTTGAACAACATTTAGAGAATAATGTTGAACAAAATTGTTTTTAAAACATTGAGCCATGTTATCGGTTTAAAATTGAACCCTATTATTGGTATAGCGTTGAACCATTTTGTTTTTAAAGCATTGAGCCATATAATAAGTACGATGTTGAACCACCATATGATCGGTACCTTGAACCATAATGAGGTATAACTTTTATAATCGAATGGTTCTAACTAACTCTTATAAAGATGTTAATTAGAACGATTCAATTGAACTATAATATCGCGTAATCAAGTTTAAGAAGTATAAAGTACAATAACATGGTTTAATTAAGCACTACATTATGTTTACAGCAATTTGAACTGCTATATAGTGTAATGAATTTTTTTTAAATAATTTGTATCGATTACGCTTTTCTTATGTGGCTTAAGATACATTAATTAAAACCAAATTTTTAATAAACAGAATTTTTTAATACGCAATCTTGAAAATGAAGCAATAAGGTTTGTTATTCTACTATGTATAACAACTCTCTCTTATTAACAAGCATTAGTTACATACACGTTATAAATTTCGAATACCAACGGAATTTCTAATACACGGGAATAGAGAGAGAGAACATTTTGACAACATCAATTCGCGAAAATTAGCTGAAGTAATTTGAGAGTCTAAAATATAATAAACATTTCTTAAAACTAGTATGCGAAGTTTATTAGAATTTGCGAAGAGCATTTACTAACAGAAAATATAAAATATTATCTATTATCTTTCATTATTTAAGAGTTGGAAATACTATTAAATTATTATACTATTGAAAACAAATTGCATTTTGGTATTTATGTCCGTTTAAACATATATTAAATTGAATTGACTCGATGTATTAAATTAAAAGAAAATATGAATTAATTTTGAATTCCTTTTTTACTTTAACGATTTAGCCAATAGATTTCATCATACACATCGAAAATTGATTTTGAATAACAATTGATGTAAGCAAAACAAGAGATCTGACTCGTTTTATATATAAGTATTTTTCAAGTTTTAATTTATCAGTATAAAAATTTCAATGTTGCCATTATTACATAGCCAATACTATAAGTCTTTTTCTATATCTAACATAATTTTGACTCCTAATCTTATCTGACCTCGATTTTCTCGATTTCTCTGGAACTATTCAACTGATTTTATTCAAATTCTGTAATTTGCCACTTAAAGTTTCATTTTTTAATATGATGTAAAAATTCGTGTTGTTGTTGACGTGTGCCTGTTCAGGCAGAGGGGGTGCGATTGTTCTTGTTTTCCGGTGGCGCCATCTATGGCCAAGAATTCAACTTCTGCCACACCATACGTCGCACCCGTTTACAGGGCGGGCCCATTCATACGTCCATTCCTTCATCCACAGATCGTAATTTTGACCTGAATCAGAGAACGATCGATCTCCAATCTAGTACCCCCAGAGGTATTGATTTGTTATGGGAACATGGAGAACTTTTGCGACTCGACAGATTTAACGTGCATCAGTCACTTTACTACACAAGGAGTGTTCGGTCGGCGGGGTTCGAACCCACGAACTCTCGGACATAGGCCCAGCGCCCTACCGACCAGGCTATCCCGACCCTGTAAAAATGCGTGTACTTGGCAATTTGAAATTTTTTCGACTATTATTAATTGAAATTACAAAACACAATAAAAATAATTAAAGGGTGTTTAATGTGTGGAAATATATTTGGATAAAAGAATTTAATAATTGCGTGCACAAAAAAAAAATCAATTCGCTTAAATAGTTCTCGAGATTAACAATAATGGGACAGCATTTTGAACCTATGCTCCGGTAAAACTATTCTCGGGACCTTATTTTCCAGATTGAAAGCTATATTTTGGTTGACAAGCATAATAATCCGTCTACAAAAAGGTATGTTTATTAAGAGAAATCTCGTTTATGTTTATAATTTTGTATTTTAAAGTATCATCTGCACTAATTAATTAGTATATTTGAGGTCACCCCCTTGAACCATTAAGATTGCGTACTAGTACGTGAAAATTCGATCATTAGATCAAAAGTTATTCAGTTTTTTCAGTTTATTTATTGATCGATTTATTTTGCGGACTACATTTAAATAACATTATATGTACTGAGAAATCTGTATAATTTTTTCAAATGTTTTCTTAGAACTGTCTCCAACTAAGTTTTACAATTATTAAATAAAATATTTGCCCGTCTTAATTTAATAAACAATTCATGTAAAATGTATCATATTCTTAATTAGCCCAAAAATATAATAAATTATTTTGCCTCCGATTCTAATAGCGTGTTCTTCTTATTCTTTTTTTTTCTAAATAAAATTGTAATAATGATATTCTTAAAAGTTTCTTTTATTTATTGTTTAACCCAAATATCTTTTTCTTTCTTTTAAGTAGAAGAACAAATTAGTATCAATAGTAATGAAATCATCGAATTTCTAAAAATGGAATTCGTGTAGATCTTTAGAGAATTTTTCCTAAGAGAAAATTATTAAACTACTGCTTCTGAAAATTTATTTATTTGTTTGTTCGTCGTTGGTTTTTTTTATTTCCTTTTTTAACTGAATTTCCTGAGTGGCGGGTATTGTTTCTTTTTTTCGCATTTCCCTGAGCGATATATATGAATATTAATGTAATTCAGTTGTCAATGCAGAAAAAAGAGAAAAGTAAAACAAAAAATGCATTTCTTTTTTTAAAAAAATATTTGAAACCTAGTTTACAAATTTTAATGAATATTTATCGTCATCAGAGTAATTACTCATGTTTTAACAATGAATAAATAAATAAAAGCGAAATTCTTTTTTCCAAATGTATCGATTGGAAAAAAGCATTTCGCTTTTATTTATTTATTCATTATATTTATTTCGCTTTTATTTATTTATTCGCTTTTATTATATTAGCGAATTATTTTATGTTTTGAAACAGACAATGAACAACAGACCCATTTTTGTTTTCACGACTACAGTGTTCAACTTCGCAGACCAGTAATTTTGACCCCAAACCAGAAGACTAGGAACCCTTGGATCAAGTATCAGGACAAACTTTCTATCATGTGGGAGTTTTTGGTAAAACTTAAGCGCATTTTAGCGTTACATGAATAAGATAACCTCTCACGATTATTAAGACTGCAGGAGATTCTAAAACCCATGATACGCCTATTACTATAAGAATATTTTACGTGTGGTTGACGAGAGCAACGTGTCATTATTCAAGGCAAAAGTCGTATTGATCGAATCCAAGCGATGGATGGTACCATTCAGAGTGTTCACCTTCCAAACAAATGACTCACATTCGGAACTCAGCGTTGACTGGTTGATACGAATTCACCCAGCTCGCACCGACCACAGTACTGACTTAAAATATCCCCTGTGGTAGACGGATCATGTAGTAGAGTGCCCTTGCCGTTAGGGTAACCGTTGGAGATTTTTTTTCCTTCTCCATGTAACGCAAATGTGGGTTAGTTCCATCAAAAAGTCCTCCACGATGGCAAATTTCTTCCAATACTTGATCCAGGCGTTCCCTTTTCTTCTGGTTTGGATTCAAAATTTCAAGGCTACGGAGTTAAAAATTAGTAGCCGTAAACTCAAAATTGAATCGGCTGCTCAATGCCGGTTATATATATAAAAAAATTATAATATTTTTAAATAGTATTTCGCAATTACCTCCCTTATTATATAATTTCAGAACCCTTGGAAAAATTCGAGTTAACAGTGTATGTGTATTGCATGCAACAAAGCGAAGGAAAAGCAAAATCAATATTTAATTCTAAAGAATCTTTTCTGAAGAAGAGGAGATTATTTACATTAAATATCCTTATATTACCTCTTTACGTCAAATATCTATAAGATATCTTTTATCAGATATCTTTTTTTCTCGCTTAAATATTGACTTCATGACCCTAGCTGTGCTTAATTTTATTTGGAAAATTATTGTTTGGAAGTAAGTCGTGTTTATATGTGAGATTTTACTTTAACAGTGTCTTGTGCTGTATTTCTTAACCATAAATTATTAAAATGCTAATTATAATATTTTCCACCAATTTTAATTTAAATTAATGCAAAATAACGAAACGATTATGAGAAATATGCTCAATAAAAATCCTGCATGATCGGGTGAAAGTATTAATGAAAAATATTTTTAAAAAAAAGGAAACAGTGATCAAAATTCTTTAATTTATTCGTGTGTAAATCCTTCTTCATTTTATTTGGAAAGAATAGTAACAAATTACATAAAATAAATCGTTTTACTATGAAAAAAGTTTATTTGTTGGTCTTGTATTGGATCGAAAAATATTGTTCTTATAAGTGTAAAATAAATAAATGAGAAGATATGATGGAAAATATTTTGTTAGAGTACAAACAAATCTTTAAAAGTAATTACACTGAATCTAAATAAGTCTGAAATATATTAAAAGATTCCGTAAGAAATGAGAATAATTTCTTTGAAAATAGAGTCTAAAGTATGGCATTAATATCTTTTTCTTTTTTCCATTTTGAGTTTAATCTTAAATTTAAACAAATATTTGAAACAAAATGTAATCAAAAAGGAAACGGGAAAATTTCAAGAAGCTGGAAAAGTATTTCGAGTATAAAAAGTGAAAATTATGAAATATTTCATGTAAAGCTACAAAATACTTAAAAATAGTTTCTTTTTTTTTTTTTACTTAAAAATGAAATACAGGAAAATATCATCAAATAGTATGCTCTTCTGATTTGACTTCAAATATATATGTTTTTAAAAATAAGTCTGAGAACTAACGACTTTGGAAGATTAGAATTAATAACTAAGAATTAACAACTAAATAAGAATTAAGTGCAACTTTTGATTTATTTATTTTTATTTAACGAGAATAGCCAAGGTAGACAACACTCCCCATAATGACAAAACTAATGACACACAAATAAAGACAAAATTAATCGTGTCTGGATCACAAATAAATATTTGAGTTAAAAAGAAACAGAATAGCTATCAAAAATCTATCAAAGCGCTATTTTCAAAGAATATAAAAGTAACAAAACCAGCTGGAAAATCTGATGAAACCTTGGGGTATATCCAATATTAACCTCTCAGCTTCTCCAAGATACATCCACCAAATCAATCAAGTTTATTTAGGTCGCAATCCTGCCCTTATCATCCATGATTTTCAAGATTCCAATAGCGATGGTTTTGTTTCGTAAAAATTAATAAGTGATTCTTAATGCGTATATTTTTTTTAACTTCATTTCTGACAAGGGCTCTAATAATATGTATTAAAAGTGGTCTGTACAGAACATCCTGTACTTTTGAACTACCTTTTTGATCATCTATTAATTTAACCCCTTAACGATTGGTTAATTTTCAAGAAAACGACCATAAAAGTGCCTATTTTTTTAACTTTTGCATTTGTATTACGTATTTGATTAATGCTGCAGCTAGTTTAAAATAAACTAACTATCTACAATTACCTTAAAAATATCTTGGTACTTCCATCTGGTGTGTAAAATGAGAAATAAAATGTTTTCCCAGTGTAAAAAATGAATTAGTTTTATTCTTATTGGCGCATTACTACTGAGCACTCAATATCACGGGAGTGAGAAATAGAGGGCGAAACCTCGCCCCGTCATTTTCACGAGAGCGAGAAGGAAGGGGTTAAACTACCTTTTAAAAACAAACCATATTACCGTTTTAATGACAGCAAAGCGATATGCTATCAGAAAATTCACGTTTTCAGACACCCCAATCTGACGGTTTCGAATAAAGTATTCTTACGTGTCTGAAATAAATATTCAAGTTTCCAGTTGCAATGATTTTTTTCCCTTAATAATTTAATTGTCACCATTACATGAAAACAAACTGAGCAAAGTACATAAATGTATGCAATGCGAAAAAAAAAAGAACCACCCCCATTAACTTTTAATCTAATCATCGGATCTTCACGATCTAGGACTCAATCTTAATGGTTCGATAACAGGGTGCGTAGCGTTTTTAAAAAGTACTTAAAGGTGCTTATTTTCGATTTTTGTTTTTTAAAGGCCCTTAAAGGTGCTTTTTTTCATTGAGTGTTTTTAAAAAGTGCTTAATTTTCCCTTTTCCAAATTGAGATTTTTCCTTTGCCATGTTGATTTTCGCTACGAATTATGCAGAAAAACACTGTTCACATTGTTCTATTCAACATTTTCACAATTAATTCAACCCCAATCTGTTTTGGCGCATCGTCAGACCGTAACTTATGAAAACGCCATTCGATTTACATGATTCAAAAACTTTGACAATTGTCAAAAACAATGCCAAAAGAATTTTTTTTTTTTGACATGAGTGTTAAAACCGAATAAAACCGTCAATTGTCAAAAACTTTCCAACCCTGCTTAGTTATGATATTCTTTTAAAGTGTTTAAAAATATTATTAGAGTGCTTGAAAAATGCTTAAAAGGTGCTTATTTTTTGTTGAATAATTTGGCTACGCACCCTGGAGAAGATGACTTCAAATATGCTAATTAATGAGTGTGAACGAAGTTACGAAATCAGACACACAAACGTGCTATCTCTGAATAACAATACATTTTTTGCGCATTCCTGTTCTCCAAAATATAATATATCAATAACGTTGGATCTAATGCTCGAATCATCGCGTTCTAGGATTCAATCTCAATGGTTTGAGGGGTTGACCTGAAGTATGCTAATGAATTAGTGCAGACGATATTTTAAGATACGTAATCAGACACAAAAACCTACTTTCTCTGAATAAACATATCTTTTATTTCGGCAGATTTGGATTTCTGACTCTAAAATATAGGGTGTAGCCTCAATCTGGGAAATATTTTCACTAATAGTTTGATCAGGAGAGCGCTTCAAAGTTTGAACCCCTTCATGGTAATTTTACTTTTTGCGTATTTCGCTATATCTCGAGAGCTGTTTAAGTGAATTTAAAAAAAAATTGCACCCAATTATAAAATTCGTTTATACAAAGATAATTCCACTCAAAAAATAAGTTTTAATTCATTTTAATTATTTTATTTAATAATAGTCAAAACATTTTGAAATTTAAAATATTAAATTTTTTAGGTCGTTTTAAGGTATGTCATTTGGAAGGTATGTTTACGCATGAAAAATATTTGCACACAGTTATAAAGTTCGTTCATTCAAAGATAATTCCACTCAAAAATGGCGCCCGTTTAAAATTCGATTCTTCAGGAACTATTCACCGATGTCCCCAAATTGCGTAATTTGCCATGTAAAATAACATACTCTAAAATAATACAAAAAATTGTTTCAAACTTTTTTTAACTATTATTAAATAAAATAAAATAAAAATAATTACTATTTACTGAAATTTAATTTTTGCATGGAATTATCTTACACTGGTGGACAAAATTAAGAGATGGAAAGCATTTTCGCACATTCATTCGCACATGCAAGATACCCGCACACCGCTCCATGTGTTTGACAATGGTTCCGTGAATGCCCAGAGGTACAGGAAGGAGGTCCTAGAGCCCTATGTGCGTCTTTTCAGGGACGCTGTTGGCCCTGAATTCATTTTTATGGACGACAATGCGCGACCACATAGGGCTCTCATGGTTGATGAGTATCTGGAAAGCGAGGATATTCAGCGAATGGATTGGTCAGCCAAATCCCCTGACCTGAATCCTATTGAACATGCTTGGGATGCTCTTGGGAGAGCTTTTGCGATGCGTCAACCTCCCCCCAGAACCATTCTGGAGTTAAAAATTGCTCTGGTGGAAGAATGCGAGGATCTTCCACAAGTCCTCCTTAACTCCCTTATTAACAGCATGCATACTCGTTTTGCATGCTGTCTGTCTGTCAGGGGTGACCATGCACCATACTAGAGGCAACACACACTGTACAAGCCGCACTTTTATTGTCATCTTTTTATCCTTAACTTCAGACTACATTGGATTTATTGGCAATAGGTCTTGCCAGTGAATGGCACTTTCATTTTTGTTTTGCATACTTATCAAGGAATAAGCTATATCCATACCAAATTTCATTTATTTATATTCAGTATTTTTTGAGATATTGGGGAAAATGTCTTCCATCTCTTAATTTTGTCCACCATTGTAGAATAAGTTAATTTTATAATGGTGCGCAAATCTTTTTCAATTCACTTAAACAGCTCTCGAGCGACATTCGCGAAAAGTGAAATGAATAGGATCCAAACTTTGGATCGTTCGCCTGGCGTATCTACGGGGGCCACTTCTCCCAGATTCTTCCAGCTGTCCTTTTTATTTTGGAGATCAGGAATCTATATCCGTCAAAACAATATGTATTTATATTCGGAGAAAGTACGTTTTTTTGTCTGATTTACACTGATGACATCGGGTAAAAAATAGTGTCCGTTCTAATTCATTAGCCTATTGGAGGTCATTCACTCAAACCATTCAAATGGAGTCCTAAAACATGAAGATCCAATCAAAAATTGTTCAGAGTTTTTTTTATTTTTAATGGCAAGGCAATACAAAGAAATAATTAAAACAGCAAATTCAGAGTAGAACAAATGACATAAAAGAAATTGACCGAAGTCATTAAAAGTTCTCTTGAACGCCAATGCCGTCTCAGAGTCGTAATGGAGTGATGAGCAATGGTGGAGGTGGTCTCTATTCATAGGCTCTGCCAAATTACATAGGGGGGCAGTTTGGATGGTGAAAAATCCCAATGCGATGGAGATGTTCTCCTAAACAGTCATGTCCGGTCAAAATACGGAATTTTGCAACAGCTTCTCGACGTGGAGAATCGGTAATGGCCATAAGATCACCGCTTTGACTGAAAACGGTCAAGTAGTTGAACTTTGAATTTTTTTTGTCATAATCTGTTTAATATACAGCTTTATAGAATGATATGATATTTTTGAATATCTTGACTGAAGCAATCTCGAGCCCTTCTTCGCTAGGAAATCAGCCTGCTCGTTTCCATGAACTCCACAGTGGCCAGGAATCCACTGGAGTGCAACACGCTTTTTCTTTAAGACCAACCTCTGCAAGTAGTCCCGACATTGAGAGATTTCATTCGATGCAGGAGCGTTATTTGAACTTATGGTCAGAATTGCTGCTTGAGAATCAGAGAGCAGAACCACTCTTGAAATTTTATCTTGAAAGATCAGTAACTGCTTTAGTGCAATACGAATGGCCTCCACCTCTCCGTCAAAAGCAGTTCTGTATTAAGAATTTCGCCCCATCGAAATAAAGATGACACATTTTCAGTTTTCCTGCGCTGTATGAAATATATATACTTTAAACACTCCCATTTTGCGCAATTTTTAACGAATTCTTTTCAAATTTTAAAATTATATTTTATTTATAAATTAAAAATTTTTTGTTTCATTTTATTGAATATTTCTGCAGTTATAGTAAGAAAACGTAAGTCAAAATAAATATTTTTTTTAATAAAAATATTCATATCTGTGAATAGAAACTAGGTTTTGTGGGCAGTTATTATGTATGACTATCGACGTTGTTGTTGCTTATCCCCTTGGTCTAGAGCCCTAGACCAAGTCTAGAAGATCATGTCGCATCAGCAAGTCATAAACAGTCTCTCCATCACACATCAGTTGCCTCACAGAGGCACCAATGCAATCCAAAAGATGAGATGGAGACGTAAATGATAGGAGTTGTGTTCAAAAACATTGTTTCTTGTTCTGCCGGTCACTCAAACCTCTAAAAGCTTTAAACTCCTTTAATAGGCATGAGAAATCGCGTGACTTGAATACTTTTATAGTTTTAAAATAATTTTCCAAGTATCTCTTTAGAAATACGAAGAAAAAAAATGAATTAGTAGAAAAGTGTTACCATTACTTTGTTCAACCTATCTCGAATCAGCTTATTTGACATTTTGCGCGTAACGTTAATAGTTTTGTTTTTACAATACGGGAATCATAAAATATCGCTCAACACTTGTGGATGCCAGTGTTACTTAATTTCGGTAATACATAAGTTCTGCGAGAGTAACTAGCTAATATGGGTATAAATTGTAATACATTTTTTATGACCGCTTTCATCAAGTCATAAAAGTAAGAATCACCTTCTTGGTGCGTCGATAGTTCAGTGTTGCTGGTCACCGTGATATTGTTTTCTGTATTCACTTTCAATGACGTCATCTTCGGTTTACCTTTTGTTTACGATTATGCGATGGGTTCGTAGTTCATTTTCCTGTAGATTGGTCCCCCCGATTGTAAAATATTGAATGAAAGTCGTATAAACGCATAAAAGTTGTAAAATTTTAATTAAAAGTTGTACATTTAAAAAGTAATTGCGGTACTACTTTGGAAAGTCGCAAAAAATTTGAAATCCTAATTTGTCTCGGAAAAGCTTAAAAAAAATTTATACCTGCGAATATTGAAGGAAAAAATGTTAGTTTCGTGTACATTCGTCTCTGCATGAACTCACAAATGCGTTTCGCATTAAACTGATGTTATTTTACGTCAACACTGTTGTGGTCGGCGCGAGGCGGGTGAAGAATTGATTTCGACCAGCCATCACTGGGATTCAAACCTGAGCGCTCTATCCCATGAAACACCATTTTTGATTCGTTTTTATTTTATATTATTACCGTCGGGGAACAGCCGACCCAATTTTCGGGTTCGCGATTACTAATCTTCAACTCTGTAGCCTTGTCATTTTGAACCCAATCCAGAAGACAATGGAACTCGTGGATCAAGTATTGGGAGAAATTTGCCTTCGGGGAGGACTTTTCGATGGAACTAACCGAATTTGCGTCACATGGAGAGGAAGGTCAGGAGAACCTTCCACAGTTAGTCTGACGGTAAAGGGACTCCAACCCATGATCCGTTTACCACTCAGGATATTTCCCTTCAGCACCGTGGGTCGGTGCAATCGCCAGGATTCGAACCCGGTTCACCTCATTGGAAGGCGAACGCTCTATCCCCTAAGCAATCACGGCTCTATTTTTGATACTTGTTCACATTAAATGAAGCTGTTAGAAACACGTTCAAATAACAAAATAAAGACGTGATTTCTTAGACCTTTGGAAATTCTATTTCGCTAAAGTCACGCAGATTAATTAAGCTAACAAGGTCCAAGCTATCAAATCTCTAACATTATAAAATATTTTCGAAATCCTATGGTTTTCTATACGGTAAAAAAATTTCGTTTTATCTTAAGACTAACCTTTACATTAAAGGTTTAGTGAAACACCGTTCCTTTTACGATTCAATAAAGATTAAATTTATAATTACATGAGAATCAGTAAAGATACTTTACGATTCCATCTAAAGAAAGAATAGAAACTTCAGGATGCTTAAAATAGTTTAGATTTTAAAATGAGTCGGATTTCTTAAAATAAAATTAGGTTTGTTAATATAATGAAATGTATGCACGTTACAAACAGAATATTAATAAGAATTCACACAAAACCGAATTGAATGGAAGTTAAATATTATAAAATTATATTATACAATTGCCGAAATTGTGTAAATATCATAAATATCTTTATCATACAACTAAGAACATACTTTTATTTTATAATAGTTTGTATGAATAGTTTGTGAAAACAATCCGATAAGCAGAATGGAAGTCAAATAACCGACTGCAATCAAAAATTTTTGTCAATCGGTAAAATAGATTGAAACTTGCTTGGTAATAAATATTTAGGTTATAATCAGTTTATCAATTTAAGAACTCATAAGAACAATTCATATTTCACCAGAAAACTGTATATAAACAAATCGCCATTTTGGCGGCCATAGTTTCACTACCTTTAAATTGCACAATTATTCGCCTTTAAATTTCTAATAATAGGCCTAAAGCGTTTGCCATGCGTTTTAAACATGACATGCCCGAACATCATTGCGTACAAGAATTTAGTTAAATAGTTCAAATATACACTAATTATACGTCAAATTTGCGGAGCTCCAAACATTCCAATCATCACCACCAACGAACTGCAGATGGGTGTAAACTTCATCAATTATTGGTGTTAAGATTTAACTAAACCCTTTGAGGAGTGTAAGAACGCCTGATTCGGTATTAACTTGAAATAAAGTAATCAATAAACTTTTCAGTGGGTCCTGATTTCATTCAAACGGATGACAATGTGACTGAGCACTTCTCCAAACAGATCGACCCTTTTCGAGAAAATGAAGATATTCGCCAGAAGAGTTTGCCACCTAGATCTCCAGATCTCAACCCAATACAGCAGGTCAGGGGCGATTTGGGAAGGGCAATCGCAAGAGGTAACATCATACAGTTACTGAACTAGCCCCTTCCTTCTCGCTCCCGTGAAAATGACGGGGTGAGATTTCGCCCGCTATTTCTCCCTCCCGTGATATTGACGGCCTGGCGGATATTGACGGCCTATTGACTATGTCATTTCTTTTGCTCGGAAAACATTTTATTTCGTATTTTACACACCTGATGGCAGTACCAGGATATTTTTAAGGTAATTGTAGATAGTAAGTTTATTTTAAACTAGTTACAGCACAAATCAAATACGTAATACAAATACAAAAGTCAAAGAAATAGGCACTTTTATGACCGTTTTCTTGAAAATTAACCGATCGTTAAGGAGCTAGTGGGACAAACTGCTACAGGAACTGCCTTGTTTTTAAAATGAAATCACTGTGTCAGGCCTGTAAGAGAGGACCCAATATTAAACCATTCAATTCTTTAATATCATCTGACTGATGAGTGCTACGCAGGATGATGAGTGTGAATTATAACTGTTACATGGTTTATTATTATATCAACCTATGTTTAAACCAAATTTCATTAAAATCCGAGATAATCAACAAAATAAAAATAAAAACTCTTAATTCTGATCACACCAGAACAAATATTTATTTATGTATCAAAGTATTGAGTAGATTGAAATATTATAGACTATTATTACTCTACCATTATTACTATTACTGGAAGTGTACTATTATTATTAGTATAAAATAAACAACTAAGACTAAACCTTCGTAGGGATATCCTTGTTAGTAATAAAGGAGTATTTTGACATCAAAAGTCCTTTTGTTACGAAAAAAATACGTAATTATTATATTGCTATAATAGTTTTCGTTGACATTCAACTAAAAGCTTTTAGATAATTAAGGTAAGTGATATTTTATCCATACATCCTTGCTATCACCTTTTTTTTTCGAACGAAAAAAAACCTTTCTGACAGAGCATTCGGTTCTCAGCTACGCATTTTTACGCAAGAGAGCATTCTACTTAAATAAATCGAGGGAAAAAAAATATATCAGCTAAATAATATTAATTTTCTAATTGTGAACAGACATTTAACAAATTGAAATGCAAAACTAACATATCTAAAGAGTGTTAAAATAAACGAAAGAAGTTTAAAAAAAAGAAGTTTTTTTTTTTTTTTTTTTTTTTTGTAAATAACATTAGAACTATTAAAGTTTGGTTTTTAGAAAAATCAGCTAAAATGTATGCTAAAAAAATGTTTTTCAATGTGACCTTTTTTTACAATAGAAATTTTGTATTCTTAAGTATAGAAATAGTGAGATTTTTTTTTCTTTTATTTTGAAGAAAGTTTATGCATGTGATATTTTTTTTAATTTTAATTTGATTAAGTAATTAAGATTTGCTGTAACAATCCGATTCTAGTAAAACTTTAAAATATCGATTTTATGGTTTATGATTTAAAAATGTTTCGCTGGTGAAATGATTCGAAGTTAGCAAAACGTAAAGCACGTTTATTTAATTTTCGTCGATGCGGTGTGTGTCAGACAATGTACGTAGTGGTTACTTATGTGGCCATGAAATTTATAGTCTTACTCAAACAATGAAACTCTATAGTCATGTATCGAGATAAAAACTTACTCTTGTCGAAAACTTTTTGTAATTAGCATATTTAAGGTTTATCCTTTTAAGCTATTCCATTTCGTGCCTAAACAATAAAATCTGATAATAAGATCAAAAATTATTCACCAGGTTTTATTTTATTATTTTTTTTATTTTGTGCACTGTATTGACTGAATGATAATTTAAGTATTTTTTTCCTTCCATTTCAAGTTTAAAATGACATTTACAACGAAATAATGCTGAACGAAAATTTACAATGATCATATAACATGTAAATGCTAGTAAAATATGTTTAAAAATAAATAATGTTTCTTTTATATCGTTAAATTATTTAATAAAGGGAAACAAATAATTACGATAACTTGACTATTACTACATTAATATTTATATACTGTTCCAAAATGGACAACATCGAATTTTGTGAAGCTATCAAATAAAATTTTAGAACATTTTGTTCTAATACCCGCATCAAAGTAGCATAGGCATTGCTTAAAACACAATCACAAAAGAGATAAAAAAAATCAAAATATTATCCCTCGAAACATAATACCACCTAACCTGCTATATCCATCATAATATTATGGAACATTTTACTGAAAAGCTTATTTAAAATCGCCATTTATATCTTTCTTCACACGTTTCGCGGGAGAATAAACATTCCAACAAAATCCATCGTATTTTTCTTGCGGTTCTGTAAACCTGAGAAAATACTTTTGCCTCGATGCATTATTATAACATCTCAAGAGAAAGGCTACGTGACGGATTATGGTATTAAATACGTTCGCTGAAACTTTAAAAGTTGGCTTAAGAAATGGAAACTGTCCATCAGATTAAAACAATACTTTAGCTGCCTCTCTAAAACTGAAAAATATAATCTCTTGCAAGAATTCTGCACTTTCTTGAGAAACTCTTTTCTGGGTGGTCATTTCTCTCTTAGTTTGTGGTTTTAAGTTGCTGTAAGGTGTGTTATAGACAATGCAGAAATTTACAATGATTTAACATTGCCTTCAAAAAATATTTTAAAGTGAAAAGATTAGAAGAAGAGTGTGTTAAACGATGTTTACGTAAATTCTTGTCATTTTGATTCCAGAATGCGTGGAAATATTATTATAGCGTTACCTCATTGGAAAAAAAACTTTATAGGCATCAAATATAAGCAGATGGAAACAAAAGTTTCAAGCACTTAAAAATAATTGCCCGTTCTCCAAACTTGCCGGAAGTGAACAAAAAGAATCAAAAGTGATTTAAAATATAAAGTTGCCTACTAAAAATCGAAAATAAAGGTGAGAAACAAAACTGCAAAAACCGCAGGAGCTGAGAGTGAAAAAAGAAAAAATGATCAAGAAACAGAGCGAGAAAAATCTCTGTAGCCGAGAGGGGTAAATTGTGTTTCCACGCACTATGGAAAGGTAGTGAGGAGCTAATACCGTTAACATGGGATTCAGCATTCATATGAATGAAAAAAGATTCCAGGACATCAATATGAGCTGATGTAACTGCGTTAGAAATAATTTCGGCATTGTCGAAATCGAATGTATGCCAACGGATGATTTATCGTATTCTTGATAGCGGACATAGCCTTCCTTAAGTCTAAATCTTAAATGAATATTTAGATTTAAGGAAACACAATGATGTAAAATGAAAACTGAAAAACTTAGTGGAACAATGCGTTAAGTGATGCTTTAGTTTATTTAAAAAAAATTTATTTCATTACGGTATATCAAGAAATTATATACAAAACGTATTTTTCTATTAAATAACGTTTTTATAAAATACATACATTTACGGTCTGTTATGACCGTGGCACGTTTTTGATCTCTGTCATTGGAGTGTTTTCAAAATGTTATGTCTTTGTTTTTTCATTGAAATCTTTAGTTATAGATAAATGGATCAAACAATGATAAAATTTCGATCCTATTATGTTGTTGAAAATCAATGAGATAAATTGTAAAAATGTTTTTCTTTTTATTCATCCTATGCTATACACTGATAAATGCAGCATGCAATGTATATATTTCTCTAGCAGTCATGAAATTGAGAAGGTTTTTTGGAATAAAAAATTCGGATAAAGTTACTTTACTGTAGAGGGTAATTACATTTCTAGTAAAAATGAGAAACATGATTTGGGTTGATAAACCAAAATACAGTTTTAAAACCATTCGCCTGGTCATTTTTCTGGACATTCTGGTTTTCAAATTATTGTTCTCAGTATTAAACATTTAGTAAAAAATACAAACTGAAAATTGAACTTAACCGAATAAATGGTTTGTATCGCATGTTCTAAGGTATCATGATAACATTCTAAATTTTAACACCTATTATAAAACCATATTTTATTGTTAAATTTTACCAAAATCATTACCAAAGCGCTTTGGTAATAGTGACCGAGCTTTTTTGTATCCTCATAGAACCAGATGCACGGTATATCTAACTATATTATTCTGGTAGTTTTGATTCTTCTTTTTTTCTCAGTGTATATAGTGGAGCAGATAATCATGATTATGGAAACATATTAAAGTTTTCTATGCCTTACATAAATGATTCAGCCAAACATACCTCAAGATCTCCATTAAATTTAAGTCTGGTAAATTCAAATCAAACAACAGCGTTATTTTGATTTTCCTTCGTGAATTAAATAGTCTCGTCTCGAACGTTAGCACCTTATGGAGTTTTATTCCTTCGTTGGAATATTTATATGTACGCCTTTGATCATATCAAGTTAAACTTACAGCCCCATTTAATGCGGAAAAATATCCAAGACGTTTGTTTTATGTGGTATTTTACAATTGATTCAGGTCTAAAAAAACTTAATACGCGAGAGGTGTGCAATTTTCATTTTCAAAATTTTTCAATGTTTATTTATGTTGTGAAATAAATAAAGTTTGAGGATGTTTTTTTTTTCAATCTTATTAAGGTACGAAAATGATACTTAACACATTTGTTTATAATTTTTTTATTTTAATCTTGTTATTACATCCATTACTTTTGCTTTTTAAATGCATGAACTAAACTGTAATTCAAACCATAATGAGGTACTTCTGAATTTAGAATCACGTCACCTCGGAACCGTCATGACCACGTGACCGTCATTTTGTGAGTGATGATACAATATAAATATTTCATACCTGCATTCAGGATTTGTTTAGCAAAAACACCAAGAATAGCTTTTATAAAAATAATCTAAAATATTTAAATAGCAAAGTTTTTCGTGAAATTACTTTAAAAAATTGTGTGAATTTTAAAAAAAAAATCGCATGGAAGTTCAATTTCAACTTGATTACAAATAATACATTCGAAATCATTTAATTATAATTTGAAAGAAAAAGGAATATTCATAACAAAACATATGAGTTCAAGTGATATTGAAAGTCTAATTTCACTTCATGTTATTTATCTTTAAATTTATCTGAAGTTAATTATGCAAATGATATCACTTGCATATTCGTATTAACCCTTAACTTATTCTGAAGCATTTTTTATAAAAAGCTCCAATTTAATGTAAAAGTCCAATTTTAAATATATACCTACTTTAAAGATATTCTTGTATCTCTCATATGAGCGTAAAAGCTTTTAAGTGGAAAATAAAATGTTAAATATCCTAAGAACGAAACTGAATGTAAAGAAAAAATGTGTTTATCACTTTCATAACTCAAGCAAGGTGTTATTCTCAACCCAAACAAATAACTCTTTAAAATAATTAGAATATAAGCTGAAAAAACCTGAAAGAAAGCGTTATTTAATAAAACAAAGCAAAATTGAGTTTTTAAACCAAGTGGAATATTTTAATTAATATGCTGTAAAAAAATTATTTTAAGGAGCCAATTATTGTGACTAGGTAGCGTTGAAATTCATGTAAAATGGGAAGAAAATAAATAATACGTTTGTGTAATCGTTTTCTTTTATTGTCATTTAATTAAGTTAGAAGGAAACAAGAAAAAATCGTCTGATTTTTTTAGACAACGTAATTAAGGCAGACGACCGTTTTCATATGGTTAAAAACACTTCAAAAATTTTCCATTATTTTTCTAACAGGTATACTGGAAAATTAAATAAGACATCACACTTGCTAAACAAGTTTTTCTATTTTTTTTAAAAAACAAAAACAAAAAAATGTGTAATTGTTTTTTTTTCTTTATTTATTTTTGCTCTTCTCTTTTTCATTTTCGAATGCGATCTTGTTTTGATACTTGTTTTACAAAAAGCTTTTTTTATCGCATTCAGTGTTTTAATTTTGAATGTTTAGACTTAAGGGGATCACTTATCGATAAATTTTATAACTTTGAAAATGAACCATTGTTAGGGGTTTAGTGGGATGAATTCTAAGAAACTAAGAACAAAATCAGAGATGATTTATTGATTTAATGAAATAAATTTCTCATAGATATCTGCTGGTGAATTTTTTTTAATCTTTTCATTTTAAAAATTTTATTTCAATAATATATGTAGTACATAAAATAATACATTAACATACATATATAAACTAGTGTTAAAATTTTGCCCCTAAGAAATCTATTTCTCACTTTCTTCCGAAACACTGGAAGAAATTTTATTTTATTTTATAACCGTCGTTGAACAGCCGACCCAACTTCATGGGTTTGCGACTACAAACGTTCAACTCCGTAGCCGTGTAATTTTGAACTAATCCAGAAGACAAGGAAACTCCTGGATCAGTACCCCCAGAGGTATTGATTTGTTGTGGGAACATGGAGGACTTTGAGACTCGACAGATTTAACGTGCATCAGTCACCATTTACTACACGGGGAGTCTTCGGCCGGCGAGGATCGAACCCACGACCTCTTGGATATGGGCCCAGCGCCCTACCGACCAGGCTATCCCGGCCCACTGGAAGAAATTGAAAAATATGGAAGAAACTGGATGAAATGGAGGAAACCAAAAACTAACTTAATGAATAAGTAGACCTGAAAATAACCACTCGCCGCCTGGCGAGTCAACAAAAAAAATGGAGACTTAAATTTAATAAACAACTGGTCACTTTTTCCCATCGCTTTTTTTTAAAAATCGTTTAATGACAAAAGTACATCAATATAGAAAAAGACTCTAGAAAACAGAATTTTCATTCTACACAATTCTTCAATTTCTGGTGGAAAGATTCTTTAACAATTCGCAAATGTTACTCTGTGGATGACAGAAATAGGAGGTCTTCCACCGGTGACAATCACATGGTCGCTTTGGTAAATGTCCGAAATATATACTAGGTCCAGTTATGTGCCACTGCCCGATATACCCTACACTGATGTTTTTTTTAAGATTCAGTGCTACTGCCCGGTATGCCCTTCATCAATGTTTTTTTTAAGGTCAGGTATCATTTCCCAGCATGCATTTAACCGGTACTCCGAACACTGTTTCTCCTAATCTATCCTCAGCAGACATTAAAATATCGAATAAATATAATACTATCAAAGAATAAATAAAAGAAATAAATTTTAAACCAAACAAAAACATAATTTTCAAAAAGTGGCTTTTAAACGATATTGGTCACTGACTCATTAAGTTTGAGTAAATAGTAGCTGGGAAATGAATAGAGTCTACCGGCCACTGGCTACTAACTGAAAATTTAAATTGTCTGGTCTATCAATATGTATTCGACCATTTTCCAAAGCAATTATGTGATTGTCAACATTCACCGGTGCAAGTCAACAACCACCGATTTCGGTCATTCACAAGAAACATTTTAACCTATATACGAGTAATATGCATATTATTCTTTAATATTCAATATTTGTTTGCATTTATTGGTATCGTTTTGATTTATCTACATCGCTATTAATTCTAATTGTACATTCATTTTGTTGGATGCTGCGCATTGGATAATATACGTTGCTTGTTGGACATAAGCCCTTTTTTTTGCTATAATATGGGTGACTGTGTAAATTAGATCTATTGGAGGTTAAATCAAAAAATGTAAACCCTTGTGTCTGTCGTTAGGTCATAAAATACTAGTAAGAACACCATTGGAGGAGGTGCAAATGCAAAACGCACTAAAATTATACGTTTTTAAAACTTAGTTGAAGAACGAAAAAATAAAAACGCATTTAAAAAAAAGATTAAGAAAGAAAAAAAATATTAAGAAAGAAAAGAAAGACCATGTTTGTTTTGTTTTTAAATCATTTTCTAGTGTTCATTTTAATATCTGTAATTTTGAATACAATGTAAAACATAGTCGTATTGTTGTTCAAGATCAGTTTGAAAGATGTCAAAAATGTAAGCTAAATTTAAAATATAAATAATTTTGCAAATATTTCTACATTAAATTTATGCATTGTTCTATCGTTTAACAACAGAACAAAACAGCATTATTGTCTTCGAGAGTAAAAAATCAATAATGTTTTTGCTTTTATCAATTATTAAAAAAAGCGTTGAATATATTTTTAGATTTAAGCAGGAGAATTATCACAAAATTAAATTTGCATAATTTATTGCTAAGTAAAAAATAGTTTTTCAAAAGTTTTCGTACTTCCTTTATAGCTCATAATGCTGCTTCACTGTTATTTATTGAGATTTGTACGTAAAGAATCTAGTAACATTTACTATAATTTTAAAAGTACATTTGGAACAAATTTTACTACCTTCTTTGGAGCTATAAAATGTGTAATGGGGATTTTTTAATGAAAGCAATTTCACTTCAGGTGAAAGAAATCTTAATAATGTTCGATAAAAATTAAATTTTTGAACCTTAAGTTCTACTTAAAAAAGAAAATAAATCTAGAAAAGCTATTTTCCTTTAATTTTGTTAAACAACATCGACCACGAAATTAAATAGATTTTTCATTCCTTATTTATTTTTCGTTTATGGGTATGCCATGTTCTTGCATAAAAGTCATTAAGATTTCGTCTCCTACCAGAAACCCTAAGAAATAGGTTTTAAAAAAATCTTTAATATTATCCAACTTTTAAATTACAGATTTAAAATTTCATTTTATTTTTTTCATCGCTTTTAAAAAGCCTTGATGTAAATTTATTTTTCCTTCGAAAAGAGATTATTTAAGTTTGCCCTTTCATAATAAGATAAGAAAAGCTGAATTGCCGTTTTTTGTAAATAAAACTTTGAACTTTTTGTTCCACTTTGAAA
The DNA here is from genome assembly GCF_982258835.1 of Parasteatoda tepidariorum. Taxonomy (NCBI): domain Eukaryota; kingdom Metazoa; phylum Arthropoda; class Arachnida; order Araneae; family Theridiidae; genus Parasteatoda; species Parasteatoda tepidariorum. The sequence continues at coordinate 1,317,362 of NC_141762.1, forward strand.
GTGAAAATTATGTCTAAAACTTTGATTAGCTTGCGAACTACTTCTTAAAGAAGACTTGAGATATGTCTCATATTTTTTTTTTTTTTTTGTAAATATTGTTTTTATGTGACAAAACAACTAAATTATTTTAGCGTTCGCACTTTGATAAGAAAACTTACGCTTTGATTCTAATTTAAAGTTCTAAATTTACAGACAACTTATGTAAAAAAATTTGTCTTCATGAAATGTTACTTTTATTAGCACAAAATATTGAAACATTAAAAACGAACTCAATATCATTCACGTAATGAAACATTTTATACTTTCGATTCTAGTTTAAATGTTAAAATTAGTTTTAGATTTTATAAATCTTCATAATTATCTACGTGAAATTATTTTGCCTGATATATACTATTTATTTCACGAATATATTTAAATGTAGGAAAAGAATAAAGTACTATAAGACAATTTATAAGATAAAATTAGATTTCAAGCTATATACATCTTATGAATTAGTGAATCAAAATCGCTCCTCTTGAATTTTCTATATTTTTATTTAAAAAGAAAAACATGCTAAAAAAGTCATTGGTGCTGTAAACTTATAATGAACAGTACTTTTTAAAAAGAAAATAATGACATTCTTAACTTATTCTTACTATTATTTATTTAAAAAAGCATTTACAAACAGGTTTTAATGAAAGTCTGTTTAACATAAGAATAATGCAACATAGAAGTTTGGTACAACTTCCATATTATTTTTCTTTTCTTGAACATTCGAATACCATGTTCCGACTTCGGCTTTTCTTCGTTTTCCTAAATGATTAATCGTTAACTCGAGAATAATTTGCCATTTTGTTACAAATCTACTACTTTTATGTCCCCTTCTCAATAAAAACAAAATTCTTTGTAAATAGTTTTATGGATATCAGAACTTTGAGACGGATTTTTGAACCCTTTCTAATGAAAGTTTTGTTTTGGTGTAATTGATTTCGAAAGCCAAGAACCAGTTTTTGTTTCACGTTTGATATGTTAGTTAACTTTTCCTTTTGATGTTTGGAATATATATTAAAATAGTTTAATATTTTTGATACTAATTCAATTATGTTAGAACTACTTGGAGAATTTTCAAATGATTCAACTTAAAATAATAACTTAATTTCTATGACGCCTTCATTGATAACCACGTTTTAAGCTTAGTTTCTGTTTTCGCAACATGGTTTGCGATCAATGTATAGGTACTTTTTTTATGTGTTACTTAAAATAGTCTAAGTAAGTAGAGTCTATAGGTTGTATTATTTTTCCACAAAACCTTTTCTTTCTTAAGAAAGAAATAACATTTCAATTTGCGGCAATGCATACAACTAAACTTGCGATCTACAAGCACTAGTGCATTTTGATTTCATTAAAATGTTTTCGGGAATTGCTTTAAATTTTGGAAAATGGTTTCAATTTATTAAAAATTCCAGTTTCATCATTTAAGCAAAGTGCATGTTCCATCATGCCTGTAAGAAATATCAAATTGAAGGTTTATAATTTAATTTTCAAATAAATTAAAAATAATTTAAACTTTTCACAAAAAACTATAAACGCTTTTTTATATTTTTTATCAAAATATTTTGAGCCAATTATAGACGAATTTGGAATGAAATAAACAAAAAACATTAAACAAATCATACATGCTGCTACTTTTTAATGCGGCGTAACAGTTTAATTTAATTAATAATTTATTGTTAGTATTAGTTACAAGGAGTGCTCATGACACAAAATAATCATAAATAAATTAACAAATTAATGATACAGGGGATCTAGAAAAAAAAATTTCTTAAAAAAGAGTTTACATCGGTGGTGCCCGATATTAGAGACATATCGCTCCAGAAAGGGGATCTATGAAGTATTTCTTCAAAAGGTGCTAAATTAGAGACATATCTATCACTCGAGAAAGGGAGACTATGAAGTTTTTCTACAAAAGGTGCTTAATTCTTGACATATCGAAAGGGGATCTATGAAGTATTTCTTTAAAAGGTGCTAAATTAGTGACATATGGACACTCGAGAAAGGAAGACTATGAAGTTTTTCTACAAAAGGTGCTTAATTCTTGACATATCGAAAGGGGATCTATGAAGTATTTCTTTAAAAGGTGCTAAATTAGTGACATATGGACACTCGAGAAAGGAAGACTATGAAGTTTTTCTACAAAAGGTGCTTAATTCTTGACATATCGAAAGGGGATCTATGAAGTATTTCTTTAAAAGGTGCTAAATTAGTGACATATGGACACTCGAGAAAGGAAGACTATGAAGTTTTTCTACAAAAGGTGCTTAATTCTTGACATATCGAAAGGGGATCTATGAAGTATTTCTTTAAAAGGTGCTAAATTAGTGACATATGGACACTCGAGAAAGGAAGACTATGAAGTTTTTCTACAAAAGGTGCTTAATTCTTGACATATAGAAAGGGGATCTATGAAGTATTTCTTCAAAAGATGCTAAATTAGAGACATATCGCTCGAGAGACAGAGGATCTATGAAATTTTTTCTAGCGTTATATCGAGAAAAATGGTCTGTGAAACGCTTTTCGAACATTAGTTAAGTTTCCTTTCAAATGTAACAATTTGCAAACATTTGTGCACATATTCCAACAACGTAAACCTATAACTAAAATTTCAATTAGCATTAAATTAATTTTTAAGAAATTATAATCATTCATTAAGTATTATAATAAAATATCAAGCTCGTGAAAAAAACAAAAAAATTGACCCCTCCACTCATAAAACCATTTTTTCTTGCCCGCCTTCAGTAAAAGTATAAATATAAAATCCAATTTTTTGTGTATATATATATATATATATATATATATATATATATATATATATATATATATATATATATATATATATATATATATATATATATATATATATATATATATATATATATATATACACACACAGTCGAACCTCGATTTCACGAATTTTTCTATATCTCGAAGAAAAAAAAATTCTCTTCAAATTTCCTATACACTCAATGTTAAAAAAAACCTTGATTTCTCGAATTTTTTTTTCTAATCCCTCGATAACTTCAATTTTTTTTCCATAAATAGTGTAGATTTTTTTTCTGAAAATAAAAAAAAATTCCAAAGAAAAAAAAGATTAAGAATAGAAAGCCAATTCTCATAATCATAATCAATTCTCAAACAAACACTTTCTGCAGTGGACACTGTAAAGAGATTTATTGAGAGGCAGCTGAATATGTCAGAGGAGATATTTAAAGCCATAGTGCACTTAGAAAGTGTTATAGACAAACTTTCTTACACATCTCTAAAGCAAACAACTATTGAACCTTTTTAGGTGTAAAAAGTGTTTTTAGAATAAATATGGAATAGTAAATAAGGTATGTAAAGAGCATTTTTCTTTACTTTACCATCGATAGCATGCGATTTTCGATAATACGAATTTTCGGTATCTCGAATTTTTTCTCCTCTCCTTTCAAGTTCGAGATATCGAGGTTTGACTGTATATACAATATATTGTCATGCCAAAGGAAAAAGAAACTTTACGACTGGAAGTAAATCAGAATGAGAAAAAAAGATTTAATTTAAATAGAAAACAAATTGATCGGATTAAATTGGCGGATTCTGCAAATAAACTACTTCTATTTGGGTTTTTTTTTTCTTTTGTGGATACTTTTCCAGAAACTAACCAAATGTTGAGTGGAGATAAATCGTCGAGCAGAGGGGGCTACTGATAAATAGATTTGGCAAGGCAGACGCTCATTTGTCTAGTGGGTGAGAGCAGGTGGATAGGCGTTCCAAAAAGGAAACAACAAAAATTCTTTTATCTTTCGTGTTCTTCAGTTCTGAAGATAGAATCACGTTCTTTGCAGGTCTCGTACCTAGCGAGATCGTACGAGACTCTGACAGAACAAAAGTATTATGGCTATTATATAGCAGGTATCGATTGGTCAGTGACACGTGACGTCACATATATGTCGCGGTTCGAATGAAAGAAAAAAGAATAAAAATGTTTATAAAAAAAAACTTAAGTGCATGGGTGTAGGGGGCTTAGAGATAAATAGTTCGAGAAGGATAAGAGAGGGCTTTTAGAACAGGATGGATGATAGAATGCAGGCGTCCGTTCCCTTCTTAAGATTTTTCCGAAACTTTCTTTTGTCCTACGATAACAGACATCTGCTTTGAGACAGAACTTTGAAAGTTGTTCTCAAATGAGTAAAAGTAATGCGATGGGATATCTTCCATACAACGGAAAAGAATTCTTTGCAGATTCTTACAAAATACAATTATAAGTACATAAGGTATCAAATTAGTGTATCTATTATTAATGAGTCGTTCAATAATAGACAAGAAGGCACGAATGGAACATTTTATAATGGGCATATCAGGTGGCGCGAAACATTTTATTCTGGGTAAAGATTTAATTACATTTACAACACAACGAACTGCTCAATCATTGATCATTAAGGTTTAGTTTTAATTTGAATATGCGACGAAAAAAGCATTTCGTAATACATACAGATACTTTTGACCCAATGATCGAATATTCAAGTTCTAGGACTCAATCTTAATGGTTTGAGGAACTATTGAACCGATTTCGTTGAAATAACCATATACTTGCAACTACGAAAACTACATACTTTAAAAGTAGTATTTTTATGTTACTTTTTATACCTGACAAGTAAGTACTACTAAAGCCTTAATTATTGGAAAATTTTCTATTCATAAGCATTTTATAATGTTGGACAAATTTAATAATGAAAGAGCATTTAGTAACTGGTCAATGATTTATTTAATATTTAGAAAAGATTCTTTTGATGAAATAGGATGTACAAAACATCAAAGGAAAAAGACCACACTGAATAACTTTTGACCAAATGATCGAATATTCAAGTTCTAGGACTCAATCTTAATGGTTTGAGGAACTATTGAACCGATTTCGTTGAAATAACCATATACTTGCAACTACGAAAACTACATACTTTAAAATTACATAAAAATTGCATACCTTACAATTAAATTTTTTTTACTATTATTCGATAAAATAATATGTATTTAATAAAATTTATTTTTTGTATAGAATTATCTTTGGATAAACGAATTTCATAATTGTGTGCAAAAAATTTTCAATTCGTTTGAAAAGTTTTATTTTCGAGTTATGGCGAAATGCGCAAAAAGTAAAATTAACATTAAGGAGTCCTAACTTTGGACCCCTTAAACCGCTCTCTGACCAAACTATGGGGACTCTATTTCCCAGATTGCGGCTACCCTCTATGTTTTGGGGGTCAGAAATCCAAATCCATTAAAAAGGTATGTTTATTCAGAGAAAGTGTGTTTTTGTATATGGTTTCGCAACTTAAAACATCGTCTGCACTATTTAATTAGCATATTTAAGGTCACCCTCTCAAACCATTAAGATTGAGTCCTAGAACGCGATGATTCGATCATTAGATCCAAAATTATTCAGGGTGGTCCGTTTTTTTTTTTTACCGCACTGTACATAAATAACTAATGAAACATTTAATGTTCGACAAATTATTAATAAAAAATATTTATTAACAGACAAAGAGCTATTAATAGAATTTTTAATAATGGAAAAGTCAACAATGAAATGTACATCAACAATCGAATGTACATATGGCATTGATGGTATAATTAAACGAATAATTAAATAAAAGAATTGGAATTAAACGAATACCAATAGATGAGTTCATGAAATATTTAATACTGAATGAACAGGATAATACTTACGAAATGAGATTTTCAGTTATAATTAAGGAAATAATTAATTTTTCAAAAGTAAGCGTTTATAAACATTTGATATTGGTCACCTTGCCTTAAAGGTTTTCATGGTTTTCCTCTTCATGTAACTCAAATGCGCTTTCATTCTATCAAAAAGTCCTCCACGAAAGCAAATTTCACCCAATAATTGATTCAGGAGTTTCCTTGTCTTCTGGATTGTGTTGAAAATTAAAAGGCTACGGAGTTGAACATTAATAGCCATAAATCCAAAATTGGTTCTGCTTTTCAACGACGGTTATAAAATGAAATAAAATAATCCTACCGCCATCTTTGCAAATATCACTGTATCACGGACATTTTGCAAAAAGCCGGATATTTCAATTTACCTTATGACATCTGTGCCATATTCGCAGACATGGAGTAAAGAGCTGGTTATTTCAATTATCCCACGACAATCGTTGAAAATATCGCCGATATTTAGCAAGAAACCGGATAATTTAATTAGCCAACGACGGATACATTTCATTCAAAAAAGAAAGAATCATTACAAGCTGCTACTAAAATTAAAATGATTTTTTTTTTAACCTTAAGTCAATAAAATTCATAACCTACTTTTTTCGCAAAGGTCGCTAAATATTTTTGTTTACTATTTCTATAGTGATCTATGAAAGCAGGTAAAATCTTTTTATCTGTTGCTAAGGCGCTTTTTTTTTCTTTTCAAATCTCTCACAAAATCGAAAATCAATACATCATTTTCTAAATTTAATTTACCGTAAATTGCTTACATAGAAAGAAACACTTCTTCTTTCTTCGATGTTTTTCTTTTTCAGTGTAAAATCTCTGAACCTGAAAATTAGAAATTTCATTTCAGCTATTTCAATGTCTTAACTAATACATTTTTTTAAAATTAAAAATAAAGGACTAATATTCACCACATAAATTGATATTTTCTTAGCTCTCTTTTGAGATTTCAGACAGAGGGAGATGTATCGAAATTCAATTACGAGGATTATTTATAGTTTATTTTTGACGGGACATAGATTCAATTAAAATAAAAACTCATACTATTTTAACTATTCTCATTAATTTTTTACTACAACTAAATTTTCTGTTTTCTAAATAGCTTTTGAAAATACAGTTTTAGTTAACTTAGCTGTATGTAAATATTATTAATTAATTTTGATTCTAAATTTAAATGTAACCACTGTTCCCCCTCTTTTTTTTTTAGCAAATTAACGCATTTAGTAGGTAAACAACGTAAATAAAGCCCTAATAATGACATAAAAATGACCATACTTTAGTTTGCGTTCAATATACAAAAGCGTTTTTCGATATTGAAACACATAATGACCTGAGGAAACACGAGACAAACAAGTTACAAAAAAAGGAAAATGTGTTTTAACTAAAGAGTATAGAGCGAAACAAGTTTAAATAAGAATTTTCAAATAAAAGACGATAAGAAACAGTGAGGGTGATCCCCATTTTAGGATACTTTTTCAAAATGGAATCTAAAGGTACTACTTAATAAGATTTGGAAGGAAAAAAAATTCCTATTTTGACAATCAATCAGGTTTTGATATATTCAAAAATGCCTTCCTTAGCAGTGATTTGTTACAATTCGATTGCATTTTTGGAAATCCTTCCTAGTAAATTAGAAGATAATTTATTAAAATTCATTTATTAATCTCAGTTTTTAAAAAGTTTTAAAGTTTAGTGTTCTTTTTTGATAGTTCGGTAAAACAAAGGCTCACGAAACGTTTACATATTTCAAAAAAATTTTGAAATTAATAATGATAATTTAAATAATTATCATAATATTCACTCTATTAATAATTTTGTTTAAATAATTATGAATATATGCCTATATAATTTTTAAGATCATTTTTTTAAACTACAGGGCATAACATATAACTAACCATAGTGAGAATTCTGAGAATTCTTCAGGCACTTCTTTCGTTAATACTTTTACTTAATTTTTGAAAGAGAATCATGAATGGTGCAGTCATTTATCATTTTAAATGTCTCTTTGCGAAAGTAAATCTCACTTCAGATTTACAAATTGTTTTAATGAACTCTTTTTAATTTTCACTAGTAAAAATAATCTTTTACTTGACCGGATTTCAAGCGTGCTTGAAACTTTAATCTCAAAAGGAAAAAAAAGTAACACTCTCTGTAAAAAAATGTCTTTGAAAACTGTATGGTTAGTTCATTGTATTAAAAACAATTAGGTTTTTTTTTCCACGCGAAACTAATTAAGTATTTAGAAATTAGCCCAGTTTTCTTTTCTTACTTGGCTTGAGTTTTTACATTCTTACGCTCGCCAAATTCTTGCTGAAAGTCGTATTCTTAAATGATTAAAAGGACGATTTTTCGGGAGAAAAAAACAATGCTAAAGTTTTCTTTCTTAAGCTACTTGTCACGTGACAACAATTCTTGCTGAAAGAAACGATAAGTTGCACTTGCGACACAAGTCTTGGATTTTAACAGATGAAAAAAAAAATTAATCTTTCGTTTCTATTGTAGCAATTTCTAGTGAAATATTTCGGAAATTACCGAGTACAAGTTTTAAGTTCAGTAGGTTTTCTTATTTTTCTTTTTCTTTCCAAGAAATAATCTTTCTTGTAAATTTAAGCTATTTTATTATTACCTATTTTAGTACAGATGCAACTTCACTTATGTCCTTTTTTCATTAAACAGTGAAAATTTTAGTAATGAAAAGAACTAAAATGTTAGAGACTTATAAAAAGTGTTCAACAGTTACGAAAAAGATATTTATTTATTTATTATTTCTTTTTACATTTTTGCTTTAAGTTAATGTTTGGGTCCCTTTTTAACTTTGTTAGCGCATACTGTATTAAATTAAAACCAAAAGGATATGGATTGTGCATTTTTCACGAAACTGGGATCGCAATCTTTTGCATTTTGACAATTACCAAGTTTGGAAAAACTAATAAAGTGAAAAATAGGGTTTCCCCGAGTGTTATTAAACAGTGAAGATGAGTTCTACTGCTAAAAAACCCCGTCATTTCCACGCGCAAAATCGTTTTTTCTTAGACGTAGTTTCTTATTGACATAAACCATTGTTTCCCGTGCTCTTCAATTGTGATAGAATTCACGATAACAAATTAACTAATCCAAATAAATCTAAAATAAATTAACTAATTAGAATTTTTTTTTAATATTCATAATAGAATATTTTTTACACTTTCTAAAACTATAATAATGGTAGATTTCGTTGTAGTGTAATCATGTTAAGATGACTTTCATATCTTTAACTGAAAGTTATTTGTTTTCCAAAAGTAATTTTTTAACCCTAGAGAAATTGCATCTGTAATGTAAAAAAAAACTTCTTTTACAAATTTTTAAATTGTACCTACTCTCAAAGTAAATGTGTTATTAAGCAGCGTTTTAGAGTAGTGCAGTGAAACACAATTGCTATTAAATTTCTTTGAAATCAATATTTCTCAAAATAACATATAATACTCAAATTAATTACCAAAGAAAAATGTTTTAATACAATATTTTTAATATCACAGGCAAATTTCTGTTATTTATTTATCTTAAACTAATTTCGTTTGCTAGAAAGTCAACCATGTTTAATTATTAATTACAAGTCATTAACCCACTGAGCTATAGTGTCCCAGCTTTCTACAAACTTTCAAACACAGAATTTCTTGGATTTTCTTTTTTAAAAAAGCGGCTTTCTCCATGTTATTCAATGGGAAAGAAAGAGTGTAGACAATGCAATGTTCAATACAATTTTGTTCCATACAATTTTATTCTATACAATTTTCCCCAAGGGTCCAAGACTTGTTGGGAAATGAATGATTTTAGACCAAAATATTACTCTTACTGCTGAGAGTATATATACTCTTTGTAAATAAAATAGACATAATAAGGTTACGTGATTTTCCCACTTTCAGCACTTTCCCCCTCTCCGTTAAAAAAGTTTCGGTAAATCTGGCTTTTTCCCCAAGCAAGTACATTCCATCTTTTCATGAAACTTATTGTCGTGGGGAAAAAAAAAATTAAGATTTGCCGAAACTATTTAAACGGAGAGGAGAAAAGTGTGGAGAGTGCGGAAATCGCGTAACCTGGAAATGCCTGATCCATTTACAGAGAACCCCACAAAATTCCGATGCTGAAAGACCGGATAACCTTCAAATATCCGTATTATTTTTATTTTTCAGAAAAATGTCTTCATTTACGAGATAAACTTATCTTAGGTGCTTTCATACCTCAAAAATATTCTATGAAAGTGTGATCTATCTGCTGCAGACAAAGAATAATGTTAAAAAACCTAGATTTAATCAGACTTCAAAGAGAAAGATCTTGTTAAGATCAAATTTTTACGAATCAGAGACAATGTTTGAAGGAATATTAAGTTTCGGAAGAAATGATTTGATGTCCATCTTAGCGAACTTGACAAGCTAGTAGCTACCGAATTTCTAAATTGCGATCAAATAGCTATTTATGGGTCTATTGTAATGGAATTTTCGGCAACAATTACTAGGAAACGTAAAATCATCACGAAATTTAGTTAAGTAAGAGAACCGTTTCAAATGCGCACGAATAGCATGTTCACAGATATTTTCGACTATGCAATTATTATTCCTTATGAAGGGCTCTCCAAGTTTGTAAGAACTCTGTTGAATAACCATGCTGATATTTAATATAAAAATCTACAGTGCTTTAAACAATGTGTCAATAAATACTCAGAAAACAATTTCTCCCCGATTTTTCTAGATTCATTTTATCAAATTTCCTTACATTTTGTCACCTGCATTTTAAGCTGATTATTAATTTGTCAGTCATGCCTTATTCTATACGTCAAAAGACTTATACCTATTTTTAGAGATAAAAATAAAGATTTTTTAAAAATTATTATATTTTTGGAAAAATATTAGACTAATTGGTTTTTCTAACTCAAATTATTTCATTTTTTTGAATGTTTTGTGTATTTTAATTAAATCTTGATAAAATTCCCTGACTTTTCCTCGATTTTCATGTCCGGTAGCTATCTTGTATAATATATATAAAATTTAAAATATTTCTTTAAAATAAAAAAAGACCCTTTGAATATTTAAAATTCAAATTCTTTAATAAGTTGAAAAATATTGAACTAAGTTACTAGCAAATATTGAATCCATTTTTTACTTAAATTTTCAACTTCAGTGGCGTTTATTCCCCTCAATTTATATTTATTCAAATCCTTTTTTATTCTCGCATGAAATACTCTTTCCACAATCCTTTAAAGTTCGAAGGAAAAAAAAGAATAAATTTTTCAGAAATATATATTCTTTTACCGTCTATCGGATTTACCACAGCTCTTTCTTCTGATGAGCCTTTAGAGACAAAAAACCCTATTTTGCAACGCAACTCAAGAGGGCAATAAAACCACATAGTTACGGTTGTCGCGAAAAATCACATGGTAGGATTCTAAAAATACTATTTTTGCATGTGTAGGTTGCAGTTACTTTAGTTGAAATAACCGGGATTTCCATTGAATTTTCTTTGATGTCTCGACATTTCAAAATGCTTCGACAACTGATAAGAAAAAAAAATGTACTGCATTTCAAATCTAATAGTGAAGAAGTTTCTGGCAATGTAAAAAGACACATTCATATTATTTTTTAATTTATTTTAAATAATTGGAAATATTAAAGCTTTCAAAACCTTCGATGCATGTTTTACTGAAGTTGCTGCATTTAGAATAAGAAATAAACTATTTTGAGAAAACCTAAATAGCCCAAAATACAAAAATCTTGAAAAAATGTAATTTCTTTTTTTTTTATTTAAAAATAATATTATTTTCTTTCAAATGGAAGAAAATAATCATGATTTTATTTTTTTAGAGCGCTAAATAATATAGCACTATAGATACTACTCCGTTAAAAACTTCATTCGCTTCAAAAATATATAAAAAGGAAATAACAGTAAACATGTCTCAAGTACTTAAAACAGGCACCCTTTTTCAATACTTGCCAGACGAGAATGAGAAAAAACAAAACAAAAGGGATTTGAAATAAAGGTGATAAAATTACAGTAGCCGAGAAAGAAAAAGAGGAAAAATTGAACAAGAAAAACCACAGTGGCTGAATGGAGCAAATCAGGATAAAAACGCATTTTCATGAGCTCTGGAGACTTGTTGTGAAACTAATGTCGTTAACAAGGGAATCAACAATCATCTGAACAAAACAAGATTCCAGGACATCAAGAGGAGCCGATGTGACTGGGGTGGAAATAATTTTGGCATGGCGAAATTGAATTTATGCCAAAGATTTCAACAATGTGCAGCAATTGATGATTTTTCGAATTTTTGATAACGGACATATCTATCGTGTTCTTAAGTCTAAATGTGGTTTTTCTTGTTCTGTTTTTGATTTTTTTTCACTCTCCGGTATAGTGGTTTTCTTATTTCATTATATATTGTTTCTCACCCTTATTTTTCCATTTTTAATAGGCAACTTTAAATTTAAAATCCCTTTTGTTTCTTCTCATTTATGTCTGTCAAGTTTTGTAAATGGGCGCCTGTTTTTGAGCGCTTCAAACATGCGGACTATTATTGCGTATTTATATATTTTTGTAGCGAATGACGTTTTTAATCAAATAATATCTTACAGCTTCAGTTTCTTAAAAGCAGGATTTAATAGCACGATAAAGTTTTGGCTGCTTCTTTTTTTCTTTATAATCATTTTTTCTTTGCAATTTTAAAAAGACAAAAGATAATAACTGCTATGACTATAAAAGTACCTATTCATTAGATATTTCACTTTAATGTGTCTTAAAACTAAAAAGATTTTAAAATATTAATGTTTCGAAATCGATCGCATTGTAGGGGAGAGTTGGATAAAACGGGATAGTCGGACAAAACGGGATACGTCGCCTAGGGACCAGACTATTGCAGCTATCTAGTGGACAACGACAGAAACGTGTTATTCGACCGTGTTTATATCATTCTCGGTGCGTCCCGCCTCGAGATCACTATTTGATAGAAAGTTGTAGGTCTCAGAACTTTTTTACTCTATTTTTTTGCCATTTTCTACATTTACGTGCGTTGTTTTTTACATTGTACTGCCTACATAAATGGGAATAAAATTCCGGTGAGTATTAAATTTAATTAACCATTTATTTACCAATATTTTTATGGGCAGTCTATCTAGTTTTCTTTTCACATTTAGGCAGCAGCCATGTTTGTTTCAAAAAGTGTCGGAGTCTGACAAAACGGGACACTTGTGAGTTGGATAAAACGGGATAGAGTTTTTATGTCCCATTTTATCCACCTATTTATTTGTTGGATTATTACATTTTAAAATAGCCATATATTAATGTAGGCCTATTAATGTAGACCAACTTATTTATATTAGCTATATACATTTTTGAAAAATTTAGTCTCTTTATATAGTAATGCAAAATTTGTTTATTAACGTTCATTATTAAGCACTTTATTTTCGACTCTAGGATTTCACATCTTTCTTTAGAACTAATTGTAATGTATTTCTCTGACGATGACTTGAGCTTTTTTATATATATAAGGAATATTATTTATATATTTGCATTATTTATAATTTTATATTTATATATATGCAAAAAATTAAACATTGTAAACCCTATCCCATTTTATCCAACCCAGGTATGCTAAAACGGGATATGTAAGAGTTTGGAAATTAATTTTTTTTTCTATTTCACAGTCATTAAAATTAGTTTAATATATGTCTTTTGTGTGCTTCAATAAATGTTGTAGCTACAAAAAAAATAATGTATGGTTTTCCTTAACAGATATTCCGTAGTAACTAAAAACAATAACGGTATCCCGTTTTATCCAACTCTCCCCTACCTGAGAAATGAAGTTTAAAAATAATGCTAAAATACACTAGTCAGAAATAATTTGACCCTTTTCGTTCAAATTTTCTATTTCATCACCATAAATAACAAAGTTCAAAATGGTGCAAACATTTGCATAAAACAATTCAAATAATAAAAACTAACAAAAAAAAACTAGCTTGCAAACAAAATTTTATGAAGTGAAAAACTACAAAAATACAAGAAAAACATCAACAAAAATAAATAATAAAAAAATTGTGATCGCTTTATTTCGATCACAGTTGACCCATTGGTCAAATGCTCCTTTTTTCTGGTTTGACTCCGATAAGCGCCACAACATTTCAAATCATGAGTTGCAAAAACTGTCTCGGATTGTTTTTCAAATCCTGCCCCTATGTAACGTGTTTCAAGACGTCGCAAAATACTTTTCCTTCTTCAGTATTCATATTTATATTAAAATCACCGTCAAGACAGTCATTATAAGTTAATAATAAAAAGAAATACTTTAAATGATTATTACGTAAATACAATAAGAATAACTGCTGGTAAAAATAAAAATTACAAAAAAGAATTTAAAAAAAATTATCAAATAGCAGCGGTCGCCATAGCGACGCATGCTTTGACGACGCATGCGCAATGTTTACTATTACTCTTGAACACAGTTAAAAGTGGGATGACGTCCAAATAAAGCGCGCACGCCTTTAAACCCAAAACAAGACTCCTTTTGCCAATGGGTAATGAATTTTAAAAGTTACAGTTTGTATAAAATTTTATTAGTATAAATGAGTTTTGAAACTGCGTGCGAATTCTATTGATTCGTTTAAAATAACTCCAAAGGTATTTAGCAATAAGAGCCCCAAACTTTTGACAGCCCTACTGACTAAACTATTACGATCATATTTTCTTTATTGTGACGATTCCCTATTATTAAGAGAAAGTACGTTTTTGTGTCCGATTTCGAAACTTAAAATACCGTCCGCATTAATTAGTTTAAAATAATCCGCATTAAAAAATTTATGTTTAAAATTTTTTCGAACAGTATTAAATGCTTTAACAGACATTGTTAAACAGAATTAATTGTAATTCTTCGTTGAAACTTTCGAAGGATGACTTTTGGGATGATGGACGGGAGGGAAGAGGATTTTAATCGTTTACAATTGCTTAGTATCAAAAGTCATCTTTCTTAATTCAACAAATTACAAAGAGTAACTAAAATCAAAAAGTAACTAGATATACAAATGATAGCATTTTTGAAACAAATTTCTAAACAGGTTTCCATGAGGAATTCTCATTAACTTTCAGTGAGATTACGAGAAGGGAGCGAATAGTTTCTAAAATAAAATTAAAGCAATGTCCTTCTTTTTATATATATATATACAGCTTAAGCTGCAAGTAAACAGAACTCATTAAATAAGTTCAAAATGTAGAATAAAACAAAGAAAAATTATAGACATATGAAGAAAAAAAAAGGGGGGGGGGAATAATAAGTAAAAAATAACAAACAACAGTTTTTAAAAAAAAAAAAAAAATTATAAAAAATATATATATACAGTAGAGTCCCGATAATCCGAGCCCCGGTTATCCGAGTTTCCGCTTTAACCGAGCTATCAAATATTTTAAGGATTTTTTTGTTCTAGTTTATTTTTCCTTTTTAAAAATATCGTCGAAAAATAAATCTGAATTTTATCTTCCAAACACTCGGGAAAACGAAATCTAACAACTCTATCCCATGAAATGATCGTCAATAATGAAAATGAACCTAGCGAAGATGATGAAGACAGTGACGATGAAAATCAACATATAAAAATCTCTCACACAGATGAACTTAAAGCTGTCGAAAATGCTACTGAATACATAGAACAACAAAAAGAGGCGACACCAGCCTTCCTGTTATCCCTAAAAAATGGCGAAACATTGCTGCAAAAAAAGCTCCAAAGTTATGTAAAACAAAAAACGATTAAGGACTTTTTTTTAAGTAAAAACTCTTTAATTCTCGCAATATATATATATATATATATATATATATATATATATATATATATATATATATATATATATATATATATATATATATATATATATAGATATATATATAGATATATATATATATATATATATATATATATAGATATATATATAGATATATATATATATATATATATATATATATATATATATATATATATAGATATATATATAGATATATATATATATATATATATATATATATATATATATATATATATATAGATATATATATAGATATATATATATATATATATATATATATATATATATATATATATATATATATATATATATATATATATATATATATATATATATAGATAGATATAGATATATATACACCATTAATTTGAACAGATTAGTAACTTCATAATAAAAAGTCCGAAATGGAAAACTGGCATTTTAAAATTTACTTATTAGAATTGTTCTTGATGCAGTTTAAAATATTTAATAAATTTAATTCCTATGATCGATTTACCAACAAGCGATTAGACAACTCAATTTGGAACACATTGTAAATTAACTTTTTAGCTCTGCAGTTCCAATTTGGAAGGATTGTTTCAAATACACACCCATTTCAAATACACACCCCAGTTCGATCTTCAGAAATGAAAATTTTAAAAATATGGCTTCTTTTAACTATTCGACTGATTTTATTTTAATTTTGCACATAGTCATTTAAAATCACGCAGATGGAGTAGAAATGTGCAAATAATTGGCATCTTTAGTATTCATTCAACTGGTATTGTTAATAACCAAACAGTTTTCGAACATTAATAAATAAAATAATAAATAACTATTAGTTTTACACTAATTTCTCAAAGAAAAAACGAATTTTATTTATCTATTTATTTTTTTGTTGATTCGCTTAAATAGTTATCGAGATATAGCAAAATACGCGACAAGTGAAATTAACAGTAAGCGACTTTCGACCACTTTCCTGCCTAAATTACTAGAAACCTGATTTAAACTATCGTTTCTGCCAATAAATTAGCGTTTTTATGGTTAGGCTTTCAAATCATTGAGTCCTAGTAAGTTAAAACCTGATTATTAAATTAAAAGTTACTCAAGTTATTTGCTTCATTATATTACGCAATTGTATAAAGGCGAAATTCAGTCCAATTCACTAAAATGTCACTTAAAACCTTCATCTACAGAGATTAAGCTATTTGAATATGATCTTAATTTTTTAATTTCCTTTGCTAGGAATAATTTCCTTTATTCCTCCATTATGTCGTCAAAAACAATTAAGTACAAAATTAATTTTCACATAAATGTCAATTTAAAGTCACTCTTTAAAAAAGAACAGGATACAGATTTTTTTTTATTCTCCAAATTATTTCCAACTTTTAAAACATGGCATAAATTTACATTTTATGTTAATCATACTGCTCGTTTTCATCATTTTTACGTTAATTTCTATCTAAAATTTTAATAATTTTGACATTCAAGCGACGACATTTTTTCTGACTTCTGTCTAGAAACTTTATTACATCCAATCTTAAAAGTAAGGCTAGATTTGAACCATAATGCCGTTAATTTAAATTTGCTACTCTTTTTGTAGGATGTAGAATTTAAGTCATATTATTATTTAATTTTAACGATATTATCTTCAAAATTAAGTCTCAATATTTTGCAAGCTGAACTTTTATATTTTACTATCTTAATTTTATATTTTACTACCTAAATTTAAAAGGGAGAAAAAAAATTCTGGTAAAAGTAAAATAGCATTTTTCCTATTAAAAAAAAAGGAAAGACACATAATTTTGGTTAATAAAACTAAAACATGCGGTATTTAAAGTGTTCATTTTAAAATTTTTCGTCCATATGGTAATGGTTTACCGGTAGTTCTGGTTTCCAAATAAAAGTTCTTATTACCCCACATTTAATAGTTAAAAATTCTAAACTAAAAAGTAACTTTAACCGAATAATTGGTTTTTATGCCATAGATATCCTGATAATATTATCAACTTTTACGAGATTTATCAAATTTTATCACATTTTATATAACCTTATTATATTGTTATCTTTACCAAAATCATTACTTAAGGTAAAACTAAGGTAAGGCCAGAAAGTACCATATTCTGGTTCATTTTGATTATTTCCTCAGTGTGCATTTCTAGACATCCGCTTGTAAATTTTTTTCGATTCATTTTATCCTGCAGATTTGATAACCAATTAAAAGATTATTTCTTATAGCTAACATTTTTCTTTATGAATTTTATAGCTAAATTTAATGATTTTGTAATATTTGAAACCTAATTTTAATGTTTTAGGGAGCTCGTTGCCGCCTATTCATCTCTTTAAAGAAAATATTTATTTTACATCAAATTGAATTGGTAAATAAGATAGATTTCGCATAATTCTATTTTCCTTGTGATTCTATTTCAATCTATTAGTGAACATAAGTAATTTTAGTGAGTAATATTTTTTTATAACATTTTAAAATGAAGGTGTACTTTTATAACAGATTTTGGCGTGTTCGCAACAATCATTTAATATTTTCGCTTGCTTTGCTGGCTGATATAATAAATACAATGTGTGCATGGATCATATTGTGCATGAAGCTTATCGTCAAGTTCTAAAGCATTTAACGATACTTTATAACAGTGTACCAATGTAATTTACGCTAAAAAATTATAATAATAGGATACCTTCAAGTGACGTAGTGTGGGTACCTCGATCTTGATTGGGTGTTGAAACGTTGTTGACGTTAGCAACTGTTCTTTCCCTTCTATTTCGAGTAAGCCAATTCTTTCAAGTATCCATTCTTTTAAGTGACACAATCTATACTTTTTCACAAAGATTCTTTTACAAATATTTCAATTCTTTCATAATATATTATTTGAAACAAAGACTGGCATGCAATGCTAACTAATTATGTTTTGAAGTTGCCAGGTACACAAAACAAAAATATGTTACAATAAAATACATTAATTTATGAATTTGTCTAAGTTAAGTAAAAGACGAGAAATAATTATATTTCAACAAATTCGATACGGCGCTGTATTTCATTAACATTCCGACTTATGTGGAGAAACTTTAATACCCATTTTGCTTATAAACGATCGGCTGACATGCGTGGGTATCCGTGATCTTCTTCTTCTCGAAGTGCAGGTAACTAATTGTAAAACAGTTAAGGAGTTTAGACATCGATTCAAATAAATGTATTTTAAAATATATCGTAATAAAATAAAATCATAGAATTACGTTGTAATAAACAAATAACTCCTTTAACTTTAAACTCTAAATTCAGAAAACTGTCAAAATTAAAAACGTAATCATAGCAGAGATACCTTTAAATTTGGGATACAAAATATTTTACATTAAAACAATACTTTCATTAATTTTATGCTGATGGCAACTAAAATAAAATAGAAATTAATGTGGAGAAACTGGATCCAACACTATAATTTCGGTAGGGCGCTGCGCCCATGTCCAAAAGTTCGTGGGTTCGAACCCCGCCAGCCGAAGACTTCCCGTGTTGTAAATGGTGACTGATGCACGTTAAATCTGTCGAGTCGCAAAGTCCTCCATGTTCTCATAACAGATCCAAACCTCTGGGGGTACTGGATTCGAGATTGATCGTTCTCTGATTCAGGTCAAAATTACGATCCGTGGGTGAATGAATGGATGTATGAATGGGTCCGCCCGATAAACGGGTGTGGCAGAATTCTTTGCCATAGATGGCGCCACTGGAAAACAAGAACAATCGCACCCCTCTGCCATAACAGGCATACGTCAACAACAATAAGTGCTGACAATATTTTAAGCTACGAAATCAGACACAAAAAAGTACTTTCTCTGAATAAACATGCATTTTTTCAACTGATTTGGATTTCTGACCCCCTAATTGTAGGGGGTTGCCGCAACTTGGGAAATAGGATCCCAATAGTTTGGTCTAAAGAGCTCTCCAAAGTTTGGGCCCCTTAGTGTTAATTTTACATTTTGCGTTTTTCGCTATATCTCGAGAACTTTTTGAGCGAATCAAAAAAATTTTTACACTCAATTATAAAATTCGTTTATCCAAGAATAATTCCATGCAAAAAATAGCTTTTGGTAAATATTTATTATTTTTAAGAATGGTCGAAAAAAGTTTGAATTGTAAGATATACAAATTTTTGCATCATTTTAAAGAACATAACTTTACACTGCAAAATACAAAATTTGTGTGAAATCGGTCGAATATTTCCTGAGAAATTGAATTTTGAAGAAGATTTTTTTTAAAAATCAGTCTCTAAGGAACTGAAAATTAATCAGGGAACTGTAGTTATGTATCCTTTAAAAAATTATGTAAAACACAAAAAATAACAATAGTTTGAAAGAAAATATATTTACATTATAACTGAAACTGTGAGTGTATTTTAAATGAAATGTTGTTAAAATGAAGTCATTGTATTCATTCCAATGCGTATGAAAATATGTGTTGTCAGTAAGTAAATATGGAAGGAAAAAACGTAAAAATAATTCAATGAAACTATAATAGTAAAAAATTAAACAAAGAATGGGACTACATGAGCTGTAAATTTTTTTAGTTTACTCAGCACTAAAAATGTTTGCAACTATAAGCCAAAACTGTTGTATAGTAATAAAGTATAACGGGACATACGAATAACGTTTGATCTAAAAATCGAATTTTCACATTAAAAAATAAAAAATGTTCGAGGTGCTACACTTAAAGATGCTAAATCATTTGCGCAAAAAAACTTCAAAATGAGGTGCAAAAACATACTTTTTCGGAATAAATATGACTGAATGTAAACAATAACAAGCTTCCTAAAACCGGAAGAAATTTATGAAAACTTCCGGTGTATCCCTCTGCTTCTGTTATGCTTACCAGGAGAGGTGTGAACAATATTAATATTCTAGGAAGTTTTATTAATGTGATTTATGTTTAAATGTACACGTTATTTTACCATCCATAAGAGTTTTCTGAAATTTATAAAGTCTACACAGGTCGTGAGTCTCTAACAAATTTAACAAAATTAATGTCACAGCATAAAAAAAAAGTAAGGTTAGCCATGTTTTGAGTGCAGTGGCGGATCCAGCGGGATAGTCATAGGGGTCATGACACCCCCTACTTCAAAAAAAATTCTTTTTTAATAGTTTAAAAACGAAATTAAATATTTAAAAAATTATTTAAGGGTGCATATACACCTAGGTAGGTCGGGAAAATGGATTTTTTTTCTCCCATCTAATTATGTTCTTCATTGTTTCAAGAATAATAATCCAAAAGATTAAAATGAAATTCGTCATAGTTTCATTATGAACAACTCTTCGACGACTTTTCAAACAACTTTTCAACTCTTCGACGTCTCAAAACTTGGCTTAGAGCAACTCAAAATCAAGAACGATTAAATGGAACCGCATTATTAAACATTCATCGTGAAATTGATTTGGATGTTGAAAAAATCATTGACAGATTTGCCAAAGTTTCTAAAAAACGCATTGCATTTATTATTTAAAGATTTTGAATACTTGAACTATTTATGTATTGTTCATTATGAAAAAATAAATGAGAAGACTAGCATTGAAAACCCCAGTTTTTTTTTTTAAATATTTAAAAAAAAAATTTTTACAAAAAAATTAATTGTGTGTGTGTGTGTGGGGGGGGGAATATGAGTCTATGACCTCCCCCCCCAGCCAGCGTTCGTTATTTTTTGGATAAACATATTCTAGCAAAAGCTTGCGGAGTCTTCATTTGTTGTTTGTTTCGCTGAAAGAGTTAGATTAAAAGAATTGAAAATACTACAAGTATAATAATATTGGATCGTGCATTTTTTTAAAGCTTAGGCGTAAAAATCAGTCGGAAGTAGTAACCCGGAAGTGTCTTACGACGAGTTTTAACCCCTAGAGCCATCTGCGCTTAATTTTACAGGGTCAACCATTCGTAATTTTCTTTCAACGAATTCGGATTCTCCAAAATATAAATTAAATTTTACTTAAAATTATACCTGTATAGAAGAGTTTTATAACTGTGCCCAATAATACAAAATATATAATAATACAAAAAATCTATATTTTAAAATTACACCTGATAAAAAGAAGGTTATGTTTATTCAAAGAAAGTTTTTTTTTTTTGTGTGTGTTTGATTTTGTAATTAACAGTAACATCAGCACAAATTAATGACCATATTGATTCTTCGATTTATTGGGAATGATATTAGTACTTAAAAACGCAATTCAGCCAAAAGTTGCAAATATTTTCCCGTTTTATATTTTGCGAATAGTGCAAATGGAAGAGATTTATTTTTCTACCTTAAGTAGCTACTGAAATAAATAAGAGGTTCTAGTTTTGTTGCTTACATTAGAAAGATAAATTTTTTTTAAAAATTGTCTAATCCTTTGACGCAGGATTTTTATAAAACATATTTTTCTTACTTCATGTAGTGTATCTACCGCTACAAAAAATACAATTCCAATTCACTAGTAGGGAGACATGTTAACTCTACTCTATGCCGCGGTACCTTTTCATAGATGAAGATTGACATTGTGGATAACTTATCTCCCAACTATTGGTGACCTTCCGACATAAAGTGAACACGCCTACCTAGACAGAAACGCCCACTTCGATTTGAACACGCCTACTTCGATAGATGGTCTGTATTGAACAGTTGACTTTGCTACTTGTGACTTTGACATTATCCACCTCCTCGCGCTGTTGCTACTCAGTCTCGATCACACACTCGGCCTGTATACACTCGACTGCAACTGGCAACACGAGAGCAACTACAAACGTGAACTTAATAATACAATTCCAATTCACTAGTATATAAGAAATGTTTACTCGATTCGATGTTGGGGTACCTTTCCATAAATGAAGGTTGATATTATGGATAACTACTTTCCCCACACTTCATTTATTATTTTGCATTGATTTAGGTCAATATAAGTGAAGAATATTATCTGTAGCATTTTAATAATTTATAGTTATGAAATATAGCATGAAACACTGGTGTCTTTTTCTACGTTAAAGGTAAAATCTTCCAATCAATAATTTTTCAAATTCGCAGTTATTTGCAGTTGCTTAGATCTAAGAAAAACAGATATTCATCATTGAAATTTCTTTAATTTATATAATCAAATGTAGATAAATTTTTGAATATGAATGGAAAAAAAAAAACATTTTCGAAATTTTTTTCGAAATTATATTTTAGCATAAATATAATTCCAAAAATCTAGCAGATTCTTTTCTTAACTATTTGACTGTTTTTGATAATTAAAAAGGTATATTTTTGCTTGTAATTAGGACTGGAGAACAAAAATATACATGAATGAGTCTGAGATTATAGAATTTGGACTCAGCGTGATTCACTTAATATTTTTATTGAACTAACGGATGAATTTATTCGAAAAATAAAATGCAAAAAACCTAAAATCTATAATTTGAAGTATAATGATCAGCTATAACTTTTTTTCTCTGAAACAAAATATACTTCTTGATGTATATTTCTTTATTTTAAGAGACAGAATTACATTTTACCCACTTTTGTATTAAATTTAATTAAAATATTTAATAGTATGGCATTATAAAATGTTTCATAGTTTGGCAATAATTAACTAATATGGCATTCACCTATGAAACGAAATGTAACTTTTTTTTCTTAAAATTGATGGTTATATAATTTAAACTTGAAATAAAATTCTATTTGCATATAGTTAGAACAAAATGCCACTTTTATTTTCCACCATACATCTTCAAATATGATTTGCCTTTCAAGAAGCATCGAACAACTCATCTCATAACTTTGAAAACAATATACGATGTGTGCTAAACTTTTGACACTAATGAAATTCCCAACTAATTTAACTTCTTGATCGAAGTTTAACTTATTTCTCATAGAACCGAAGTAATCTTCCTTGTAACCTAGACACAAGTAAATGAAGTGTTTCTTTTCTGGAAGGTAGTTAAGCCTTTTCGAACGATAAATTTCGCTGTTCTGTCAAACGGAAGTGCCGTTTAATATATGTTCTTGAGTTCTAAAGGCATCGGAAAATCACTTCCTCTAACGTTAAAGGATTGACCTTCAGCTCCAATTAGAGTATGTTCAATCGCGCTGATGATAGATAACTTTGGCAATAGTTTAAGTTCCTCTTGCTGTTGTAAATAGCTTCTTTAGAACAGATAAAAAAAATTGATCTTTACTCGTGACTGCTTGTAAACACGAGATTTATTGGGAGGAAAACTGGTGTTCCAGTTCCATGTTTAAAAGCAAAATATTTTTTTAAACACTTACAAGTCCGAAACTTGGGAAAGACCATCTAATTTATGAAATGTGTCTTAGTAAATATGCAAATTTAGTTTGTATTATTTACTCTCATTTTGTTCATTTGAATTTTTACAGATTCAATTATGTCCTGCATTAGTTCAAATTCAATTTCCCGAAAATAACAAATTAATTTAATATTAGTTTCAAAGTTAGTAAACAAATTAACATAGTAAACAAATAAATATAATTTTCAAATAAAATTTCCAGCTAATTTAACTTCTGGATCGAAATTTAACTTATTCCCAGTTGGACCGAAGAAGCAACTAAAATAAATTCATATTAAAAATCAATATAAATATTTATCTACATTACAAATAAAAATTACAAATCTGAAAGAATAATGACTTTGAAAATAATTTGAATTTATTTTTAATTTTTACTTTATTTAAAAAAGGATCTAAACTTAGCAAGAAAACTTTCCATTCATTCCATTCTAAATTTTCCATCTTCCCATTTTCAATCATTTCTCGTATTTCAAATCATTTCATTCCAATAAGTTCTTGATATTCAGCCTGAAATATTTTCCCACCAAGCAAAGTCGAACCTGCAATGTTAAAAAAAATATCATTGAAATAGTGTCATATTAAAAATCTATACAAACATTTATCTGAATTAAAAATGGAATTAACAAATCAAGTTTAGTAATTCCTTCGAATATATTTTGAATTTTTTTTTAAACTTCAGCTTCTAAAAATTTCAAAAACATTTGAATGGAAAAATAATTGAACGTAAAAGAAATAATAAAGATCACTATAAAAATACTAAATCAGATATAAATGAAATAATTTCCCGCAAAAAAATATTACAAATATTTATCCGCGTTGAAAATATATTGTAACAAATCAAACAGAATCATCGATGTAAGGATAATTTACTAAATAAAGATTGTCAATTTTCATCCAAATACTTCAAAAACAGTTCTAAATATAGTACGCTCCCGTTTCCCATCTTCAATACTCATTTCTCAACTTTCAGGTAAAAAAGACGAAAACAAAAATAGCTTGAAATGTGGTCAATCTATACATGTATTTTACATTTAAGATGTTCACTTATGTAATCAACTTCGATTTTCCCATCAGTAAAATTTAGGATGCATTTCCTAAATTGCATGCACTTTCCTAGATGATTGGAATTCCGAACTTGAAAGTTCCCAGGAAAAGAAAAATAGACTCATTTCAACACATGTTGTTTCACATGGTCGAAGTATTTTCAAAAAATTGATTTTGTTCTCTGTCTGAGTATTCCCCCTATCGCCATTTTTTTTTTCTCTGGAAAAGAGAATCTGTTTCAAAGAAACGTGTGTGCAATGCAAGAAGGGAAGACTTTTAAGTTGACCCAATCGTGTCACATACTTCGTGTTCCGAATAGTGAAATTGGTAATGGAACAGTGAATGTCAATAGATCTCTAAGTTTAGATTTCAGAATATGGTACAAACCTCGGCTATTTATTCGTCATTTTTTCTACTTATTTTACTAGAAGGTGGCATTTTTTATACGCAGGGGATATAGGCAAAATCTAAAGTAAATCATCTTCTGTTTCGGGCAATAAATTTTATCGTATTACACATTTGCTTTAAGATAATCTATGGGGGAAGATCTTTAAGTTTAGATTTTGGAATAAGGTACAGTCCACGGCTAATTATTTGCCATTTTTTCTTCTTAACTTTCTAGACGAAGACATTTCTTATTCGCGAGGAATTGAACTAAAGGTTAAAAATAGTTGAAGATAAATATGGTATGGATCTTTAAAATTTAGATTTCAAAGAAAGGTTTAAAACGTGGTTGTTTTATGAATTGTTTTCCTTATGTTACTAAAAAGGGACCTTTTTTAAAAAATGTCATGCAATTAGGCTTATATTTTTTAGAGATAAAAAGTTGTCCATTTATTTAATTAACTCAGATTTTTCCATTATGTAAAATTTCTTCTCAAATTTGCAGTGTATTTTCTAAATTACACGCCCTTTCCTAGATTGTTGGAATTCTGAATTTGAAAATCCACCCCCAAATAAAGAAAAATATATTCTCATTTCCACACATTTTGTTTATAATGGATGAAGTATTTCAAAAAATGTATTAGTTTCCCCTCTTGTGCCATTTTTTTTCGTCTTTTGGTGAATTAGAATCTGTTTCAAAGAAACGAATATGCAATGCAAGAATGGGTGACTTTTAAGTTGACCCAAAGGTGTCAAATGCTTCGTGTTCCAAATAGTGATGGAACAATGAATGTCTACAGATCTCTAAATTTGGATTTCTGCATAAGGTATTGACCTTGGCTATTTAGTTACAATTTTTTTTTCTTTGCTACTAGAAGATGAAATTTTTTATTCTCACGGAATTAAGTCTAAAGTTATTCATCTCCTTTTTCAGAAAATAAGTTTAATTTGATAATATATTAGCTAAAAGATAATATGTAATTAAATTGAATTTATATATTATCAATCTTTATGTTTCGATTTAAGAATAAGGAACATACTTGTATATTTAGCCATTTTTTCCTTTACATTTTTGTCATTTTTTTCCTTTTATGTTCCAAAGAGAGCCTTTTTCTTCAACGAAAAATTTTTTCTCAAACTATACTTGCATTTTACATGTAAAATGACGTCCACTTATGTAATTAACTTCCATACAGTTTCACGTAGCCGAAGTATTTCCCAAAAACTGATTTTGCTTTCTGTCTGATTTTTCTCCCTGTCGCCATTTTTTCCTCTCGGTGAAATAGAATCTGTTTCAAAGAAACGTGTATGCAACTCGAAAAAGAGAGACTTTTAAGTTGACCCAATCGTAATACAGGTTTCGTGTTATCGAACATTGAAAGTCTATGGAGTTTAGATTTCAGAATAAGACCTCAACTATTTACTCGTTTTTGCCAATTTTTTTCCCTATACTATTAGAGGGTAACGTTTTTTTATTCGCAAGAGATTGAAGCAATGTCTAATGTAAATCTTGTTGCAGAAAAAAAAAATTTATTTTATGACATATTGGCCACTAAATCTATTGGTATCCTTTGACTTAAGATAATCTGTATTTTCAGATTTATATGCTGAAGTAATATATAGTTTTATAAGTTGCAGATTTCTAAGTTTAGATTTCAGAATGCTGACGGAACAGTTTAGATTCAGACATCGAGGAATTATATCCCATTTTTTCTACTTATGAAACTGGAAGATGACATTTTATTGCCGAGGATTTAGGCAAAATCTAATGTAAATCATCTCCAGTTTCAGAAAATAAATTTTATTTCATTACATAATGACCTTAAGATAATCTTTTGATGCAGAATTTTTATTAAACATGTTTCTCATACTTTTTCCTTATTTTGAATTAATTTAGGTCAAAATAATTGACAAATATTGTAATTAGTATTTTAATAATTTATGGTTATAAAATAAAGCCTGACACACCGGTGTAAAAATAAATAAATAAGTGTTAAAAATAAAGTTTTTCAGACACGGCTCACTTCCAAATAATGATTTTTCAAAATTTGCACTTATTTGCAGTAATTTAGATGTAAGTGAAACAGTTGTTCATCATTGAAATATCTTTCATTTTCGAAATTAATTATTTTTAAACTTTTGAAAAAGAATGGAAAAAAAATTCAAACTACTTTTTCTTTAGTTTTTATATTATAGTACAAATATAATTCCGATTATCTAACATATTTTTTAGTAACTATTAGACTGTTTTTTATAATTAATCCAAAATACATTTTTACTTGTAATTTATGCGTCAGAAAAAAAATTATAGCGTCCAGTATAGCGTTATACTGCGCCAGAGTTAATCTGTAGTTGAAGTCTTATAAGTATAAAAGGTTTCAAAAAATGGAACAAAAAGTCGGCCATTTTTGAAACACTTTATTATTATTGCATAGTGTTCCATTTACAATGATTGCAACGATAACTATAAATTATCAGTAAGCTCATTTGCCTACATATCAATTAGCATATTTTTTGGCTAGTTGTATGCAAAATTTTAAAAAACGAAAGTAGTGATAATAACAAAAATAGCGTCGGCCACTTCACACCAAGTAGTGTAGTAAAACACTAGATATAAGAATTATGTATGTATGTATGCATACATACATATGTATTTCACTCCACTTTGTAAATTAATTACCACAAATTAAAGTATAAATAATCTAGAATAACTGATTTCTACACTTCAGCCGGTAACATAAGCATTAAGGACGGTGCTAACGTAACATCCTGTACCTAAGGACATGATCACGTGCTCAGTAGCGGTTTCCACTCCAGACGCCTTTAACAACACGCTTTCCTGTTTTGGCATTTTCGTAAATAAAAACTTGATTCTTGACTTTAGTTCAAGCAACAAATTTTAAAAGAAATAAAAGCATGCTTTAGAACTGTGACCAACTATAGTAAAGAGAAAAATCTCCAAAAAAGAGTCGTCAAAGGCCGCTGGATTGTAAATTAGCATTCCTGTAGCAGAAATACTCCCACACAGCAGCTGATTATTACAGCTTCTGCAGACTAATTTTCATTCAAGTTACCTTTTTACTTTAGAAAAGCAAACAAACAAATGGGGGTCCCTTTTTTCAAAAAAAAATATTTCTAATCTTGTTCGGAATAAAAGCTAAGAAACTTAATTGAGAGAACACTGCAAGGAACGATAAGAACGATATTTTTTTGGTGTTGTTTTTGATTAAAGGCTTAACTGTATAGGTATTTAATCCATTTCTTTAGTATCAAATTTAAACAACATAAAATCTTTATATATATTTTTTATTTGCACATTTACCTACGTCTATATTTTAGCTGAATTTTCATAATAATAACCTATTGCATTGACGCTACAGACAAATTTGCATTTTGCAGATAGTGATGCAAAATTCACTCTGTAAATTCTGCTGTCACGAAATGTGATATTAATTATTCTTAATTAATACTCTGAGCTTCTTGGTAATTTTTTTTATGCATTCTAATTTTTTAAAAAAATTAAGGAATTGAAAATTCTTCCTTTTTCTTTAATGGCTGCAAAAAGAATTTGATATTCTTTTTTAAAAGAAATAGTTCTTTTTTTTGTGAAACATTAGGTAATACTGAAATAAAAAGCAACTTTATTTTAACACTTCATTACTTCAACTTTTTCTTTCCACTCGAAATTCGCGTTCTGTTAATTGCGTTTTAGATTTTTATCTTAAATTGAAAAACTTTTTTTTTCTTGGTAAATTTTTATCAGATAAACTTTCATTGCATCCAAGCGAGAACTCGAATTTTCATTTATTAGATCTCAATTTGTGATTTTTTATTATGATCATTAAACTAAAAGTTTTGGCTCTTTTTAAATTTATCTTTCTGTGTGTGTGTGTGAAAAAGTACTTATAGTTTTTACGTGGAAAGCTCTTTAATTTTACTCGCTGTTTTTCCTCTCAATATCACCATTTTTGATGTGAATTATTATTAAACAAAATACGAACGTGGTGCACAAGTTATAAAAATAAATTATTCGAAAAAAGGATATTAATATTTTGAGTAGTTAACATTTAGTCCAAACATAAATTTTAATTTAACATGTTAAAATTTCTAAAATTTATAGATTTATGCTTGATTCATTAAATAATAATATGATTAACAGTAATATAATTTACTTTTTAATAAAAATAGTTATATATAAATAAAATTAATACTACTCATCTATCTATGCATATTCACCTTATTCCCGACTCTGTATAATGTTCTCCAAGGTAGGGGACAGTATTTGTGGAGGTTGTTTCAACTTACGGTTCCGGTAGAAGAATTTCTGCTGGTGTAAACTAGATTGCGTAAATTCGCATCTCAACGATCAAATAATTTCATATCAATATGGAATAATTTCCCAAAGTACTTTTTTCCATATTGATATTTTAAAATGTGAAGAACACGTTTTTTCCCCAAAAACAAGACACAAAAATTAAATTCAGAACAACTGAGTATTCCGAATCTATACAAACAAACCCGCGACGTCAAAAAAAAGTAATAGCCACGTCAATGCTATGACGTCAGAAGAGGACCCCAGGACTTTGGATTTTTATATATTTATTTTTTTTTGGATAGATGGTGAATATAAAATAAAAAATTTGTGTCTATCTGTTTGCCTGCTTACCGATATTCAACATGAAAATAAATTAGTACAATTGTAAACAAATTACGATGCCCTGATTTTTTGTTTACATTTTTAATTCAGAGACATTTAAAAAATTAAATTTCCTCATTGACTTTGCGGAAGACATTTTTTAAAATAATTTATTGACAATTCGGTACAGGAAGAAGATCTCGGATAACCACACATGTGACGTATGGCGTCAGCTCCATCTGATCGTTTACAAACAAAATGGCGTATTAAAGTTGAGCTAAGTTTCTCCACATAAGTTAGAATGTTAATTAACATGAAGTTAATTCAATACAATGCCGTATCGCGCATCGAAATTGCTGAAATATAATTTGTTTTCGTCAATGTATTTTAATCAACTTAGATTTATTTTTTTTTGTTCGTATATTTTATAGTAACCGTGAGATATTTTTGTTTTGTCATTTCGATGCATAATTAGTTTAATTATGTCCTACATGGCTTCATGCCTGACATTGTGATAAGAAATATAATAATGAAATATTACGAAATGTATAAGAAATATATAAATTAAGTAAAAAAATATATAATGAAAGAATTGAAATTTTTATAAATGAGTCTTTGTGTAAGAATATAGAATGTGTCACTTAAAAGAATTGATACTTGACGAGCTTGGCTCACTCGAAATAGAATGGAAAAAACAGTTGCAAACGTAAACAAATACCACATTTCAACAACCAATCAAGATCGATATACCCACACTACGTCACTTGAAGGTATTCCATTATTATTTTTTGGTGTGAACTACATTAGTACACTGTTATAAAGTATCGTTAAAGAGATTCGGTAAATGATATAGAACTTAACGATTAGCTTCATGCACAATGTGATCCATGCACGCATTGTATTTATTATATCAGCCAGTAAAGCAAGCAAAAATTTTAAATTACTGTTGCGAACACACCAAGATCTGTCATAAAAGCATACCTTTATTTTAAAATGTTATAAAAAAAACTTACTTTCAGGTATCCCATTCAGTTTTGCTAAATATCTTAAAGATAGAGGTGTGTTCGCTTACAACTCAAATTAAAAAAAAATTGTTTATTGCGCGTTCTGTAATACTTAATTCGCGATCGCAACGCTCGAGTACGCCCTCTATCGGGAGCCTGTAAATATCAGACATTAATTTATCACGTTTTCATTTAGTTCCATCAAACTCATCGGCTATGACGGACGCCATTTTCTTAGCAGCAAATAAAAATCAGAATTTCCCTAAGGAGCAGCTGAAGAACTTGAAAAAACTAACCAGAACATGCCAAACATTGAAGCAGAACACGCCAAGCATTTGAAGAACAATTTCTAAATAATTTTTACCTTTCAGTTACCAACAACATAACTTACAATTTCATGATCACTTGCTGTTACAGATGTGTATATTACGGTAAAATAATTTTTTCTGTCTTCAATTCATTACAAATTAAAATGAAGTCAACATTGCTTTCGTCATTCCAATAAAGAAATGTAAATTCAGAACGTCAAGAACTGCAATAGTTATAGAATTCTTCTTTGTTATAGAACAGTATATATTTCTGTATCTATATAATTCGGAAAACAACAATAAAGAATCAACCAAATTACTTGAAATAGTGTCATTTGAACTGATGATTAATAAATTTTTTTATCGTTTTCTTGGTAAGTATTTCTTAGTTTTGAAAGAATAGATAATTTCAACTAGAATTCAGCTGTTCTGTTTTTAAGCTACATATTCAAATTCATATCGAGATCTTACAATTATAAAATTTTGATGTGTGGTATGTTATCTAAAAGTAATAAAGGGATAATCTATGCACATATTATTTGAAAATAAAACTTTCAAACGAAGAACATTTCATTTGGAACTCTACGGATATAAAAAGAAGGTAAGTGTTATGATTTTTATAATAAAAAATTAGCTTGTAAAACTTTTTTTTCTTATTTAATGATAGTTCTCTACAGAATGGTTTCTTACGCCTGATTAAGAATAATAAGAAACTATATGAAAGTTTTTATTTCAATGTAAAGAATTCTTAAAATCGTTTTTTATCCTAAGAATTCTTTATTTTCCGTTTTATAGTTTATAAATTTTTGATAAAAATTGTTGTCAAAATACTTTTTTTGAAAACATAAATGGTATAACATTATGTGTTTATGTATACTTCTTGCATATTCTAATGTTTCAAGTAATATGATTCAGAAAAGTATGAATAAAAATTCGGCACTTATGTATTAACGCCACAGCAGCTACAGATTTGGCTGTTTTTAAGTGCCGCAAATCGACACCTAAAATTTTTGTGACAAATCATAAAACGAAACACTTTATTTAAAATCAAAGTAGTTTATCGGATTTCGGTGGACAATGGGTAAAATATTTCGCTCCAGAAAAAATAAAATTGCATCTTGTTCTATTTTTGGCAAATCCCAAAGACGCATTTTCGTAGCACTGAAAAATGGTAACAAAAATCGAAGAACAAATCATTTTGGAATTCTTCTGATTTATAAGCAGGTAAGTGTCAATTTTTATAAAATTAAAAATTTTACTTTTAAGTAGTTTTTTTCTTGATGATAGTTTTCTATAGAATGGTTTTCTACGTCCGATTATGAATCAAAAAAGAAAAAACATGAAAGTTGTTTATTTTAATATAAGGAATTTTTAGAATTGTTTTTTTTTTTTTTTTTGTTTTTTTTTTTGTATCGTAAGCATTCTTTACTTTACGTTTTTAAGTTTCTAAATAATGATTTTAATTGAAACTTAAAATTTTTTGATAAAATTACTTGTCAAAAAACTTTATTTACAAAATTAAATTACATAAAATTATGAAGCTTATGTATACTTTTTGCTTATTTTAATGTTTGAAGTAATATGATTCTTAAAACTATGGAATGTAAAGTTTAAATAGGCCTTTCAGGTTATATCATTAAATTTAGTAAAACTTTCTCAGGCATTAGGTTTTAACTTTAATAAGAAGATACATATTTTTTTCTGTTTATTTACAAATATTTTTCAGATGTTCCTTCTTTAAAAAAAAAAAAGAGATACCATCTTGTTTTCGGTTGTATAAGAAAGGATATCAAACATTTTTCTTTTTTAAATTTAATAAGCCACATTAAAGAAGGAACATTGCAATGCTACACGCTACATTAAAGACGTCTCCAGAGTAACTGAATGACGGTTCATATAGAAATCGCAGGTATGCGTCTCATACAACAACGCCCCCTATAGTTCGTTGCGATCGCGAATTGTTTTTTAATCGTTATGTCTTTATTTTTTATTCATTATGAAAATTGACGCTGTTCTAACATGTAACAAGTACATTATTATAGAGTTCTAAAATATTTTATGAGTAGATTGGGTGCCTATTACAGCTGCATTGAGAGTATATTATACATATATATAGAGGGCTACGCCCACTGCTCACTGCCGCTCGCCAACCCCCGATAATTGCGTAGCAATTACATCAATTAACGCAATTACATCAACTAACGCAATTACATCAATTAATTGCTACGCAATTATAAAGCAATTTCTATACAAACAATATTATAAACTTATATAAAGCGAGGAAGCAATATTATTTTACACATTATAGGGCATTAGCCGGAGATTAATCTCCGTATCCGAAGCACGCGTGGTAGAGCCTAACTCAAATCATTATTGATCTTATAGGATGCCGAACGCTCCCTATATGGTGCTTTATCTCTCCCCCCCCCCCCCCAGTAATTTAAATTTTAAACTAAAAACAATTAAAACCTGATGAAAAAAAACTTTACAAAAATTACAAACAAATTAAAGCATGCAATATTAATTTGATTCTAAGTAATATTTCAAAAGCAAATACCATTGCAAGTAATTGCTCAATTAACTTCAATGCTGTTAACTGACAAAATATTTTAGTTTCAATCAGAAGTATTCGTAAGTACACCTAGGTATTCGTTTTCATTTAAACGTCTTAACTTTTCAACGTTTCTTCGCCGCGCATTCCGCCGTCGCGTATTGATAGCACTACGATTATTTTCCAGTTAATTTTTAATTTTGTGCAGCTAAATCATGTTCAGCTCTATGCCGCTGTTGTTATCGCCTAAGATATTTACGGCGATCCATTTTTTATAAGAGATATAAGTATTTTAAAGTAAACTCTGTTCAATATATTTTGATAATTTGGAATGCAAATAGTTTTTTGAGAGAGTGTTGATTCGTACTTCCAATCAATAACTCTACCCGATTTATCAAAGCTATTAAAATATATTGGAATTCTAAAATAAATTACTGCGTTCTATCAAAACAAGCATTTTATTATAAAACTTTAGAACAACTATCTTTTTACATTGCCACTCAAAATTATTAATAAACACTGGATAATATTGCGTTAATGACGCTTTTATCTAATGACGTCATAAACAATCGTTTGCATAAAGTTTAGTTCATAATAATCATATATAATCGTTTGCATAAATAATCGTTCGGTCTTTTTATAGCTTTACGTAACAAGTTTTAGATTTTTTTTTTTCTTTTTTGGAATGGTGATGTGTTATAATTTTGTTGTTGAGTTAATAAATCTTCCTTTTTATAAACGTAGTAGTAGAGTTTTCTTAATTATTTGATTCGAAGTCCTCTGAGTTTTATTTAAGGTCAGTTTATATTTAGTAATTTTTGACAGCATTATTAAAAATTATTACCTTTTCACATACATGCGTTCTCTATTTTGATTGACTGTTTTGTGCGTAACTAACCAGAAGTCTTCTGTGATTGGCTATGTATTATCATTCCACTCTCTTCTTATATATAAAGAATATATATATATATATATATATATATATATATATATATATATAAAACTGTCATTTTTCAGTTCATAAAATCCCAAAAAAGTAAAGTGAATAAAAAGCTCTGAAACTTTTTATATTAATAGAAATATGGAACGGCATTA
The DNA here is from genome assembly GCF_982258835.1 of Parasteatoda tepidariorum. NCBI lineage: Eukaryota > Metazoa > Arthropoda > Arachnida > Araneae > Theridiidae > Parasteatoda > Parasteatoda tepidariorum. The sequence continues at coordinate 1,352,241 of NC_141762.1, forward strand.
TAAAGAAAGTATATATCCTATAAATTATAATAAAAATTTAAATTAATAAATTTTTTAAATAATTAATTTATAATTAATTAATTTATAATAATTAATTTATAATTAATTAATTTATAATAATTAATTTATAATTAATTAATTTATAATAATTAATAATTAATTAATTAATTTAATGGATAAATTAATTAATTTAATAAATTAATTTATTAATTTATTTTTTTAATTAATTAATAAATTAATTTATTAATTTCACTATTTAAAAAGTGAGGGAATGATATTTTATTTTAATACATGTTTTTATCTAAGTTACATCTACCTAAAGTTTGAAAATGATAACATACTAAGTATATCTAATATTTATTATAATTTAGTTTTATATATTTAATAGTTTTTACAGGTTTGGGAAATAAAATTGGCTGGCGCGATTGAACAAAAACAAATTTTATAATATACTATTCTTGAATCATTCCCTCACTTCAGCATCATTACCTCACTTTATACACTAGTGAGGGAATGACAAATTTAATAAAATTAAAATAACAGTTAGGCCTAATTAATTTCTGAAGTCAATCACATACAATTATATTTATACAGGAAAGCAACATATAATTATCCACTTTCTCGATAAAGTTGTTGTCAGGATCCTGATTCCTCTCCCACGCATTTGATTGACCCCTTGACCTGAGGGTCAGAGGGTGAAGGACACTGGAGGCGTCCCCTACATTGGGGGTGGAGCAAAGGACTGTTTCTTATGGGAAAGAGGATTTTTTAGAGATCAGATCAGTTTTTGAAGGCAGAGGAGATTAGCTTTGAACGCAGAAGAGTTGAGTTTCGAGTTGAACTATGCTAGAGAAAGTATGAGAGAGAAGGGAGCAGCAGCGCTCCGGAATATTATATTCTCCAATTCATGTATCATTTTGTAAATAATTCTATAATCAAGAATTTAGTAATAAATAAGCTAAAATTGAAATAATCCGTGGTCATCCTTAGTGAGTAGTCTTTAAAAACGAACCAAGAGACAAAATGTCTCACAAATTGGCGTAGTCGGCAGGATGGAAGGAAGACTGCTATGCTAGGGAAAAGAATCATCGCCGATGCACACTATGAGAAAGGCCCAGTAAAGAGTGTTGCCTCATGGAGTCAATCTTGATAGAAGGATGCCTACGGAAATGCCTAGTGAAAAAGATTGCCTGAAGGAAAGGGTGACGGTGGACTGACAACATCGACGGGACTATTATCGCCGGAGGCGATAGGCAGCCAGCGCTACCCCCCGTGACCGGTGGCCATAGAGTGTGGTTTCAACATCGACTCTCTGACAAAGAGGACAATTGAAAAGATAATAAAGGGAGGTAAGCTTTATCTCATGCATGAAAGGATAAATTACACGCTCACATTTCTGGGTAGAAGTTTAACAAAAAGGGTAGTTAGTTAAGGGGGTAAGTTTATTTGGTTTTGGTTTAAAGTCAACCTGATGTGTTATTTTATTTGAGCTTAAGGGATTGGCCAGTTAGCTGTAGTATTGTTTGTGTGATTATTATTGATAAATATAATAAGTAATGATTTGATGTTTTTTTTAAAGTAACTTAGTGGTTGGTTTGTTAAGAGTGTAATTTTTTTTATTGCTTTATTAAGAGTATGTATGAAAGAAGAAGAGTATTGATTTAATAACATGTAAAAAAAGTGTAGGATTATTTAAAGATTGTGTTTTATATGTCAATAGCGAGCTGAGTAAACAAGGCTCTGGGTTTATTTTTAGTTTATAGTGATTATTATTTATAATGCATTCTGTTAAAATAATTTTGGACCGGAAAAAAAAGGTCAAGGAAGGGGTTTGCTTTTGTTTAAATGATGAAATGGTTAATTATTATGACTGTAGAATCTATTAAATTTAAGAGTTTTAATTTTGGGAAAAGTAAAAGTGTGTATTTTAGGTGTACCAAAAGAGTACGAAATTGTATTATTTTGCAATGAAAGTTGAAAAGAGTAATTTGTATTTCTTTGCATTAAGAAGTAATGTGTGAATATTGCATGTTTTGAATATTGCATGATACGAATTGTATTGTATAGGTTATGTTTACAAGTGAGATGTTAAATTTTATAATAGAATGTCGGGGCATGAGTATAGGGGATCTGAATGTATGAGTAGGGGAGCTGAATCGAGAGTGTCACTAAGTTTCCTTTTTTTTAATTTTATTGTTAAATAGCATTGTTTTTTTTTGGTGATTAGGGAATTAAGTTAATACTATCAGTATGAGTTTTATTTTTAAAGCAAGAAAGGTAGATTTGATAGTCCTAGCTGAGAAGCTTGGGATAACGGTTCCCGAGAACGTCAAGATGTTTCAGTTAAAAGCATTGGTCACCGGGAGTTCGGATTACGATGAGCAATATACTAAAGATGTTTTAAGTGGGATTAAAGAGGAGCGGGAACGGAAAGAGGAACGGGAACTAGAGGAGTGGAAACGGAAACAAGAGGTATGGAAAGAGGAACGAGAGGAGTGGGAACGGGAAGATAGGGAACGTGAGCGACTAAAATTAACAGAAGATAGGGAACGGGAGAAACAAAAATTAAAGGAAGATAGGGAACGTGAGCAACAAAAGTTAAAAGAAGATAGGGAACGCGAGGATAAAATAAAGAGGCAAAAAGAGCAGGAACGAGAATTAAGAGAAGGTAGAAAACGGGAGTTACATAGAAGGATACGTGAACTGGAATGGTTAAAACGAGAACGGGAATATGATCATGAGTGGATAAGATGTACTATACTAGGGATTGAGCTGTTAACAAAAATTTTAATGGAGGACCAGGATGAGGAAAGTAAAACCCAGGATTTTAAACCCTTAAATGGATCGGTTGGATGTTTGGGCGCTGTGGAATCAGCGGAGAGGCCGGAGTCCCGAAGGTTTGGTTTTGGAATTGAAGGAAAGGAGGTGAATGTGAAGGGTGGGGTGAGACGATTTCCTGAATGGAGCGGTCCGAATGTTAATAGAAAGGGAAAGTTTCCGCGTGAATCGCTAAGGAAAAATAGTACTAGCTCAGGAGAATGGTCCCCGAAGTGTCACAACTGTGGAGAGGTAGGACATTTAAAGAGGGGATGTCCGAAAATTAATAGATTTAGGGTAGATCTGAAGAAAGATCAGGCTAAGCAAGATTCCGTAGAACGCGTTAGTCACGAAAAGAGGGTGAAGAAAGACGAATCGGATTTGCGTAGAATCGAGGTGGTTGAGGAGAAGTCTTGTTTCTCAAAAATAATATACAATGTTCCTAAATTAAGCGTATCAAGGCAATCTTTAGATCCTGAAGAAAATTTTGAGAATGGGAGATGGATCTTTTTAAGTTCAGAGATAGGTCCTGCTGTAGAGGAGAAGCTCAGTTATGTTCCTAGTAACTGTGGGATAGGGTAAGGAATTGTAAACCCTAGTGAAAAAATCCCAGGAGTGTTCGAAAGTGAAAACGGGGCGACAGTGATAAGGTCAAGGGAGTTTGAAATATTAGAGGAGCAGGCTTTTGAAAATGCAGGGGATGAACAGTGGGGAGAAGAGTGGGAGAAAAAGACGATCTGTTCTGAGGGAAAAGAACAAGGAGGGAACAAGGGGATTGAGACTAAGGACACTGACCTTGCTTGCGAGAATTCGGACGGGAGAGGAGTGCGAATCACTCCGGGGGGTCTTGAGGTGTGGGAGAGAAAGTCAAGTGGGGGTGAGGACAAAGATCCACCATGTATTTTAATGAATCCCGAGCGTGGGGTGAAAGAATTTGAAGAAATGTTAGAGGAAGTGAGGGAGGATGGTCAGCGAGGGGTTGAAGTGAAGGTTAAAAGTCCAATTAACGCGTTGAGGAGGGTGGATTTGTCCTGTGAGAAAAGAAAGGGAGATAGCGACGGCGCGATGGAATCTAAACTTATGTGGTTTGAGGGGAGACAAAAATTGTTTCAGTATCCTAAGAAGGAGTTGTACACAGCTGCAAATTCAAACACTCTCGATATCAGCACTAAAACCCGTAAGGTGCAGGTGAGAATAAGGGTTGGTTTTCAGAAAGGGGGTTCTGAAAGGAAAAGTAGAGCAAAAGAGTTAGCTAGTCACTTAAGAAATCATGGAGGGGGTGGTATTGAACGAGTGTTAGATGGGATTAGGTCAATGAACTTGAAGGAGTGGAGTTTTGGGCAGTTTGGACGGTTAATTTTGTATGCTAATTATTATTATTTGTTAGGCAGGAATTTTGGGCATGACTTTAAGGATTTTATTTTGATGGAATTTTATAAATGGATTTTGGCATGGATATTTTATTTTTGGCCTGATAAAAGTGATTTTAATGTGCTGATTGTAAAAATATTAGGTTCTTTTATGCTATGTTTTGATTTGGTATTTATTAGTTTGTCAAGTGTCCTAAGTGTAATTTTATGTTTAATAAGGTATAATGCGGCCAATCTCTTTTGCGCACGGGAATGTGTGCGTGTAATTGTTTTTTTTGTGCAGGGATGGGCTTACATTGTTTTTAGGTTTCACTTGTACGACCAGGGAAGAAGGTCGAACTAGATGAAACCGGGGGGGAGGTGTCAGGATCCTGATTCCTCTCCCACGCATTTGATTGACCCCTTGACCTGAGGGTCAGAGGGTGAAGGACACTGGAGGCGTCCCCTACATTGGGGGTGGAGCAAAGGACTGTTTCTTATGGGAAAGAGGATTTTTTAGAGATCAGATCAGTTTTTGAAGGCAGAGGAGATTAGCTTTGAACGCAGAAGAGTTGAGTTTCGAGTTGAACTATGCTAGAGAAAGTATGAGAGAGAAGGGAGCAGCAGCGCTCCGGAATATTATATTCTCCAATTCATGTATCATTTTGTAAATAATTCTATAATCAAGAATTTAGTAATAAATAAGCTAAAATTGAAATAATCCGTGGTCATCCTTAGTGAGTAGTCTTTAAAAACGAACCAAGAGACAAAATGTCTCACAGTTGTATTTTATTTTACTGTAAAAAATGACATGAGGGAATGACAAATGTAAAAAATTTTACCTGGTTTGATTCATTCAAATTTATTTCACAGCAAAGCCTCTTTAAGTTGAAGATGGAAACATACTGCAATTTTGTTCTACGATGCCAGTTATTAACTGCTAAAGTTGTTATTAAAATATTTTTATTCTAAGAAGAGTGCAGGTGATAAGAACATTGTTGTGAGGGAATGACGCGAAACACTAGGGACAAAGTTTAAAATAGTGCTGTGTTAATATTTTTTATCAGAAATTAAATTTAAAATTGATTTTCTGAATTCTATATTTCAATATTCTGAAATAAAAAACACGAATTTGTAAAAAAAAAAAATATTTATTTCAGAAACAATTTTTTTTCTTTTTTTAAATCAGCAGTGGGGACAAGTGAGGGAATGACATATTGGTATATTTTAATTACCTAAAATAAATAAAAAATAAAAATTGATAATTTTATTTTTATTCTTTTGTTAGCCTGCATTCTGAAGGACACTTTCCCTGAAATTTTTTTGTTCGTAAGTTGTAAAACACACATGAAATGTACTGGGGACATGAAAATGACTGTTTTTGTGAGAATGATCCATATATATATATATGTATATATATATATATATATATATATATATATATATATATATATATATATATATATATATATATATATATATATATATATATATATATATATATATATACATACATAATATACAATATCGTTCCATATTAATTTATTATTCTTAGTCTAAAATGTTTTTATTTATCTTTTATTCTGAACATAGCCTTTTGTCATCATTAAAAATCAATTTTCTGATAAAGAAGTAGATTAAATGTTTAGAATTTCTTAGAATGTGAGGAGAATTATACAAAACACTTAATTTTGCCTCTTTCTCACACGTTTTAGCATAATTAGGGATTTTCTTGCTACATTTCCCCTAGATTATCCCTACTAAAAATAGCGATGCGTTCATGGATTGTGTGGGGTTTCTAGATTAGCCAACTTTCAGTAATAGTTAAATGCTTAAATAAAGAATACTTGCTTTGCCCTATCTGCTATCCTGCGTGTTTGCTTTACAAGCCGGCAGCATTGAAACGCCGACAGGATGCCAGAAATTTAAAATGAAAATTTTAATGGACAAAAGTAAAACTAGTAAAGTGGCTATGCATTCCTGTCTCTTCTTATATCTTATATATATATATATATAGATATATATCTTATATATATATATAGATAGATATATATATATAGATAGATAGATAGATAGATAGATACTGAGGAAATGGATTTTTAGGTCTCCTGGAAGATTTAAATACAGGAGAAAGTAGCTTAATTAAGGTAAATTTTAAACGTCAAGAGTCAGGAAACTCAACCAAGAGCATTATGCCAGATGATACGGAATACAGTTAATCTTCATTTTGATGGGATGAACTATTTAATCCCTGTTTTGTTTAATCTAGCATCGTAAAGCCACCGAGAAGGGCAACAAATAATAATAAATAAATAAAACATTTTGGAATTATTTTAGATTTAATATTTGTGTTTGTATTTGTTTTTCAGTTTTGTACAAATTTGTGTGTTGTTCAGTGTTGATTCTTTCTTTTTTCTCACCTCGTACGAAGAACCGATATTCAGCTCGTTTACCGGTTCAATAATACTAATAATCTGTATGATATAAAATACTGAAGTGTATATATATATAGTTACAAAACCGATAAAAAAGTTTTTTTATCGCGTATGAAAGTTTAAAGCCGAGCAGATCATTCAAACAAACATTCTGTTCTTTCTTTTTGTTTTAATTATGCTTATAAATATACGAACACCCAGTAAAAAAAATTTGAAAAAGAAATGGAATCGTGTCATTTTTGCGTTGTACATCCCTATTCCATAAAACTTAGATTTGATCATTCAAATAAGATTAAATATTTCTTTTAGAAAAGCATCTTCCTCCTTTTTTTAAGACATAAGGTATATTATTAATGCAACTTTTATTCACATGAAATGGTGTAAATTTTGTTATCAATTCAATTTTATATACAAGTTATGGCGCATATATAAATTATGCTGTAATTTCAAATTTATTTACATATCCAAATGCATACTTTCAAACTAGAAGTTATTTACCACTCAACATATTTACTTTAATTAATTCTAAACTTATCTTCATGTATCGATAAAACGGACTTACTTATCACTAAAACTTTTAACAGCTATATAAAAGTCATATTGCCTCACAAATCATCGTCGTTTCATTTCAGAATTATCTTTTTGGATTCATTTGATTCAAACTTGCGCATCATTCTCAGAAGGAAAAGTTTTAAAATCGCCAAATGCTGTTAAAAGTTTTCATGCATATTTTAATTTAGGCGACATTTAATTTCTGGAACTGCTGTAGATGTCGCTTTGAGATGCGACGTTTATGAATATATTGGAGCGATTCCCCTAAATGTGTTCCATGAAATCACCTCTCCCTATTTCCTCAAAACAGATTAGAATTTAGAATTGAATTGGCTGGTTTTAGAGAAAGGCTGTCGAAGTTGGAACGTCTTAACTTTTCGATTGGTGTGGCTATTTCATTTCGCCAATCCTTCTGTTACCAAGTTTCGAACAAATTATGCCCTAGAAGAATTTTGTAATTGAGTCATTACGCGAAATCTCTTAAATTGCCAGCCTTTCAAAGTAATTTGTTTGAATAAATTTCAATACCTTCGAACTAATAAACTTTCTCTGATACTGCTGACAAATTTATATGAATTGAAAATGCATTAAAAACATCAACTTTCTTCATAAGAGTCAACCATTTTACAAAAAGATTTCTCGAACGTGATTCCTATTCTCTCATTTTCTTACATTCTTAATAGCCTTTATTTGTTTCAGTTTAGACTGATTTAGGATTCATTCTGGTTTCTCTATACGAGCTGTAATCTGATCTTATGAGGATATCTGACTGTAGTTCTAATATAAATATAGTCACAGGGAAATATATAATTTCCACTCTTTATCAATGCATGCTAAAATGGCAACAGTCTGTTCCAAGCAATTTTAGTGCCACGTTGCGGCAAAAAGCTTAACTATCAGTTGGAATAATGAATTGCTGAGTTTTTTTTTAAAGTTTTTTTTTTATTATGTTAAATTGAATTTATAAATGAGTTTATACATAAAGGTTAATTCTATAGCAGTTTATTTATAAAGGTTATTATTATCGTTTGATCATTTGTTTTGTTTTAATTCTGTGAAATTCTTAGATGTTAATTCGTTAAGGATATCGTGAGTTTTTTAAGATAAAAATACATTTAAAGTAATTAGTTCATGCAAAGTAATTAGTTTATTCTAAATATTTTAATTTCTCATCATTATTATTAGACTTAAATTTATTTTAATGCTAAGTAAAATACATATTTATATAAATGAAAGTTACCATTACTCTTTTCAAACTAAAGAATACATTGCGCAAAGCGTTAGTAATACAATGTATATTTATATGAGAAATTGAAATAAACAACAGTAAATAAAAATATGTCAGAAATATTTTTTACGTATATATAAATAAAATGTAAAATAAAAAAATTTGTAGTTAATTAACAAAAATTATGTTCCAACATGAATGCACAATATGAAGGGAAAAAAAGGGTGAAGCACTAACAAGAATTCACTCATTTCAATCCTAATTTAATAATTTGGATTGAAATGAAATATAAAAAGTCAACTTTTCAACAATAATCACTCATCATTCATTCTTCATGCTGCAAATATAATCATATAGAAGTAAACAAGAATATGGCAAAAATTATATAATAGAGTTGAATGTCAAGTATTCACACCTACTGAATCAACTAACCGTTTCGGTTAAGTGTTGCTAGAGGGCGCTTCAAGCAGTTGGACCAAGAGGAACTTCAAGAAATGCGTCGTAATAACGTCAGATTGGATTGTCCTTAAGTATTATAGCTCATGATTATAGCTAATATTACTTACATTTCTCGAATTTATATTCCTTTCATATGTAAACTTATTATGAATTAAATTGTATGCCATTTAGCTTTATTCTTGACTAATAAAATTCTATTTTATTCCTTATTATTAAAACTTTTTCTTTATAATTGAAATTTTGATCTTTATCATCGAAATTGAAAAGTTTGTTGAAATAAATAAATATAGATCTATATATTAAGGTGCCCCTTCACTAAATTTGCTCATTTTTTTTTCTTCTGCCAACTGTGTTTATACGTACCGCACGGCCAAATAAAATGAAATCGAAAAGAAAACATAATTAAAACATAAAATAAATTATAATACTACTAATATATATACATATATATATCTGACACGTTATCTGACATGGGCAACAATAAAATAAAAAAAATAAAAATACCTTATTTAGAGATTTCTCTGTGGGTTGCTAAACATAAAATAATATCGTTCATCCTGGCAATACATTAAGTGGAATTTGGAAATATAGTCTAACCAATTTTTTTAAATAACACCTCTTCAAAAAAACAGAACATTGATCCCCCTTTAAAAAAAGGTTTTTAAAATTCTATCATTTATCATTAAACTTTATTTCTCAGGTTCTTATTCTTTGAACTTGTTCGACCACATTATTCTTTAACATAAGAATATCCTTTAGGATGCAATCGAGGATCAGACTTGTTTTAGTTTGCGAACGAAAATAATTTTTTACTCTTGAAACGGATACATCAGTTTCTATTTTTATTTTCCTACTAATATTTTCTTTAGGTAGAAAACACGCATTTGTGTGATTTTGTAAAGATTTAAAAAAAAAACTTTTCTCTTTATAATAAAGTCTTTTCAATTTTGTAAAAATCATATCTTTGAGATGAAATCTTTATTCAACATTTTTTGAAGTCAATTTTTATTTTATTTTAAACCCAGAAAGCTCCTTTAGAAATGGAATTGTTAAGCATGTTCCAAGTTTCTTCTGAAAGTTCCGTGTATCTTGCTTCATGGGTACTTAAGAATTATGTTTTCATACAATAGATTTAGTTTTCTAAACCGAAAAAAATTTAGATTGAATATTTTATGATACAATACTGACTAAAAAAATTCTTGACTCCCCGCTATATTCATATTATTATTTTTTCTTAAACCATTATCTATTATTATTAGCCCTCAAGGGTTTCAGAACATTTGCTGAAAGTTCTAGAGAAAGGAATTTAAAAAATTCAAATCGAAGTATCCTGCATCCTGTTGAGAAGTCGAACTTTTTTTAAAAAAAAAATTAATTAATTAAATTAAAATTGTGAGTTTAGAAATAATAATCTTCTTTTTAATTTTTGAAAAACCTTGAAAAATTATTTTTTAATCTCACCAGCATCACCCATTTTTTAAATAACCTATTTTTTAGAGGGCTTTTTCATTATAGACGCCGATTAAATCGAATAACGATATGACTGAATTAAAAAGACGGACCGAAGTGAGTCGCGATTTTTTTTAAAAACAGAATCATTATTAAAACTCTTTGAGGAAGTGGAAGAAAATAAAAAGATTTTCTTAACCATTTTTCAAAATAATTTAATCTATGCAATGGGATACCTTCAAGTGACGTAGTGCGAGTATACCGATCCTGATGGGTTGTCGAAACGTGGCATTTGCTTACATTAGCAACTGTTCTTTCCATTCTACTTCAAGTAAACCAAGCCAGTCGAGTATCCATCCTCTTAAGTCACACATTCTAAATTCTTTCATAAAGATTATTTCTCCAATATTTCAATTCTTTCACTCTATATTTACACAGAGACTTAGCCCAAAAACAGCCACGAAGTCGCGTGGAACTAATGATGCATCGAAGTTGACAGGTGCACAAAACAAAACTATATCACGGATACCATAAAATACATAAACAATTTATAAATAAGTTAAATAAAAGACGTACGCGAAAATAATTATATTTCAGCTCATTCGATTCTGTATTTAATTAACTTATCGTTCATGAACATTATAACTCATGTGGAGAAACTTAGCTCAACTTCAATACTCCGTTTTTCTGATAAAAATTAGCTGTCGCTGACGTCATCAGAAGTGGATCCGGACATTTTTCCTTGGGGGGGGGAGAGTCTTAGACTGAGATTCCCCCCCACAAACACACACACAATAAATTGTTTTTATGAAGAAAAAAAAATTTTAATATTTTTTTTGAAAAAAAAACTGGGGTTTTTAATGCTAGTCTATTCATTTATTTTTTTCATAATGAACAAAAGAAAAATACATAAATAGTATTCAAAATTTTTAAATAATAAATGCAATGCGTTTTTTGGAAACTTTGGCAAATCTGTCAATGATTTTTTCAACATCCAAATCAATTTCTCGATGAATGTTTAATAGTGCGAGTCCATTTAATCGTCTTTGATTTTGAGTTGCTCTAAGCAAAGTTTTGAGACGTCGAAGAGTTGAAAAGGAACGTTCTGCTTTTGCTGCACTAACTTCTCAACAACATATTGATTGATGGGTACAAATCGATGTCCCAGGCATTAATGATCTTGGAAAGATCGTTGGGCACTTATAGTCCTGTTTCTGTTTCACACTGTCATTTTGCCACCCTAAGACAAAATTCTGTTTCGACAACTTTTACGGAAGTATTTAAGAGATTCTTATAAAACTCGGCAGTTTCACGAACGGCTATAAGATCTTCTTCTGTAACAGTTTGACGAGATAAAAAAAACTCGGATTATGACTCTTTTGGATTCTGGAAATAATGAAGAACATAATTAGATAGGGAAAAAATCGATTTTTCCGACCTACCTAGGTGTAAGAAGTTTTACTCGTGATCATTTCCGTCGTAGCTTATAAATGGAAAAACGTGTTAACACTGTTTTTTTTAGTGTTACTTACCCTTGTCGTAATTTTACTTATTAAATATTCATAATATAATTTTACGCATCTTGGATAGTAAAATAATTATACTATGTGTAATACACAATGTGAATGGGGCTTCTTAACTGTTTCAATGCTTTAACTCATGAGCAAGAAAGGAGCTTCGACCGGTTCCATTGTGTAACAACTGATATGTGTCAGAAAAGAGAAAACGCTGCTGGAACTGGTTGTTGTTTATATTTAGAACAAAGATGAGGCCATCATGCGAAAAATATTTACGTTTTTTGACGTTTCACAGTTAACTTTCAGCTCTACTTTAGCTCGTTTAACTTAGCTACGTTACGAAATAAAAATCTGACTACTCATTATATTATTTATTTTTTAAAAAAAACCGGATTGCAAGTTCAAGAGAGAACAACAACGTCTTAAGGCCTGGTTTCTTAGGACAGGACGCCGTCAGCTGGAAATCAGCGCTAACCTCTGATTGGTCCATTTGTGAGTTTGACAGTATACGTCATCGAACGCTCATCTTGAACTACAATTGCCGTCCAACTCAACTGCAGTTGGATTACAACGTGATGTTAACCACAGAAGCAATGGCGGACAACATCCAACAGCACATTGAAATCAGCCAAGATTCTGATTTTGACATTAAACATAGCTTCTTCATTAATCATAGCACTCTTCATTTAGCTCAGCTATAATGTGTTTTTTCTTGGACAAAGTCATTATTTGTTCTCTAAAACACTGGTCGACAAAAACAAAATCAATACAAATTCAAAATAAATATTTGTTTACGTTATTAACGCATGCGCAATGAGAGATAATGTCTGCGTTGGACGGACTGCTCACGCTGAGCTAACAAAAAAGTATTTTTTTGGCGTCAGCTCTACATCAACTTTCCGCTGACGCCCAGATAAGGCGCTAGTTCTAAGAAACCAGGCCTTGAGCTAACAAACCAGTATTTTGTTGGCGTCAGCGGGACGTTGACGTCCCGCTGACGCCCAGATAAGGCGCTAGTCCTAAGAAACCAGACCTTTAAATTAAACTGGCACCGATTTCTTTAGTAAGATATAAATTCAAAGGAGTAAAAAGCTATTGCAAAAGGGAGAAGGGAAAAAAAAAGCATCAGTGCGTGGGTACATATCGTTTCCATAAACAATATCGCTATGTCGTAACCGACATAAATGCTATCAGAGAGCGTGTTTAGGAATCTTTAACACAGTGGAATGATGACGTAACTACCACTAAGATTATACGAATTCACTCAGACATGTTAACTTGGTTTTATTTTGAGGTATCTTTTGATAGATGAAGGTTGATAGAATTCCCCACAAAATTTAAATCACCGGAGAAAGTCATTCGAATCACATTTTCCAAATTGTGACATTTAAATGTTAAATAAGTATGTCATGATGTGTCATTGCGGCGGCCGTTCTATAAAGCTTCCTAAGGACCCCTCTAAATAACTTTTGATCTAATTATCCGACCTTTACGTTCGAGGACTCAATATTAATGGTTCAAGTAGGTGACCTCAAATTTGCTAATAAATGAGCGCAGGCGATATTTTAAGTTACGAAACCAGACACAAAAATGTACTTTCTCTGAACAAACATGCCTTTTTTGTTGCGGATGGAATTAGATTTTTCGGCCTCAAAATATAGAGGGTAGCCACAATCTGGGAAATATAGTCCGAATAGTTTGGTCAGTAGGAGAGCGGTCCAGTGTTTGGACCCCTTTATTTATTTTACTTTGCGCGTATTTCACCCTATGAAATTTTTGGCATTATTTTAAAGAATGCAATTTTAAATGCCAAAATACAAAGTTTGAGAAAAAACGATCGAATAGTTCCTTGCGAAATCGAATTTTAGTAAGCCGACTTTTTCAAAATTTGTTCTATTTCTGCACTATTAAATTAGCATATTTGAGATCACCCTCTCGTATCTTTAAGATTGAGTCTTAGGACATAAAAATTCGATCATTAGATCAAAAAATATTCAGGGTGTTTTTTTTTTGTTTTTTTTGCGCTCTGCAAAACTGCACTGTTTGAATTTTCATTCTAAAATTATGGTACAATTATCGGCAGCAGTCTGTCCCTCCAATTAACCGTAAAGTTTTCGGCAAAGAACAAATTTTACCATAACAGTTTTTTTAAAACTATTTACAACTAGCATGGTTTCAAAACCGCAAAAAGAAATTTAACTGAATATTTGAGTTATTTAAGCAGCTTTATGGTGCTGCCATCTATGCATGAATGAAAGCATTGTATTCTAATAACCCGGAGTCACAAATCGGGGAATACATGCCACTATGTATTCTTCACGTGTCGAAAGGGATCGAGGAAGTACTGTGGTCTCTATGTTTTCACTCGAATCCTCGTTCTGTCTGTCATGAGATGGACAGATTAACCCTCTCAACTATAATCTGTACCCATCTGCAAGGAACTAAGTGGCTTCATTTGGCGAGCCTAGTGGGGGCGATAAAATTCTGGTTGCTTAACCGTATCAGGCGAAAACGGTTAATGATAACGGTTAACGGTTTTTCTCACATTTAACAGTTTGAATATCATTTTATTTACGGTTTTTTTACTTCTTCTTTGAATATAGTAGAATGACAATTAAATAAATAGTTATAAAACCATTTTCCGAGAAATTTCTATTAGTGTATGGTGATTAGTAAATCAAACTACGAACCTTGAGGTCATCGGTTCGAATCCTGTGGGCAACCAACTAACATCTCTCTCCACATTACTTTTGATATTTTGAATTAAAATCAGTATGTGCTGTTTCAATTTTGAATATATTACGTTTTCAAAATCGACTATTATTTGTTTCGGAGTTATTTTGACACATTTTTGCTCACTTTTGAGAAACCCTTTATTAATGCGTATTTACAAAGAACATTCGCAATAATTTATGTTAAAATCCTGTAAATTTAATCTAAACTTTTTACCGTGAATTCAATTTAAACTTAATTGTTGTCAGAATTTTAAGTTCAGATGTGTTGTTTGCTACCTCTTTTTGAGAACTACACTTCTAAAATTTTCATCTAGAGTTCGAAATCACGCCAAATAGGCATTTTTAAGACTTTCTTAAATATTTAAGTTGTTTGTTCAATTTTTGAAGCTGTTTTTATATAAAGTTTAAAATTAAAGTTTTGCAGCGAGTGTAAGACTTCTAAACCTCTACTTTTTATATGTAGTTTCGAAACAACTTCGTAGAACACTCTAAACAGTTTAAAACAGTTTTTTTTAAAAATAATAAAAAATAAAATGGCATAAAAGAATTATTTCTGAAAACAATTCTTTTTCAATGCTCCTTTTGACACTATATAAACCCCTTCACATCTTTGATTTTGAGAACTCATTTTCTTTTATCTCAATCTTTTGGAAGTTAATTGAACAGAATAAAGTGACATTTTGATCTTCAGTCGCCAAGAATTTTTATCCTTTCATAT
The DNA here is from genome assembly GCF_982258835.1 of Parasteatoda tepidariorum. Taxonomy (NCBI): domain Eukaryota; kingdom Metazoa; phylum Arthropoda; class Arachnida; order Araneae; family Theridiidae; genus Parasteatoda; species Parasteatoda tepidariorum. The sequence continues at coordinate 1,367,500 of NC_141762.1, forward strand.
TGTTGGCGCCCTTTGTGAAACAAAAAAAGATAAATTCTACTCCTTTGGTCATGAATAACGAATGTAAATGGAGTACAAAATCTAGAAAGATATTAAGGGCGGATGAATAACTTTTCGACCCAAGTTATTCTATCTTTGTGTTTACAAACTAATCTACGATTCCTTACGTCATAAAAGAAAATTTTTCTTTCTGTACACATAGTAAGACTCGAGAACTAAACGTGAAGTTCGTGTTTAAATTTATATAAAGCTTTTCCCAATACAGCAAATCAATTGTTCACACAAGATTAATTTAAAAAACTGTGATAGGATACTACTGAATTAAATATTTTGTGTTTTGTATTTCATGGCTGTTGATAAAAATTAGTAAGAAGACAACTTTGAGACGTTTCTCGGTCTCGAAGTGTTTGCTCAGTCAAGGCTGAATTTGATTGTATGCAGGCCTGTTCATGACCACCGAGAAATATTATAACAAGTCCCCACGCGCTAATGCTAGAGCATATAAAAAGACGACGCGTTTTTTATCCACGCTCGCCAAAATGGCAACACTCTATTCATAACGTTTTCAGCGCCGTGCTACGACAAAAAGCTTAACTACTAGTTTCATTGATGAGTTTATCGTTTTCTTTCACAATATTTATTTGAATTTATGAAGTTCTTTGTAATCTTTTGGCTATTTGTTTTATTTTAATTCTATAAAATGCTTCGATGTTAATTCTTTGAGGATGTTTTATGTAATGCATTCATGAAGACGAAAGTACATTTTGCAAAGTAAATGACGATTCATTTTAAATATTTTAATTTCTCACCGTTTTTAGTGTTTTTAAATTAATTTCAATGTTTATTAAAATACAAATGTGCGTGAAAGTGATAGGATGCACCATTATTTCTTTCAATAAACTACAGAAAAATTTCAAGAAGCGTTATTTATGTAGATTCGTTTTATAATATTTTCTTATAGAATAGAAGAATTTATTATATGGCACAAATAAATAAACAGGAGTAAATAAAAATACGACGGAAACAATTTTTACATATAACAGAACTAAAACTAAAATAAAAGATTTTAAAATTATTAAAAAATTTTATGTTTCAACATAAATGCGCAGTATAAGAAAATATTCGAAACGCTGACATAAATTCACGCAATCCTATCTTTATTCAATAATTTTTATTGAAATGAAGCACCCAAAAAAAACTTTAAAAGTAGTCACCCTCTGAAAAGTATCTCGAAACTATATTCATGCTATAAATATAATGTAAGAAACAACTTTTAAAAGAAAAACAAAACAAACGCAGTTCATTTACTGTTTACTTTTATTAAAATTTACACACACCGTTATTCTAAAAACTCAAAATCTATATCGTACACAAGAACTGCTGTTGCCAAAACATGGAATACTAAATATGTAATAAGAATATAATTAAAGTTCACGTTCACACTTTTACAATAATAATCGTTTATGATATAATCGTTCAGAAAGAAACAAAAATATGACGGGTACGCTAAAGTATAATCGTAGAATGTCAAGTATATATCTACTGTATCAACTTACCTGTATGGCCTATGGACAGTTTGAATAAGGCTACTATACTAGGAGAGCTGAACTATTAACTAAATTGGAGCAAACTATTAGTTCGCAAGTTAACATTATGTTAGTATTAGCGTGAAAGTTTGAAGACTATTTGGATACCAAAAATTATTGATATAGGTGGTTGTGCGGCATTAAATTGCACAAACAGTTAAAAAAAAAAAAAAAAAAAGGCTTTCGCATATTCAGATTTCCTTCAAATGTGAAAAGAAAGAAGAAATGGATAATAAATTGCCGAAAATACAACTGGCAGCCTGGAAGTGGAGCTCGCTTACGTGAGGTAAATATTCATTTATTTATAATTCATTAGATTTATTACTGTGTAGTATATAAACGATATTAATTTGTTAGAATTCGTTTCTAAATGTTTGTTTTCGTCTATTTTTTAAAAAAAGTAAGCGAATAACTTGCAGGGTTACTTGAATTGTACAGTTTTAACAATGTACCAAATATAGGAATTTTCATTGAAATTTACATTTATTAAGTATATATTTATTTAAAATATGACTTTTGAACAACATTTATTGATTTATTTAACAATTTTAAGTGTTTATGTGCAATAAAACTAATAAATAAAGGCAAGAGATTGGTTGAATAAGTATTCGCCAAACTTATTTCATGATCTCCAAGTTTTGTTATCACTTATAAGTAGAGCCCGGATTTTGATGACCTAAAAAATCTCAACTAATGCCCTTAAAAAGGGCAAAAAATGCCCTTAAAAATGCAAAAATTGCGCAAAAAATGCCTTAAATAAAGTAAAAATATTGAATTAAAAAATTTTTTGCTCTTTAAAATTATTATGAGTCATTTAAAAAATATAGAGCAATGCAATACTTGTTCTACGTTCACTAAAGTTTGAAAAATATGTTTTATATCCTAAAATAACAAAAAAAGGAAAATATATTGACACCAAAATATTTTTCTTTTGTATAGAAACTTTGATGGATATAACACCAAAATATTAGTAACATAATATTACTAAATACCAGAATTGCATTGGATTATTAAATGTTTTTTGATAATTTGAAATGTAAACGAGCGTCTCTTGTCTGAAAGTAAATTTTCATTCCTGCAGAAGCTTCTTTCAACGTCTTCTGATGTTATAGGTGTGTACTTGAAAAAGACGGTCTCACTTACTGACAATTCTTCTTCAATTTGAAAAGATTTTGCTTCACCTGTTAATATCCCATAGATTTTCTTCATTGTTTGAAAGCCAGTGTAATAATGAAAATTGATAAAAGATAATAAAAATTTGAAAAAATTAACAGAAAACTTTAAAAAATGCATTAAAATGCAAAATACGCCCCAAAATTTAAAGAAAAGTGCCCTATAAATCTAAAAAAATGCTCTAAAAGACAAAAAATGTCCAAAAATGCAAAAAAATGCAAATGTCATCAAAATCCGGGCTTTACTTATAAGTATTTCTTTTTGTAAAAAAACAAATATTTACCTGTTTTTTATTGTATTCCATTTTATTTCACTAAGATCAAGCAGTTACTTTCTTAATCTTGGCTAATTTAAGTCTAAAATTTAGTTATTTATGGTAATATATCGCTTAAATTCAAACGGTTTTCATTTATCATAAGAAATCTATTAAATATGCGATCTTTCATATGTTTTTTGGTGTATCAATGTTTTTTTTTCTTGTTTTAAATTCGTGTCTTAAATTGCTGAAATTAGTTCCTGTGTTAGAAAATTTCATAAGAGTATGTTTGTAAATTGCAAACTCTATTTTTTTTAAATTGATTTAATTTAAGTATTAAAATAAAAAAAATATTCTAAATATTTTTGCAGGTTCATTTTGAAGAATCTCAACGAGAAATAAATAAAAAGGATGGAAACAATAAATTAAGACCTGGTGCTATTCCAACAATTTTTAATGTTCCAAATAAATAAATGTTTTGAAAATGTGTTTTGAAATAAGATGCTTATTTAAATAAATTATATAAAAATTTATCATGCGTCGTTTTTTCTCCTCCCCATAAAACTCTTGTTTCTATTTATTCTACTAGCTCTATTTATATAACTGGAGGCTTCGCCCCCTGCTCGCTGGCACTCGCCAACCCCTGGAACTGCTTTCGCAGTTCATTTCGGATTGCTCGCTTTGCTCGCTCATTGGATACGTTCTTAACGTCTAGCTTTTGTATACTTTTTTGAATACTGAAGTTCCGAAAACTTTTCACTGTAGAAAATTCTAAACCTGTACATTTCAATATTAATTTGAAATTGCAAACAGTTCACATATTTTTCTTAATCACACTATTCTAAATTTCAGTTGTTGAGAAAAGTAACTGTAATAAGTTTTGTTTTAAAGTCTTTCCCAACAGAGGGCTGAAACCTTGTGTTGTAAAACAATATGAAATAGTAGTCTGCCACTGAACGCCGGATGTAAAGCATCGGCTTTGATGAAGATAATTTTGTATTTTTAATTCTCTGAAGGGCGCCACCCTAATAATATGGAATTTGTAAAATAAATGTATATATTTTTGATTGTTGATGAAGCCCATCATTTTGTGTTTTCATCTATGCTCAGAAGCAGAACAACTATAAGTTTTTTATTTTGTCACAAAAATATAAAATGTATAAAAAACAAAGAAAAGAGTAAGAAAAGGAGTATAGTCATAGAAAAAGTTAAAATTATAATATAGTATTTGACAGTTAAAATAAAACTTTTTGTTTAAGTCATTGCTAACAATTCAAATTTCTCCGAGGCAATTCTAAAGTATAAATTAAGGTAGTATTGTTAAGTTGAAGCACAATATTTTTAGTTTTGATGTCAACAATACAATTCAATTTTTCACAAAAACGATTGTTTCCATTGTTAAATTCAATGTCAGCAATTCAAATTTTTCTGAGGCAACTCTTAACCTCTAAATATTATTTTTTTTATGTACACATTTCTAAATGTCAGTATTCAACCACAAAACAACTTAAAATCCTCAAATTTAGCATGAAGTTGTAAAATGTAATGAAAGAGGGTCATAGCAATAATGAAAGTAGAAGTAAAGTTAGTACTGTAAAATTAAAACAATATTTTTAATCAATGAGCCAAGTTCTTCAAGAAGCAGTTGTAGAAGTAGGTTGTTTATTTAAAACTGTTTATAGAATTTCTTTAAAAACACAATTGTTAATCTGGGCATTTGGCGATACAACACTTATAGAATTGAAGGATTTGTTACGTCAAGCGCTTAGGTATCATAATTTTGATCTAGTTCGCTTCTAAGTCATTTTGATTTATGTTGCTAAGTTAAATTTCAAAAAATTCTATGGCTGGCAACAGCATTTTTATTTTATAAGTTGTTTATTTTTATTTCTTTTAGAATTCGTTATTTTTTTTAGCGAAATGTTTTTTAACCTAACAGAATTCTTTGCCGACTGTTTTCTCTATAAATGAGGAAAATAAAGTAAATATTTAAGTGTTGTGAAAAGAATCTTATTTAGTTGTACAAAATACTTCAGCCAAAATTTGGGAGCCACGTAAGAGAATTATATATATTAGATCAGAAACACATCATTAAAAGACAGAATGCTTTGGTGTTTTCAAAACGTAAACAAAACAAAGCAAACGTTGCCACCGGCGGAAAAGAAATACAGCCAAAATTTGGGAGCCACGTAAGAGAATTATATATAATAGATAATAATGGCTAAAAATCTTAATTCGTCTTGTCCTTAAATGTTTTAAAGAATATTCAATGTCTCAATTAAAAGCACTAATTTTAAATCAATTCTTGATTTTGAAACAAAATTTACATTTAGAATATTGCATGAGAAATTAAATTATTTTGATTCAAGAAACGTACACAGGTCAAAACATGTTTTTTTTTCCCATTTTAATTTTGTTAAAAAAAATCTGAAAAGAAATTTAAAAATTCAGATCTAATTGAAATATTAAATTTAGTACCAAATTTACTTTGAAATCATTTGTAAAAAAAATTGATGTAATTGGCATATAGCACATGTACAGTTTTTTATTTAAAACTTTAAAACGGTCATAAAATTTCCAGTGAATTTGTATAAGCGTAAAAAAAAAGTTTCTGAAAAACAATGTCAATCGTTGCACGATTTTCTCTACCGATTATCCTATAGTTGAGATTAAAGTCGTGTTTAGCGATAAGTTGCCAAATCTTGTAGTTCTTCATTATTGGAGGAAAAGCTTTTGCTCCAAAATAATTGATAAGTCGGCCTGTCTAATTCAGGGGCTCTAATTTAGAAAGGCGACGTGATGACGTCAGAGAGGTCCGACTTCAAGTATTATAGTTCATGCTCATTACTTAAATTTAAGCTAGCGAAACATCTTAACTGTAGTGTTATGGAGGACACTACTGGCCTAACATAAAAGATATCATTTATGTAACAAAGCATATTAAATATTCACATATAGAAACATAGTTTAGTTGCCTTGTCAACAAAAGAATAAGAGAAATCCTGTTTAGGAATTTAAATTAATTATTGGTGTTTTAATGTTATGAAAAGTATTATTTTATATGTATTTTTCGGATGTCTTCTTATTAAAAAAAAACAATCTGTTGTTTCATACAAAATAAAAATTCTAAAGTGCTAAATAATTTCTTTAGCGAAATGAACAATAATGTGTTTTTATGTTATCCAAACATTTAATATGAATTTAACGAGAAGTAGTAAACAAACAAGCTTATTAGTTTTACATTTAATTCCACTAGATTTAGAATCTAAATTTGTGGTCTGGGATAATAAGTGTAAAATTTTTAATACTTTTTTTGATGAATATTTTTTTAATTTCGATGTCAAAATCTCTTTAGCGTTTAGAAGCAAAAACTTTTTACGAAGTGATTGCGTGAGTTGGTGAGCGAAGAAAGAAGGAATCCCCAAATATCAATCTAAAATTTATCGTCACTGAAAAAATTTTTTTATTTCAGTCCAACTGTTCTATTTTAAAATTGCTTCAAGGAAGTTCTTTTCCGTAATATATCTATCAAAATAAATACACTACACGTAGAAAATGTTTTTTAACTTAAAAATCGATTATCCCTACATTTCCATTGTAATTCAGTTCTAACTCAAATTTGTTTTTGCCAGCGAATAAAAGGCAATTTCCTTTTTATGTTGAAAAAGAATGCTGTGTCAGTTCCTGTACTTTTTTCTCCATGTTCGTTTTTAAAGACATTTTCCCCCGACCCGGTAGTTTTTTTTTTTATTTTTTTTTTTTAAGTGCCTTTACGAACGACTCAAACATTTTGTTGGATGGAAGTAAAAAGTTAGGCCTCTTTCGGAATGGCGAAAAATCTTTTTGATAGAGGTTTAAAAGCGTAGCACTCGAAACATGCATCAATGTGATCTGTTTACTATTCTAAATTATACGATGACGAATTTTTGGTTTCTGAATAACAAAGAAAACAGGCTGTAAAAAAGTTGTAGGATCTTGATCTATGTTTATTTCATACACTTTTTTAGAATTTCTGCATATTCAGGAAATATTTTACCAGGATATTAGAATGGGTAAAGGATGATGCTTTTGTTCAATGGATTTCATTTCCTATGTCTTTAAAATTTAAATGTATAAAATTTTATTTTGAACTCTGTATTTTTACTAATATTGATTTTTAAAATTTGAAGTTCCCTATATAACAGGGGTTTCCTACCAGAGGAAAGATCCCGGTTTTAAAGAGGTCAATTTGGTTACACTTGATGAAACAGGCCTCGCTGCATCTCCAGACGGAGAAATAAGGTATGGTCAAAGCTACCAGAATAATATGGTAAAATTTATCTTGTTTCTGGTTCTACAGAAGCTCGGTAATTTTTTATCAAAGCGTTTTGGTAATGATTTTGGTAAAATTAACAACAAAATATGATTTTACAATGTGTAATAAAATTTGGTTAGTGTGGTAATTTTATCATGATACTTTAGAGCAGGGATGGTCAAACTTTTTTGATCGAGAGCAAAAAATCGAGAAAAAAAAAGTTTGGTGGGCTAAGTAAAAACTCCTAAAATTAAAAAACTATATGCAAGTTTTAGTTTGAAAAAAATGAGATGAATGAAATTGCTATTTCATTTTTAAAAGTTCCTTATATTGAGGATCCAAGTGAGATGTACAGTCCACAAAAAAAACGAATCACCCTGAATAACTTTCGTTCTAATGATCGGATTTTCACGAACTAAGTGTCAATCTTAATGGTTCCCGGGGGGTGACCTCAAGAATGCTAATTAATTAGTGCTAACTATTAATTAAGTTACGAAATCAGACACAAAAACGTACTTTCTCTGAATAAACATATATTTTTTTTTTACATATTTGAAATCCTGACCCTTGACAAAATTTCGAAATAATTGGGTCTTTAATTGGGTCGCAATAAAGATTTATATGTATGGCGAAAGTTTAAAAAATTGCCAAATTACCTCGCCATAGAAAGTTAAACAATTTAAAACAGCCATAAAGAATATGAATGAATGACGAGACGTCATAACATTGTGTGCCTCTGTTGCTATAGGTAACCAGGAAGGGAATTTTTGAATCTGCTTTCTGGGCATAGAAAATAGTACTCGTTTTAATACTTTAAAAATAAAATTTGAATTTAAAATGAAGAAATAAAAATGAAATTATTTTTGATTTTCCAATATTTCAAAATTTGAACGTTCAACTTATTATCTGGCATTTTTTTAATTTTTTTAAAGATGTTATTTGTATAAAAATGCTGCACTGAAACCAAATTTACTTAAGTTATTATAAATTTATGAAGAGTTGTAGAGCTAATTGCTTTTACACCTCAGTTCAAGTCTTTCAGGTAAGGAAAAGAAAAAAAAGAGATCCTGCAAAAAATTTGGGGTACGATATATATATATATATATATATATATATATATATATATATATAGTATAAGAGTAAATTTTTAGGATTTGCAAATAGCATCCTTACGTATAAATTCCGAAACTGACTTTAGCGAACATGCTTTTTCCCTAAACTCTTCGATTGCGATCAGTTACTTATTTATCACCAAATATGGTTGCTAAAGTTTCTTTGTTTCATTCCTTTATTTAAAAACTTATTTTACTATTCTCACCATACATCTGATACGATAGCCTAATTTTAAGTAGAGTTCGCAAGGTCCTTAAGAAGTTAAAAATGTGGGGGTAAAACTAAGAAGATGTATTTTATTATGTTTATATTCACCACAACATTTAATATTTAATTTCTAAAACTCGTAAATTTGTGGTCACGAAATGTTAGGTTTCACAATTTATTTTTAAACTTAATGATAACTTTATAATTACGATCGATACTGATACCACAGTGTTCTTAATTTATTAAGGACTAGATTCTTGACTTTTTAAATGAAAGGTCAAATCAAAAACCAAAAAAAAAGAGTTTCAAATCTTTGAAAAAATTAAAATTCATCAAAAGTTGGAGTAAATTTTATTTAGAGTTTATCGTTGTATCTTGCAGTTGTAGGTTATTTAGAGATTTGCTAATTTTGCTAGTTTTAATTGTTGAAATTAGAATTTTGCTAGTTTTAATGGTTGAATTAGAGAAAATAATGAGACCCCTCTACCCTTAACTATTTCCAGCATTTATGCAAACAAATTCTTTCATTGGTATTTTTTTTTAAATTTCTGAAATTATTAGAAGATGAAAAAATAGCTTAGCAACAATATTTAAAAATTAATGCTGTTGGCAGGAACTATTCGTCTCACCACTTTTTATGAGGTAAAAATGTTTAATAAAAGAAATTATCAAAAATTTAATGCATATGTGGCAGATAACTCTTTTAAGTTTTACTGAGTTAAGTTAATAATTTAATTTCTGATCTATAAGTCAGTGACATTCTTTGGTTAAATAATCTGTGGCTTAAATAATAGAAAACTATAAATAGAATCAAAATGTTTGAATTCCTTCCTGTAGGATTTCAGTTGATACCTTTTAAGCATTTCGAACGTCAAATATTTTGATTATTTAATATAAATAATTTATTTAGTGTAGTGTAGCAAACTTTTATGTATTCTTTCCTATCAGTTCTTTTATTTCAGTTGCTTTGTAACAGTCTCTTTCTACAAAAACTAATCAATTTTATCATAGAATTTTAAATTGAGGGGGGGGGGGGGAGAATTTAGAGGATAAACTAACTCAGAAATTGTGCTAAATTATTTTTTTATTATTCGCTGAAGTATTGTTAGAGATTCGCTCTTTGAAAAAACGAGTTCAAATTTTTACAAATGTTAATTTCTTGAGCTATATTGATGTATGTTAACTGTAAAAAATACAAAAAAAAAATGCAAATATTTTGACTCAAACAAAAACAAAAAAAAAAATAGTTGAAACTTTAGATTTTTCAATTGAAAAATATGTAGATTAATATGGCATAAAAAAAATTCATACCTCATAATTCAAAATTTTTTCATCCTCAATTTAATTAAATAATAAAAAATAATTAATAACTATTAAAAATTATTTTTTTCATTAAATTATCTTTGGGTAAATGAGTTTTATGAGTGGGTGCAATTTTCTTTGAATTGCTTTATTAGTTTCAAAAATATGACTAAAAACGTAAAAAGTGAAATTAACATTAAGGGGTACGAACTTTGGATCGCTCTCCTGACCAAACTATGAGGACCATATTTCCCAGATTGCGGCTACCCCTTATATTTTGAAGATTAAGAATCCAAATATGTAAAAAAAAATATATGTTTATTCAGAGAAAGTACGTTTTTATGTCTGATTTCGTAACTTAATTAATAATTAGCACTAATTAATTAGCATAGTTGAGGTCACCCCCAGGAACCATTAAGATTGACACTTAATTCGTGAAAATCCGATCATTAGAACGAAAGTTATTCAGGGTGATTCGTTTTTTTTTTTTCTTCTCTTTTCTTGTGGACTGTACTTTTTTTAAGGAACGATGCTAAATGTTTGTCTGTTAGTCTACTTCTGAAATAATTTTTTCTAAGATTCACAGTTGAAAACACTTTTTCACAAATACATATAAGATGAAGCAAACATAGCACTGATTTTCTGGGCATGAGATATTAAATTTGTGAAACTAGCTTTTGGTAATGATTTGTAAAACTCAAAGTTTGGCATATTTAGAAACAACTGCTTCAGATGACGGCAATCTACGGCTATTCTATAGAGAGCTTCTACTTTCAAATTAAAAATTAATAGAAATCGCTAGCTATTTCCATTAATTTTTGTTTTGTAGACAAAAATAGAGAAAGTAAAGAGGTCATGAGTACTTAGTTAAAAAAGAAAGAACAAAAATAGCTTTAAACAAAGTAGACAAGAAAATGGATGGAAATGGTTTATATTTGCCACGGATAGGCAAGTTAAAATTCTATCCGCGGGCCTGTTAAAAACTTCCGGCGGGCCACAGTTGGCCCGCGGGCCGTTGTTTGCCCATCCCTGCTTTAGAGCATGGCATAAAAACCATTTCTTCGGTTAACTTTATTTTTGAGTTTTGTATTTTTTATTAAATGTATTGTAATAAGAATTATAATTTTGGAAACCAGAATTTCTAGTAAACCGTTACCATATGAACGGAAAAATTTTCAAATGACTGGTTTAATTATTATAGTATATTTTTGTTTTTATGACCAAAATTATGATTTTTTTTACTAGAAATATCATTACCATAAAATACGGTATTTTATCCAAGAATTGTTTTCTCCGTGTGGAAAATGAATTTGCGGGATACTTTGCTAAATTTTTTGAGGCATATACCGACACAATTAATAAAGTTAAATAATTCCAATGAATTTTTCTGTTCTGTACGTCACAGTCACTCATGTTTTGCATTTCGCATGTTATTGTTTGAGGAAAATTAAATGACAAGGAAATGCTTTTGAATGGATTCGGTTTTTGAACCGATCAATAGATCATACCAGTCATATCAGAATGGGTAGAAAAGAACCCTTTAATATTTATGTCGACGTAGTGAATCTGACTTTTCAACACTGTTCTATTACAAATAACGAATACGACTCAAAGTAAAGTTGAAGTGGTCATTGTTCCAGCTTTTCTAGTACCCATCCATGTAGTTAAGAATAAGAGAAAAGAATCCAATAAACAAAATGGATTCATAACTCAATAACTTGCCATTCATTATAATACTTTTTTTTTCCTCTTTGTGGAAGATTCTTTTTATTTATTTTGTTTAAATAATTAGTTTGTGAATGCAACAGCATCTGTTATGTGTTAAAACTGTCAATGTTTTCGCTGACAAAAGTTAACAAAATGGGTTTCCTCTCTTATTTGGACAAATTTTTTTATGTTCTGGCCGAAAACAGGAAAAATGACTAGAGATTTCATTTGGAGTGAAAACTCCAAGTTAAAGTGCACTAAGTTAAAGGGCACCCTACTCTACACTTTAACCCTATTATTTTTCATGAAATTCGTCTTTAGAAATCGCGATAATAACAGGAAAAAGAATATTTCAGCAGTAAAAGCTCCAAGTGACAGTGTCTAATCCGAGGGGCACTTTAACCCTTTTGTTGTTTAGCTTTTAAAAACTTTTTGTGAAGTAATGTAAATCAACATTATTAATTTATGTTCTCAAAAAAGAAGAAGTGAGCTTCCAGTGACTTTTTAAAAGGTGTCAGAAGACATTGAGAACTTTAAAACCCTTGTGTTCATAATTTTGTTTGTCTTAGAAATAAAACCATGGAACTTACTTGCAGATGCCAGACTGGCTCGCCTTTCAAACGTATGAAATCCCACTTCTGCCTCTATTTAACGCATGATATTTACAATTCGATAAAATATTTTCTTTGGGTCACAGAACGTTCTTAAACAAAATGTTTAAAAAATGAAGCCAGTCTCTCGAAACTATAACTGACATTATTTGTGTAAAAGTAGTTGGTATTTTCAACTCTTTGCTGTTTCCAACATTATTACATTGACTTAAAAGAATTTCAAAACTTATGGAGCTCCATTACATTTAAATAATATCCAGATAGCTTTTTTTATTCTAACATTTCGAAAAACTAGAGAATTTGAAATTTTATCCAGAAGTTATTGAAAAGGACGTTCATTTAATACTATTTCATTTATTTTTTTGAAAACACTTCCATGAAAAGACTTTTCGTATTGTTCGTGTTTTTCGTATGAAAAGACTTTTCGTAGTTTGTTTGAGAATTGGCAGCCTTTTGGATAAAACAATACTATCCGAAAAATATAATATTCTTTATCGCTCCGAGCTTGTTCGAGTTGGGTGAAGCTAATTTAAAAGTGTCGTCTGAAGTTTGACACTTGTCATTCTTTCGAAAGTTTTAAGAAGAAAAATTTATAATAATCAAAACATCCTGAGTTGAGACAAATGGCTAAAGTCTTTGTTTGAAATATTATTAACAGTTTGGATTTAAAGTGAAGAAAAAGAATGCAAATTTATTTACATAATTAGATGTTACATTTAAATCAAAATATGCGTAAAGGCATAAGAATTTTTGATCGACTTTCTATTGCAGTTTTGTTTTCATGCAAAATAGAAAATAAATTATTGCTCTGTTTAAAAATATCTTAACCTTTCGAATTGGCTGTTTTATCTTGTGAATCAAAAAGGGAATCTAAATAAACATTTGTATATTTCGAGTAAAAAAAAACGTAATAATAATAAATATTCTTTGTCGTATAAGTTTTGTTTAATTTACATAAGATGACGTTTGGGTAAAATGGGTTAAGAATGAACGGTAAGGTAGGGATTCGATTTAATTCCATAACATTAAATCAATTAAAGGCAACGAAATCGGTCGAATAGCTTCTGAGTTACCCAATATGATAAAGTTGTATGTTTGCATTTTCATTTCTCGATCATTATCCAAGCGAGTTTATTCAAATTTTATATTTTATGATTTAAAACTACATTTTCTTAAGTGATGTAAAAATATGAGTATCTTGCAATTTAAACTCTTTCGCCTTATTATTAAATAAAATAATAGATATTTATTAAATATAATTTTTAAGTGGAATTACCTTTTTACAATTCATTTGCAGTAAACATTACATGAAGAGTGCTTGGGTAAGGCTACTTCATTCAAAGGTTACCAGTAAACTCTGCCTCATTGTTTTTAGATAAGCTTTCAGAATTTTACTAGGTAACAAATGCAATGCACCGAAATATCTTATCACAAATATGGAAGTCAAGGTGTATTCTTCAAAAGAAAAGAAAAGAAATCATAAAAATATATGTTTGCACCTTTTGAAAATGAGGCATCATATTACCTCAAGCACTTGATTTATATCTTTTTGCAGTTTAATAACTGTAAAACAATTGGTAAATAAAACTATTTACGCTATTAAATGTCGTTACTTAAAAAAAAAAAAAACTGGTGTTAAATTTATTAATAAAAACGGGCCTTTCAGCGCATTCATTTTTGACTCTTTAGTTTCAGTTCTGTGGACTGCAGATCTCCCCTCAGGGTATTTTCTACTGCAAGTTTAAGAGTTCATAAATTTCAAGCTAATTACCGAATTGTAAATTGTTTTGTTCTATCATACTTCATGTACGTTTTTTTACAGACTTTTGTATCTAAGTTTAATAGCTTTTAAGGACCAAAACAAATTATAACGTGAAGTTGGACGGCAATTTTTTAGTATAAAAAGACAATTTGAAGACAAAATATAGATAAATAAATACTTTTCTTAAGCCTTTTCTCAATAGTAATGCAACTGAGTAGATCGTTCCGTTCACCAACTGTTTAACGAATTTATTACAGCAAAATTATTCAATTAAAAAATGCTTCAATTTTTAATTGTTTTAATACTTATTGGTTAACGATTCTATTGGATAAAACATTTAAACCTAATCATTTCATTTTTGCATTTTCATCAAAAAAGTTTCGTTTTTTAAAGTTCTTAAATTTTGGTTATTATTAAAATTAATTTGCCGCAATTATTTAGTAATCAGAGAAAAAGTCTTAATAATGCAATTTCAAATAGTTGTTTAGGTTTCATAATTGCATTTTAATTGCATGATCATCACATACCGTGTTGCATAAAATTAATTACAAAAGTAACTATAACCTATTTATCTTTTAAATGTATTTCGGCAAGTAAGTATGTTTGACATAACATAATAAGTCACTTTCACGAAATTACTTTATTTTATAGGAACACCAGTTTTAGTTTTAAGCTTTCTATTTTGCGCATTAATCAAAATCATAACGTAATAATAGCCGAGAATAATAATATTAAGAAGAGATGGTGAATAAAGATTCGAATAAATAAATATGGATGTGGCTTTTATTATTTTCGTACTGACGACAAGCAAAGGTATCTAGACGGTTTCTCTTCATTTACGATCATATCACGTGATTTTTCTGTCCAATGAGAATGCACGAAATGGTTAGACAACAACTATCTTTTTCTGATAGCATACGTAGGAAAACAAAATAATGTAATAATAGCTGAAGGTAATATTAACAATAATAAAGTAGATTTTTATAAATTATCCCTAAAAACAAAATCACATAACTGTTTCTGCTTTGATTTTTTGAAAATATGTCTATGTGATTGGCTATATGAAATCATCTCATTAAATATTTAACTAATATTACCATACAATATTTCCTCGTTTACAGAAGCATTTCCCAAAAATTCTAGTTTTTGTAATCACATTTATTTTACAAACTAGATTTTAGGAAAATAACAATGCTTGTTATCTTATCAGTATATATTCTCTGAAAAAGTAGTCATTTCAAATATTTCTCCATAAGTACCTCATCATTCTTTTAAGAGTAAAAAAAAAAATAATAAAAAAATAATTATCTCGGTTTTAATATTCGAATCATAATACTCACGTAAATGTAATTAAGTTTATTTCAGAGTCTTTATTAAGTAGGATTTTCAAGAAAATGAAAAGAAACAATCTGAATAAGAGGGTACTTCTCTTTTACCGAAAATTAAATTAGTTTTTTAAGATAGGATTTCCGAACTCCATTTTATCTAATGCGTTAATGAGTCACAGAAAATGAAATTAAAATCCTCAAGAAAATAAAAGTTACATTATGTAAAGTAAGAAATCAATAAGAATGAAAAGTAAAAAATTAATACTTAAACAATAGATTTTTATTACTTTTTTAAACACTGCATTTTTTTCCGATTAACCAACTTCTCATAAAGCATTATTTTACTATTTGTGAGTTGATTTCGAATTTAATTAGCGGACTCAATGAATGCACACTTCAATTAGTTTCATAACTGCATTTTTTTCTCGGTTAAGAGCTTTGACTAAAAATACAGTGATTTGTTTCGGCTTTTATATTTATTTGTTTCATTAGTTTGGAGTTTTATCATTTAAAGCAACAGCTGTTTTCAAAATACTCAGTTTTGATGTTCAGTAATACGTAAAGCACTATCGCAACAGCCCGTTCTGGGGTCATGGATGTCTAAGTTCTACCATTCTATGACCCACGGCATGTCTCCGGCTACGTGTTCAGCATTGCGCCCAGACCACCTTTACTTGCCAGACAAGCTGGTACCCATCGATCGGGTAGGCTTTAAGCTGCCTATGTGATCGGTCCTTCTCAATGCCTTAAGTGGCCTCAATCATTTCCTTTTAGTTAGTCAAATTAAATTCATTTGTATAAAATTCAGTATTTTACTTGGGTGCCCTATTTTTTTTATTAAAATCGCATTTTAAAAAATTCTATAATAAATTCAATGTACCTAGTTATAGCTTATTTTAAATGTTTCCTCGTGTTAGTTATGTTTTTTTTTAATATTATGAAATTATATTGTATTATGAAATATTTGTCTTGGGATAAATCTTTTACAGGACCATCAAAAATAAGTTTTTTGTATTCAAGTGTTATTTAAAATCTCTCTCAATGAATCTAAACTGCGGGAAATTTTTGTTCAGCTTCCGTGAATGGTAAATTTAATTTAGAAATTTAAAGAGCTTCAAAAATGACTAAATCTCTGTTGCGATTTAAAATTATTATTCCTTTTTAAATCCTTTGCTTCATTGCTAAATCTTTGAATTGTTATGAAATTGTCATCAGCAGTTAAATTCCATTCATAAAGAAAGAACATGTTTCAGGCAAAACTTCAGTTTACAGTAGTTTTTTATCTCAAATATTTCCTCGTGTCAGTTAAATGTTTATTTATTTCAGAAACTCTCTTTGTATAAAACCGTAAATATTAAACTAAGCTCTATCTCTTAAAATTATCCTTTCATTTTTTTACTATTATTTTGATTTTTAGACTGAAGAAGAGTGAAGTAAAAATGAGCTCTCATAATTAATTATATACTTTTATTGTGACTTGTTATACTTGGAAGCTTATTGTAACCAGTAAACTTGTTATTTACTATTCATTCGTAATAAAATAAATTATAAATAAGCTCGAACATTTTTGGGTGGTGACATTCATCCTAATGGCACTTTTTATTTAACGAAAAAAAAACCTAAAATAAGATAACATTTATTTCAAACAACCAAAAATACTTCTACAATGATGTTTGCGTACATTTTAAAATTTCATTTAATTTCACTGCTGAATTGCAGCTTTCGTGAGTCTAGCATAAACGCGCATCAAAGGGGCAACACCTCCTAGAAAAGAGAAGGCCAAATCACGGGTTACCCTAAACAATAAATTTGATCTTTATTAATCCAAACGTAATGACACATTTCGTATTGACCCGCCACTGCGCAGCTTAGTAGCTCGAACGTAGTGACATCTTTCTTATTTTTCACTCACTGCGCAGTTTATGTTCGTTACGTCGGACTACTAAATGGATCCATGGTGATCCCTTCTCTCTTCTAGGGGGTGTTGGGGGGGACGCCGCACTAGGTAGCAACCGGTTTCGCCTCGCGAGCAGAGATTATCGAAAAGAAACAGAAAAGTGTTACGTATCGAATGAACCCTTTCTTGTTTGTTGGGATAGAAATCTTTAGTAAGCGTAAAATAAGTGGGTCTGAAAATTATTTTTATAACTGTCATGATCAATTAATAAGGAGAGTTTACAAACAGGAGAACATTGGAGAGTTGATATAGTTAAACAAACCTTACTACCCAGACGCCGTGAATTAATCAACAACAACACGCCAACATAGGATATATATATGTAATACAAAAATTAAATACTTTTGTATTAATAAAAGCATTAAAACTAGTAAAGGATAAGGGTAGAAATTCTATTTTGGGACTTCAAGGCTAAAAACATGCCAATGAATAATAATTAGATTTATACTTCAAAAGAGAAGTTATTTTAAGATCTTTCACTTCCATATAAGGAAAGATTAAACGATTTGCTATGAGTAATAAATAAATTGATGAGGCGTAAGAATACAGAAAAAGGCAATAGTGACTGGCAGCTTCCCAACTTGTAACCATCCTATAAAACGCAGGACCGAATGTTTTTGCGTGGCTTTTTGTTGTTTATCATGCTTAAATAAAATCCGTCTGCTTAGACGGGACATGGGTCTCCCCCCATCCAGCGGAAGGAGGCTAAGATGTATGCTTTCACCATAGCTGCTAAATAAAAAGATTATGCACAACATGGACTCGTTCATCATGCTGCTTTTTTCAAGTAATTAACTAAAAAATATCGGTGTGGATACACCGTATATTATTTATATATATATATATATATATATATATATATATATATATATATATATATATATATATATATATATATATATATATATATATATATATATATATATATATATATATATATATATATATATATATATATATATATATATGTATGTATATATATGTATATATATATATATATATATATTTATATATATATATATATATATATATATATATATATATATATATATATATATATATATATATATATATATATATATATATATATATATAACCCTCAAACCCCTTTCAGCTATCTCACTGGTCACCGTAATCAATAACAACCAATATCATTCCACTGCTGGACAAAAATCTCCAAATTTAAAAAAAAAACAAAAAAAAAACGATCTATTGCTCTTTTTTCTTAATTCTCACCATCCTGTATTACTATACCTATATTACTATATTCTATATCATCTATATTCTATTCTGTTCTATATTCCTATGGTCCCTTTCTTGGTCATTCCAAGTACAGTTGGACGATGCATCAAGAAATATCAATGTTTCTTTTAATCATCGTGATAATGATATTTTTAAATATTTTCCACTAGATAGAGTGTGAATACCATAATTATTTCGAATGACATAAATATCGAAAATTTCTGAGATTAAAACTATGAATAAACTAACACACTCTTAAATAATAATAAAAATATATAGACAATTTAAACACGTGGTTTAATTTAGTGTTTGAACTGTTAACTCATTGACGTTCCCCACATTGATCGATACTTAGAATTGGGTACTAAAACTGGTTCTGGCAGCAAACACACACAAATATTTCCAATTATTAAAATTAATTAATATGGAATACTGAATAAATACTTATTATATACAGCATAATTTTTTTCTCTATAAATGTTTTAAATGTGTGAAAATGAGTCCTTCTTTTTTTCTACGATCTTTAATGATAAAAGTAATCAGTTTAATAGTAAAAATAATCACATTTTCTTACATCTTCTTCTTCCATCAACATGACAGCCTGGTAGAGGCCAGAGACGGCCCAACAAGTCGTTACCATCTGGTTCGATCAGACACTAGGTTTCTCCATATATCGATACCCATGATTTTAAAATCTTTTTCAACTGAATCAATCCATCTGGTATTTGATCTTCCCCTTTTTTGCCAGTAAACTTAACAAAAGTCAACTTCTTAAACAGGGTCACCATCATCCCTTCCATTGGTGTGACCCAGCCATTTTATTCTATAAAATATTTATAACTGAAACAATGTCTGAAATTTTATGTGTAACTCGGAATTGTACTGAATCCGCCGATTTCTTTAATTTTTGAATTTCTTTAACCGCCCTTCTGATTATTTTCCTTTCAAATATTAGTAGTATATTTTCCTCTATTTTATTTAAAGGCAAACATTCGCTGTCGTAAAATAATACAGATTAGTTAAGAGTATTATATAAATTAATTTTAGTTTTAATAGAAATAAGCTTTGATTTCAGTTGGTTTCTCAATCCAACATTACACTTACATCGTTATTCTGTTATTCATTTCTGTTTTGATACCATTATGAAATGTAACAATTGTCCTTAGATATTCAAACTGACTGCCACCTTCAAATGTATAATCATTAGTCACGAGAGGTAAAACCTCAAAATATTTTCTTGTATATCAAAAGCAAAAATACTACTCATAGCAACAATTCGCAGTTTCTTTCGATTCAATTAATATTTATTAGTTTAAACTTGTCCACGCTCGATATAGTAAAATGTTCGAATTCACACGTTCCTAGAAGGAATAATACGTACTCGTGAATGAAATCGTTTGCAAAATTAACACATGACTGTGTTAAACGTGACTTAATCGTCAAATGCATTGGTTAAAATTACCGAAATGTATAACTGGTTATTTGATTCGAATGTATTTCAATGCTTTATGATTAATTCAATACTTGTTTGCGAGATATCTATGAATACAAATCAACGAGTGTTTCTAAACTAGTTTCTATTAAATATTATATTTCAACCGAGAAAAATTTAGTATGAGAGCATGCTTAACATATTTTTAAAAAAGGAATAAAATTGATTCGTTTATGCACAGATGAATTGAAAACGCGTGAATTCAAATATGATAATGATTTTATGTTCCTTATAATTGTACGCATTTAAAATGTAAAATCATATGTATGAATGCAATATAAATAACTGATTACTTGACTTTCTTACAATTTATGAGAAAAAGCAATTGATATAAAAGCGAAAATATTCTCTATGCAAATGAGGATAGATTATACTTTGAGCTAAAAAGTATGAATAAAGCAAAACATAGCAATTAGAGCACAATTGAATAGCAATTAAAGCACGAGGAAAAGCAATTGATATAAAAGCGCAATATTCTCTATGCAAATGAGGATAGATAATACTTTGAGTTACAAAGTATGAATAAAGCAAAACACTAACACAATTGAAGGTACATAATATAGTTTCTGTTCTATAAAAAAGGATCCTTCCTCAATGTCTAAGCATAAAATGACAGTAGAAAAGTAACTAAAAATAAACGTGCATACTAATTTAATCAGTTGAATAACAAATTATATTCTACTGGTTACATACCGATTTATTAACTGGATATTACTAAACTAAACTCAGAGGCACGACAGCCCATGAGGGCTAGGGCCTACTGTACCCTTCTCAGTTTTCTTGACCTTTGGCCTGTGGGGTGCAAGAGCAGATGTTACGGTTAAGTGGTCAACCCTACTCAACCCCCAGTGTTCCCCAGTAGAACTCCCAAGGTACTCATTTTATCGACCCATTGAAGGGATGAAAGGCTGAATCAACCTTGCCCGGCCCGAGGATCGAACCAAGAGCCTGTCGTAAGACAGCGCGAAGCGCTACCACTCAGCCACCGGGCGTCGGTATTGGATATTAACTACTTGTTAAACAGCTTCTCACGTGTCTGTTTGGCTACTTTTCAACTGTTATTTTGAGTATAGACACTGCGGCGGGCTCTTATTTATAGGACCGAAACTATAGTCTGTCCCTTTCTGTACTTTCATTTGTTTTATTCACGTTGTCTTACTTTATTTACAGAATCTATATTTGTTTTGTTTATTTTTTATTTTTTTTATAAACAAATTAATTTTTAAATTTTCTAAATTATTAGCATTTAGTCGTGTGGATGTAATAAGTAGCAATAGAAATATGTAATGAAAATTTGTTTTTCTATTTTCAGGTAAGTCTTACATCTATTGATTTGAAAACTGTAAGACGTAAGTTATTGTATTTTCAAAAACATATTGTTTATTTTATATTAAATGTTATATGGTTGGTTTTAAGAACAATTTTTATACTTAAAATGTCTTATCAAGCCTAGAATTTCAGAATGTAAAAATGTTTGCACATAAAAATTTCTGTAATATTCATAGAAATTTCTGTGTGAAGATACCCTATAAAAATGGCACACATCTATCTAAAAACGTTTACATATTAAAGCTAAAAAGTGATGAGTCCGTAAAAAATATCTATCTAAACTAACTCTTTAAAAATATTAAAATTTATCTTATTAGAGGGGGCCTAATGATAGCCTTTTACAAAAAATTCCTATTTCTGTAAAATTGAAATAAGGTAAAATTAAAATTTTCCTTTTCCAATTCTGAAGAAAGTTTATTAAAATAATTATAAACTTGTCTCTGGAAAATTGTAGAACTGCAGACATTACCAAAACAAAAATAAAATAAAATAAAATGAATGAATAAATAAAAACGAAACGGTAAGTAAAGCTATATCATTTATATCAACCTCAGAGACTGTTTAAGTAAAGTTTAGTTTCATTTTTGAAACTTAGCACTCAAAACAGTTTTTTTTTTTTAAAAAGAGAGTTTCCAACGAAACCACTCGAAACCTCTAATCTATCTAACTATTTACTTACACTTTTTTCTGTTTTTCCCAGAAACTATAAAACTTTCCTTCATTTGAAGTGTTTAAGTATAACGTATCTAACATCCCTCTTATTTGTCTTAAAAATATTTTATCCTAAAAAGTATAGTTTATACTAGAAGTTTTCCAGAAAAGCATAAATTCTTTTTAAGTTTAAAAGATATGTTATATGTAAATAACTTTTTAATGTAAAATAAAAATCGTTGTAATCAGTAATGATAAGCAATATTGGAATGTTAATATTGCGATTAATCTTTAAAAGAAAAAATTAGATCTATCACAATATGCATTGTGATATTTTCAACTTTAAGTTAAATTATTTTTGCATTATGCATGAACTCTTTGTATGAACCACTTTTTCATATAAAATATAAATCGTTGTCATAAATAGTACTGTTTGACTTCGGAATTTTATTATCGTGATTTATCGTCTGAAAATATAAATTCTTTACGATAAATCATGATATTTTTTAATGTATTATCATTATGTTAATTATCATTATGTTTACATGTTTAATTAATTTATCATTATGTTTACATTTGCAATATTTTTGTTACTCAATTAAAATAAAACCAATTTTCAAAAGTTAAAGTGTATAACTATTATATTAGTATATCGTGATTTTTTTTACAATTTAACTATTTAAATTTAAATATGAATTGTTATTAGTAGTACTTAAAGTTGTGTTTTGTTGTTAGTAGTACAGATAGTGATTCGCGACAGACTATGAATTATTTTGAAAATATTTAGTATCTGAAATTTCATTCATTACTGGGGGGGGGGGAAACCCCTTTTCGCTGAGGCTCACCAACCCCGATGATTGCTTTGCAGTAATTGCTGTTTCTTGGTATTTAACAGTTGGAATTATTCAACTAAAAATATATGTACTGAAAGGAACACTTTGTCCCGCCAGTTCCAAATACTTCTCTTCCTTATGAGATTGATTAAAATCTATAAGTGAACATGAATCATTTTTCTAAGTAATCATTTTTTGAAATTAAAAGTACAGTGTTATAACAAATTTGGTGAGTTCACAATTTTGCCTATAAAACGAAAGGATGTACATTTTAAATACACTTTTTGCATTCATCACTTTGTGTGCATGAAAAGCTGAAAGTGAAGTTTTAAATCATTTAAAGAATCTCTTTAACCGTAAGTTATATAAATGCAATTTGCACCAAAGAACAGTCATTGCATTAATAAGATCAGACACCGTTATAAATAGCTTTATCTTAAAATGTAACTTAGAATTAAGTTATTCTGACAATAATAAAAACAATCCTCCTAAACTCTTAATTTTGAAAACAAATAAAATCACATAAGTAACAATAACAGTACAGGTAAATACCTTTAAATGAGGGATGTAAAAATATTTATAGGAAAACAATTACTGTATGATCAATTTTATGCTGATGATAACCAAACCAATATGAAAATGAATGTGGGAAAACTAGATCCTACCATGTGATTTTCCGGCCAATAAAAATGCCCCGACAACAATGGAGAACCCCAACATTAAATGTTTATTTATAGTAAGATATAGGATGCATGAAATGAAATTTTTTTTCAACGTATCGTTTTATTAATGCTAGTCTTTTATGAATATACAAGGTTTGGAATCTAGATTTTTCTTGCAGGGCTTCCAACTTTCTATGATTCGAAGAAAAATTTCTTCTATTGTGGAAAAATTCTAGAAAATTTCTTTCTTTCAAATTTCATGTTTGAATGTATGATTCTTTGCTTGATTCATTTTATTTAAAATTATTACCCACACCATTTCATGTGATTGATTCACAAATTCATATAAAAAGCTATTTTCGTGGTGAAAAAATGTAGGCAAAATCGTCCTTTGTTTTTGATTGTCTACCATACCATTTTGTAAAAAGCGTAGTAGTTGGCAGCCCCGTGTTTTGATTTAGTGTATGTATGAACTAAACATGAATGACGAAATTTAGTTTTTATGGAAATAAAATTGAAAAAAAAAACAAAAACAAATGTTTAAAATGTTTATCAGAGTTTACTATCTTTCTTTTTTAATTTTTTCCAAATTTGGAATTGAATACTAAAATGCTAATACCATTTTTCATTTCCTCATTCGTTCAATAATTTGTTAATAGCTAACATTTTTTAATTTTACTTTTCTTTCTGTCCCAACATTTATAAAAATAATAGATTAATTGGATAAAAATTTAATTAGAGGTTTAGAGGCAAGTTAAAAAAAGTCCTAAATCTCGGAACCCCTGTTATCTTTCTATGTAACCCTAGGTTTCCACTAGTCTAGATAAGCATATAGACACCTACAAGATAACAATGTTATTAATGTAAATAAGTTACAGCCAAAAATATTAACACAAACTTATAATATATACTTAATAAAATGTACTTAAAATATACTAAAAATATAAAATAAAAATATATTAATACTTTTGCACTATTTGTCTTAAGTATCTTGTCTCACTCAACTCAGAGTGAATAAAATCTTAAGGAACAATATTTTATTAGTCTAAATTGCCAGTGTTCAGCAGGTGTTCCCAGGAGCCCTTGGGTTCCGTGCAGATCCGAGAGTAAGAAATTTTTTAACGAGAAATGAATTTCGTACAATTAATTAATTATCCATTATTTATTTAATTTTTCCGCTATTTTTATCAAATTATTTAATTAAAATACTAAGTGTGAAGAGGGGAAAGGAAAATTAAAAATGTATTTTTTAATAACAATATCTTGAATGAACTATGAAAAGGATATGCATTTATGAAAATTTCCCTCAAATCAGCATGAATTAAAAATGTCAATTAAGAAGATTCGATTTCTTCGAATCGATAAGATTCGATCGAATCGATTCGAAGAGATAAGATTTCTCTAATAATCAGTCTCAACTTTGATTTTCATTATTTTCCGTTTTTATTTCAACGAAAACCATAGTTCAACTCAATGACTTTCAGATTATGCGCACACTAAAATCAAATTATCAACTCGACAAGATGCCGTTCTAGACCTTTAAATTCTTAATTGTTTATGAAACTTCAATCATTAAATATTTTAAAAATAAAATATAGTCCCTTTGATTAATATATTCACAATTGCTAATGAAATTTAGTTATTAAGTTTCAGTTCCGTATCCGAAAATAATTGGAAACCACCTGTCTAGAAAACAATACCAGATGCGTAAATAGGTACAATCCAAACGTAATATTTTTTGTACAAAAAATTCTTTCCAAATTATTAATCATCTCAAACTTGATTTCATTTAAATCGGCGTAAATATTCGTTGTAAACAAGATTATAAAGTTTTAAACACATTAGAATTACCATTTTAAATTTCTATTTGCATTTAGTCTACCAATATACAAAATTGCTTGACTTTTAATCATTTATAAAAAGAAAAGTACTCAGCTTTTTTTCGTTAGATAAAATTTTTTTTCTTCAATATTTTAAAAAAGATGTTAGCGCAGACGATATTTTCCAGCAGATCCATGTTTTTTATTCCTCTATTAGCGATCGCAACGGACTATAGGGAGCGTTGTTGTAAAAGACGAATTCTTGCGATTTTGCATATGAACAGTCATTCTGTTGCTCTGTAGACGTCTTTAATGTAGCGTGTAGCATTCTAACGTTCTTTCTTTATTGTGGCTTATTAAATGTTTGATATTCTTATGCAAGCGAAAACAAAATGGTATCTTTTTTTTTTTTATTATTATTATTTTTTTTTTTTTTTTAAGCGAAGGAATATCTAAAACACATCGAAAAATCTTTGTAAATAAACAGGAAAAAAATAAGTATCTTCTTATTAAAGTTAAGATCTGGGAAATAGTTTTACTAAATTTAATGATGTAACATGATAGGCCTATTTAAACTTTACATTTCATAGTCTTAAAAACGATATTACTTCAAACACTAAAATAAGCAAAAAGTATACATAAGTTCATAATTTTAGACAGTGTAATTTTGCAAAAAAGGTTTTTTGACAGTAATTTTTATCAAAAAGTTTTTAGTTTCAATAATAATCATTATTTATGAACTAAAAAACGCAAAATAAAAAACGAAAAAAAGGCGCTTCTTAAAATTCTTCAAATTAAAATAAAAAACTTTTATGTTTTTATTTTATTTATAATCGGACGTAGATAACCATTCTATAGAAAATTATCACCAAATAAGAAAAAAGTTATTTACAAGTAAAATTTTTTATTATAAAAATCATAACACTTACTTGATTTATAAATCTGGAGAATTCCAGAATGATATGTTCTTCGTTTGAAAACTTTATTCTCAAATAATATATACATAGATTATCTCTTCATTACTTTAAGATAACATACCACACAATAAAATTTTATAATTGCGAGATCTCTATATGAATTTCAATATGCAACTTAAAAACAAAATTGCTGAATTCTAATTGAAATTTATCATTCAAAATTAAAAAATACTTACCAAGAAAACGACAAAAATTTATTAATAATCAACATAAATGATATTATTTTAAATAATTCGGATGATTCTTTATTGTTGTTTTCCGAATTATATATATTCAGAAATATATACTATTCTAAAAATATTACAGTTCTGCACGTTCTGAAATCATACTTATTCATTGGAATAAACTAACCAGTGGTTCCCAACCTTTTGTGAACCATCGCCCACCTCTTGAGGTTGGCTGACGCATATCACCCCTTTCTCTTTTTGCTCAAAAATCATTCATTGTTACTTGTGAGCAACCAAACACTGAATATATGCTAAGTTATATTTGATTTTAATTTAAATAGTAATGCAAATAAGGAGGCAATTTTATCCTGCCATTTTTATTAATTAAAAAAAAAACTGTGCTTCTTTTTTTTTCAAAAGGAAATGATATTTGAAACGGAATAATCAAAACAAAAGTATATTTTTTTTAAATTCATATTTTAATGTAATCAAGAGAAAAAGTTAAAACGTTAACAACTAAAATTGGAGAAAAAAATTAAGAGTGAGAAAGTACATTTTTACTACTTCAATGACTACCCTGTGCTTGGTGTATTTCAGTTAAAGCTTGAATGTCAGGTTTTATGTTCGTCAGATTTAAACGCAGGTCTCCTTTGAAGCAAATGTCCAACCAATTTCTTTTGCTTTGTGAGCAGCTGGATGACAGAACTAAATCCACTAAATGTGTTGACGGGAACGAGATGAGGAGCGGCGCAGATGAGGTTTCCACAATTGTGGATAAGTGTCCATAAGCTTTACCCAAGCTAGCTCGTAACCGTATTATGTAAAGACGACTTCAGCCTCACCGTTATACTTCAAATCTAAAAACTCAGCCTGTAAAGATGAAGAGAGCTTATCCACTCAAACGGTTTTATCTCATTACTCTCATTTATGAATCCCAAGTAAGCTAATTCAATAGCTTTGTTATCTATCACAGTTGATTCATCAATCTGCAACGCAAATTTACCTTCTTTCAAAAATTTGATGAGTTTTGATTCAACGTCTGCTGCCATCTCATCATTACTCCTGGAAACAGTATTATTGCTCAGAGGAACAGAATGACTTATTTTATTGCTCGATCCCTCACCCAACATGATTTCAACAATTTTTTTAGTAACAGGTAAAATAAGAGTTTCGCCAATCGTGCGAGGTTTACCACATTTAGCAATCAATAAAGAAACTTCATAGGAAGCAAGAAGACCTTTGTCAAAATCGGTTGTTTGTTTTTTAAATAGTTCATTTAAATTAGGCCGTTTTTCAAATTTAGATTTCAAATCTTTAATATAACTTAGGGGTTTGCTTACTTTATCACTATATAATCTCGATGGATGGTCTCTCATTCGTGAGGGTCGTCTTACTATACAATATATCTTTATAATTGTACTCATACTAAAACTGTAATTAATTCCAAGAAAATGCAGAACTACTTTTCAAAAGCGTAGTGTTGCATTTGCCACCTTTCTCTCTACAATTTTGTTATAACTCTCATGTCAATAAAAAACTGGTTTGGTGATGTCTGCTTCTATGGTTACAAGCAAGAGCACATTTATAATGGGGGTGCAATGAATGAATGAATTTGACGATTAGTTTACTTGCGGTAACCTACGCCAAGATTAAGACAAAACTATTCCCCTCACCTATACAAAGTGAATTTCCCTCGTAACCATAGCACTAGCAACACTGATGTCTGGAGTTTTCCTGAAAGCCGTACTATAACTGCCATAAATGTTTCGTCTATCAATCCGTTTCTCCAATTACGTGCCTTTTAAAATCGGAGGGCAGGGAATGAGACGAGAGAGGTTCGTTTGAGGAGAAGAAGGTATATAAAAGACCGTGACTTTCAACAAAAGAGAATTCTTGAAGGCCAGATTTCCGCCTGCTATACCAATACGTATGACAAAAACGATCCTGAACTTGGCATTTTTTAATTTTTAACTACGATAATTCTCTGTCTACACCAGAATCATTAGTTTCATATATGTTTTCAATTTCGATCTCAAATAGCTTTTGTTATTAATATTATTAGCAATTTTTATCTTTTGGATACTCGTCGCCCCCTGATCGCCCCCCTAAGGATTATCGCCCCCAGGTTGGGAACCACTGAACTAAGCAATGTTGACTTCCCTTTAATTTGTAATGAATTGAAGACAAAAAAATATATATTTTTCCGTAATACACACATCTGCAACAGTATGCGATCACGAGATCGGAAGTTATCGGTTGCAAGCTTGTTAATAATAGAAAAGTAAAAATTATTGAGAAATCGTTCTTCAAATGTTGGGCGTGTTCTGTTTCAAAAAGATTTGACAGTGTTCTAGATTTGCTACTAAGAAAATGTCGTCCGACCCTGCCAATGAATAGAACTAAATGAAAGCTTAATAAATAAGTGTCTGATACTTTCAGGCTCCGCTAGAGGACGTACTCAAGCGTAGCGATCGCGAATAGTGTATCTAAATTTATTCTAAAGAGCCATTCAAAAGCCATTTCTTTTTTTTCTTTTTTTTTTCTCTGCGTACAATGCCATATTTTTTGGGAATAATTATGCAAGTCAAAAATAATTCCATGTAAAACAATTATTACTTTCTATAATTGATTTTAATAATTATCGAAAAATTTTATATTAGAAAGCAGACAAATCTTAACTTAAATTATGTAATTTAATGTACTAAAATTCAATCTAAATTAGAAAAAAAGCAATCAAGAAATCAAAACTAAAAAATATGATTTTTTTTTATTTATTTTATTTTATTTTTAATTGCAGTTTAGAGCTTAAAAATCCAATCATTAGACCAAAATCTTTTTTAGAGGCAACACTTTGTTTGCAACTAATCAAGTCAACTAACTAATAAATTCCGGTGAGGTAAATATTTATTTTTACAATCAGTTTTCATTGAACTTATATTTATACAATTTAAACTTTACAATTTCATAAAAGTATTACAAATGTTGTATTTAATAACAACTTTATCATATTTTTAAAATCTCACACGCTTAGCATAAAAAAAAAGGAACAGAATGTATCAAAAAGCTTCTGAAAATATTCAAAAATTCAACAGAAAGGTTGAATTCAAAAAATAAAAGAAGGTTGGCTAAAAACTAAAAATGATTTCTTTAAATTTTTCTTGAAAGCAAAGAGAAGCGAAACAATTCATCAGAATGAATAAACGGGGAAAACTGAATAAACTGAATAAAACAATAAATCTTGAAAAATGTTTTCTTCAAAAGAGCGCCATCTGGTTACGGTTCCGTAACATTACTTTTTAAGTCATTATCATTCTTCAAACCAAATGTTAGCATCTACAAAAATATAACGAAAGCCTCGCATAATTCAATTTCTTTTTGTTATTATTTTCCTTTACTTGATTTTGCATTATGGATGTATATTGTTAGCTTAGAAAAATCATTAATCATTCGTAGCTTTTATTACGCAGGTGATTTTGTTTCTGTTTCAAAATTAGGGGTTTGAAAAATTAAAATAAAAGAGCAACATTTGTTTTTTAACAAATAAGTGTTGAACTACGTATCGGGAAACTTCTTTATTGTTTGATTTATGAGCCACACACACTGAGGCACTAAAGTTAGAATGTATATCTTATGAGAATTGTTTACTCATTATAAACACAATCAATTTTGAACGAACAAAAATGTTCGTTCAAAAATGCCATCTCGTTGCACTACTTTTATATCATGATTTCTGAAACCAAATGTTATATCTACAAAAATATAGCCTCAAACACTTTTTTCTCTTCTTATCTGCAGATTATTTTTCATTTTTGATTTTAAAAAAACAAAAATTATCACCTGAAAATTATTTCTCATCACTGATTTAAAGAACAAACCTAAAATATTACAGAGAGAAGTAACAGAAAAATAATTTTTAATTCAATTCATATGCTATTTGCTTTAAGGTACTTAAAAAAATTTGTTTTCCAATTTGCAGATACACAAGCAAAGGGAAATTAATGATTTACAAAAATTCCACATTCTGTTCTTTAATTAACTGGAATTTTGAAAAATAAAGAATTTAAAGGACAAGAAAAACTTTTTTTAAAAAATATCTTAATTTCTGAGCATTCTAATTATACATAAGGACTGATTTTATTTCTTGAATTTCTGTTATTTTATTGTTTCATTCATTTAAAAGTGTATAAAAAAAATTTTTAGTAAAAAACATTTAGTAAAAAAAGTAAAAAAATATTTTTTTTCAATATAATTTTTTTTCTTCTAGTCTATAATTTTTTATCATTAGTATGTGTGCTAATTTTGTTAGCATGACCCTTAAAAGACTGAGTCTTGTCCATGCTTGGATGATGTCTGCACTCGTGTTAACTTTAGACTAATTTTTACAATACTAGTCTGAGTCTAACTGTGTTAGGGCATCACCTCCTACATCAGAAAGCCTCCACACGGTTTCTTATGAGTATTCTGCGCAGACTATTTAAAAAGTTTACAGTTTGAGCGCATGAAACCGAATTCCATTTTAAAAGTGACTGAGAGGAATTTATCATATATATTTGAGAATTGAATCTGTAGTGGAAGACAATTAAATAATACAAACTAATCATATTCATAAATTAAACAAATTTTTAGACATATATTTGCTACCACTTTCTTATTTTTACTAGATTTTCTATTAAAGGGCTCTTTCGTAAACTGGTTTACTTTCATGGTGATCTGATCGGACTACCTATAAAAAACTGTGTGGAGGCTTTCAGTTGTAGGAGGAGGGTCGCAAATGAAGTTGGTAAAGATTCTGCTTCAGACTGACTCTGCGAATCCGGGAATATAAGTTGGCTTAGAAAAATCATTAATATTTTATATACTTTTTATTAAACAGTTGATTAATGTTTCTGTTTTATACTTAAGTGTCTGAAAAATTTATAAAGATAAAACATACAAAAAGTTTCAAAGAAGATAATGGGATGCTTCTTTAAAATTTGATTTTTGAATAAAATAAGGATCATAAGTTATGAGAACAGCAATTTAACACTAGAACAGAACTTCAATCATCCGAAACTCTTTAGTCCGACATTTTTTTTTATTGTTATTATTTTGTGTGAAGGAAACATTTTGTTAGCTGAAGTTGATAGCATTAAAATCTCTAACTTATAATTTTCGCTGCCCATTACTGTTGAAGTCGAAAAACATTTGGTAGGAGCCTTAGTGGGTAAAATTTGCACGACTCTGATTAAAAGTTGTCCTTCTAGGTTAAAAGATGAAAAGTCGTTTCTGATCATATGAAAACTATTTCAATAAACATTTATAATTGGCAAGTGAATGTTACTCATTGTGTTTGTTACTTAAATTATAACTTATCACAAATTTGAACTTGTTTGGCCTTATTTTGATTTTATTAGTGAAGAAGTACATGAACTCCAAAACTAAATTTATTTATCTCGTTTTAAAAAGTTAATTAAAAAGATATGAAAATGAATTTCATGCATCATTTGTAAAATTTTTTCAGTTCCAGAATATTCCTTAAAGATTTTATTTTGGCCAACTTTTCATCAATTTAGACCACCTGCACGTAATCTGAGAACAAAATCAACTGTCAAATGTGCAAGTATTTCAGTTGTAATGGTCTGACGTGCAATTTAAGCTTTTTCAACATCAGTGCCATCTGCTGACGAAATTTTTTGCTTGTTTTGAAACTAGGATGAGACTAAAATTTTTTGTTTCCTAATAAGATAATTGCATTATCTTAGATATATAGATAATTGCACTATTTTTTTTAATAATGAATTGATATCAAAGAAAATAGATCTTTCTTCGCTTTTTTTTCTTCTTTTTTTTATATTGCATACAATATCAATTTCCTTAATTTTTTATTTAAAAAAATCCAAGTACTATTGACAAGCAAAAGCTTAATTGAAGTTTAATTAGATAAACCCATTTTGCCTCTTCAAAAGTGATTAGAAAAAATACCTTGATCATCCACATTTTAGTTTGTAATATTATTTATCATCCATTCTATTAAAGTTTTGTGTGATTGGGATGTATTTGTATATAAAATAGGAGCTATATATATAAAAAAAAGGTACTACATAATTTAAATATTCTTAATATTATTAACAGAAGAAAGCATTTTGTTTTTTTAAATACTCTCTACAAAAATTTCATCGTTAGATTATGATCAGTGACAGGCAAAAGTGTTCCATCGCTGACCATAAAAATAAATGTATGCCGGTAAAGTTATTATGACCATAAAAATACAGATCTACCCGTAATTTTTTTTAAAAAATCTATGGCAACTAACCGTAAATTAACGTTAGTCTTGTAACAATTATCTTCAAATTGGTCTTTGTCGATGCTCTCCAAAATTTACCAAAATTTTCTCGAGTGAACAAGACGTTATAGTACTTTGGGGTAGTTCGCGGTTTAAATTGCTGACAAATTTGCATTTGAAATTGTTAGTGAGATATACTGAAAAATCTTTTTAGCCTGTTAATCTAAGTATAAATGTCAAAGCTAAAAGTTAAGATGAGAAAATTACATGATATACGTCCCTAACTTTTATTAATTTAAAAGATAAAATAATTTACTCTTGACTATTTGCATCTTATTTTTTTTTCACAAAATAACTAACTCAAAACCATCAGTGCGATAACGTTTGATGTAGCTAAAAAATGAATTTTACTTTCGACATTATAAGTGGAAATTGTAATGACAAATAATAAAAAAAATTGTTCTAAATATAGCAACTGAGAAGCAGATCAAAGCGGAAACAGTGAACTGGAAGGGAATTACTTACACGGAAAGTTCTGAATAAATGAAAATAGAAATTGAATTCGCCAAAGCAATTTCTTGTTCGGAATATGTCATTAACCATTTTTATAATATCGTCTGCTCTTTTTTTCTAACCATTGGAAGAAAATTAAGCTCTCTTGCTTTTTGTATATTTTATGAAAAGCCATTCTGAATGCTTATATTGAACTTTAATGACATTATAAGGCCTGCAATTTTTTCAAACATTTTTTAATTGGGGAATAATTAATTTTTATTTTATTTTACAGTTCATTGAATAGAAAATTAAGTATTTTATTCTGAGAAGAGATTATATCGTTTCGTGTTTATTGAAAAACTTTTTAACAGCACTTTCCATTTTGAATTGGTTGTCTCAGTTGTTGCTCTTGAATGTATAACTACAAGAAAACCGTTTGCGGATAAACTGTTTTAACTGCTGTTCAAACTGCGTCATAGATATAAAATCTTCACACACACACGCACACACACACACACACATTTAAGAGAATCAAATCAATCGTGTTTATACAAGGTGTTCCGTGACTACCGTCTTTAATATATATTTTTAGAATCCTTATTAAAATAAAATCAAAAAAGACGCACATACTGGAAGTCGAAAACTAGTATTTAAATAATGGGGAAAAAGCAAAAATTGTTTCGAGATTTAATGAATTCCTTTTGATGAGGGGGTGACTAATAAAGCCTGTTTGATTGATAAACGAAACAAAAAGAGAATTGAAAGGTGATCATTGGAAACACTTTCAATATTCATCAAGCAATCAAACACTGCTTTTGATGTTTATCATACCATCATTAGTGATTCGTCAGTTTTCGATAGCGTTATTGTGTTTGTTCCTTTCAGCAT
The DNA here is from genome assembly GCF_982258835.1 of Parasteatoda tepidariorum. NCBI lineage: Eukaryota > Metazoa > Arthropoda > Arachnida > Araneae > Theridiidae > Parasteatoda > Parasteatoda tepidariorum. The sequence continues at coordinate 1,401,614 of NC_141762.1, forward strand.
TACTATTGGTAACCCCTGATTTTTTCCTTTACTTTATAGAAAAATAATTCTTAATATCATATATATATATATATATATATATATATATATATATATATATATATATATATATATATATATATATATATATATATATATATATATATATATATATATATATATATATATATATATATATATATATATATATATATATATATATATATATATATATATATATATATATATATATATATATATATATATATATATATATATATATATATATATAAAGTGCAAGAATAAAGGTGGGAAATAGATTTTTTGAATAAACATTAAATTGTGAGTAATATATAAATATAGTTATGGATCTCTAACTAAAAACAAAAAATCATGTATGGCTTAGAAACACATATTTCGTAGGGAACATTTTCCTCCATAATACGAGAAGCAAAGCTAAAGAAAGAGAAAAACTTTGACGTAAGAAAAAAAAAAGATAAATGTTATATGATACGGGTAGACAACGGAAGATATTCTTAGATCTTCTATATATAGATCTTCTAAAACTCTCGATGCAGAATAAAATATAAATTTTAGGAACACCTTGAACCCCGTGTTTCGATAAATTTATCTTTTCAAAAATGTGTTTATAGAGTAATAAAAATTATAATATATATTTTTTATTTAGGACTTCTTAAAATGGCTAGTTAGCCCAAAAAAGTTTTTAATGGTGAAATCTGCAAGCTAATATAACGAAACTAATTCTCATCCTATTCTGTCAATCAATTTACTAAATAAAGTATACACGGTGGTTCAGCGATCATGGGACAAACTTGGAGTGCTGTTAAAATATGAATTTTTTGTGTGGAAGGCTGACGTGTTAAGGCACGAGTGGAGAAAAAAAAATTACTCTAAATGTGTTTATTTACAAAATCTAAGTAAAGTGCTTATTTGCAGCAATACTGAATATAAACAATAACAAGCTTCCTCAAACCGGAAGAAATTTAGAAAACTTTCTGTGTATCCTTCCGCTTCTGTTATGCTTACGAGGTGAAGAGGTTTAATATTCTAGGTTTTATTATTATGATTTGTGTTCACTAATTTTACCAGGCATAAGAGATTTCTGTAATTTAAAAATTCTAAGAGGTCGTAAGCCAAAAAAAAAAAAAAAAAAAAAATTGAAGAAAATTAATATTGCATCACAAATAAAGTGTAAGGTTTTCCATGTTTTGAGTGTTATTCTTTATTTGGCTATATTTGTGACAAATATCGCCGTTTTTCTCTCCTTTCTTCTTCTTTGGATAACATGCTTGCGGTGTCTTCCAAATTCATTTTGCTGTTTGTTTCGTTGAAATTTAAATTGAAAGTACGCATTATATTGTCAACACTTCAAGTTTAATAATACTAGATGGCGTGCTTTCTCAAGTTTAGGCGTCAAAATCAATCGAATGTAGTAAACTGGAAGTCTTGCGTCGAATTTTAACCCCTAGCGCAATTTGTACTTAGCTTTACACTGTCAACCATCCATAAAGTATTGACAAGAAACGTTCAAAAATTTAGGCTAGATAAATCCGGCGAACGAAGTGGCCATCGATCTGGTCCTCCGCCCCACATTCTACCTCCTGTGTCATTTTTTGTGTTCTTCACCTAAGTCCCTACATTCCTATACAAAAGCATATATATATATATATATATATATATATATATATATATATATATATATATATATATATATATATATATATATATATATATATATATATATATATATATATATATATATATATATATATATATATATATATATATATATATATATATATATATAAAATAGAGAGAAAACATGGAAAAAAAGGGGGGAAGAAAAATAATAATAATAATAAAAATAACCAGAAACCGGAAGAAAGAGAATCCGGAAAAAATTAATAAAAATTCGGAAAATAAAAGTTATAATCTTTTCAACAGCTTACACGATTATATCCGCAAAAAGGGGATATAGTAGAAGATTTAGATATAAAGACTACAAAAAGAAAATTACTACATGCAATAAACAAAACAATTCTGCCGTATGGGTTAAACGATGCCTTCTAACATACACAGATTACATAAACTTTAATAACTCCTCAACTTATTCACTTTTTCATATTAAAGATAAGCGTACAAATCGAGGTAAACGGGGATCAAGAAGTAATAGAAACTCTCTTAATAGTGACAAATTAAACATAAATTTTATTTCTAATATGGAAAAAAATATTAATACACATTATAATATTAAACCAATTAAAGATTTTATTTTCCCCCTTAAGAATAATGATGTATATAAGCTTCAAGATCTTATTATTAACTTTTCTTTTATTAATTTACACTTTCAAAATTCTTTGTTTCCATCTTGTAAAAGTCAAAATGAGTAAAATTTCTCCAAATAAAAAGAAATATTTAGATAATTTATGTTTCGTTATTAGCTTTCAAAATCCTATTTTCGATAAGATCAAATTTTATAATATTTTTGAAAATTTTAAAACTTTATTTCCATTAAAAGATTTTAACATAATTAAAAGCTTTAAATATAATAAATCTCATGGTAGAACTATATTTAATTATAATGATATAAGCAAAAATTTAGGGAGGATTAATGTATCCGATTATTACTGTGAGGATGAGAAATATTTTGATTTTGTTGATAAACATCATAAACATGTTATTACTGGTAATTTAAATATTATAGAAAACTTGGAACTTAGGATTTTAATGATATTCTAAAATTGTTCAATCAATTTAGCAACTACAAAAAAAAAATTTAATTACTCCCATAGACAAAGCTAACAATAACTATGCAATCTTCTGTTAAAAAATCTATGTTGAACTTTTAAATACGGAATTAAAAAATAGTAAACATTTTAAACTTAGTAATTTAAATGATAATACTGTCATTAAAAATTTTTTAGCTTTATATAAGAGATTAAAAATTAAAATTAGCAATTTACAATTTCCTTACTTAATTATCAGTCCTAAATTTCATAAAATTCCTATAAAATTTAAAACAATCACATGTGGATCTACTACTTACCTAACTAAATCTGGCACCATTTTCTCTAACTACCTAAATAAAATTATTAACAATATCATTAAAGAAGGTTTTTCTAGGATTATCACTAATAATCAACTGATTTTAGAATTCATTAAACATAATAAAATTAATTCTATAGCGACTTTTTATTTCCAGGATCTTTTCAATAGCATTCCTTTTTCTAAACTAAAAGATGTCCTTTTGAATTATTACTATGATTTAAAAATATCCTTTATTGCGATTTTGATTATTAGAAAATTCTAATTTATTTTTGTCTTTTCAATAATTATTTTTACAATGGATAATATATATTTCTTCAAATTGACGGAATAACACAAGGATCTAATTATTCATCTCTCTTAGTTAACTTATTTTTCATTATTATGAAAAAAAATTACGCTCTTAATATTAAATTTGTTTTTAGATTTATTTATGATTTAATTTTCTTTAATTTTCAAGATGATACTATTTTATTAAATAATATTTACCCCGAGGAATTAATCTTGTTTCGTAATCATGATGATAATATTAATTTCAATTTTTTGGATTTGGATAATTATAAAAGAAGAAAATACCTGCTTTGTTGATTTATACGATAAAAGAAATTATTTTAATTTTAATATAAATAAACTAATTACTTGGAATTCTAATGTTTCTAGGAACATCTAATTTAAATACTACTTTTAATAAAATGAATAGAATTAAAAGAATGTGTTGTAATATTTATTTATCCAAAAAAACAAATAGATAAACTCTTTCAAAATTTGATAATAAAAAAAAGCAATGGATACCCAACTAAAGTAATTAATAAAGTAACATAAGTTAACATAAAGTAATAAAGTATAAAATAATTTAGTTAATTGTATATTATTGTAAATAAATTTACTAAAAAATTTCTTTGTTAATTTATATAATTTTTACCATGTGCAAATCCATTTCGGGCAAACCCGTGGCTAAACTTATGTACAAAACAGGCAATTCATGTTTCTTTCTCTTTTCTCTTTTTTCTTAAATAAATGTTAATTTTCTAAAATTATTAATTGTCAACTTCTTTAAATTATCCAGTACAATATTACCGTGCGCACATCCATTTTCGGGCCCATCCTTGGTTACTAACAAATCGAGCGCACTTCAGTACTGCATAGTAAGAAAGCACTTTAATACAAAATACCTCTATTTACGCTTTTACCTCAATTTGCGCTTTTGGTTTCATATTTTGCAATCTGGCAATCTTGTTACGAACATATTTTAAATCATTTTTGAAAAATTTCCCGTTCCTGTAAGTTCACTTGAATTCTCGCTTTATAGATTTCCTTTTATGTTTTATTCTATTTCTCTTTATATTTTATTTTCTGTTTTTATGTTATATTTTTACTTATTGTGTTCTATTTTATTGGTTGTAATTTTTTTGTAAAAAATTTTTTCAGTGCTCCTCACACTAATGTATTAATATATTTTGCTTTGGCTATATTGATACAATATTAGAAAGCACTCCTTTTTGCGGATATAATCGTGTGAGCTGATGAAAACATTATATCTTTTATTTTCCTGATTTTTATTAATTTTTTTCCCTTTTTTCGGATTTTTTTTCCGGTATCTTGTCATTTTAATTTTTATTCTTCGTTTTCTTTTCCCCCTTTTTTCATTGTTCTATACTTTTTTCCATGTTTTCTCTACATTTTGAACTTATTTTATGAGTTTTATTTACTTACAGCTTATGCGCAGTAAATCAAACTTATTGTTTTTCTTAATTTTCTTAGTGTTTTTTTTTCGTATTTATTTATTATGCTCTATATATATATATATATATATATATACAGCGTGTTTATAAAGTCCCGGACCCATTTTGATGTTTAATAACTCATAAAATAATAAAGATAGATTAAAATTAATAACATAAATGGTTAGATAGACAAAAAGTTTCATGACCCTTGTCAATGAACTTCCACATGTGCCCCCTTCGTCGCACGGAGAATATCAAGTCGATAGTCAATTTCACGCCAGGTAGCGGCAAGCATGTCGGCATCCACAGAGGCTATTGCGGTTGTAATTCTGGCTTTTAGGTCATCAATGTTCGACACGATCCTCCTGTAAACATTGTCCTTTATAAATCCCCAAAGAAAAAAAGTCCAGCCGCGTTTTATCAGGTGATCTGGGTGGCCAAGGAATTGGACCTCCTCGCCCAATCCATCTTCCTGGAAAATGGTCATTCAAAGAACTACGAACGATGATACCCCAATGAGGTGGTGCACCATCTTGTTGCAAAAAGACATGTGACCGAAGCTCCTCTAGTTGTGGAAATACGAAGTTTTCCAATATGTCTGAGTATACGACTGATGAAACCGTCTTTTCCGTAAAAAAGAAAGACCCAATGACTCGGTCGTGCATTAGTCCACACCACACATTAACCTTTGGGGAATCCCTTTGTGTCTCACGGTATTCATGGGGGTTGATCCCCATATGCGCACATTATGGAGATTAACAATGCCAGAAACATGAAAGGATGCTTCGTCGGGGAACATTATGCGCTTCAGAAATTCAGCATGATCTTCTATCCTTCCTACCATATCTGTTGCAAACGCCATCCTCTTAGGCCTATCGTCCGGTTCCAAACCTTGAATAATTTGAAATTTGTATGCATGCAATCTTAATTGTTTCTTAATAACCTTGTACACCGTCGAAATTGGCACATCCAATTCTCTTGCCGCTAGGACTGGGAGATATTAGAAATCATATATCGTGATGCATCGTCCGTTTTGCATCGCGATATAGCGATGTATCGCGATATAGTATTTTTGAATTTCATTTACTTGTAAGGCACAGAAAGTCAGATTTCTATCAAAACTTCATACTCAGATTGATTTAAATCAATTTATAAATTTGAAGATATATATGTTTTGCTTAAGAAAAATATTAAATAAATTGACTACAATGTACAAATCTTACTTAAAATATTTATTGAAATGTTTGTTTAGAGGTTCATAATACGCGTAAAACAAAGTGTTAAAAACTTTTTTTAAAGCGTTTTTTATAAATTAATATTTTCTTGTACTATTATGCATAAATAATTACATAATTATTAAGTTCGATCGTAATGTTCAATTTCTAAATGAAACGTTAAATATTATTTGTATGTTTAAAACAAAGTGCTAAATAAATTTTAGAAAAACAAAACGCTTTTAAAACACTTTTTTTAATTATTATCATTTCAGTTATTATAGTTCTATTATAGTTCATTTACGTCACACTAGAGATGCACAATAGGCTATTGGCGACGGTCTGAGAAACATCCCTGAGGATGATTCGAAGACATGCCATCACAATTTTGATCCTCTGCAGATGGGATGGCACCCCCGCTTCGGTAGCTCGACGACCTGCACGCGAAGTCGAGCACTTTACGGTAGAACAGTTTAACGAGGCCCAATACCGCACACCCTCGGTCCCTACGCAGACTGATCCAAGTTCTCACTCATCCGCACACTGACCGCAGCCAGTGATACTTGACTTCGGTGATCTGCAGGGAACCGTGTCTTAACGATCAGTCCACTGCGGGATCGTATCAGTTCAGATAAATAATTAAATTAAATTAAATAATGACCGAATTGCGAACGAAAAATAAAGTAAGATTTAATTTCTTAAAAATAAAAAAATTGTGATATTCGATAATATATTTAGCTAATTAAGAAATGATATGAAAAGAATATTTTTTTTAAAAAATTATTATACTCTCTAATAAAGCGAAGTGCTAAATGATTTAAAAAAATGAATAAAATACGCAAACCTTTCAAATTTTTTTGTACAAACTAAGTTTATTGACTTATGTCCAAATCTAAATGACAAAAATAAATTTTGTTTTAACTTTATTTCTAAGAATAAAAACAACAAGATTTATAAATTTAAAATCAGTAATAAAAACTCATTAAATTATTAGAAGTTTTATCCAAAAAGTTTTTAATAAATTAAAAGAAAGTAAAAAAAGAACCTAACAAATTCAATTCTTTATGGGCGCCTAAATTAGATTGCCGATAATTTTCACATTTAAAAATAAAAAGAAGTTTTTTTAAAAAAAAACTTATCTAATTAATGAAGAAACTCTTCTTTATATATTCTTTTCAATAATAGATTGCCTTCAGATAAAGGTAACATCGGCGATCACGAAGTTAGTCCCACTGAAAATAATCTACAAGAAAAGTCGCGACAAAGAAAAAAAAAGCTAAGAGGTGCGAAAAGGAACATGCGATATAACGATATGTGTTCTCAAAACTCTGATTCTGATTCTACAGCTCACCAATCAAGGCCATTTCAAAATAACGAAACGAACATCGTCTTCCACAGCGCGAGTCGACATCGGAACGTAAGAGAAGAGTCTTATATCGCTATATCGTTATCTTATATCCTTGCGTGCCTTATATCGCTATATCGTTATCTTACATCCTTGCGTGTCTTATATCGCTATATCGTTTTGCGCTCGTTGTCTTTACTCGACGGCTTAAATAAGATTTCTGATGCATCGCCTTGAATGAAAGTCGCTGTATCGTCTTGCCGATATATGCGTTAAATCGATATGTCTCGATACATCGATTTATAGCCCAGTCCCACTTGCCGCTGATCTCACAGATCTTCTAGGATTGTCTAAAAATGTCTGTCTGACACGCTCAACGTCAAAATCGCTTATGCAGGGACGTCCAGAACGATTCTTATCTGCGATACTTCCAGTTTCTATAAAATTCTTTTTCCATCGCAATATGCTGCTTTTGGATAGAGGATCTTTTTAGTAAATTCTTCTGAAATTTCTCTGTGCTTGCACTATCGATTTCGTTTCTATGAACCACCATAAAATCTGTGCTTTCTCCTGTGGTGTATGCATTCTCCTTAATATCCGCTCGAATAAAACATCACATAAAAAATTACTACATAGAACAAACACATCAAAAGTAAACATAACATTGCAATAGTTGCCAAAAACAAAAGATAGAAAAATGCAATTTATAAGCAGACGATATTTAGAAAAGTTCATATATTTAGACTGAAAAATGAAATTATCTGAAATTAACCACACGCGCAGACGATATTTACAAAAGTAAAGATATTCAAACCTGAAAAGGAAAATATATGAGTTATTCTATCAATAAATGCCATAAGTTTGTTTATATCTTCATTATTTTATGAGTTATTAAACATCAAAATAGGTCCGGGAATTTATAAACACTCTGTATATATATACGTAACCACCACTAAGATTATTAAATACCAATTCACTAGTATATAAGACATGTTAACTTGATTCTGTCTTGAGGTACTTTTTGATAGAGAAAGGTTGACATAGTCAATAATTATAACCCTAAATTGGTGACCATCGGATGATATGAATTTCCAACATCGATGGATCTTTTGATAGATAAAGGTTGACATAGTCGCTAATACTCTCCCCTTATTGGTGACCCGGGCGGAAGCCTTCAATCAAAGAACAGAAAAAAATCTTTACCTTTTGTTCTTTGCGGTGTTCTCTGAATTCAGCTTTTTAATTTTTATTAAGAATAAGTTTAGAGATATTCAGAAAGTCTCAGCCATTCGCCGCCCTCCTTCTGTTTGTTAACTAGCTTTTTAAAAGTGAAAAGAAATTTTAGATAAAAAATTATCGGCAGATGTTGTAATAATCTTTGCTGCTGTTACTGGGAGCTTTGTCCCATGATCGTAGAATCATTTATAAGTGTTATCCGCTTTGAATTTGCAATTGCAAAGATGCTCCCTGATTGAAGAAGTCGGGAGTTCGATATTTCACCCGTTTAATAATGTACTTTCGTTTGATCATTATGGATTCTGCTAAAAGAAAGAGTGTTTCTGTGCAATATAAGTATGGTATTGTGATGCGAATAAAATCAGGAGAAAACGTCAATGAAATTATAGTTTCAAAAATCCTTGAAATCACCTTTCGATTCAGAACTATTCCGTACAAATGGTTTAGATACAAAAAAAAGGAGTGAAGAAGTTCCACTAACTGGGGCAGCATGACATATAAATTTTAAAATAAAATATGTTTAGAACTATTTCACAACGAAACATTTATGCCTATTTGACAAAATGCCATATTAAAATTAAATGTAAATGTATAGAACTTTCGTTGAATAAAATAATCGATAAAATAGATTAAAAGCACTGTAATAGAAAGATTTCGTTTATCTGAATGTAAAGTAGGACATGGATTATCTAAAATAATTGGTCTGACATCAATTATTTTAGATAATCCATGTCCTACTGTAACTTTACTTTCAAGATGGCTATGACTGGTAATTGATAGATGTTAAAACAAATAAAGACGTTAATAGAAACAACATTGTTTTCCATTCCTTCAAATAAAGTACAAATCGTTACTACCATCTCTAAAAAAACATAAAATGTTGCACTGAACTGCTTCAGGTGCAGAATTACTGTTCTGATTTACTTCAGTACGAATTTCTATATTCAGAGAAATTTTACTTACAGTTTTCAATACCAAATATGTTTCACAATTTGATCAAATATTGGTGTTATATAACTACACTCTAAAAAATTTCTGATAATGTCGGAGAGTCAGTTCTCTTCTTTAAGAATAAAACAAGCACTCATAATTGTAACAAACTTCATCAAAATTATTGAGTTGTTAACATTAATTGATACGGTTATTCCCGAAATCTCCCTAACTAGATTTTATTTTATAACAGTCGTTGAACAGCAGACCCAATTGTTTGGGTTTACGACTACTAATTTTCAACACCGTAGCCTTATCATTTTGAACCTAATCCAGAAGACAAGGGAACGCCTGGATCAAAGAGTGAGAGAAATTTACCTTCATGGAGAGCTTTTTCATGGAACTAACCCGCATTTACGTTACATGGAAAGAAAAACCACGAAAACCTCCCACGGTTAGCCTGACGGCAAAAGGATGCAAACCCATGATCTATCTACCAATGAGGATATTTTACGTCAGCACTGTGGTCGTTGAAAGACGGATGCAAAACTCGTATTGACGTACCATCGCTGGGATTCGAACCCGATTCACCTCTTTGGAAGGTGAACACTCTATCCCCTGAGCCCTCACAGCTCCATAACTCGATTAAAGGGGTTTACATTATACCCTTTTCTATAGTGATAACTGCATCAAATTACGGACACAATGGTACTGGGTTCAAACCCAGCTTGCGCTAAAGAATATACCCTTTTCTATAGTGATAACTGCATCAAATTACAGACACAATGGTACTGGGTTCGAACCCAGCTTGCGCTATATTTCCGCACTCCCTCGACATTCTACTCGTCATAATCATGGACGACTAAAGCACAACTCTCTCTCTCTCTCTCTATTTACTTGACAGATGGCAGCACTACACTACTTCACTTCGTCTTACGATTTGCCTTGATTCGATAAACCAATCGTCTGAATCCCAAACAAGATCAAGGTCTGATCTAAAAGTAACTTTAATGAGCATAACGTTAATTTACAGTCAATGTCCATATATATTGCGAGGAAAAGTTTACTGGCAGATCTGTATTTGAAGTATAGTGAGGATATCTTTGCAACCATATATTTGCAGGAGGATCTGTATAGTAAGGATAGCTTTACAACCATAATGTCTTATTACTGTCAGTGACTGAAACACTTTTTGCGGATCACTGACCGTAATCTAACAGTGGCATTTTTTATAGTCCATAAACCCTACTCATTATTCTGTTTTATGTTGCAAAGCCTAATTTGGCGAGTTAAATTTTATATTTTTTAGCTTAAAGTAGTAAGAAAAACAAAATTTATTAAGATAGTTACAGTAGCAAATTACACGTTACAAAAATTTTTATTTATTTATTGAGAAATTCCGGTTATTTTACACACACCACTTTTTTAGTTGCCATGTCTTTTTATTTTGGTTGCAACGAGCAAAATAACAGCATTATAATAGCAATATAATTACCAAGAGTTTCTCTTTGTTATCTTGCATGAATGGATAAAAGCGAAAGATGTTTTGCTTTGATAAAATTTTCGACCCTTTATTTTTTATAACATCATTACAGTATAATCATTAAAACCTACACATTACATAAAAGGGTGATAAAAAAAACTTTGATTGCATTTATTGGGCTATAATTATCATTTACGTTTTCAGCTGATATACGTTTTCCTTTCAACTTTTACGGGAAATTAACCGGATTTTCTAAATTAAGCGCAAAACTTAGTTAGCGCTGAAATATAATTTCATTATCGTTAGTGAAAGAATAATAACCTTCTTTTCTTCTAAAAAAGAGGAAAAAAGTTTTTAGTTCATTGAATGGTATTCAACATGAGATGTAAGATTTTTCTTTCTTGTCACATTGATTTTTAGAAAAAATATCTTCTTTAGTTTAATTATAAGTTTATTTTTGTTCTATGATTATTTTATCTAGAGATTGTAAAAATTGATATTGTAGCTAGTATTAGAGCCAATACTTAATTCTTTTTGTTGAGCCTCAAACTTTCAGAGAGATACTTTTAATCGACTATATTTAAATTTCACAAATGAACTGATGCTTAATATTTCCACAGATCGGCTATATCTTTGGAAGCCTGTAAAATGGATATCGAACATTATCCAGAATTTTGACTTATTTCCTCTGACGGAATTATGTTAATGAAATTCTACATTTAGCATTTCAAATAGGTTCTTTAGTGTTGTTTATCATTTTCTAAAAGTAATTTAGTGTTACACATTTGTCTCTTTAGCATTTTCAGAGAGGAAATGGAATGTTATACGTTTGCGTTATGTTTTCCGAAAGATAATTTATTACTATACATTTGACTATTTATAGTTTTTAGATGAGTAGTATAGTTATCTGTTACATTTTCAGATCGATAATTTAATGTTATACATTAGTGTATTAAGCATTTACAGATAAATAATTTAATGATATGCATTTGTCTGTTTAGCATTTTCAGATAAATAATATAATGTTATACATTTATCTATTAGCATTTTCAGATCGAAAATTTAATGTTATGCATTTGTCTGTTTTCAGATAAATAATTTTAGATTAATAGATAATAGATAAATAACAGTGGTCTGTTTAGCAATTTTAATGAGGTAGTATTATTGGGTCATAGATTTGTTTGTTTCATTTTCAGATAGTTAATTAATTGTTATGCATTTGTCTGTTTAGCATTTTCAGATAAGTTGTACTACTACAGTGTTAAACATTTGTCTGCTTATCAGACAGGTATATAATTAGTGTTATACATTTGTTAGTTATCATTTTTAGATGGATAATTTAATGTTATACATATGTTATGATATACATATAGCGTTATTGAACGTAATCGGTGTAAATCATTAGGGATCAGCAGAATTTGCAAAACTTAAGAGCACCTTTATTGTTTTCTCAAAAAAATAAACACATTAACAAATCTGCTAAATCTGGAAGAAATGTTCTAATAGGGAATATCGTTACCACTATACAAAATTTTTTTCACAAAACGGTTATCAATCTCTAGGAATAAATCAAAATTCCAGGGCATCAAGATCAGCTGATGCGATTAGAGTGAAAATAATTTTGACATTGTCTAAGTTAAGTTTATGCCCGAGATTCCAACTATGTGCAGCAATTGATGATTTCTCTCGATAACGGACGTGTTTATCGCGTTCCTTAAGACTAGACTTTAAAGCGCGTCTAGTTTGTCAGAATAAACACTTTCCTTGAATTATTAATTTCTCAAAATGCAAGTAATTTTGAATTGATTAATTAAATAACATTTCTATTTAATTTTTAATTTGAAGCAGGAAAGTGTATGGCTTAGATGCTTTCTCTAGATAGTATTAAATTTAAACAAGATTATTCCGTTGCAAATAATCTTTCCTCGGAATCAAAATACTTCAGTGTAAATCTTGAAGAAATGTTGTAAATTTTCCCGATTTTTTTTTTAATACTTTGAATATTTTTTCCTTTAGGTGTCTTTCACGTTTTATTGAGCGTTGGTTGATTATTTAGAGAAATATATAAAATAAAAGAATCCTAATTATTCGTGGAATTCATAGAATGTAACATAAATTCCGTCATTTCAGTTACATCTTTTTTAATTATATCTAAATTTTATTTAGTGACATACATAATTAAAATATTAATTTGATGTAATTTATCGAATTTTTACACTTTTTGCTAAAGTTTTGTGGGGAATTCGGAAATTCAAATAATCATGATTATTCATTCCCTTGGCTTCATAATCATTCGTTGTTTAACTAATAATGTGGCATCAAATTAGAATCAAAGTCTGTGATTGACACAAAAATATTTATTTTACTCGGTGGATCGTTAATTAAGTTAAAACAAATATTCTTGCATAACTCTGCATCCTTCAAATATTCTAAGAATTTTTATAAATGAATGCATATTATTTTTTAAGCCTTAACTTAACACTAACACTAAATATATTTATTAACACTAAATATATTTATTGTTATATATTTATTAGTTTTTCTGTAAATTGAAAAAAAAAGTTTTTTTTTTTTTTTAATTTCAGATAAAAACAGTATTAACTATTTGTTTAAAAAATATGTAATCATAATCTAAAACTCATTGATTTTTTTTTAAAAAAAATGAGTTCAAAATTTAATAAATTTACAAAATCTTAACAGCTGTGAAAATGTTCTTACTAGAAAATCGCATTTAAAATTCGGGGAAAATTATATCAAACATTCAATTGTTTATACAATACTAACTATATTTTTGATTATATTTTATATTATTTCGCTGTTCATATTATTTTGATTATATTATATATTGTTCGCTTCCGCTCACCCACCCCGATGATTGCACCGCAATAATTGTCGCTTATAATTTTATAACCGTCTTTGAACAGCCGACCTAATTTAGGGTTTTGCGACTACGAATGTTCAACTCCCGTAGCCTTATCATTTTGAACCCAATCCAGAAGACAAGGAAGCTCTTGGATCAAATATTAGGAGAAATTTGCTTTCGTGGAGGACTTTTCGAAGGAATTAACATATATACTATTAGTTACATGGAGAGGTAGACCACGAGAACCTCCCACGGTTAGCCTTACGGCAGGGGGACTCTAACCCATGATCCGTCTATCACTGAGGATATTTCACGTCAGCATTGCGGTCGGTGAAAGCCGGGTTCGGAATTCGTATCGACCAGCCATCTCTGGGATTCGAACCCGATTCACCTCTTTGGAAGGTGAACACTCTATCCCTTGGCATAAAACAGTTTTGAAAGTTGAAATTATTCACTCAAAATATATGTAGTAAAAAGAATTCTTTTTGCTTATGCTTGCGCCCCCTCTTTCTACGTCCCACTTATGATTCTAGTAAAGATCTATTAGGGAACATTTTTCTAAGCAATCATTTTTCAAAATGACATTTATAATTAAAAGTATATTGTTATGAAAAATTTGCTGAGTTCACAACCGTACTTTAATATTTTCGCTTACCTAACGGACGGATATACAGTTTTTGCACGCTTCATATTGCCCATGGTTGATCGTTAAATTTTATGTCCTTTAACGTAGATCTTTAATGATAATTTATAATACGGTAGGTACGGTAATTTATAATATTATTACCGTAATTTGCGCAAAAAATAATAATTGTAAATAGGTTAATAAAACTGGACATCGATTTAAATAGTTTTTTATATTAAAATGTAGCATATAGAATTACCTTATAATTATAAAACAACAACAATTCTCTTAGTTTTAAACTCTTAATTTAGAAAACAATCGAAATCAAAAACATAATAATAGCAGAACATGTAAATGCCTTTAAATTAGTGATGCAAACATATTTATAGGAAAATAATACCTTTATGACATTTATTAATTAATGCTGATGACAATAAAATCAATATGGAAATAAATGCGGACCAATCAAGGAATTTTTTTAAATTCTGCTCTTAGTTTTGTGAAGATGTTTCCGAATTCGCATACTTATAAATTTTAAAAAAAAATTACTATCTGCAGTGCCTTTATTCCGTATATATAAAATATATTTATAAGTATATATAGAATATACTTCTGTATATATATATAAAATATATTTATAAGCAATTATATAAAGTAAATACAAGTAAATATTTTAGAATTATTTTTAAAAACGCTTTTAACAAAAAACATATTACTTCTGAAGCAATTATATCAAACTAACAGTATAAAGAAAAACTGTAAAAATAAAAATCTAAAATATAGAAAAATAGAGTGGTAAAAAAATGAACCAATTTCATTTATATTGAATGATATCTTCTTCGTAAAATTTCTCCTTTTAAAAATAAAATTTTGTGTTCCCATTTGATTTAATTGATTCGTCAAAAATACAAAGAATCTTTGTATCTTCAAAAGAGAAAAAAACAATTAAACTGGCTAATCAAATAAAGAATAAATTTGATTTCAAAGAGAAAATTTTTTGTGCGTGAACTGAGAAATCTGTATCGAAATGTAAATTGTATCACTCCAAAAGAAAATGATATTATTATTTATTATTTTGATTTTAAAACATTTGATTATTTTAAAACATTTAAAAATGTATAAGTGCAATTAGGCTTTCAAAGTAAACAATTATACATACAATATTTTTTATTTCATATGGTATATTTAAAGTTGCATTTTCTATTAAACGGGGTATGACAAAAATTACTCCCAATTGTTATTTATTTCAAACTAGGGGGGGGGGTAAGCCCCCCGTTCGCTGCCGCTCACAGACCTCGATGATTGCATCGTAATAATTGTTGTTTCTTGGCAGAAAATATTTTTTCGACTAAAGTTAAAATTATTCACTGAACATCTATGTACAAAAAGGAATTCTGCTTACTATTAGTATTATAAATATTTAGATCGATTGGTGAACAGAAGTAATTTTTCTAAGTAATCATTTTTCAAAATAACATTTATATTGTTATAACATTATATTGTTCAAACGAACATGATGAGTTCGCTACGTAATTTAATTCTTTCGCTTACCGAACGGGAGGATATGGTAAATATTATGTTTGCTTGCATCTCATTGTGCATGAAACTGATCGCAAGTTCTAAATCATTTAACAGATCTCTTTAACTGTAATTTATAACAGTATATTAATGTTATTTGTGCAAAAATAATAATTGCTGTTGACAACCAATAAGGAAATGAATGAGGATTAACTTGATCTTACCACGTTATTTTCCGGCCAGTAAAAAAATGCTCGGACAACAATGGAAAACTGCGACACCATCATTTCATTAGATTTTTATCTATAGTAAGATGTAAAAACCTACAACTATCATAAATTACAATAAGCTATTGAGTTTTTATTATTTCAGTTAATATATATATATATATATATATATATATATATATATATATATATATATATATATATATATATATATATATATATATATATATATATATATATATATATATATATATATATATATATATATATATATATATATATATATATATATATATATATATATGAGCCGCTCAAAAGCCAATGCGGTTAAGTCCATTTTTTGATATTTTCTGATTTTTGGAAATTTTGATGAAATAAATAATAATCTTCTTAGTTATTAAAGGATTTACTCGTTGGTTACTTTTTTCTAGGTCAGACAGCCCTTTTTTTAATAGCTTCTGAATATATTGTATAATAATTTCAGAAGCCATTGTGAATAAGTCCACCTTTTATCAATATTTTTTTACATAAACTTGGAAATAAAAATTAAATTATTCTTCTTCTTTCGATATTTGTTGGTAACACTGAAAGACAAGAAATTCATAGTAACTCAGGGTTGCCGGACGTAGTATTTTTAATACTACGGTAGTATTTTTTCACCAAAAAAAGGGGTATGGTATCTTTCGTAATATTTTTTTAAAATGTGGTATTTTTAGTTTTTTTTATTTATTTATTTTATTTTCATTTCCTGTAACAAAAAAAAGTGCCACTCTAGTTTTGAAGTAAAAACAATTTTTGAAATAATCCAACAGTTTATTTTCGATTAGTCACTGTATCTAGTGATGATTGTGAAAAATAAAAGTTCGTTTATACTAGTAGACTATATATATTTCTTATCTTTTTCAGCTGCCAAAAGGTATAAGTCCTAAAATTTTTAAGATGCTGTCATTATTTCAATAAATACTTACGTTTTTATTTACACATACTGTACATATCTTGCTTTTTTGCAGAGTTTACACCTCGAAAAAAGACTTTATACACTTTTCTAATTAAATTAATAAACCAAGAATTTTAAAAACTAATGTATCAAAAAACATTAATTTTCTCAATTTTTGTGTTTTGGATTTAACCGCATTGGCTTCTGAGCGACTCATATATATATATATATATATGTTCTTACCGTGTAAGAAAATACACTGTAAGAACTTAGATTTATGATTAAAAGAACTTTATAAATGTTGAATCAAAATTAAATTAATATTAAAACTATATTATAACAATATTTTAGAAGCTCTAACTACCTAAAACAATTTTTCATTATAATACATAGCTTTGAATGCATAGCAACCATTTTGAAACAAATGCATGATTGAAATTTAAAGACTAGATGAAACAAATAATTTAAAGAATACTTTAACTATTAAAACAATGTTTCAATTAGCAAACCATAATTTTAATTTAAAACTGCGATTTCTTTTCTTTCTTGATTTTTAAAATGAGAAAATAAATGTAAAGGATTGTGTTTATAAATGTAGTCATTCATCGAAAAATAAATAAATATTTAGTCTATATATTTTTGTATTAAAATATTCATTTTTAATCCTACATCAAAATAGATAAGTTAAAAAAAAATTTTAAAAATCTATATACTCATTGGAATTTTTTTTCACAAAATTTCTTTATGGAAAATCTGATAATGTCAAAGATACTGTAAACATATTATGAGAAAAAAATACTTATTGATAAAAGAGACAGCACAATTCTAA
This sequence comes from Parasteatoda tepidariorum, assembly GCF_982258835.1. NCBI lineage: Eukaryota > Metazoa > Arthropoda > Arachnida > Araneae > Theridiidae > Parasteatoda > Parasteatoda tepidariorum. The sequence goes on from NC_141762.1 coordinate 1,419,590, forward strand.
TTCTGGGTTATTTAATTTAGTAACATAGACATTTTCATTCTGTGATTAGAAATTAAAGTGTAATAATTTAATAAAAGTATAATTTAGTAAAAGTATAATTTAATAAATGTATAATATAATTTAATTTAAATAATAAAAGTATAAGTAATTTAAAACACTGTTTTTTAACTTTTTAAATCAATGTATATAAAAAAATCAGTTGATTTAAATCAATGATTTTTTTTAAAAAAATCATTTGATTTAAATCATGATTTAAACCAACAAACCCTGATTAGAACCTAAATCAAAAATTTTAAAACAATTTACAACTTTTCACTTTTTTATTATTACTCTCGAATTCTTGAGAAGTAATCGTTGCAATTAATTGTCGACAATGGGTTATCGAAAGATAGAAACTAGTTGTCGACAAATAAATATTATTTTTTTTTTGGTATTTCACAAAGAAAAAAAACTTATTTTAATGAGCAAAATTGAATACTTTTGAGAAAGAGGTACTGGAGCAGCGCCATCTGTAACTTTTGAGGAAGGCGCATGCGCTCAATGAACGAGAGAAAGGAGAATGTATGTAACCATCAACAAGAGAACATCTTCTCATTATCATAACTAAAAATAAACTTGTTTGTTATTGTTTATCGAATCGTTCAATCAACATCCATCGAATTGACATCATGGTGCCTCCACATCCGGGACACTGAAATTTCGAGAAAAACATTTTTCAGTCTAATAATCGAACCCCATCGCAACGTAAACCGAAACTTTTCATAGCGCAAACATGGATGCGCTTATGAGAAAACGTTCAGCATTAAAAGGTAAGTGCACTCGACTTACAAACAATATTGAAAAACTATCATCCACAACATATGATAATGTCACTGTGCAAATTTATGCGGCGCAAGCTGACGAGCTGTGGTTAGAACTCATGAATATTCATGAAAATATAATGTGTACATGTGATGAAAAATGTATTCAAGAAAATGAAACGGAATTCAACATAATGGCCGACAAAATCGAAACATTAAAAATAAATATTGCGCATATGTTCAAAACAGAATCGAAATTAATGGAAAGCGAAAATAATAATAAAGAGTCAAATACTAACATCAAATTGCCGCGCCTTGATTTACCTACTTTTTCTGGTAATTTTTGTAACTGGATTTCATTTCGAGATATTTTTTTATCTACCGTTCATAATAATTCATCACTAAATAATGTTCAAAAACTGCAGTACTTAAAATTGTCTTTAAAGAGTGAAGCATTAACAATAATTCAAAATATTCAAATATCAGATGCAAACTATGCTAAAGCGTGGAAATTAATTAACGATCGCTATGAAAATAATGTAGAAATAATTTATTCTACTTTAGATAAGCTTTTTTCTCAGCCGAATGTGCAAGGGGAAAGCGCGCAAGGGTTGCGTAAATTAATAGATGTAACAAATCAATGCTTAGATGTGTTGGAAGTGATAAGTCAGCCCATAGACAAATGGGATACCATACTTATTTATTTTTTGCGTAAGAAATTGGATTCCGAATCTTTGAAGGAGTGGCATCTGTCACATAAAGATCGTTCACTCAGATCGTTTTCAGAATTTAAAGCCTTTTTGGAACTGCGTGCTTCTGCAAAAACCACAAATAATATTTCATTAAACGATAATTTGTTAATTGGACCAACTATTCAGGATAATCTTTTTAATCTAGTATTAAGGTTTAGAGAAAGAAAAATCGCCCTGAAAGCAGACATTTCTAAAATGTATAGGCAGGTAAGAGTTGCTCCCAATGATTCTAATTTTCAGAGAATTGTTTGGAGAAATTCTCCTAATGAACCAATAAGCACTTATCGTCTGCTTACGGTCACATATGGAACAGCGGCAGCGCCTTATTTAGCCACCAAATGCCTTCAACAATTAGTAAATGATGAAGGACATAAATTCCCTTTGGCTGCACAAGCAGTTATGAAGGATTTTTATGTAGATGATCTTATTTCAGGGGCAGAAACAATTGAAAGTACAATTAAGTTACAATCAGAAATCAATGCGTTTTTAAAAACAGGTGGGTTTGAACTCAGAAAATGGGCTTCAAATGAACCACAAGTATTACAAAATTTGAGCGATGATTTGTTAGATTTAAGTCAATATCAGGTTCAGTCAGAAAAAACAATTAAAACGTTGGGTATATTGTGGGACCCTAAAAAAGATGTATTTTTCTTTAAATTATCAATTAATTCAAAGCATGCATATAATTCTAAACGTTCAGTTTTATCCATGTTATCCCAGTTATTCGATCCGTTGGGTTGGATTTCACCAGTAACGATAGTTGGTAAAATTTTAATCCAAACATTATGGAAAGAAAAGTTAGAATGGGATGATCACTTACCACCGCATCTAGAAAACATTTGGGAAAAATTCAAAAACAATTTGCACAAGTTAGAAGAAATAGAAATTCCTAGATATGTTTTAATCAATAACGCAGTAAAATATGAGTTACATGGATTCTCAGATGCGTCGGAAAAAGCGTACGCAGCTGTTATCTATGTGCGATCCATAAATAGCAATGGAGATATTCAGATAAATTTAATTACGTCAAAATCAAAGGTAGCTCCATTAAAAAGGTTAACGTTACCTAGATTAGAACTATGTGGAGCTCATCTGTTAGCAAAATTAATGTCAGTGTTAATTTCGGGTACAAATCTTTCATTTAATAAAACGCTCTGCTGGTGTGATTCGACAATCGTTCTCGCGTGGCTAAATTCACCTTCCAATAGATGGAAAACATTTATAGCAAATCGTGTCGCGCAAATTCATGAATTCATACCTAATGCGACTTGGCATTATGTGACAAGTTCAGATAACCCAGCAGATTGCGCTTCTCGAGGCATTGGCACAAGCGAGCTTAAAACGCATAACCTTTGGTGGAACGGACCACCATTTCTGGATAAATACGAATACATTTTTCATGAACCCACATGTACTGAAGACAATCAGTTAGAAATCAAACGTGAAGAGAAGAAGTTAGCCAGTCTATTGACTCAAACGAAGGAAGGACCTCCAACATTTGGTCTCCTACAAAAGTTCTCCTCACTATCGAAATTAAAACGAGTGACTGCGTACTGTTTTCGATTCATTGAAAACTGTAAAAAACCGCCTAATGAAAGAAATCTAGCATTTCTCACTGCTTCAGAACTTAGACATGCTTTGATGTTTTGTGTTAAAGAGACTCAAATGGAAGTCTTCAGTGCTGAGGTAGAAACTTTACAAAAATCGAAACCGCTTTCAACGAAAAGCAAAATTCTATCGCTCAATCCAGTGTTACATGATGGATTACTAAAGGTGGGCGGTAGATTAAGACATGCGAACATTTCAGATGCACAAAAGCATCCGATTCTTTTACCTAAAGAACATTCTTTGACCAAATTAATCTTAGCAGACATTCATTTAAATCACTTACACGCTGGTGCTCAATTAATGCAAGCATGCGTGAGACAGCAGTTTTGGATTATTTCAGCCAGATCAGCTATACGTAGCATCATAGCGAATTGCATGGTGTGCAAGCGTCATCGAGCTCAACGATTAACGCAACAAATGGGAGATTTACCAGCTTCACGCGTAAATCCCTCCCGACCATTCACACATTGCGGTGTGGACTATTGTGGACCTTTTTTGGTAAAAATTTCGCGAGCTACCAGAGCTAAATCGTCCAAAGCATATTTAGCTCTATTTATATGTTTTTCAACGAAAGCTGTGCACTTGGAACTTGTCAGCGATTTAACAACTAACTCTTTCATCGCAGCTCTTAAACGATTTATTGCTCGTCGAGGAAAATGCTCACATATATACAGTGATTGCGGCACTAACTTCATTGGAGCAAATCGTAAACTAAAAGCAGAAATTACAACGCTTCTTAAATCATATGAGCACAATGACGAAGTGTCACATTATTTAAGTGAAAATGGAATCGAATGGCATTTTAACCCGGTAAATTCTCCACACATGGGAGGAATTTGGGAATCTAACATAAAATGTGTGAAACAACATCTCAAGAAAATCATATCCAACGTAACACTAACTTTCGAGGAACTTTATACTGTATTCACACAAATTGAAGCGTGCTTAAATTCACGTCCAATATCACCGATGTCTAGCGATCCAAGTGATTTGACAGCATTAACTCCTGGACACTTTATAGCTGGTGGTCCTCTAACAGCTATACCTGAACCAGACTACAGCTCAACGAAGATGAACTGTCTTTCCAGATGGCAGTTAACTCAAAGAATCGTCCAACATTTTTGGAATCGTTGGCAGAAAGAGTATATCCTTCAACAGCAGCAAAGATCAAAATGGAAGCAGGCAAAGGAAAGCTTAATTATTGGTGATCTTGTCCTCATTTCGGATGATAATTTTCCACCAACGAAATGGAAACTTGGTCGAGTGATCTCTGTGCATCCTGGACATGATGGAAAAGTTAGAGTCGTGGCATTAAAAACAGCTGAGGGCATGACATCAAGAGCTGTTACAAAACTTTGCAAACTTTGAACATTTGACTTTAAGTTCATTACTTCAATCAAGAAGTCCTGTATAAACAAATTTTTACTTATTATTAATTAATATGTTTTTTGTTCATTTCAGATTTTCTATGTTGTAATTTGAAAGCTCTTAAAGCTTTCAAGGTGGGCGGCATGGAGCAGCGCCATCTGTAACTTTTGAGGAAGGCGCATGCGCTCAATGAACGAGAGAAAGGAGAATGTATGTAACCATCAACAAGAGAACATCTTCTCATTATCATAACTAAAAATAAACTTGTTTGTTATTGTTTATCGAATCGTTCAATCAACATCCATCGAATTGACAACAGGTACTGATATCCATATTCGACCTACACACAAAATTTTAGAACATTTTCAAACTTTTAATGAATTATGTATTACTTTTTTGAGCTCATTTTTTATTCACTCTAACCTAGCGATAAAAAATGACGGGTATTAAGATTACACTATCCAAGTTTTTATCAACCGCTATCTTTTTCGAATTTAAGTAACCAGAAACATTTCGAATGCCTCATTAATTATCCTTCGCTAAGAAATTCCTTGATGTGAAATTAAGAGTTCTTGGCTTGAGTCAACTGATACGAGACACACTCACACAAGACCGACTTTTCAGAACCTTTTAATTTCCTTCTCGCCAACATAAAGCTAGTTTATGCCTTTCCCTTCTGCTTATTATTCTCTCGTTCCAAAAGATGCCAAGCGGGATTTTCCTCTTAATTAAGCAGACACCAATTAGAGTAAATGTTAGAAACTAAGGTGGCTTCTTTCGTGATATTTTAACAATGTTCTACAAAACTTCTGAAGGTTTTTATTGTTCTTTCTTGTGCAAGTTTTGTGGAGGATATGCATATCTCGCTTTGGAATGTACATTTTTTAACCGTGAAATGTGCGCCATATAAGCGTCACCAGAAAGTCTGATTTACTTTCGTAAATGCTTGTTTTTAGCTTAATTCTTTCGAAGTTGCTGAGCCAAAATGTTATAGAAAGAGTTTCCTTCGTATTTTCTACAAGAACATTAAAAATGAATTTAGAAATATTTCACAGCTTGCAGTTTATTGCTCAAAACAATTTCACAGTATATGCCTGCTAATAAGAAAATATGTATAGTTTGCCACCATGTGTACATAGTTGCATGCACGTATTTAGTCGAGGTCTTCATCCAGTGAATACATTGATAACCAACCTTTTATTACGAAATTGTTGTGTCAATACTGTTAGAGAAAAGAAAATTCTGCTTCTTATTTTCTGTAAGGAATACATAGAAATGAGATTAGAATATTTTTACCGCTTGCAGCCCATTACGCAAAAGATGCGCATCTGACTATAATTTACACAAAGTCAAGACTAGGACTGGGCTATAAATCGATATATCGTGACATATCGATTTAACGCCTATATCGGCAGGCCGATACAGTGACTTTCGTTCCAGGCGATGCATCAGAAATCTGATTTAAGCCGTCGAGTAAAGAAGACGAACGATATAGTGATATAAGACAAGCAAGGATCTTCTCTTACGTTCCGATGCCAATTCGCGCTGTGGAAGACGATGTTCGTTTCGTTATGTTGAAACGGCCTTGATTGATGAGCGGTAGAATCAGAATCAGTTTTGAGAACATATATCGTGATCTCGCATGTTCGTTTTCGCGCCACATAGTTTTTTTTTCTTTTACTTTGTCGCGACTTGATATCGTTTCTTGTAGATTATTTTCTGTGGGACTGACTTTGTGATCGCCGTCGTTACCTTGTTCTGAACGTAATCTACTATTGATAAGAATATATAAAGAAGTGTTTCTTAATTAATTAGGTAAATTATTTTTTTTAAAACACAATTTTTTTCTTATTTTTAAATGTGAAAATTAATTTTGATATTATATGTTTAAGTAATTTTTTACGTTATTGAATTTATTACATTCGGATAATTTAATTTAAGGTGCCCATAAAGAATTAAATTACAAAATAATTAAATTTGTTAGGCTATTTTTTACTTTATTTTAATTTATTAAAAACTTTTTGGATAAAACTTATAATAATTTAATGGGTTTTTATTACTGATTTTAAAATTATAAATCTTTAGTTGTTTTTGTTTTTATAAATAAAATTATAACAAAACTTGTCTTTTCTCTTTCGGATTTGGACATAAGTCAATCAACTTGGTTTATTCAAAAAAATTAGTAAGGTTTGCGTTTTTTTTTTTTTTTTTTTTTTTTTTAATCATTTAGCACTTTGTTTTATTAAAGAGTATAATCGTGTTTTTTAATTTTCTTTCAATATTGTCAGTTAAATATATTATCGAATATCATAATTCCTTTGTTTTTATTTTCAAGAAATTAAACCTTACTTTGTTTTTTCGTTCAGAATTCGGTAATTATTCAATTTAACTTAATTATTTATGTAAAATAATAATGATAAAAAATAGGGTTGTTTTAAAAGCGTTTTTTTAAATTTATTTAGCACTTTGTTTTAAGCCTGCAAATAATTTTTATCGAACATATTTTTTAAATTTTCTTTCTATATTGTTAGGTAAATATTATATTGATAAATTTCAATTTTATTTATTTTTTATTATTTATTTTTAAGCTAAGAAATCTTTTGTTATTTGCGCAATCATTTTTAGAAAATATAACATTAATACCTTTCTTTAGCAAAACATATATATCTTCAAATTCATACATTGATTTAAATCAATCTGAGTTTGAAGTTTTGATAGAAATCCTACTTTCTGTGTCTTACAAGTAAATGATATTCAAAAATACTATATCGCGATACATCGCTATATCGCGATGCAAAACTGACGATGCATCACGATATAAAATTTCTTATATCGCCCAGTCCTAGTCAAGGCCTTCCTCCAGTGGACTCAATTAGTTATCAACCTTGTATTCTTTTAAAGTTGCTGCATCCTTATGTTCTAGCATAGAAATTCTACAAGAAATACACAAAAATGAGACATTATTTTCAGCTTACAGTCTTATTTTTGCGCAAAATAAATGAGAAGAAAAAAGCAATAAAAAGGCAAACGAATTAATTTTTTTGACTAGTTTTTAGACACCATGGACCCAAGACGGTTTCATAACCAACTTTTTAATTATTTTAAAACTATGCCTCCTACGAAAATAAAGAAAAAATCTCGACTTAGTATATCTTCAGCAGAAAATACTATGGGTATAAAATTTTCGCAATTTTCAATTTATTGCGCAAAATGTTGTAAACTAGATACATGTATAGTTGAGAAAACACGTGCATCGCTACGACACGCATCTAATTTTCCACCATAACTTACATGCATATTTCCAGTGGACCTGAGGCTCATCAAAAACTATTGAAGTGTTTTTAAAAAAATATTACTTTTAACGAAAAAAATAACATCTTAGTAAAGGATTAAAACAATAGCAAAAATGTTTATAATTAAAAGAAATATAAAAATAATTCAGAGTGGCTAAATATTCTTGAACTATTATCTACATTCTAGTTAACCAGAAAACATATGTGGCACGAACTTACTTCCTACTTGTACAAACTAAATCTTTTTCAACTAATTTCACTTTGTAAATATCTGCTGTTAGAAATTGGAAATTTATTAAATATTTGTTAGAGTGAAAGTTTTTTTCTGGTTTACTAGTTCCAGTACTCCACACTTTAGAGTTTATGTTAAAGTTCTGTTTTTAATATCCTTATTTTTACTTTTCAACAAAAACTTACATTTATACTAAGTACCATTTGGATAATATGAAATTTTTTGAGAAAAAAAAAATGCTTATTAAATTTTTGTTCAATTTAGTTGAAATAGAAGTAAAAAAAATACAAATTCAAAACAATGAAATTTTGCCATCAGCTGCTTTTAGATATTTTCTAAATTTATTTTATTTATAAGTGCATAAATGGTTATTTTGATGCTTAAGCAATTTTCTTAACATGAAATGTAGAAAAAATAAAAATATTTTTTTACAAATTCATATTCTGAAATTACCTAATCAAAATTACTCAATGGTTTTGTTTAATCAAAATTAAGCCTTGAGCACCACTCACAATTTTCACTATTCCTTCAGTTTTAATTAAGTAACAATAATTATTTTAAAGACATTGTTAGATAGAATTTGCAGTTAAAAAATGTCTATACTGGCTGCGACAAAATTAGCAAAACTTAAATTATAATTAGAAACCCATTTCTAGAATAACAATAATATTATCTTTCACATTTTTCTCATCTCAGTGATTATAAATGAAAGATATATAAACAACAAAAATGATGTTAACATGTTAAATCTTAAACAAAAATAAAAAAATAAATTAAGGAATTTTTAATTAAAAAAAAACTATAAACAGGAGTTAAATTGCCTTTCCATTCAAATTTAAAAAGAAAAACGATTTCAGAATGGCAGGGTATTATTACAAATAAAAGTTAATTTTTATAAGTCAATTAATTGAAATATAAATACTGACTTTTAAATATAAATGAATTAATTACAAAGCTCGGGGATTTTACGAAATGAAATTGTAATTTTTTTTTTGTCTTAAGACAATCAGCAAAATATTATCCTTTTCAGTTATATGAGTTATAACTTTAATTTAGTTCTTTACACAGATAATTACTTAATTTTAGAATTTTTAAGTCGTTGTCGTAAATGCGAGATTATCGCTATATTGTGTTTGTAAAGTAAATTTACTGCTCCTTTAAAGATAATTGTGCTGACGTTCTTTAGTATAATACTTTCATTTCTCTAACTTTCTTACTTAATGTATTTTTCATTACGTTTAGTAAATTTTAATTACTTCTTTCGAAAAATATTACGTATTGAATTGAGCAATTGAAGTTGAAGTGTTTGTTTTTATTACTTATCCTGTTCTTTAATATTATTATTGTTCGTTATAAGACAAATTCGTTTACTCTTACGAATCGTAATGAATTCTAAATTTAGTAAACTATGATAATTTTTTTAAATATTAAAATTATTTTCAGTAGTAATTATCTAAATTTTTAATTATCGAGTGAAATTAGCCTCGTGTGAAATTAAGTTATTTAAAAAGACAAAAATTGAGATTCATAAGTTAAATCATCATTAAGTCAGGAATTCATCCGTTAAATATCAGAGGGGAAAAAACAATTGAAAATTTCATTATTTAGATTGTTTATTTTTCCGTTCCATTTCCAATACTCTACCTATCCGACATGTTTTATATTTTTTGTTTATTTTGTCATATAAAATTATGTAATTTAACGTTGTGCAAAAAATTTTTATCCTTATAATTCGAACTTCTTTGCTAAATTTAATAAATTGAATTAAAATAAGTTATAAATAATTATTAATATTTTCTTTTTGCATTTAACTATTTTTAAATAAAACAATTTTATAATTAGAGGCGAATATCATTTGACTAGCGAAATTAACTTTAACCCTTTGACACAGAATTTTTATTAAACACATTTTTCCCATTATTTTGTACTCATTCGGGTTGAATTAAGTAAAACATGTTATATTTAGCATTTTAATCATTTATGGTTTTGAAATACAGCAAGAAACACCGGGTGTCTTTTTCTAGGTAAAATCGTCCTCACACAACTCACTTACAAACAATAATTTTTCAAATTTGCACTTATTCGCAGTAATTTAGATCTAAGAAAAGCCGACCAGGTGGCAGAGTGGTTAGTGTGCCTGACTGCGGAGCCGATAGTTGCGGGTTCGAATCCCGCTCAGGGCATAGATGTTTCTTTCTCTCTCTCTCTCTCTCTCTCTCTCTCTCTCTCTCTCTGTGTTGTATGTCCTTTCTTATGTGTGAATGTAGCACGCCCTCTAAACGGGTTTGTGGTTGTATGACGTGAGCGACGCTACTCCACAGCCGTGGCTTAGCCATAGGTGCTCACTGGGTAACGATAAGAGAGTAGCAATTCTGGCATTTCTGAGGCCAATGGGAAATACATTCAAGTACCCGCCATTAACCAAAAAAAAAATCTAAGAAGAACTACCAAAGTCAAAGGGTTAAATTAACACCAAATCGAGCGTTCATGTATACTTTAAAGGAAGTCGTTAAAGCTAAACATCATTAAGGAAAAATGCTTACCCTAAGCTCATGCGCACTCACACTTTCAAGAACTCCAATTTTGGCGTGATTTTGATATCGTGAATACATTGTTAACATTCGAGTACGATGGCGTGAATTTGTTGTTGCCATGCATCTATAGAAACTAAAATTTGCAGATACAAAATTTATTTATGTTTTTAGTTATGTAATAAGGATAATTACATTTTAATTTTTAAGTATCAGTCATTTGTGTTAAATAAGTCAATAATTTCAACCCGCTTCTTTCTCTGTTAAGCCTATTTTGAATTCGTTTTAATATTTTCTTTGCTAAGCGTATATTTCATTCATACACTGATTTTATTTTAAAAATGAGTGTTTGTATGCATCCCCTCACAGTTCTTACTTTATGTTTTCTCGTAAAAAAAATTTTTTTGACTCTTATGTGTGTCAGATCTTATTTTTATTCTAAACTTAGGAGTTATTCTAAACTTACATTTAAGACCGATTACATGTTAATTTATTTCAGTTCTTTTCTCTTTTTTTTAACACTGACTGTGCAATGAGACATTTGTGATCGTTATATTACGGTAATGTATTAATTAAGTATTACATTAAGTACAACTATTATTAATTACTATAGTATTAATTATAGTTGTACTAATGTATTATTGTTACGTTAATAAAGTATAAATAATGTATTAATAAGTAAATAAATTAAATTGGAATCTGTGCCGAATGATATTTGTGATCGTTAAGTTAAGAATGCGAGTAAATATATGTGGTTGTAAATTTACTTTGACATAGCAAGACTAGATAGTTGCTTGATATTCAGCGATTTATGGCAGTATATAAAACGGCCATTTTAACCTCCCTATTTTACATTTTCTGTTGGAATCTGCTTACATGTTCCACAAAACATTCTTCAAAAAAACTTTTTTCAAATACAGAAAGTTACAAGATCTAATCCACAGAAAAAATCTTGAGTCATACCGTACTTCACAATAAAATATATCTAGCGAAAATAAAACCGCTTATACCTTACCTGTAGAAAATTCTTATTTTTATGTAGGCAAAACTTCATGCGTGAGAATGGATCGAATATATTTAGGTAGGGTGGTTCAGACGATGAGTTGATTTCGGTTTCTCTTTATGGAAAGGGAACAGGTGCGAAAACATATCTTCCGCGCTTGCAATTTTCTTTTTGTTTTTATTTTGGTATACTCCAAGGAGTAATTGAATCAGATCGGAGATCTCTCAATTACTCTCTCTTATAATATAAGCTTAACTTTTTCTTTCATTTCTTTATAAGTGAATATTTGAAAAAAAAAGGCACTGTACTTGCATAATAAGATTGCAAAGATAAGGTCATTTCAATAAATATATCACGAAGCTTATGTCACCGTTAAAGAGTGAAATCCGTTATTTCACAGCATAATTGGGTATTTCATAAAATAACTAGACAAGTCAGTTAAAGTATTTAAAATTATTGAATACTACGATTTAATTAAGTATTCTATAGAATAACGATTACTTGATCGTTAAAGTATGAAATGCAGTACTCGAAATTTCTTTGAACTGGTTCTAGATGCTTTTAGACAGTTTCGAACAGCTTTGCAGTGACGCTTCATTCCGTCCCTTGCTTTAAGTCACAAATAAATTAAATAAATGTTAAGGCGTAGTTATTGATATGAGCAATATTAAATTATATCATCCTTATTATTTATCTATTAATCATCCGCAATATGGATAAAATTAGAGATTCGAGAGATTTTAGATATATATGATCCGTTAATTTATAAATTTTCACTTTAACGGTCTATTAGTTACTTCATAGAATAACTAGCTAAAGTATGGTCATCCATTATACACTTTATCAGTCAGAATATTCATTCTAAAATTACAGTGAAGTAGCCTGCCGGGCCGGGATAGCTTGGTCGGTAGGGCGCTGGGCCTATGTCCGAGAGTTCGTGGGTTCGAACCCCACCGGCCGAAGACTCCCCATATAGTAAAGTGACTGATGCACGTTAAATGTATAGAGTCGCAAAAGTCCTCCTTGTTCCCGTAACAAATCAATACCTCTGGGGGTATTGGAGATCGATCGTTCTCTGATTCAGGTCAAAATTACGATCTGTGGATGAAGGAATGGATGTATGAATGGGTCCGCCCTATAAACGCTTGAGACGTATGGTGTGGCAGAAGTCGAATTCTTGGCCATAAATGGCGCCACTGGAAAACAAGAACAATCGCACCCCCCTCTGCCTAAACAGGCATACATCAACAACAAACACAATAGCCTGTCCATCCAATTAATTGTAAAGTTTACGGTAAGGAACATATTTTACTGATACGGTTTTAAAACCATTTACAACTTGTATGGTTACATACGAAACTTTATGGTTTTTTCAACCATTTACATTTAACAAAGTTTCAAAACTATAAAAAAGACATTTAACTGGACATTATAACTAGGTTTTTCTGTAGTTAATGGGCATTGTTATTAGGTTAAGTTGTGTTTCATCAAATAAACCAAGGAATGTGGCTTAATTAATTGTTAAGTGATATATGAATTAGTTTATAAGTTATCTATCAGTATTTCACCTAACGTAAGAGATGGGAAATATGTTATCTATAATATCTCGACTATAATCTGCACTCGGCTGCAAGGAACTAAGTGGATTCATTCCGTGGGACAAATTGAACTTTTAAAAACGTGTTTTCCTTCATAATGTCATATTCTCAGAATAAGGCAATAAATAAAATCGAAGAATAAGTTTTCTAAACCTCTCGTATTGTTACTTTAAACCAGTATTTGTCAAACTTATAACTTTTGTGTATCCTTTCTAAATTTTTTGTAACGCTGAGTACCACTAATAAAAAATGAATGAATTTTTTTAAAAATATGCTTATGTTTCTTTCTTGATGCTAAGTTTTGTTAATACGTTTATTTGCATCAGTGAGAATGTTTTTGTTTTTGCTGTGATAAAAAAAAAATTGCACAAAAGTTTAAAATCACAAAAGGCTGTTGACACCACTAATTATTAACTGTTAAATCTGCAATAAATAGCCAATAGAAAAATACGTAATCGTAAATTTTCATGACTAACTTTGTTTGTAAATAAATTTTTTGGAAATTTTCGTTTGTTGCAAGATATTTCGCCTAAAAACGCGTACCCCAGCTAAACTGTTCCCGTACCATACTTTGGGAAACACTGCTTTAAACCAAGGATGGCAAGTTTCTTCCACAATAGAAAATACCGCAGGAAAAAAAACATAGGTAAAACTGATAGTAGCATAGGAAGTTTCTTTCACTCCAAATGGAAGAAACTCTTTTTAATTAAGAATCATCAAGTAATAAATTAAATTCTCAACTGCTTATAATTACAATCTGAATCTATTTTCCAGTCATTTTTAAATGAGTGAAAATAAAAACGAATAGTGAACCAAAAATAAATTTCATGAACTTCTTAAGAAATTAAAACAACTAGTTTTTTCCCAATGCTTTACATAAAGGAGAAAAGTAAAGCTTTATTTTATAATTAGATAAAGAACTTTTGAAATATCGTATTTAAATTTGTACATTATTGTATATTATACCATAAATCACATTAATACTGTTAAGTATAAATAATAGTGGAAACAATTCTTACATAGTATGCCAAAGGTATTTATCAATAAATATTTTTAATACAAATTGTGTATTTATATATCTAATCAAAAAAAATCATATTTAATTATCCATTTATAAAATAAATTTGGGAATACTTAACCTTACATAGTTATTCCCAATTTACGGAATTTTCATTTTCAACTCAATGATTAATTTCATAAGATTTCAAAATTTTTCATTAAGTGATCAACAAATGTAAAACTTTTTAATAGTTGAGCTGGAAATCATGGCAAAACTTACTAGTTTCACGCTAAAAAATAAAACGTCAATTTTCAAATAGAAATGTTGTTGCAAAGATTTTTTTTACATATTTTAATTAATTAAACTCCATATTCTCTTGAAAAAAAATCTTAAAACCATGGGAATCCATAAAAAAAGAAACCTAGTGTCCGATCGAGACAGATTGACACTAGTTGGGATGGCTATGGCCTGATGGAAGACGAAAAATTATTTAAAAAGAAAATTAACGTATAAAATTACTAAAAAATACATTGACTTGAAAATAAATTTTAGTAAAAACTTTACCAATTGACTAAATTTAAGCAAAGTAATAATTTTAAAATTAATATTTTTCCAAGTAATATTTTTTTAGATAATTCTGTCTGTAAACAGAATAATCAGTAAACTGAAAATAATATTAGTGCACATAATTCATCTAGATAGTTCATACTCGTATTTATCTAGGTATAAGTTCCATATTTATTTAGGAAAATAAGGATAACGTAAATAAAATTGACAATAAATTATTATGAGTTATATAGATTTTGAAATTCTGCATAAAATCAAGATAATAAAAACGGAAATAATTATTGTAAAAATTTCTTTTTTGTACTATATTAATTTTTTTAACTGGAAACAATTTATTAGACACCATTTCTGCTTAATAAATGTATTTTTATTGTTGAATTTTTTACTTTATTCCGAGCTGATAATACTGCCTGATTTCTAAAGACTGCTTTGATATCATTTAAAATAATATATTTTACAGAATAGGACGGTATCTATTGTGCAAATTACTTAATTCCGAGATCTGAATTAATAATTAAAAATGAATGCCAAGAATATAAATACATTCTTTTTCAAAAAGTTGAGTTGGGAAGTTAAAATAATTTCATTGCATCCATTTCTTTGTTTGAAATGGCAATGAAATATATTTATTCATTTAAATAAAGTATTCAGTGATTTTATTTATTTATGAAACTTCTGAGCTTTAACAATTTCTTTTTCCGTTAATGTACCTCGTTAGAGATATCTTTTCCAACGACTTTCTGCTTTTATTCTAGTTTTTGTTGTTTTTGGAATTGAGTAAACAATTCATTTATTTTATCAGATCAGCTGCCTCAAACAGAAGTTTTCTTTTTTGCTTTTGTTTGTTTATTTTATAAAATTGAAGCTCACGAAAAGAATTTCTCCTGCAACAATAATTAAATGATTTCTCCTTTTTAATTATATATTTTGTTTTTAAAACAAGGAGTGTTTGCATAGAATTTATTTCCTGATAATTAGGATTTAAGTTTAATTTTTTCGCATTGTTCGTTAATATTTAAAAATGTGTAAATCATTCGTAATATTCTCGTTAATTTTGAAGCAGATCGTTGTTAAATTAAATATTTTGTTTGTTCCATTCGTTAACTGATGGAATAGTTAATTTTAAGAAATTCTTTAAACTTTATGTTTTTATAAGCCGCATTTGAAATAAAACTTTCACTTTTTTTTAATGAAGCAGTTTTATTTTGTGTTTGGGGTAATTGGATCAAAAAATAAAATAATTTGAATCTCTAATAGCAAAATTTCATTTTTTATATTATTTTAAATCTCGAATACTGATAAAAATATATAGTGCTTTAAAAGATGCAATATAGCCTTCCTTTAAAAAAAAACCTTTATTATTTTAAGTGCACACTTGTCCAATTGGGTACCTGCAACTCGAGAAGAAGAAGACCTCTAAAATCAACTGGTTGTGTGTAGATGTACCTGTAAGCACGCATGGCTGATTGACTGCTTAATAGCATCATAAACAAATGCCACGTTAAAGCAACCAGTCAGGTTCAATGCTCACTCGTGACGTCGCTTGCAGGTATCCAACTGTTACTTGGCTCATTTGACTTTTAAAACTAGGACATGTACAAAGTTGATACAATAGTTCCATTTCTTAAGTTTCCGCACTAAAAACATCTTTGTCAAATTAACCCTTGATTCGTATATTATTTAGTGGCAACACGTTACCTATTCTTTGTGACTCTGAAGCAAATTTTCAGCCAAAAAGATCAAAATGTACTTTCCTATTTCTCATTAGTAAATGATGATATCATCATCATCATCTACTACGAAGAAAGGAATTTTTACTGGATATCGTAGACCTCGTAATTTGCCTTAAATGTGCAAATTCCCTGGGGATAAATGACAAAACAAGGGAAACTCAAAATTCTCAATTTATGTGTTACCTCTTTATTCGATGTGTTGTTATTATTTTGATCAAAGAATAGGTCTCTATTTATTAAACAATTTATTTTCGCCACCATTGAACCTACAACACAGTATTCGTTATTTTCTTTAAAAAATATATTTAAAATTCACTTCAAATAATATTCAATTTAAATTTATTCATTAAAACTCAAAGAAAGAAGCATTGAATTATGAATACTTGTGGTATGAAATCGTTTATAAAAAAAAAGCGACCTGAAATTACTGAGTAGCTAGAAATTATCGCACCTCAAAAGTAAAGTAAGAATAAAATATTTAAGAGAAATTAAAATAAAGAATATTTCTAATAGCTATAATAGCTTTAAACATTATGATTTACAGCAGTAATCTCGCCGCATTTTAAAAGTTTTTCTTGCAAAGAAATGAAGAACATCGATTATTTCTTCTTCTATTAAAATTTTTATTTAAATCTTATTGCAATTTTTAAGTGTCGTGTTCAAGAAATCATATAATTATTTCTTTTCATGGTGTTTAGAGTAATTTAAGTTGGTAGAAAAAATCTTTAGTTTAAAAAAATCTTTTTAATATTTTATTTAAAAGTTATTTTCGTTTAAAAATTTGTTATATTTTTATAACCCTAAACCCATATAAATTTGTCATTCTTGAAAGCTTGAGAATCGGATGCCTGCAAGTGACGTCATCGTAAGTAAATCATGGCATTTGTCGATTCAGAAGCCAATCATATTCGACACATTATCGATTACAGATATCCAATTTAGTCTGATTTAAATCACATGGTTAAGCTTAATCACTTCACTTCTTCACGAGTTGCAAATATCCAGTTATTTCTTTAAGAACAACAACTTAAAACAATGTTTGGCATAATCATGTCAATTCATCTCAGAATAATGCTCTCGATGCTACAGCGACCACTGTTTTCAAATTTATGGAAAACGGTATAAATAGTGTTTTTTTTATATTTTTAATAAAAAATATGCTTCTGGTATAAGCTAAGATTAAAGTATTCGCAATCGTAACGCTTGAATACGCCCTATAGTTCGAGGGTTTATTTCAGGCTTTTATTTATTAAGTTTTATTTAGTTCTATCAGAATCATTGGTAGGGTAAGACGCCTTTTTTTCAGCGGCAAATAAAAAGCAAAGTTTTCCTAAGGAAAAGGCAGAAGAACTTGAAAAAACGACCCAGAATATTGGTAAATCATTTGGAAACAGAACGTGCCCAACATTTGAAGAACAATTTCTCAATATTTTTTTCCTTTCTATTATCAACAAACTTGCAATCGATAACTTCCGCTTTCATGATCACATACTGTTAAAAATGCGTGTATTAAGGTAAAATACATTTTTTGTCTTCAATTCATTATAAATTAAAGGGAAGTTATTTAAGTCCATATTACTTGCATCTTCCCAATGAATAAATGTGGTTTTAGAACGTGCAGAACTGTAATAGTTATAGAATATTCTTCTTCTTTACAGAATAGTATAAATTTCTGTATCTCTATTATTCGGAAAACAACAATGAAGAATCATCCGAATTGCTTGAAATAGTATCATTAGTGTTGATTATTAACAAATTTTTATCATTTCCTCGGAAAGTATTTTTTTTTAATTTTGAATGATTAATTTCAACTAGAATTCAGCTATTCTGTTTTTAAGTTGCATATTGAAATTCATATCGAGATCTTGCAATAATAAAATTTTATTGTGTGGTATGCCATCTTAAAGTAATGAAGGGATAATCTATGTACGTATTATTTGAGGACCAAATTTTCAAACGAAGAGAATTTCACTTTGGAATTCTCCGGATTTATAAGGCAAGTAATTGTTGAGATTTTTATAATAAAAAATTTACTTGTAAATATTTTTTTTCTAATTTTATGATAGTTCTCTACAGAATGATTTTCTACTTCTGATTAAGGACTTTAAGACCAAAAAAAGAAAACAATAT
The DNA here is from genome assembly GCF_982258835.1 of Parasteatoda tepidariorum. Taxonomy (NCBI): domain Eukaryota; kingdom Metazoa; phylum Arthropoda; class Arachnida; order Araneae; family Theridiidae; genus Parasteatoda; species Parasteatoda tepidariorum. The sequence continues at coordinate 1,438,205 of NC_141762.1, forward strand.
GAAATTGTTTATTTCAATATAAGGAATTTTAGGATCGTTTTTCTTATCGCGAACCTTCTTTATTCTACTTTCTTTAATTTATAAATAAGGATTTTTTTATTGAAACTTTAAATTTTTTGATAAAAATTTTTGACAAAAAAAAAAGTTTTGCAAAATTAAATGACATAACATTGTGTGTCTGTGTATACTTTTTGCATATTTTAATGTTTGAAGTTCTATGATTCAGAAAACTAGGGAATGTAAAGTTTAAATAGACCTTTCATTTTAGGTCATTAAATTTAGTAGAGTGATTTCACAGGCATTAGGTTTTCACTCTAATAAGAAGATAAGATACATATATTTTTTCTGTTTGTTTATAAATATTTTTCCACCGTGTTCGGGATGTTCCTTCTCTAAAAAAATAGATTCCATTTTGTTTTCGCTTGCATAAGGAAGAATACCAAATATTTTTCTTTTTTAAATTTGATTGGCCACAATAAAGATGAAACGTTACCATGCTACACTGAAGAAATTTCCAATGCAACTGATGATCGTGTTGTTCTGCTAGCAGTCATTTGTCTCAAATAACAACGACCACTATTGGTTGTTGTGTTCTCGAATATGTTGTCGGCTACGTTAATCCCTCTGTTATATTACAATAATAAAAAGATAAATAAAAAACCACGTATAAAGCAGTAAGATACTACAATTCCAAAGGAAAGTTGTGCAATGCAGCAGAAATTCCATAAGAAAATTGAAGCCAAAAGAGAAATTTTAAAGAATGAAAACAATGGGATGACAACCGAAGCTGGCGTCTTCTTTCTGCGCATTAAATGGGGGGGTCGTAGTTTGTTCATGAATTTTAGTTTGGTTAAAGATTTTCAGATGCAGTGTGCTTTGGTTTCACAAAGGAATATTTTTAAGTAGGCTTTTTGAAGATTGTTTTCTTTTGTAATTAGTTTATGTATTTTACTTTTGTTTTTGTATTCTCTTTTTTTCTCCTTTCCTGGACTTTTTGCAAACCCTTTGGGGTACACAGGGAGCAAACTTTAGACATTTGTCGTACTCTCTCAATAGAGAAGGTTTTGTGTTCTTATGACTTCCGGGGCTGGTACCCCCTGGCGACTTCAGCTTCGGTTGTCATTATTATTTTCATTGTTATTTTCTATCTGTTATATTACAAAATAATTTCTTCCTTAATAAATTAAAGCCAATGTAACTCATAATTGGTTTAATAGAGCTGTAAGCTAGCAAAACATTGATATTATAAAAGATAACCTAATACTGCCACATAAAAGTGGATTTGGTAGTAATGCATGTGCGTCCCCCGAGATAATCTGACATCAACGGTAGAAAGGGTTGCCGAGGGAATCAGGCATTTTTGATTTTCTATACGTTTAAAAATGAAATAAAAATCATCTAATTATTTTCTTTCCTTTTTTGGGTCTTAAATGGAAGGGGTAAGTTTACAGCACGTGTTAATCTGAATTCGAAGTTAATAACTGCTGTAGATTCACGAATGTCACGTTTAAAATTTCGGGATTTAAAAAAAAGATGACGAAAAGGTGGATTTATCAAATTATTTTTTTTAAAAAACAGAAAAACTCGTGTTAAGAAAAAATGGGAGAGTTCGTTTTGAGAAAAAAAACTGAACTTTACAATAATAAAAAAACTAAAATTCTATGAACGCGATATGTTTGAAAGTGTCGAAATATTGAAAAAATCAGGGTGGGGAAATCATAATTAAAATATGGAACTTCGTAATTTCCTTATAAATGTTCTCATTTACCATCATGCCGAATGTCGTGTTTATAGTGCCTATGGTATACGCGCAATCCGGTATGCAGACTTAAATGCACTCACATTCTATCAGATAGAATTAATATACACCCACCGGAGAGAAAACTGTTGCAAGAACGATAGTTGTTCAGCGACTAAAATTAAACTTCATAAACAACTTTAGATTAAATCAATAAATGTGGTTAATTTAGCGCAATGAATGAAATATTGAGCATAAGCTGCAAAATGTGGCAATTTCCGCGCCAAAATAATACTCTTAAAGTCTATTTTATGATTCGAAGTCATGAAGTGGCACGTAACAGACCACCACTATCTGGAACTTTTAACTATTCTCCATAAAATAGTTTCTAATTCGATGTATCTTCCCGAGGATCATGGTCCACCAATTGAATTTATCTTACTCAATTTACAAGAGTTCCGACACACGTCACGATCGCTAATTCTGCGTTGTTTCCCCGCTGGAGTGGGTGGGTGGGTGGTTGGGCGAAGAAGATTCACGGCACTGACAAGCCACTTAAACTGATTAAAGAAATTGGTTGCGTGCCAGTGGTCACATTTGCTGAGTATGAATTGACTTCTTTTCTTGTCTGGACTTGTTTCTCTTCCTTACTTGAGATCCTATTATATTGTTCGATCATCTTAACTTTAACCGCAGAAGATAAGATGCTAGAAAGAATCTTATAGAATTCACTTTAAAAGAGCTCTATCTATAAAAGAATTTTTTTTTTTTTGTCAGATTTAAAACTAAGTCGCAGAGTGTACAAGTTAACTTTATTTAAGATATTAGCTTCGAGTTAGACATAAAGTTAAGGTACACATTTATTTAATAACTGCTGCTTAAATTGATTGGAAAGATTTAGGCTTAAGAGTCAGTTTTGTTAGTTGCTAACTTATTTTTTATTTTTTCAAATAAGACAAAACTTTTTCAGAAAGAGTTTTATTTTATTTTAAATAAAATTCGAACTGTTTTACAAAATATGATAGTATTACACAAATTATTGTTGAAAACAATTGTTCTTGGTAACTGGTAAAGGTTAAGTCAAAGTTTCAAATGCAATTGAACATGGAAAATGATGACATCGAAAGTATTTCGTAAGTAACTTTCAGACATAGAAAATATTTTAACATAAGATTTAGATTTATAAGGTTCTTAGTTCTAATTTTATAAGTAGATTTGCAAAACGCTTTGAAAGAATTAACTATTTTACTCTCAGTATATTTGGTTTAGAGAGAGATGGGTCATAAAACAGTTAACTATACACGATGCACAGTAAAATTACTTTTCGAATCGGCATCATTCAAAACAAGTAAAATCTCTGAAAGTTGAATTACACCCAAAATGTGAAAAAACTCTATTGAATCGTGTGAGAATATCTTATAACAAAAGAACTTCCAAACTACACCATATTTCCTTGAAAAGTGTATCATATAATAAACTGAATTATCACATGAGAATCTTCAATTTAAATTATATTATCCTGAAAGCTGAATTATAGCGTCATGAGAAAATCTATTCAAGCATGCCCTGTTACAAATTCATTGGAAAAAATTATTAAATTACAATTTATTTAATTGATATTTAATCATATTTAAAAAAAGATAATCAAACAACCATAAAATAAGATGGTATTCAAACTATTAACTGTGGGAAAAATCATGTATTGACAATTTTCATTTAATACGGTTTAGCAACCAGAATTTTACCCGCACCCGCTAAGTCCACAGTCATTAAGAATCGAGTACTCGTTCTTCGAAAGCTGAAAGCTAAGCCCCGAGATAAGGAATTCATATTTTTATTTTTCTTCCTCAGATGCATGAAACAGTGTGTAAGAATATTAATATCTATCAACTAAATATTGTCAAGTTAAAAAATATTAAATGAAAGTTGAATTATAATGTTATGTAGAAAATCTATTCAATCATATAAGAATCTCAATATCGCACGTCTTGTTAAGCCGCATTACCAAATTTTTACTTTAATATAACTCTTACTAGATTGAATCATAAATAGTTTCCATTACTTCCAGTAACTCCCAATCTATTTTGCAGATCAGTTTTTAAGCTATTCAGACTTAAATCTGCAGTTTAATAATCTTGTTCCTATCAAAACTTAATAACTGAATATTTAAAAGAAGAAGAATAAACAATACAGGAAATGAAGTTGTTGTTTTTTTTAAATTTATTTTATAAGCAAGCTTATTTGCTTATAAAGCACGTATGAATATGTTTGATAATATATCCACGTATTATCAAATTTATAAATAAAATCATTTTTAATCAAGAAGGGAGTCAATAAATCATTGTTGCAGTTGCAAAATGTATTTATACAAAGTTAAGCTTTTTTTTTAATTTCCTTTTTAAAAAATTTTTTTGTTCTTTATCGGTATCTTATAGGGTGTATAGCAGAAATTTATTTTCTCAAAACTCAACATTTCTAGTGGCTAAAAAGTTGTCAGTTTTGGAATTTTAACAAAAATATCTTAGTAAAATTAAAAATATTTTTTATCCCGGAAGAAGCCTAAAGTTTTATTTTTTGTGTTTAAAACGTGTATTTTAAACTCAAAAAAGCATGAATATAAAACAAATTTTAGTTTAGAAGCTCAAAAGTATAAAATTTAGGATGTAAAGTTTAAAAAAATGTTTGTATAAACTATAACATTTAGAGCTCCTGGAATCTAAATAAATTCGTAACCTATCCTACTTAATTGCCTAACCAATTTAACTGAAAATTTAAAATATATATAGTTATTATTAAACATTAAAAGGACGTCATATCGTGAGGGAAACTTTTCGTAGCAAATTCTCTTTCATCTCAATAACTAATTTAAAATTTAAAGTAAAGAAAAAGTGAGTTCAAACAAACTTAGAGTAAGCCATAAAGTTTCAAATACTGGTAATAGTTTTTTTAAAATAAAAATATATCCCTCGCGGAATGGCGTTCTCATAAAGTGGTCAATCATGTAGATTAAGAGAGACAAAAACGTTGTATTGACCTAAATGTTGTTCGTTCAGAAGTTATTGACCCAATTAAAAAAGAAATTTTTGACACATTGCATGTAACCTATATATTTTTCAATTTGACAAAAAAAAAACATTGGCGAATATGTAATCACAGTGACAACTTTTTATTGATTTGAAGAAAAAATTTATTTTTCATGACATACCCTACAATCTAATTCATTAAATTTGAATTTGACCACTTTACTCAAATCAAATGTCTTTAAGTATTATTTTTGTATTATATTTTTTTTCATATTACATTATTTTTTATATTATTTTTATGTTATTTTTTATAATTTCAGGCAATTTAATTTGCATTATTCTGGTGCATTTTTTTTTGGCAGACTTTTGGTACAAAACTTATTTATGACTTTAGAGCATAATCTATTGTTACAGAGGAACTAATATAAATATGTATTATCTAAACAAATGTGTATATTAAAATATTAAGAATAGAATAATATCCATATCATTCAGGTTTAAAAAAAATATATTAAAAAAACACTAAATCGGTATTTTTCTCTCTACTACGAAATCCTACGCAAAACTGAGCTTCATAACTTATTCTCCTTTCACCTCTGATTTTTTCTCAATGAATTTCAGATCTTTCATTCGTAACTTTTTTTTAATTACATTAACAATTGATTTTAAATTATTTAGTTTTATTGAAACAGTTTTTAAAAGAGTGACTTAAACTAAATAAACTTCTGACTTTAAATCAAATTTAAAACTTTAATTCAGAGATATTCATTTTGCTTGAGAGAGAGAGTGCCTGACATAATGAATAAAAAATTAAATTATTGTTGAAGAACGTGCAATGCATTCTATTTTTGGTTAAACATATAGCTGTAAGCTATTAAGCATCACTGATATTATCTTGTAAAAAATTGGAGGGGAAAAGAAACAGAATAGTCTATAGTTCAATTTAACAATGGCTAATGCTAACTCTTTCAAACACCTCTTCCGAACAAACCAATTGAAATCGTTAAATGTTTTTCAGAATTGGAACTGAAATTGTTTCTTGCTGCCGCTATCCAAATTTCAGTAACTCAGAAATAGTTTTGGATTTGCAGGAGCACGCATGCGCAAACTATTCATTTTATTATTATTGATATTAGTCACTAAAAGTTCTGGATTTATAAGATAAGAGGCACGTACACACAAACTACACCTTTTATTAGTATAGATTTCAGTCATTAAAATGTCTTAACTATAGAAAGTTAACTATAGAAAGTAAGAAAGTTAAATTAATTTTCTAGACAATTATGCGTAGTCTACATTTGTTCTTTGCAATAAAGCTTTTTCTTAACTTCTGAATCACTCTGTGTTTGATTTATCATGAATTCAATTTCTCGTTTTTGATTTACCGTCGTGGAACTAACTTTTCTTAAGAAATCATTTTCCCGTTACAATGATTCGAACAAAATGTTGAACTTATCCTTTGAGAGACTTTCGAAATATTCCAATTAACATATTTACTCTTTAAACAAAAATAGGTCAATTTTGTCCTATGTACTGCCTTAAAAACAAGTAAATTAGAATTCATGTTAACGATCCCAATAGAAAATAAAATGCGAATGAATCCTCAGCCAATAAACATCGTTCATTTTTCAAAGTTGATGATTATTCATGTATTTAGCGCTCCGAAGTTTCGGATTAGCTACCTTGAATGAATTATACAGAAATAATTAACTTAACAGTTGATGTTAGTTAAATGTCGTATTTTCCAATTTGACAGGATTTAAATTGCATACTTAATTCTATACCTGAGTTTTAAACGAAGGCCTTATTTGAAAAATAGATTAACGTCATCTTTATTCATTCTGAAATAATGAGCCTTAAGAGGCCTTCACCATCTTCGATTCTAGATTAAATTTTTAATTTGTACCTTCCCCCTATTTTTTTTCTTTTTTTTTCTGTACTTAAGAAACTTTTGATAACTAAGGGACGCTCACCAACCCCGATGAATTGGCATGAAATTATTGAACTGTAAATATAATGTGTGCTAAAAAGAACACTTGACACTCTATATTAAAAAATTACAAGGTCTGTGTCTTCAATTTAACTCAATATTTTGTTTCGCTGAGACAAAACTTTAAAACTTGAAATTACAAAGTGCTGAAAAAATGCACAGAGTGTAAGATGAATTAAAAATAATAACTATCTTTATAGAGTTCAAAAATTATTAACTGTTAAACTTGTAGAAAAATACCACACGGGCCGGCAATATTGCAACTACATATTAGAAATTTGCCTCGATGAAAAGGCCATGTTTGTTTATGAACACACATTTTTATTTTTTCGAAATCTCTATTTATTGCTACTTTTGGTGCTTTTTTGAGATTTTTTTCTCGCTTTCTTTTAAAAATTACGAAAATGTATTGAAAAATGTACTGGGAAAGTTCAATGTAATTAAATAAAAATTAAGATTAAATTATAAATGAAAGAAGTATCCATTATTAAACCTGTAGGAAAAAAAACCTATCGGGTTTTTTTTTATTGCCCGCCGAAATGCAGCTACTGAGTTAAAATTCGACGTGCCGGCAATTATACACTTACTTTTTTTTCGGAATTCCAATTAAGTACAAAAAGTTGTTCCAAATTTAAGTGCTTTTTAGATATTTTTTTCGCTTTAAATAATGATTATTATTTCAATGTTGCCAAAAAAAAAGTTTTTCTAGAGATTTTCATTTTACAAGCTCGCGCTTTACTTGATAACAAACAAAATGAATAAAAACATACGAGACTAACAGATAACATTCATATCGATATGTTTTAAAAATAAAATTGTCTCAAGAGAGATTCATTCCAGTTTGAACTGTTATAGAATTATTGTTTCACATCGAGCATTTATTCACACGACCTGTTTCATTTATTTTTTTAACTATTTAAGTTTAAATCGTTTTTTCCCAGTTCAGTTGGTTTTAATCATTCATTTTATTACACTGAACATATTAACAAAATGTTCTTATGTAAAATTATAATAATGAAATACTTTATAAAGGGAAAAATTGAAAAAAAAGGCCGCTTTTTTAAAGGAAAGAATAACAAGGGTGTATGAAAGACCACCACGAAGGGTAAGTGAGCGTAATCTCCTAGTTCTTTATTTTTTTCTTAAAATAAATAAAAAATAATAAAAAAGCAAATGAAGAAAAAAGCGCCAGAATAACTTCTTTAATTCAAATTCTGTTATAAATTATTTTAAAAAAATGAAGAAAAAAATTGCAAATGTCTGGTTGAATATTTATTTTGTTCATGGAATTTTATTCGAACGCAAAAAAAGTTAAAATACAATAAAAGCTTAAAAGGATAATTATTCTCAGAAACAAATTAGAAAAAGACTAGAAGAAGAAATTAAATTTTTTACTTAAAAATGAATAGAGCTGATGTTGACGCCTCGTTATGAAACAGTTTACATCGTACAGTTACATTATTTCTTCCTTTGCTTATTTTTGTTCTTTTCTGTGAGATCATTTTCTTCTGAAGTAGCGATTTCCATTACCATAAGAGACTAGGGTGAGGAAACGAAAATATGAAAGAAGAAATCGGTTATTTCTTTCTTTCTTTCGTTACTCACACAAGCAAAACAAAATGAAATGAGTTCTACCTGTCAGTCTCGGAACTGAAGTGTATCTACTATGTTAGTGAGATTGTATCAAATATCTTCAGGAAAGTAGAAATAAAAACATTTTCTTTTCTTCCCAAAGGAAAGCAAATAAATGTTTGGATATAAATAAAATATTCCATCTGCTATATTAAGGTCCTTTCTTTCAATGGATAACCTATTTTGTTCCTCTGGTCATCTCAATTTTTTAACCTGCGCTGCTTATCGTTTGAATAAAATGAGTTCAATATTCTATGTTTTTGTTGGAACTTTTACTGTCGTTAAGCGAGATACTTTGTCCAGCGTTGATACTCAAATTATAAAAAACTTCGGGCATTTCTCTGAAAAAAGGAAAATTATTTCTAAGCTCGGGAAAAGACTTAAAAGAGTTGATTTATGGTGTTTTCATTGCTTTCTGTTTTCATTAAATATTCAAAAGCCTGTAACCTGTTCACAGTAACCAGAGTAACTTTTAATTGCTGCAAAATAATACCTTTACCGGGATTAAAATGAGCTAACACAAACTTAAGAACAGTTGAAAGAGATTATCTTCATAATTTGCTTCATAATTTTCTTTTTCTCTTTAAAATTTTTTTAAAAGATTTTTTTTTTTATCATTTTAAAAAATAATTCCCTTTTGAATGTGAAAAAATATCTTTCTCCCTTAATTACAACACAAAAAAGAACTTCCATACCTTTTTAATATATACCCCTTTCAGTTCCTTTAGACTTGGAGGACTTTTTCCTCCCATTTCTTTTCCAATTTTTAAACTAACGTCTCTGTAGAACTGCACAATGGGCTATTGGCGACGGATACCTGAGAATGACGAAGATATGCCATCAGAATTTTGATCCTCTGCAAATGGCATGTATTCCCCGCTTCGGTAGCCCAACGACTTGCGCGCGAAGTCTAGCACTTATACTAGTCTAGCACGGGTAAACAGGGGGGGGAGGATCGATACCACGCCCCCTCAGTCCATTCGCAGACTGATCAAAGTGTTCACCAACCAGCCTACTGATCTCAGCCAGTGATGCTTGACTTCAGAGATAAAACAAAAAAAGACGTAATTTTGAGAATTGTTTTAAAATTCTTAAATCAGTAATAGCCAAAGATGCTTACGGCAAATTAAAATATAAAACTTGACATATTCAAAGTAAACCAAAAACTATTGAGGCATAATATTTTTTAGTAATATCAAAAATTTGAAAAATTAATTTGTTTTAAATAGTTTCAAAAAAATCTCGAATTCCTCATAAAATAATATTCACGTGAAGGGAGTTCAACTTTCAATCGCTTATCTGACGTAAGTATTGGGATCATGTTTTCCAGCTTCTTGCTCCTTTTTCCTTACCCTCAATTTGAAGGTAAGAAAACCGAATTTATCGTGGAAAAAAAAAAAGAATATTTATCTAAAAATAGTACCTTTTGAGTCTTATTTAGTTTATCGTCTAGCTTAATATGTATATCTAAAGGTCTCCCTCTCGAACGATTAATGTTGTTACGTCTAGCAAGTAAAATTTCGTTCATTAAAATCAAAATTTACGCTGGGTATTTTTTCTTTATTTTACACACTGTACACGCCGCTGCAACAATGCGAAGTTTTTTATATGTTTTTTTATGAGATATTACTTTTTATTTTGTTTATATAAGTTTTTCTTAATATACCTGTCAACCTTTTAATAATTTTCGTGCGTTGTTGTTTATTTTTTAATGCAGAAATTAAAATTTCGTGTATAATTTTTGAATTTATTTATTTTATAACTAGCTTTGAACTCCTCACCTATTTTTATGCTTACTATGTCCATCTCCATAGCTTTATAATTTTGAACCTAATCTAGAAAACATGGATCAAACCTCTGTGAAAGATTTTTTTTTATAGAATTTACCGTCATTTGCTTTGCACGAAGAGGAAAACCTCTGAAACCGCTTCTAACCCATGATACGTATACCACTGAGGATACTTCTTACATCAGTTCAGCAGTCGTTGCTAGCCGGGAGCAAAATTTTAAATCGACTAGCTATCTCCGAGATTCCATCTTGATAACCTTATTGGGAGATGAGCGATCTATTCCCTGAGCCACCGCGACTGTTTTATGTGTTATTCTGACTCTTGCAAAGTGCATAATTTAATTTTCATGATTATTTTATATATTATGACTAGTGTTGAAGTGAGTTACAAATTTTCATCTGCCCTGTATGAAGCCTTCTGTTTTCATTTAACATATTTTACATACATCATTTACATATTCCATTGAACTTATTTTACATATTTCATTTAACATATTTTACATATATTACATAACATACACGTTGTATGTAGATATAATGATTATTTTACTTCACAAGTAATATGTTTGACGTTTTTTATTCATTAAATTTGATAACTGGTCAAAATGTCTAAATAAAACGTAAACAAAAAAATGTTTAAAACTTTAACAAATCGTATTTCTTATTATTTTTATAGAATTTTGATACAAAGCATTTTTAATGGAAACAAGGAAAAATTACAGACCAATGAAAAAAGGGGAGGGAAATAAAAATAATAATAATAATAAAAATAACAAAAACCGGAAGAAGAAAAAAGAAAAAAAATTCCGGAAAATAAAAGATATATATATATATATATATATATATATATATATATATATATATATATATATATATATATATATATATATATATAATACAAGAATTAAATACTTTTGTATTAATAAAAGAACTAAAACTCTTTCGTTTTCATAAAATGTCTTTGTTAAAGAATAAGCGTAGAGAGATTCTATTTTGGGAATTCAAGGCTGAAAACATACCATTGAAATATAAATAGATTTATATTTCAAGGGAAGAGTTATTTTTAGAATCGTTCCCTTTTTCAATTCCATATAAGGAAGCAGAAATGATTTTCCTTAATGCGTAAGGTTACAAGGAATGTACGAATGTGCCTTTTTACTTCAAATCTATGTTGGTATAAAACGTAAGAACGCATAGTTTTGCGTGTCCTTTTCATCTTGATATGATCCCGATAAGCTGTTCCGGGATTGTCCGGAGTCTTGTCCACTCCCCCTCCTTTGCAGGAGTGGGGACGTGAATTGTTAGCAATACCAGCCTACCTTTGAATAAACCTGTTTAGAACGTCTGATGGCTTATGACTGCAATTATTTCAAGCTAAATACAACACTGATAACAGGGTTGGAGCCCTGTTATTACATATATATATATATATATATATATATATATATATATATATATATATATATATATATATATATATATATATATATATATATATATATATATATATATATATATATATATATATATATATATATATATACAGTGAAACCTCCATTAAGCGGACATTCATGGGACCAAAAAATTTGTCCGTATATGAGAGTTGTCCGTTTACGGGAAGGGTACCCTAATAACGAAATTCAACACCGTAAATTGTTTTTAGAATATTCTCAAAGATGTAGAAATAATTAAATAATATCTACAAGGATACTGTAAATATCTACAAGAATATTTATTTAAACAATAAGAAAGATAAAAAAGAATATATAAAGAAGTTTGATACATAATTCTGGATGTAGCTACAGATAAATAAATATAATTTTCCTATTAGCATAGATACTCAAGTTAGACATATGATACCAAATAGGAGCGTACTGTCCTCAGTCCGTTTCAATTATTAGGTTCACATCCCCTTACACCTACTTATCATTTGATAGGGAACATGGTTAATACCTTCTTGGAAAATAAACCTCTCATGATTCACAGAAAAAGTAATGCATACCTGTAAGTCATGAGGACCTATGGAGATGATTATTCACAATTGATCACAAGTGTCTGAATAAATGTTTCATTTATATAAGCACCTCAAAGATTATACTTCTGTTCTCTTTTTTTTTTACCCCAGTTGTGCTAAATACAGTCTTCAAATTGATAAGAAAATTAAAGAAATTTTCAATGGGGAAGAAGCATTGAGAGAAGTCATTTCATAACTCATAACCTGTGTGGTCCAGATGAAAAGATCAAAAGATGTCGATGTCAGAATTATTTCAGGAGTGCAGTACCATTTTCTCTGCTTTCTTTACAAAGATAAGGCAAGGTGACAGGAGAAAGATTAATTTTTCGGTGGTGAAATAGCTTAACAATATTTTTAGTTATGGATAAGGCAAAAAGTTTTATTCACATGCTTTAAAAAGGGTGAAAAGTTGCATTTTTTTATCTTGCAATTTATTTAGAAAAAGTAGTGTCCGTTTTGTAGAGATAAAAAACAACGTTACAGGATCAAAATGACTGTCCGCGTCCGGTTACGGGAGTCTCCGCTTTGCGGAGAATGTACGTAATGGTTTCTTCATAGAAGATTCCCAGGGAATTAAAAATATGTCCGTATTGAGAGGCGTCCGTTTTGCAGGAGTGTCCATAACAGGAGGTTTCACTGTATATATATATATATATATAATCTTTATAACATCGCAACGTATTTTTCCAGAATTTTATTTGTGGGAACTTTTTATATGTTACTTAGTTTATTTTTCTTCTTAATCTTTCTTTCATGTTTTATTGAAACATTCTTAAGGATTTCTTTCCAATATCACCACCAAAGAACCCTATCCATATTTATGAAACTGCAAGGTCTCAAAAAATGATTGTAAAAAAAAAAAATATCCTTTTTCTGGCTTAAGATTGTATCAAACGTTCTTGAGAGTTATCGATGGTAAAAAGTAACAAATGGTCCTAATATTAAATATTCAGTGAGGTCTAAATCAGGTAGATTTTTTTTTGTTTCATTTATTTCAACCTTTTAACGGAATACAGTGGACAAAATAAAAAGTGAATAACCAAAAAATTGTTTAAAATTCCTCAAACTATTCAATCTGAATAGGTTGAGGCCATCACCTTAAATAAATTCATTCATTGTTGTTCATTTGTTGATGAAATCAGACACAAATCAACTTTTTGTTAGAATAGTTTCTGAGTTATTCAATTTTAAAAATAATAGTATAGAGTAGTTTGTACCTTATAATTCAAAAATTTTCGACCATTAATTATGCAAAATATTAAAAAATAATAGATAATTATCAAAATTCATTTTTAAATTAATAAATAATTTGCACTCTTTTTGTTCGAAAATAGGTTAAGAAGTAGAAAATGGATCAACGTTGCGGTTGACTTAAGACAAACCCTTTGCAAAATCTCTCTATTATTAATATTCCTTTAAACGCAATAAAAGAAGTAAAATTAAGATTCTGAGGTGGTGTTGTAGGAGCTAGCTTGTGAATCGAAGTTCAGATAGAATTCTCAAATTAAATAAGTATTTATTTTCAAACTTCTATTTTTTTAAATACGTTAAAATATTTCAAAATATTATTCTAAGACAAGCTTTTTTGTACCTTTAAGAATTGAATAGTAAAAATTAATTTTGTAAAGAATTATCCTACATTGCTTACAACTCCCCCCTTTTTAACAGAATGTTTAATAATCGCTGCAATTAATATTCAATTTTAGAATCTATTCAGTTTTCCAAAAAAAGTATACACATTAGAAGTTACAAATCAATATGTTAGCGCGAAATAAGCTATCACAATTTTGAGAAATCTATCAAATCATTAAAAAGAAAGGCGAGATGAGGACGTCTTAACTGATTTGAATGTCTTCTGAAACTTGGAGGTGTTTCCATCTACCGCTTTTCAACTTCTCCCTGTTTTCTCTAGCAGTCAGACATTTTTTGATGTTTCCTTCCTGCCTTCCTCAGCAGTGATTTGTCAGATTTCGTTAAAATGCTTTTCTCGCTTAAATATCATCTTGTGACTCAAATTGTGGGTGCATTCTTCACTTCAAATTTTGCGAGAATTCTAAATTTATACTTATTATACCCTTTATATAGACAACATCTATAAAAACGATAAAAATACAGTAATGCTTGAAAAATATTGTACTAAATAATGTTTAAAAAAATAATAAATAACCGTGGTAATTTTTAAGAGAAAATTTTCATTTTGCCGTACTCATATAAAAAAAATTATTAGCATTTTCATCTGTCTAATAATTTTGTCCTTTTTTAATTTCATAAATCGAGCACCCAACAAAACTGTTTATTGGTTTGAAGATGTTGTTTATATCCTTAAACTCTATGGGCGAACTATACATATTATCAATCCCTAACGTACAGTGCGCGAAATAAAAAACGTACCACCCTAAATAACTTTTGATCTAATGATGGGATCTTAGAATTTTAGCTCTCAATCTTAATGTTTCAAGGGGGTGACTCCAAATATACTAAATAATTTGTGTAGACGATATTTTTAGTTACGAAATCAGACATAAAAACATACTTTCTCTGAATATACACACTTTTTTTTCGATGGTTTTCTGACCCCTAAAATATAGGAGCAGCAATCTGGGAAATATGGTCCCAAGAATATGGTGTGAGAACGATCCAAAGTTTGAACCACTTAATGTTTAATTTACTTCCTGCATATCGCCACTTAATTATAAAATTCATTTCTTCGTAGATAATCCTATACAAAAAATAGCTTTTAGTAGATTTTATTAATTTTCTTTTATTTTATTTAACAATAGAAGGAAAAATTTCGAATTGTAAGGTATGCAATTTTTTAGTCATACAATTTACTTGACGAAATACAAAATCTGAGCGAAATCTGTCGAATAGTTCCTGAGACATTGCATTTTGAAAAACTCGTATTATTAAAATACTCATAACTGAAGATCTAATTTTACCTTAAATGAAAAATACTAAAACCAATTTATTACCTGCTGTGACTTCGAAGTGTTTCTATCGGCAATCAAACATGTTTTCTGTCCTGCCTTTTTCAATAGTGATTCGCTAGATCAATAGCTTTTCTCCCATCAATAACTATTTGCAAATCTTAACGTGCATATTTTTTTACTTCTTTTTTGACCAAGATTCTAGAAATATAAAAAAGGATAACCTTTATAGCAACACCCTTCATAAAGATATAATTTTTCAATACGAAAAGAATAAATCAGTCTTTAAAATATATTAATTTAAACAAAAAGTATTGGTATTAAACTTTGAGGGGGAATACTTCATGAAAGCAGCAGCCATATTAAAATCAATCATTCGCAATATCTCTCCAATAAGTTTTTAACATCTTTATTTCATAAATTCCACTGTCTGTTTTTATAAAACTGCATGCGAGTACTTCAACAACTATTATCAACCATAACGTATGTAAACTCATATAACTAAAGGTATAGTTTTAACTTAAGTGAAGTTAGAGATTCTATGAGACATTCCCTCATCTCTTAATGCAGTGGATGCCATTGCCAAGTAGGGCCATGAATTTCAATCACGGGTATAGTTAGGCGGACTTCCTGTCTTCCCTAAATGGAAATATAAGCGGATTAACTTCGGAGTGAATCTGCCCTTTTACGGGCCATTTTACGTACAACCCCCCGCCTGGGATTAAAGTGCACCTCACTTTCTTCGATGAAGTTCTGCTTGGAAAATGGATTTTTCCCTCTAAGGAATTATTTGTGAATTTTTTACCTAGTTATTAATAAGAGCGTACTTTATAGGGTAGTTTCTAAATGTAGCGGTACAAAATAAATAGTGAGATTCGTGAAATGTTGTTTTGAGAAATATTCTAATTTGATTGCAGAATTGGAAAAAAGTAAAACAATTAAATAAAGTAGTAAAGACTCTCATAGGTGATTTTTTTATATCATTTTCTCTTGTTACTCTATCCTTTGAGCTCTGAAATAGTTTTAAGATTCGTAATAGAAATTAATTTGGAATTGCGAAAATATCAATCCTTAGCTTTGTAATTTTAAACAGGAGAAATCCTTTTAGGAACAGGATCCTAGACAGGAGAAATCCTAGAGGCAAACTAACCTAAATACAAAATTTCTGTCAGTGAATTTAACCCTCGTTTGTGTCACACAGACAAGAAACCCACGGAAACCTTCTACGACTAGGACGATGACAAGGGAACGCTGAACTCTACTAAATCCGTCTATTTCTGAGAATATTTTTGTCTGTTCTATTGTGGGTGTGGCATATGATTCGAACCAGTGTCGGTTCCTTAGTAAGCGAGTGCTCTACCCTCTGAGCTGTCCCTGCTGCCTGTAGAAACGAGTGTGTTCCAAAAAATTGAATTAAAGCTCTCTCTCAAGTTACATTAGATAAAACTTCAGAAAGATAAATAAAAAATGAAATTTTAATTGTTTCAAATTCAGTGAAAAACTTTAAGTTAATCTTTAAGAAAACTAAGTTTGGATTAAAATTATTGCATCATGAACATTTTTCAGATGTATTTTGCAATTTTTATATCATTTAACCCTGTTACTATTATGTGTTAATATTTTCAACGAAATGTGCAATAAAAGAGTTTACGTATCACTCAACTCCGTATAAGAATTGTAGAGTCATCTGAAATGTTGTATCAAATTTCAATAAAATCCATTGGTTGAACCATTCAAAAGTTAATAGTAAAAAAATTTCTGAAAAATTTAAAAAAAAAAAGTTTTTTTTAGTTTTTACGTGAACAAAGGAACGCGATGGCTTTAGAACCTTTTCCCGGCGTCTTTGCAAACTGTTGTATGAATAATATATCGGTTCAATAGAGTTATTAGGCTTTTATGTACAGAGCGATACGTATAAATAAATATTTTGATCGAATTTTTGAATGCTGAGCCTTTTTAAAAAGCTGCCGCATCAATACTTTCCAAGTTGACTTTTTGAATTGCTACTATATCTTACTAAAACTCGAAAAATAAATGTATGTGCTGCAAAAAGCCCCAAGCACAAAATGAGAAAATCTGCTTCTTAAGAAACATTCGATTTCGTAATCTCGTATCATTATCATAATTTATTCATAGAACAGAAATATTGAGAATAGAAGTTTGAACAAAAACTCTTGACGTCGGGAACTATATTTGAATATAACTGGAAAGAGATCAAATTTTTTAAAATTATTTTACAACATTCATAATAACAAAGAAAATAACAGATATTTTGTGGTATCTGTATGATGCTGCTGAATATTTAAAAATATATGTATCGTATTTTTATTAGTTTTATGGATACCATGAAAAGATACTAATTATCTTATAGTTGCATAAGAAACTAGAAAATGTATTAGCTCAATTGTCAAAATGAATTACAAAGTTCTTCAACAGATGGCGTTTTTAAATGAGAAGAACTAAAAACTGGGAGACCACAAATACTAGGAAAAAAGTTCTTTAACTTTTTCTTGAATTTTTCAGATAAATCACTTTTTTAATTTTTTAAATCTGCCTTATTCTTCAGCGAAACATTTATTAGAAAACACGTTAAAGCGCCATTAGCGTTAAAAATAAACAAAAAAAGAAAAGTTATGACAAAACTGATTTTTTTTTTTCTGTGAGAACATATCAAATTTTTAGGTACCTCCAACATAACTTTATTCATTTTCCTGGCTTCATGCATTAAATTCTCTGACCTTTCCTTGATTTTTCCAGATTAATAAAATTCTCTGACTTTTCCCTGT
Source organism: Parasteatoda tepidariorum (assembly GCF_982258835.1). Taxonomy (NCBI): domain Eukaryota; kingdom Metazoa; phylum Arthropoda; class Arachnida; order Araneae; family Theridiidae; genus Parasteatoda; species Parasteatoda tepidariorum. The sequence goes on from NC_141762.1 coordinate 1,456,104, forward strand.
TCTCTCTCATTTCCCTGTTCTTTGTCCTCCCTGTTAAAACTATGAAAACAAATAACCATAAAAAGAACAATGTTATGAAGTCTGGGGACAAAATTAATGGACATCCATGTAAATATTTCAATTGCAATACTTTGACATGCAACCAAACACATTGTTTTATGATCCAGACAGCAGAACCATCTGTTGATGAAATTTGTTACTATTATTTTGAAATCTCGTGTTTTAAGCAGAACGCAGAAAACCAGAGGTTTCCAACACCATCTATTTTTTTTATTAAAATAATAGTTAAAATCCTTTTTTTTTTGTAATACCAATTAATGCATTTATTTATCACTATATGAATATTCTTTGTATGGGGTGAGGAAAAAAAAAGAATCATTGAACAACACTACAAAATCATGCACAAGACTAAAACTGACGCAAATAATAAAGCTAAAATAATTCTGATGTTTTTATTTATTGTGTTTTTTTTTTTTTTTTTTTTGTCCTTCTTGGTGGCTTTACTTAATTCGATCAAACAAAACACGTACTCAATCTTTCATCCCATCTAAATAAATATTAACTGTACTCGGTATCATCTGACAAAATGCTGTTACTGTTGTTGCTGCTTATCCCCTTGGTCTAGAGCCCTAGACCAAGTCCGGAAGATTATGTCGCATCAGCAAGTCTCTCGACAGTCTCTCCATCACTCATCAGTTGCCTCAGAGAGGCACCAATGCAATCCAAAAGATGAGATGGAGAAGCTATGGCCGTGCAATGACAATAAGCATAAGTCTTTTCTTTCGCTCTGAAGGTCAGACACTTTATATGCCCGGTCCTAAATCTTGACAAAGCTGTTTGAGGCAAATCTAGGACAAGTGCACTGCAGGGATAATCCGGGGCATTTGGCGGCATACCAATCATGATCTGGTGGGTGCTTCCACGCTGAATTTACCCTAGCTAACTTCAGGTAGTGAACCTCAGACAGTTTAGAGGAAGGGGGGAAGAGTAGCAATTTCACTCCTCCCTTCCTTGGCAAGCCGATCAGCAATCTCATTCCCATAAATACCCACACGGGAAAATGTTGTTGCTCCAGGCAATTTAAAATTTACTACAATCAAGCTATTTTCTCCTGTCCTACGTTCAAGGGACCGTAAAAACCTATTTCCTCAGTATCTATCATAAAATTGTGCAGTATTGATACAGCTGTAATAGGCACCCAATTTAATCACAAAATACTTTGTACCTATATAAGAGTATAATTGATATTTATGAAAACTGCAGCAATTTCCATAATTCCATTAGTGTATACAACGAAATTAAGTATCATTGCTATCAACAACAGTATGGTGACATTTTACGGTTTTCCATTACAAATAAGTACATTTTTCTCCATTGATTTTGCTTTATAGTACATAGCTTATTTTTTTTTATTTCAATTAGTACATATTACCAAAATTTATTAAACATCATTGACGTTAATAACAGCTTGTCGAATTGCCACGCTCTCATAAACAAATTAGCGGCATTTCTCCATAGTTTTGTACATTTAGCACATATCTTAATATTTTACTTCTATTAATATTCATTACTAAATTTAATTATGATTAGCTCCAATAATAATGTTGCGTGTCTCCACAACGAATAATTAACATTTTCCCACTCATTTTGCTTTTCAGTTCATAACTTTTTTTTATTTCAATTACTGTAGATTTTAAATTATTTAGTTTCATAGTAGCACGTTTTAATAATGTAACTATGAAAAAAATAAACTTGTGGTTTCATATCACTTTAGAAATACAAATTTGGTAACGTTGTCTGCCTATGCCGCTACGATCACGTTGATCATTCAGATAGCCCAACATAACGAATAAAAAATAGATAAGTAATAAAGAACGAGCATTAAACAATTTTTTTGATTAGAGGTATAAACTAGCAAATATGACTGATGCTATTCGCGATCGCCACGAACTATAGGGGGCGTTGTTGTATGAGACGAATACCTACGATTTCCATAACAGTCATTCAGTTACTCTAGAGACGTCTTTAATGTAACGTGTAGCATTGTAACGTTCCTTCTTTATTGTGGCTTATTAAATTTAAAAAAGAAAAATGCCTGATATTCTTTCTTATGCAAACGAAAACAAAATGGTATCTCTCTTTTTTTTTAGAGAGAGAAGGAACATCTAAAACACGTAGGAAAAATATTTGTAAATAAACATAAAAAAAAATATGTATCTTCTTATTAGAGGTACAACCTAATGCCAGAGAAATAGTTTTACTAAATTTAATGATATAACATGAAAGGCCCATTTAAACTTTACATTCCGTAGTTTAAAGAATGATATTACTTCAAGCATTAAAATAAGCAAAAGGTATACACAAGCCCATAATTTTATATAATTTAATTTTGTAAAACAAGTTTTTTGATAACAATTTTTATTAAAAAATTTTAAGTTTCAATAAAAATCATTATTTAGAACCTAAAAAACGTAAAATAAAGAATGCTTACGAAACAAACAACAACAAAAAACAATTCTAAAAATTACTCACATTAAAATAAAAAACTTGCTCATGCTTTTTGTTTTTTTTTAATTCATAATCGGGCGTAGAAAACCATTCTATAAGAAATTATCATAAAATAATCCTGGATATCATCTTTTGAATTCCTTGTTGCCTTGTTGTTTACTGATTTTTGACGCCATTTTTTAGTGCTACGAAAATGCGTCTTTGGGATTTGCCAAAAACAGAACAAGATGCAATTTTATTTTTTCAGGAGCGAAATATTTTACCAAAAAAACAAACATTTACCAATTCCCATGACGTGAAACTTTATCTTGATAAACGTACCTTTTGGAAATGTTCTTTCATTTGGAATCTTATTTATTACAGTTCATATGGCGACAGCATCAGGTTAAAGAAAATAGAGATTGTTTTGAATCTATGTTAAACTCTATATCGGCCCATTTTCCACCAAAATCCGATTGACTACTTTGATTTTAAATAAAGTGTTTTATTTTATGATTTGTCGTAAAAATTTTAAGTGTAGATTGGCGGCACTTAAAAACCTCCCTATCTGTAGCGGCAGTGGCGTTAATGCGTAAGTGCCGAATTTTTATTCCATACTTTTCTGAATCATATTACTTCAAACATTAGAATATGCAAGAAGTATACATAAGCACATAATGTTATACCATTTAATTTTTCAAAAAAAGTATTTTGACAACAATTTTTATTAAAAAAGTATAAACTAAAAAACTTAAAATAAAGAATTCTTAGGATAAAAAAACGATTTTTAAAATTCCTCATATTAAAATAAAAACTTTCATATTGTTTCTTTTTTTTTACTCTTATAGTTCTTAATCAGACGTAAAAAACCATTCTGTAGAGAACTATCATCAAACAAGAAAAAAAATTATTTACAAGCAAATTTTTTATTTTTAAAATCATAACACTCACCTGCTTTATAAATCCGCAGAATTCCAAATGAAATGCTCTTCGTTTAGAAATTTTATTTTCAAATAATATATGCATAGATTATCCCTTCATTACTTTTCGATAACATACCACACAGCAAAATTTTATAATTGTAAGATCTCGATATGAATTTCAATATGCAATTTGAAAACAGAATAACTGAATTCTAGTTGAAATTATTCTTTCAAAACTAAAAAATACTTACCAAGAAAACAATAAAAATTTATTAATAATCAGCACAAATGATACTATTTCAGGTAATTCGGATGATTCTTTATTGTTGTTTTCTAAATTATATAGATACAAAAATATATACTATTCTTTGAAGAAGAAGAATATTCTATAACTATTACAGTTCTGTATGTTCTGAATTCACATTTATTTATTAAAATGACGAAAGCAATGTTGACTTCACTTTAATTTGTAATGAATTGGAGACAAAAAAAATTATTTTACCGTAATACCCGCATTTTTAACAGTATGCGACACATCTGTAACAGCAAGCGATCATGAAATCGGAAGTTATGTTGTTGGTAATAGATAGGTAAAAATTATTGAGAAATTGTTTTTCAATTGCTTGGCGTGTTCTGCTTCAATGTATGGCGTGTTCTGGTTAGTTTTTTCAAGTTTTTCTACCTTTTCCTTAGGGAAATTTTGCTTCTTATTTGCTGCTAAGAAAATGGCGTTCGTCTTTGCCAATGGTTAAGTTATGATAGAACTAATGCCGATATTGTCAGGCTCCCGCTACAGGGCGTACTCATGAGTTGCGATCGCGAATATTTAAAATATTAAACAGCACTGAATCGTCTGTAATTTATCTTAAGAAAATGGCTTCCGCTAAGCCAATGAAAAAATTTACGCATCTCTTAATTAAAAATATAATTAAAAAATCGAAAATCGGGCTTCGCAATTTGTTTTCAATTGAACTCATTTAGCTACATGATGAATGTTGTATTTTGTGAGTTTATGATTCACCCGCAATCTGGTATGCGGACACACAAATTCTTTATTTTATTTCATGTATAGATGTGATAAATAAATTGTTCGTCTAAACCCAACAGTTCTTTAAGTAATAATGACTGTGAGTTTCTCCTTGAGCCGAAGTAAATTGATAATTAGAAAAATCAATAGGACATTGTTTTTAAATCGTTTAGTTGGCCTTTCAATAACTCAGTAATAGAACTCATTCACAAGTAATGAGTTCTTTAACACCGCAAACAAAAACAATTGTTGTTAATTTTGTAGTCAATTAGACCTTTCCCCCCAATAACCCCCTTTTACTAAGATTACCTCTTACGTTATTGTAAAGTGGGCCTCATTACGACAAAGTACACCTCTTTCAATGAAATTCATTTAATTCTCTGTCATTTTTACCTTCTTTTGTTTACGGGATTACCTTAATTGAAGCGCAGTTAAATATACAGGGACATTTTATCAACTGAAATAACTGGTTGAAATAATTTGCGTTTTTAAAATACCGATGAAAACTGTCATCATTTGTTTTACGAGTTAACAAGGGAACCTATGCGTTAAAAAGGTTTTTAGCAATTAATTTTGTTATTTTGCTATTATGTTGGGAAATATATGGATGGATGGATGGCCATAATAAGTTTACCATTTAACCAGACTAATCAAAAGGTTTTAAAACGCCGTACAAAATTACCATGATAAAAGTTCTTTATTTTTTTAAACTGAACAGATTTTAAAGGAATTTTTTTTTTATGTTTTAAGATTAAATTATCCCGAATATATTTCCGTGGAAATGTTTGTTTAAGTCTAGTTTATTATCCTTTCGTCTTTTTTTATTCCAGTTAGGTGGTTTTAAAAATAGATTGTTTCGTTATACATTGCTATGTATGTTATGTCTCTATATTAAAAAATCGCAAGAGCCGCTGCTACCACTATTTTAAGTGTATACAGCTCTATGTTACATTTTGATCCGTTACGCAAAAACTATTAGACTTAAACATTTAAAATTACGAAGGTGTGTAAAAAAAATGTACAGTGTGCAAGAAAGAGCGGTCCATTCAGAATAACTTATGAACTAATGATCGGATCTTCACGTTCTAGGACTCAATCTTGATGGCTCAAGGGGGGTGACTTCAAATATGCTAATTAATAAGTGCAGACGATATTTTAAGTTACGAAATCAGACACAAAAGAGTACTGTCTCTGAAAAAACATACCCTTTTTTCCGATGAATTCAGATCCCCAAAATATAAGGAGTAGCCGCAATCTGGGGGTCCCAATCAGGAAAGCTCTCCGACTTCTTCATGTTAATTTCACCTTTTTGCATATTTCGTTCGCATTTTCGTTCTCGAGACCTTTTTAACCGAATCGAAAACATTTTTCACACAATTATAAAATTCGTTTATCCAAACATAATTCCATGCAAAATATAACTTTTAGTAAATATGTATTGTTTTGTATTATTTTATTCAATAATGGTCGAAAATATTTTGAATTGTAAGATACACAATTTTTCGCATCCTAATTCGATCGTATACTGAAAAATCGAATTTCTAAAAATTAGAAATTTTTGAAATTCAATTTCTCATGAACTTATCAACCAATTTCGCTAAAACTTTGTATTTTATCCCTTAAAATTACATCGTTTGAAATGATGCAAAAAAAGTGTACATCTTACATTGCAAAATTTTTTTGACCATCAGTAAATAAAATAATAAAAAATGTAGTATTATATAAAGATTATGAGTAGACTATCAACCTTCATCTATAAAAAAGGTACCCCACCATAGAATTGAGTTAACATGTCTTCTATATACTAGTGAATTGGAACTGTATTGGCAAATTTCTCCCACTATTAGATCCAAGAGTTCCCTTGTCTTCTGGATTGGGTTCAAAATGACAAAGTTACGGAGTTGGACATAACCCCAAATACCCGAAATTGTGTCTGCTATTCAACGACGGTCATAAAATTACCAACTTTCAGTTTTTTATAAAAACGAAGACAAATATGATTATCTTTAATGCGTTACATCTGTTTGTTATATTGGTTACATAATGTTTTTTTATTCTTATAGAAAAGTTTAAATTTCAAACTATTATTTCAATTATCTTAATTAAACAAGGTAGAGAAATACTAAAGACATTCCACTCAGAGCAACATTTATTCTCAAATTTTTCCCGTCTATCACCAATGGAATGCCATCCATCAACTTTAAAAAGAAAATTGTAGACTTTACCGTATTTGTACTTAACCGTATTCATTTACAGTCAATCTACTCTACTGATTTTAGAGTTCTAATGTTAAAAATACTTACGCTTAAGAAATATGGGCCTTTTATGGAATAAAAAGAAATAAACTTGTTTACACATATTCTTCTATAATTTTGAAATAGTTATGCATACCTATATAAATAAGTATGAAGCTGACATTTATTTTAAGAAATTTAAGAACATTTAAAACAAAGCCTAACTAAATTCAAATTTCGCAAAAATAATTGTTTCCTGTTTTTTTTTTTTTTTTTAATTAAGATTTATTTTTTACACAAAAATCTATGAATTTTATAGAAATGAAACTAGACAAATTACCCCAGTAACAGAATTTACGGATTAAATCGGCAGCACCATCCTTGAAAATCCAAAGCAGTAAGATTATTATCGTAAAAACTCATCTTAATCTAGCAAATAGGTAGCAAAATTTGCAAATAAGGTCCTTATACATTAAAACATAATGTTGTTTGAATTTTATTGCAGTAAATTCTGTTGAATTCTATGTAATGATACTAAAAAATGGTATAAATCCATGTACATTTAAACCTGCAATTAATAAAAAAGAAAAGATTTTTTGTTCTTTGCCGTGTTCTAGCTTTTGTTTTTTAATAGAAACAAGTTTAAAGATGTTTTAAAAAGGACTCTCAACAATTTTCCCCCATTTGTTTGTTTGCTTTTTTAAAAATAAAAAGGAAACTAAGATGTAAAATAATCTGCAACGTCCTCAGCCGTGCTAGAGGGTTTCTGCTACAGGGCAATTGGTGTATTTTTAACAGTTTAGTTACTAGACTTTCTCAGTGATTAAGCTAGTTAAAAATTCCATTAGTAAGATGTTTCATAAAAAAATGTATTTACACTTATGAAAAATTTTATCTAGTCAACTAATTCTGAAACACAATTCTTGTTAATGATTCTCTTTAAGAGGGAGCAATCTGTTTTGAAATTGCTCGTATATGATTTGATTCTTAACACTACTTCCAGATAAATTTGGGCACATCTAAACTTTTTAGAGAAGTTAACAATTATTCAGCTTAACAAATTTTTAATATTCGTATATGTTGTCTATTCTACACTTGTACAATACGTTATACTAACAATTCACGTGTTGTTCATTATACAAGGAGCTTGATTGTAATGTTGTTTACCTTGTAACTCATCCAATAGTTTTTAATTAGGAAAATCATTTAAGTACAGAATCTGTTTTGAAATTGCTCGTATATGATTTGATTCTTAACACTACTTCCAGATAAATTTGGGCACATCTAAACTTTTAAACTTTTTAGAGAAGTTAACAATTATTCAGCTTAACAAATTTTTAAGATTCGTATATGTTGTCTATTCTACACTTGTACGATACGTTATACTAAATTCACGTGTTCACGTTATACAATTCACGTGTTGTTCATTATACAAGGAGCTTGATTGTAATGTTGTTTACCTTGTAACTCATCCAGTAGTTTTTAATTAGGAAAATCATTTAAGTACATTTGAAATGTGTGGAGCTTTGGTGTGCGTTTGTTTTTTATTACGTGTTTGACAAGGTTTCTAAAAAAGTATAAGAAATAGAAAATTACAGAACACGCTATATTAATAATTTATTTACATCATTACAACCAGCACATTATTAGAACCAGCAGCTTAGTAGTCAAATCTGAGACAAATCGCAGAACATATCTCGCCGAACATTAATTGAACTCATTTGTGGCGCTGGCGATCATTTTCGTTCAATTTTCCCCGTTTCTGGTCCCCATGGTGTTCTTTTCTGGCTTTGCTTTCAATGACGTCACCTTCAGGTTACCACAACTTTTGTTTTCCGTTATGATATTGCTTCTTGGTTCATTTTTTCATGTGTATTGATTTCTCTTCTAATCTCCAAATATGAGATTATTTATATTTTTAGTTCTAGTGTAGAATCGGGGATCCCTTGGTTGGTGGCAAATTTCAATTGTACAATTTTGCTGAAACCCGTTTCGGGTAACCTTTATATTCTTTACTTTTACTTGTCGTCACTTTCGGGTTACCGAAACTTTTGTTCATCGTTATGCGATTTTCATATATATTCATTTAGTTTCAAATTTTAAAACCTCGTTATTCTTTTACCATTAATTGTTTGCTAGTTATAGTAGGTAAAACTATCTTTGTCTCTCATCTTTACAAAGGTCTGGAAAAATATTTTTTTTCTATCTAAAGGAAAAAGGTAAGAACGCTATTATTGACTAGTGTACACGCATAGAAGTTTGATTAGTTCTCCTGTTTCTATTAAAGATATGTGTTGAATGAAAAGAGCGAATGGAGTTTTGTCGAAAAGAGAGATAAACACCTATTAACGATGCCGAAAAAGAAATTTTAATCACAAAGTAGATCTATCTGAGTTGTTTTAAAAAGCATTGTGTTTTATAATATTTATGCTATGAAAACAAAATTACAAATTTTTTTAACTATTTTGTGTGGATGTTAAACTAACATCCGTATTAAATGTTTAAAATAATCAACGTTAACATAAAATGTTTCAGATGTTTTAGAAAGATTTGGAGTCAAAAATGAGAGTTTATTTGTTTGTTTTTAAAGAGTAAAAAGTGTGAGGTATGTCACAAATCCATTGAAACAAGAAATGTCAAAATGTGAGAGCATTGATTCAAAGACTCTCGAATAAGGAGCAGAAGCTAAAACATAAATGATTGTACGGTGCTGATCTGAAATATCCCAAACGAATTCACACTTCCAAATCAGATACATATAATCAATATCACAATGTTGGGAAAATTAAATAATTATCGCGTATATCCAACACCTCCTAGAAGAAGGAAGGCCTCGGATCAATTTAGTAGTCCGATCTAACGAAGTTAACTGCGCAGTAGATGAATAATAAGAAATATGTCATTTCGTTAGGGGTACAAAGCTACGCAGCGGTTGAAAATACGAAATATGTCATTACGTTTGGACTACTAAAGGATATTTATGGTAACCCGTGCGGAGGCCTGCTCTTATCTAGGAGGTGTTGGTATATCTATATCATAACTTACAACTCACCCTCAGGTAGACTATATTATAGGATGGCCCTTGATTCTCGCCAAGTTGTGATCGTGGTTGATCGCCAAGCTGGGCAATGTTGAAACCCAATCGTGATTCTGATAGGTTTAGATTTTAGCGTTATTTTTAAATGTTCAACGGTATATGTAATTTCAGAGGTCCGTTAGTTCTACGTTGGATACCGGCTAGTAAGGTTACTTTTGCTTCTGGTCAGTAAGATCGAAGGTATGTGGGCAGTCATAAAGAGGGACTTTAGAAAAAAATATCACCACCAGTCCGGTACCACAGACACCATTTTCGATTCGTATTTCGCCGAATTTATGTGGAGATGGAGGTACACAGATTCTATTCATGATAACCTTATACAGTATCTAACTGCTATTAGAGAATTCCGTGCTCCTGAATCTAAGGATATTCAATCTTAATGAAGAAGTGAGTTGTCTTTTTCTTGCTGTGCTTACTCCATTAATTTTTGTTTCGATTCAAAATGCACTTTATTGGGTTTATTAATTTTGCTTATATTGGGTTCATTTCAATTTTATAAAGTTTTTGCTGATGTTTTGTTGAAATTTTCCAATGTTTTATTGAAATATCATTATGTTTTGGCCTCCATTCCTGTTACCACGGTTTTCCGCGCAAACAGGAATGGCGCCAAACATAAGTCGCCAATTTCGCCAAGGGGCACCTTCAAGTATATTTTTACCTCACCCTCATTTATAGAAGTACTTTAGAATAATCTAGAAAAAGAAATAACTAGAACGTTTACTAAAGTACATTGTGTTTTGTCTACCTTTAGGAAGTTATGGAAGGGCATAGAGCTTATTACATGAAGATACCAAATTCAGAAGGTTTGCTTATAGCTTGCATAGAGGGACTCATAAGATATTAATTTCAAGTCCAAACTTAAGTAGAAACGAAAGTAAAAGTGCTAAAAATGAGTAATATTCATCATCCATTTTAAGATAACAAACAAACCCTATAGGAAGTTTTCCTGTCAGCTGTTGTCCTCCTCTGACGTCATAGCAGAAAGTGACTATTTCTTTTTTTTCTTCATTAAATTCGGCAAGACATGTCTATAAGGAATTTAAACATTTTAATATCAGATAGCAAATGAGTGCTTCCACTCATAGTGCGAATATAGAAGCGCATCTTCTTCAGGAGAAGCGAATCAGCAGAAGCGAATCATCTTCAGAAAGTTAAAACAACCTCTGAAAATACTGCCGTAGATAACACGGTCGAGAATGAAGTCAATATAATAAATGGAAGAGGTAGAAATAGAACTAAGTGGTATCACAAATATTTTATTTTTCAGAAACAGCATCTAAATCAGCTTTACAGCACCTGCTCTGCACCTCTTCGCGGGAGTAACACCTTTCGGTGGCTAACGCAGACAGAGGGGACCGAAGACAGCTCACCTGGCTTGTGCTCAGACTGAGTACAGAGTCAGTCTTATTTTTTGGGAGCTCTTCCATATACAGTGCTTACTCTGTGAGACGGAGTCAGGAAGAAGAGCTGACTCTCGAGCTTAACTGCAAAACTTTAAGCAAACCACTTTGAACTCTAAGTCAGAGTTCATGAGTGACACTGGGTAATCGAAGTCGATCCTAGTGTTTTCAAGCGCATCATGCAAAAGCCAAGACTAAAGATTGGTTGGTCCATATACAAAATAAGAGAATATTTAAGGCCTCTGAGATGCTATAAATGTAACCGTTTCGGACATACGGCTAAAGACTGCAATAATAATGAAACCTGTGCCAACTGCGGTAACGAGGGCCACAGAATGAGTAATTGTAAGACTAAAAGCAAGTGCGACATTGCAAATAGAAAATACAGCTTAACGTCAACCATGCGGCACATACAAGGAAGTGTCCCTCCAGCCAAAGGGCAATAGGACTTTTAAGATCAAAAATCTCTTACAAGTAATACTCACCCCCACTTTTTGTGAGCCGGACATGGCGTCCTCCACCCCTTCCCGATTGCTCAACTTTTGTACTTTATTATTATATTTTCTTTGTGAGACCGACAGGCTGTCGGTCATTTTCTGATTGTAATGTTTTAATAAATGTTCAAGATGGTTTTCAGAATCCAGTCAGAGGATGCCTCGATGGGTCGTGGCGTGGCGGTTGTCGCTCGGTGCCACACTCCTAGTGAGTCGTTTGCAGCCGAACATGGCACCGCCGCACCCGTCTCGGGCTTGTCCCCTCGGCCTCCTCTGTCCGTCGAACGATAGTGTTGCTTTTGTCGGGCGTGACTCGGGGCCATGGAACCTTGTGTCCATGCACCGCTGAGTCCACCGGACGATTCGAGGATTCACCAACGATGGTTTTCAATATTCCCGGATGCCTCCTTACGGAGGCGGGGCGGGGGTCAAGCTTCGCTTTTCAGAAACAAGAAGCTCTATTTAGTGCAATATATTAATAATGTTTAGAAAATTCTGATCTAAAATCGAGACGCTGTGTCGTTTTAAAGTCCTAGGTAAGAGACGAAAAAACCAATGTAGTTTAATCATATATGTAGTTAAACTTTGTCTTTTTTTACATTATTACAGCATTTTTCGTCGTGCATTAATGTAAGCGTTTTATTAATAAATTCACCTCTTCAATTTCTCCTTCTATTTTCATACATTTTTCAGCAAAAAAACTTGCAAGGCACCCTAAAGTAACTCATAAACTCCTTATTAAAATGTTCCATGCTCGCAATGTAGCAAAATCTCGAAATAATATATCCTTTAAAAATAAAATTGCAGCGCTCTTTTAAAAGTTACCTAACCATTGTTACAATAACTTCCGCCTGCAAGACCTTTTGAATTATTCATGTCATTTTGTTCAAAGCGGATATTATATACCATGTTGAGTTCTCTCAATTCATAGAAATGTTTGAGTGTGCAGAGATTTAACCTTCGTTTTATTTTAACTTTACTGAAATTAATTTAAACGCGGAAGGGTTTTATTGACGTCATTATTTTAATTCAAGTACAAAAGCAAGTTTTGAGTGTAATAGCAAATCACGAAAAAAAATACACTTTAAATCGCAATTTTTTATTTTTTCTCCTCTTAAATTATTATTTCATATTTAAATTATAATTCATCCTTCACTTCTTTTCCAGATTATTTCTAAAATAGGAAAAATGTTCAAATAAAGTTGTCAGGTACAAAAAAATCATGACTCTAACATTTATCAGAACATATTTTTATTTTAACAGTTAGCCAACTTTTTTTCAAACAAATCTAAAAAAGAAATTTGCAGCAAAAACTCTCTAATGCGATTTACTGTTTATGCATCCTGAAAGTTTAGATAAGCGCAACTTAAGTAGGAAAAATATTTCTCCAAAACACTTAATGTGGTAGGGGAAGAGCATCAAAAGGGCGGAATATTTTGTCACTGAATTCCCTTGTTAGGATTTAAACGTCTTACATAAACAAGGAAGCTCGATCATTAAGTTCTTGAATTAATTAACATGCATGAGACCGATGGAAACACTCAAAGTTAATCAATTGATAGTTTACTTGAGAAAATATTTATTTTTGAAATCTCCTTCACTAAATTGTCATAAGTCGTGTGGTTGTAAAGTTCTCGAAATTTTGATGCTGATGCACAAAAAAAAAAAGAAAAAAAATTAAATTATTTATTTTTTAAATAAAGATACCTCACATAGTCTGTATCTACCCGGTTTGCTTTCGAAGGAAGGTAGCAATAGTATAACGGTGATGTTTAGGTATGGTAAAATGGCTATGCGCGACAAGTAGAGATGACTTACAACGCTATCAGGTGAGAATTGAAAAAATAGCGTTCCTGGTAACGTGATTAAATGATCTGAGAGTGAAAAAGACAACTGTCACGAGTGTCTTTTATTTATTTATTTTTTTTTTTTACGAAACTTAAGAAGCTTTTAAACTGAAATAAGTTATCTTGTGACAGCTGGTTTAGTTATTTCTTGCCCTAACATCGTATCGTTTGGTTACAATGTAACATTACGAATAAACAAATGTGCATTTCAAGCGTGTTTTTCATTATCTTAATATTCTGAAAATCGTATTGACAACTTGTGATGCATGAAAACTTTTTAATTAAATCACCTTCCGTATCTTGAATCATTTTCGCGTACGAAAGCTAACCTTTCGGTTTTTCCCCACATGTCATTATAAGGGTTTATAATGAATGCATAGCCACTTTACTACTTTTATCCATTAAAATTTTCATTCTAAATTTCTTGCATCCTATCAGCGTTTCAATCCAGCCGTCTTGTAAAGCAAACACGCAGGATAGGGCAACGCAACTATTCTTTATTTAAGCATTTAACTATTACTTAAAGATGGCTAATCTAGAAACCCCACACAATCCATGAACGCTACCCAGTTCAAAATGAAGATAAAACAAAGAAAAATTATAGACATATGAAAAAAAGGGGGGGGGGATAATAAGTAAAAAAATAACAAGCAGATAAAGAAAGAAAAGAATGAAATTTTATTTAAAAAAACCGGAGGAAAAAAAAAGATATAATCTTTTCATCAGCCCACACGATTATATCCGCAAAAAAGAGTGCTTTCTGATATTGTATCAATATAGCCAAAGCAAAATATATTAATACAATAGTGTGAGGAGCACTCAAAAATTTTTTTTACAAAAATTACAACAAATAAAATAGAACACAATAAGTAAAAATAACATGTAAAAACAGAAAATTAAATAAAAGAAAAAGAAAAAACAGTATAAAACATAGACTATGAAGCGAGTAGCGAAATCAGATGTACTTACATGGACGGGAAATTTTTCAAGAATGATATAAAAATGTTTTCGCAACAAGATTGCCAGATTACAAAATATGAAAACAAAAGCGCAAATTGAGTGTAACTAGAGGGTTTTAAAGTGCCGTTCTTACTGCACTGCCTACTACGATAAATATTACTACATATTCTTTTAATTCTGTTTGTTCATTTCATTAAAAGTGGTATTTAAATAGATGCTCCTAGTAACATTAGAATACTACTTTTAATGAAATGAGCAGAATTAAAAGAATATGTAGTAATATTTATTTATCCAAAAAACAAATCGATAAACTCTTTCAAAATTTGATAAAAAACAATGGATACCCAACTAAAGTAATAAAATTTCATATAAAATCATTGAATTAATCGTATATTTTTGTGGATATATTTACTAATCATTTTCTTTGTTAATTTATATAATATTCCCATGCGCAAATCCATTTCGGGTCAATCCATTGCCAAAATTATTTACTAAATAATTTCTTTGTTAATTTGTATAATTTTTTCATGTGCAAATCCATTTCGGACAAATCCGTGGTTAAAATTATTTACTAAACAATTCCTTTACTAAATAATTTCCTTCGTTAATTTATATAATTTTTCCATGTGCAAATCCATTTCGGACAAATCCATGGCTAAAATTGTCTACTAAAAATTTCTTTATTAATTTATACAATTTTTCCATGAGCAAATCCATTTCGGGCAAATCCGTGGGTAAAATTATTTACTAAAAATTTCTTTATTAATTTATACAATTTTTCCATGTGCAAGACCCTTTCGGGCAAATCCGTTTTAAAATGATCTATGAAAAAAATTTTCTTTGATAATTTATATAATTTTTCCATGTGCAAATCCATTTCGAGCAAATCCGTGGCTAAAATTATTTGCAAAACAGGCAATTTATGTTTCTATTTTATATTTTATCTTTTTTCTTAAATAAACATCTATTTTCTAAAACTATTTATGGTCAACTTTTTTTAAATTATCCAGTATAATATTACCTTGCGCACATCCATTTTGGGCCCATCCTTGGTAACTAACAAATCAATGCACAGAATAACAAATCACTTCAGCAGTGCACTAAGAACGGCATATTAAAACCCTCTAGTTACACTCAATTTGTGCTTTTGTTTTCATATTTTGTAATCTGGCAATCTTGTTGCGAAAACATTTTTAAATCATTCTTGAAAAATTTCCCGTCCATGTAAGTACATCTGATTTCGCTACTCGCTTTATAGTCTATGTTTCATACTGTTTTTTGTTTCTATTTTATTTTATTTTCTGTTTTTGCATGTTATTTTTACTTATTGTGTTCTATTTTATTTGTTGTAATTTTTGTAAAAAAAAATTTTGAGTGCTCCTCACACTATTGTATTAATATATTTTGCTTTGCCTATATTGATATAATATCAGAAAACACTCTTTTTTGTGGATAAAATCGTGTGGGCTGATGAAAAGATTATATCTTTTTTTCCGGTTTTTTTATATAAAATTTTACCTTTTTTTTTTTTTTAAGCTGTTGTTTGTTATTTTTTTACTTATTATTCCGCCCCCCTTTTTTTCATATGTCTATAATTTTTCTTTCTTTTATCTTCATTTTGAACTTATCTAATGAGTTCTGTTTACTTGCAGCTTATGCGCAATAAATGAAACTTATTGTTTTTCTTAACTTTCTTCGTGTCTTTCGTTTCGTATATATATATATATATATATATATATATATATATATATATATATATATATATATATATATTATAAGTGTATAGGGCACTGTTTGAACGACTTTTCTGTACACCGATTTTTTTTGATGTAGAACGATTCAGACGAAAATTAAATACATATATACATATACATACACATACACATTTTATTGCTATTAGAACCCTTCAATGTAAGTCTCTTTTTTTTAAAAAAAAAAAGAGAATGTTTTCATAATAAATAAAATTTCTCTCTAAACGAGTTCATTAAATGAAGTCGCGAGATTCTGAAGTCAAAAATTAATTCATGCAATTTTAAATTCAGTTATTAACGGCATAAGGAGAAATGTTAAACTCAATTTAAATGTATGAAAAATAATTTAATTTCAATGAATCTCCAAACAAATTAAAAGTCGTCAAAGAATAGGAACTCAATTAAAAGAATTTCAAATGACTTATTTTTATGATTTCGTTTCTAAAAGGGAAAAAGGATGAAACTGTATTGAAGCATTTAAAATTAAAATGGCATCAAAATAAAGAAAACAAATATTTGTTGTCTTTTCAAAAGTAGTCAAATTAAACTGGATTTCTTTCTAAATTTACTGCGTCTTTCTATTCCCCCCCCCCACTCACCTACACTCCTTAACAGACTACATGGATTACTTGGAACTATTTTCTTCCGCCAAAGTCTTATTTATTTATGGCTTTCAACATAACTGTTGTGAGAACTGTCGCTTTGAGTGAAGTTTAAGTCAAGAAGTCATTTCGATTTCAAGTTATCTCGCGGAAGATTATTACTTCTTTACTTCATATCAATTCGTTTTAAAGATAAAAACGATTTTTCGAAAAAGTTCTTTTTATTCGTTTGGCTGTTCAATATAATTTATTGATTGTCTGCGCTAGCGGGAATGTGTTTTTTTCCCCTTATATTTAGATAACATAAGTTAAATCGAAAAATAAAATAGTTGAGTCGCGATCTCAAAAAATCCCCAATATTTATTTTTCCCTTTTTAATTTTTTTTTTTAAATCTTTGAATTGATATGGTTCAAATGTTACTGTAAGCTGTTTCAATAAATATAAAATTAATTATATAAATATTAGGCTGTTCTATATAAAGTAAAGTGTAAATTGAATTATTTACGGATTTATTAGTTTTAGCTTTCTGTGAATAATGCCTTCCAATTCATCAATTACAGTTGTCAATGAATTTAAGCTTCCAATTTATCAATCAATCACTTTTAGCGTTATATGAATTATAACTTCCAATTTATCAATTACAGTTGTCGATGAATTTTAGCTTCCTGTTTATCAATCAATCAATTTCAGCGTTATATGAATTATAACTTTCAAATGATCAATTACAGCATTTTAGGAATTACAGCTCCCTTCATTTATCCCTTGGAATGAAGTTTTTCCATTGTATTATCATCAATTATCTTAAATTTAGGTTTTATGTCCGACTCTTAAGTTTGCAGTCTTTATCTTGTCTAGTTATGAATTTGTTTTTAGTCTATAATCATAAGCTCAAAATGATTAAAATAATGAATGTAATTATTGTGGTTTATTTCGAATTATTATCATTAATTAAGGTTTTGGTTTATTTCGAATTATGGTTTACTTCGATATGAAAACTTAAAAGAAGTGCTATGAACATTGAAGATGGTTATTAGGGAAACATATTTCTTTATCAAAGAATTTAGTTACTTTGATTTGAAAAGCACGATGGGAAATACTAATGGAATATTTTATAAATGCTTGTTTTTTGTTCCTAATTTGTTCAATATATTGTTATTATAAATATTATATTTGCCTTTAAAAAGTGCTATTTCTATTTAATTGGCATTTCACTTGAAATAAAGGCAACTGTAAGATGAAATAAATTATTGGTAAGACCTAAATATAATCTGAGGCATCATTGGTTATAAAAAGTTCAGTGAAACGTCTCAGGAGCGACCACTCTCTGTTCCACAGAAAAATTGTCGTTCTTGGAGGTGGGGTCGTTCTTGGGGGTTGCCTCCAGTGGCCTCAAAATGTTATCGAAGGTACATGATTTTTAAAACGATTTTAATTTTAGTCAGTGTCATTTTCTGGGTGCGGAAATGCCACTTCCGTTGGCGTCATGAAAACTGGATCGATGAATAAAATTTAGCGTCAGTAAAAATGATCCCTACTGATTAAATTATGCGTAGAAACAAATTTTGCAATTACGAATGACAGAACTATTTAAAATAAATAAACAATTATGTATTTTGTTTAAACATGCATTTAATTTTATGTCATAAGAATTAGTTAGCTTTAAAAAAATGAGAAGAGCTTTGTTTGAGATGCTTAGTTTTTTTTCTAAAATAATTTTTTTTCTTTCTAATTTAACTTTTAATTCTAATAAATCATGGATAGCATCGCCTTACTGCATCCTAACTGCAACATGAAGTGGTAGATCTCTTTCACAGATCGTCAAAAAGAGCTCTCTCTCTCTCTAAATAAGAGCCACACACAAATATTTTGAATACATTTTAATCTACTTATATAGTTTGTTAATATTCTTTTTTGTTTTGATATTTTTTCGTGTTTCTTTATTTGAACTTTCTGAAAGTGAAGAGGTTTACTGGGAGAGGTTTTCATGGTCTCTCCTGAAGATCTTCCGGGAGGTTTCACTGTCACGAAGGAACCTTTTTCACTCTTCCACGGAACATCATTTAGGGAACCGCTGGTCTAATCCACTATTTTGTAACGGAATGAACAGTATTTAAATTGTCTAAGGAATCTGAATCAGCCTTTTACGTGTAAACTAGCGTGATTTTAGAACCCGATATTCAAAATACGATTAGAAATAAAAATGAAGCAAACGGAACTCATCGTTTAATTAGAGAAGAATAAAATAAAAATGATTAAAGAGAAACGTATAACATTCATTAAAGTATGAAATTTTGACCAACGCGATAAAAATAAAGAGTTTATTATTATTATTATTTGCTACCCTAAATGTCGATATTTTTCTTTTCTGACTTTTTCTGGAGAAAAGTTATTTTCTGTAGTTTTTTCATGAATTTCACAGAAGCTTTTCTGTTTCTTGTGTTTTCTTTCTCCCATTTCATAAAGAAATTCAATTTTCTTCGCCGTTGTTGTTGTTGTTTTTTTTCTTCATAAAAACCGTAGAGAGACGTTTTCAATTCAGATCATTTTTACGGTTTTCTATTGTCGATAAATATTAATCGATAAAAGCTTTCTCTTCATATCGAATTTCATAAATAGCATGAAGTTCTTCAACACCTCCCGACAGTTTCTACTAAAGAATACTCAACTTTTTTAATAAAAAAAAAAATTCTTTTGTTAAGAAATGTTTCTAAGTTAGTACAAACAACAGCATATAAAAAAAATGAAAAAATAAAATATGGCTTTCTAATAAAATACCGAAAACTAAAATTAGTTTTACTTTTTCAACAAAAAAAATTGGATATTTAATAAAAATTAAAGCATTATAGAAATTGATGAAACATTATCGCTATTTTATATCAAATGTTTTATTATTTCCCTGGTTTGTTGAAGTATTTATGATTCAATTCATTTTGGTGTTATTTATTTCAGTTTTTATCTCTTGTAAACCATACTTAAGTTCAATTATTTGTTGCAAGTTGAGAACATTGCTTTTAAAAGGGCAAAGTTTTATTTTAAATTCAACACTTTTAAAAGCTAGATGTTATGTTGAGATCAACGCTTTTAGAAATACAAGATGTTCTTATGATATCAACATTAAAATCATATATAACTTCATATATATTTTTACATATATAAGAATATAACGTCTATAGGTGATTATAGATGTTAATAATTTTCCCACTCACACAACCTACAAAGGGTTTAAGTTAGTTCCTAATACTATTGGAACAATTGAGTTAAATTCTGTTATATATCATACATACTTGACTGGAAAATATTCAAAAGCTTTTTGTTGTTGGCCTACTTAGAAGGGTTTCGAATGGCATTATATAACACCCCTAGAAAAATTTAACTTGTTTCAGTGGTCAACAAGCAAGATCGACAGTAAATCTACTATGGAAGGTTATAAAGGTTTTGCTCCCTTTTATCATTTAAGATAAATTCAGTTCTCGATAATATTATTATTATATTATAACAGGGGTTGAACAACCGACCCAAATCTGAGTTTACGAGTATCAATGTTCAACTCTGTAGACTTATAATTTTGAACCCAATCTAGAAGACAACCGAACTCTTGGATCAAGTATTGGGACAAACTATTCTTCGTGGAGGATTTTATGATGCAACTAACCCGCATTTGCGTTACATGGAGAGGAAAATCTCTACACAGTTAACCCGACAGCAAGGGGATTTTATCCCAAGATCAGTTTACCACTAAGGATTTTTTATGTCAGCTCTGTGGTCGATACGATCCTGGAGCAGAATTCGTGTCAACCAGCCTCTACTGGGATTCGAACCTGGGTTTAACTCATTGGGAGGCGAACGCTCTATCCCCTGAGCCACCCCAGCTCCCTCGGTAATGGAGTTCAATTTAGACAGATGGTCAACGTAACAGGATTTGTACCACCAGTGCAACTAGAAACTGTTAATTCATGTTTAAGATCACGCCAATGATTGATTGAAATACAAAAAAGACTATTTTTACTTATAAAGTGTTTTTAACTAAAATATTCGAATAGTTATTTATTTTATAAACGTTGATTTAATTTAATATTTTAATAGTAACTTTGATTGCTTTACTAGCCCTTATGCTTAAATACCTTTACTATCTTGCGCGTTATTAAGTTAAACATTCAAGATTTTCATTTTTCTAAAAATAGTAAAAAAATAAAACGCTTTTATATCAGAGGGAAAATATGTTTATATCTTTAAATTTTTGGCTAGCAGAATCGCGTGTGTTCAAAGATCTACATATATGATTTTTATTCCATTTTTGCTTGCGCATTGCATTTCATCTTGGTGGAATTTAGAGATCTTGTAATAATCCGATTTAGCGACCAAAATTCATATATATATATCTATATATACTTTCGAGTTACTCTATTTTATTATCGTATTTTTAGAACCTTCGATATATAGATGTAAAATTTATGGTACAGAATTTTTTTTCCCAGCAAAATATCCTCAGAGTTTATCAACCTAAGAGCTTCCTTTTAAGAAAAATATTTCCAACTTTTACGTACCACTTCTAAAGTTTAATACGATTCCAGAAACAAAAGAGGAAATGTTTTATGACTTTCATAAAGTTTAATATAGTCAGAGAGTAGTTTAATATGCTTTATTGATATATATATATATATATATATATATTTTTTTAGTTAAAGTTTTGAAAGTTTTGTAGTATACCGTTAATTTTAGTACTTTGCGATAGTTACCTTGTTTAGATAATGAATAATGCATTGCTCATACTTGAAAATTTATTACCTATGCTCCATAAAAGATCTTAGTTCTTATATAATGCCTTGAAAGAGGTAATAAAAGATGTATGTACGTACATAAGTTGCTGACAAGTACTCGTTGTTCAAATAGTTTTGACTTGGTGCTTCATTTTAAGCCTTTGAATCATTAAGGCAGTCTCTCAAAGCTCTTTTGTGAATGAAAATAAAAAGAGCACTCAAAAGAAAAGTTTTAATTTTGTACGATGCCTCTCGCTATGGGAATGACTGAGCGTCAGTCCACTCTAAGATTTTTAAAAACAAAAAAAATTTCTTTTTTTCATATTTTTGTTTGTTTAAAAAAGTACTTCTTTTCTTTAATTTTAATATATATTAACTGCTTGATATTAGGCCAGAGGTCGCCAAAGTGGTCTATATAAACCCCCAGGGGTCTATTTAACAAAAGCGGGGGTCAATCTGAGACAGGGGGGCGAATGGGGGTCGATCCGAATCAGGAGGGTTGATTATGGGTCGAAAAAAAAACAGTTCTCAATACGCAAATCACACATACCTAATTAAGAACGTAAAATTTGTGAATTGACGTTACAAATGCAAGTATCATACGCAGTTTCAGCTATCTTTCCAAACTGTGTTGAATATTTGCAGTGTCATTATTAAAACTTTTATAGTTTTGGATAATTATTGTTTCGATAAAACCATTCGTTTGCTTTAGATATAAATTTTAATTATCAATGCCCAAAAAAGAAGGTAAGCATTAATAACATGGATTAGTACAGCCCGCGACAAAACTATAGCACACTTTGTATTTTTTTACGAAAATTACAAAATTGACCAATTTTGAACCCAATATAGCGAACATTGCAAAAAAACATCAAGAAGCAGTAAATCTTTAGTTACTTTACTTATTATATCTACTTATACATAATTACTTATTATTTAATAATAAGGTATTTAAATTTCAATATTAATGTATTTTTCATAAAACTATTGTTACACAATGTACTATTACTTTAATAAATGTTTAAAATCATAAAATAAATGTACAAACACAGTATCTAATAGAGTTTTATTTTAATTAACAGAAAATTACTTTTGTGGGGGGTCGATTGAGATTTCGAAAAATTATATAGGGGTCCATGATCAAAAAAGTTTGGCGACCCCTGTATTAGGCCATCTGGTTTATAATGCTTTCATTATTTTAACGATAATTTCGTGTTAACTAAACATTTGTGCCTTATTAGCGTTTAGAAACAAAAAATATCTTTCATTTGTATTTACCCAATCTGAATTATCTGAATCTCTCAAAATAATAAAGGCGATCAAGAATTCTAACTTGTATTTTTGAATTCATGATTTGAAAATGAAAGAAAAAAAAATAATAAAAAAGTTGTGATCGCCTTTTTACAATCACTGGTTACCCATTGGACAAAAGTTTATCATCTGAATCTCTCAAAATGATAAAGGCGATCAAGAATTCTAACTTGTATTTTTGAATTCATGATTTGAAAATCAAATAAAAAATAATAAATAAAAAATTGTGATCGCCTTGTTACGATCACTGGTTACCCATTGGTCAAAAGTTTCTCATCTGAATCTCTCAAAATGATAAAGGCGATCAAGAATTCTAACTTGTATTTTTGAATTCATGATTTGAAAATGAAAAAAAAAAAAAAAAAAATTTGTGATCGCCTTGTTACAATCACTGGTTACCCATTGGTCAAAAGTTTATCATCTGAATCTCTCAAAATGATAAAGGCGATCAAGAATTCTAACTTGTATTTTTGAATTCATGATTTGAAAATCAAATAAAAAATAATAAATAAAAAATTGTGATCGCCTTGTTACGATCACTGGTTACCCATTGGTCAAAAGTTTCTCATCTGAATATCTCAAAATGATAAAGGCGATCAAGAATTCTAACTTGTATCTTTGAATTCATGATTTGAAAATCAAATAAAAAATAATAAATAAAAAATTATGATCGCCTTGTTACGATCACTGTTTACCCATTGGTCAAAAGTTTCTCATCTGAATCTCTCAAAATGATAATGGTGATCAAGAATTCTAACTTCTATTTTTGAATTCATGATAAAGGCGATCAAGAATTCTAACTTGTATCTTTGAATTCATGATTTGAAAATCAAATAAAAAATAATAAATAAAAAATTATGATCGCCTTGTTACGATCACTGTTTACCCATTGGTCAAAAGTTTCTCATCTGAATCTCTCAAAATGACAATGGTGATCAAGAATTCTAACTTCTATTTTTGAATTCATGATTTGAAAATAAAATAAAAAATTTTAAATAAAAAAGTTGTGATCGCCTTGTTACGATCACTGGTTACCCATTGGTCAAAAGTTTCTCATCTGAATCTCTCAAAATGATAATGGTGATCAAGAATTCTAACTTGTATTTTTGAATTCATGATTTGAAAATAAAATAAAAAATAATAAATAAATAATTGTGATCGCCTTGTTACGATCACTGGTTACCCATTGGTCAAAAGTTTCTCATCTGAATCTCTCAAAATGATAAAGGCGATCAAGAATTCTAACTTGTATTTTTGAATTCATGATTTGAAAATAAAATAAAAAATAATAAATAAAAAAGTTGTGATCGCCTTGTTACGATCACTGGTTACCCATTGGTCAAAAGTTTCTCATCTGAATCTCTCAAAATGATAATGGTGATCAAGAATTCTAACTTGTATTTTGGAATTCATGATTTGAAAATAAAATAAAAAATTTTAAATAAAAAAGTTGTGATCGCCTTGTTACGATCACTGGTTACCCATTGGTCAAAAGTTTCTCATCTGAATCTCTCAAAATGATAATGGTGATCAAGAATTCTAACTTGTATTTTTGAATTCATGATTTGAAAATAAAATAAAAAATAATAAATAAATAATTGTGATCGCCTTGTTACGATCACTGGTTACCCATTGGTCAAAAGTTTCTCATCTGAATCTCTCAAAATGATAAAGGCGATCAAGAATTCTAACTTGTATTTTTGAATTCATTTGAAAATAAAATAAAAAATAATAAATAAAAAAGTTGTGATCGCCTTGTTACGATCACTGGTTACCCATTGGTCAAAAGTTTCTCATCTGAATCTCTCAAAATGATAATGGTGATCAAGAATTCTAACTTGTATTTTGGAATTCATGATTTGAAAATAAAATAAAAAATTTTAAATAAAAAAGTTGTGATCGCCTTGTTACGATCACTGGTTACCCATTGGTCAAAAGTTTCTCATCTGAATCTCTCAAAATGATAATGGTGATCAAGAATTCTAACTTGTATTTTGGAATTCATGATTTGAAAATAAAATAAAAAATAATAAATAAAAAAGTTGTGATCGCCTTGTTACGATCACTGGTTACCCATTGGTCAAAAGTTTCTCATCTGAATCTCTCAAAATGATAATGGTGATCAAAAATTCTAACTTGTATTTTTGAATTCATGATTTAAAAATAAAATAAAAAATAATAAATAAAAAATTGTGATCGCCTTGTTACGATCACTGGTTACCCATTGGTCAAAAGTTTCTCATCTGAATCTCTCAAAATGATAATGGTGATCAAGAATTCTAACTTGTATTTTGGAATTCATGATTTGAAAATAAAATAAAAAATAATAAATAAAAAAGTTGTGATCGCCTTGTTACGATCACTGGTTACCCATTGGTCAAAAGTTTCTCATCTGAATCTCTCAAAATGATAATGGTGATCAAGAATTCTAACTTGTATTTTGGAATTCATGATTTGAAAATAAAATAAAAAATAATAAATAAATAATTGTGATCGCCTTGTTACGATCACTGGTTACCCATTGGTCAAAAGTTTCTCATCTGAATCTCTCAAAATGATAATGGTGATCAAAAATTCTAACTTGTATTTTTGAATTCATGATTTAAAAATAAAATAAAAAATAATAAATAAAAAAGTTGTGATCGCCTTGTTACGATCACTGGTTACCCATTGGTCAAAAGTTTCTCATCTGAATCTCTCAAAATGATAATGGTGATCAAGAATTCTAACTTGTATTTTGGAATTCATGATTTGAAAATAAAATAAAAAATAATAAATAAATAATTGTGATCGCCTTGTTACGATCACTGGTTACCCATTGGTCAAAAGTTTCTCATCTGAATCTCTCAAAATGATAATGGTGATCAAGAATTCTAACTTGTATTTTGGAATTCATGATTTGAAAATAAAATAAAAAATAATAAATAAAAAAGTTGTGATCGCCTTGTTACGATCACTGGTTACCCATTGGTCAAAAGTTTCTCATCTGAATCTCTCAAAATGATAATGGTGATCAAGAATTCTAACTTGTATTTTGGAATTCATGATTTGAAAATAAAATAAAAAATAATAAATAAATAATTGTGATCGCCTTGTTACGATCACTGGTTACCCATTGGTCAAAAGTTTCTCATCTGAATCTCTCAAAATGATAATGGTGATCAAAAATTCTAACTTGTATTTTTGAATTCATGATTTAAAAATAAAATAAAAAATAATAAATAAAAAATTGTGATCGCCTTGTTACGATCACTGGTTACCCATTGGTCAAAAGTTTCTCATCTGAATCTCTCAAAATGATAATGGTGATCAAGAATTCTAACTTGTATTTTGGAATTCATGATTTGAAAATAAAATAAAAAATTTTAAATAAAAAAGTTGTGATCGCCTTGTTACGATCACTGGTTACCCATTGGTCAAAAGTTTCTCATCTGAATCTCTCAAAATGATAATGGTGATCAAGAATTCTAACTTGTATTTTGGAATTCATGATTTGAAAATAAAATAAAAAATTTTAAATAAAAAAATTGTGATCGCCTTGTTACGATCACTGGTTACCCATTGGTCAAAAGTTTCTCATCTGAATCTCTCAAAATGATAATGGTGATCAAGAATTCTAACTTGTATTTTGGAATTCATGATTTGAAAATAAAATAAAAAATAATAAATAAAAAAGTTGTGATCGCCTTGTTACGATCACTGGTTACCCATTGGTCAAAAGTTTCTCATCTGAATCTCTCAAAATGATAATGGTGATCAAAAATTCTAACTTGTATTTTTGAATTCATGATTTAAAAATAAAATAAAAAATAATAAATAAAAAATTGTGATCGCCTTGTTACGATCACTGGTTACCCATTGGTCAAAAGCTCTTTCTTTCTGGATTGACTCCGTTAAACGCCACAACATTTCAATTCATGGGTTGCAAAAACTGTCACAATTTATGTTTGTCGTCGGATTGGTTTTCATATCCTGCCTATGTACGTGTTTCAAGATGCCACAAAATGCTTTTCCTTTGTCAGTATTCATATTTATATCGAAATCACTGTCAAGCTAGTAATTATAAGTTAATAATAAAAAGAATATAAAAATATTTTAAATTATTATTATGTAAATACATTAAAATTGCCAGCTAGTGAAAATAAAAAGAAAAACAACAGCGATCCCCACAGCAACGCATGCAATGACGACGCATGCGCACTGTTTACTATTACTCTTGAACACAGTTGAAAAGTGTGATGACGTCCGAATGAGTGGGGCACGCCATCGAACTCAAAACAAGACCTATTTTGCCAATGGGTAAAAATAAACTTATCATTTTCTTCCTTGTTTTTGCTACAATCTTTTAATTATTACAGCGAAGATTTTATCTAAATTATCTTCTATCCCACATTCAACAACACAGTGATTATTAATGTTTATAAAATCCAGAAGCAGAACATTTCTTTTAGCTTCGTTTCGATAAACATTTGCCGTAACAGGATAGAGCTCTTTCACAGACTTCTAAATAATAGGATGTACTTGCCCTGCGTTTCTTGAAAAATTTGGAAATCTCTCTTTTGCTCTAGAATCTTATTATGTAAAGGTATTCATTGCATGCAGCGTACTACAACAGCATATTTTATCAAAACTTTGGGCCATGTAGTTCTCAGGTTCAAACTAAACCCACTTTATCTCCTATTTGTGCCGATTAAAATAATAATATTTTTTAACTGAAGAACTAGAAAAGGTTTACCACTTTTTCCGAACTTTGAAACACTTCACTTTTTTCAAAGGTGATATTTGTTACGTCAGACTGATTATTAGTATTGTTTCCAGGTATGTTCTTTACGAGTTTACGGGATTCTTACAAAGTTACAGCACAATATTCAAATGAGGATAAAGCATACTTTGTGCTACGTGTGAATGTGACAAAAAGAAAAACGTGAATAAAGCACACATAAAAATACGTGAATGCACACTGAGAAAAACATAAACATCCACTCTGGACAAACTTTTGATCTCATGATCGGGTCTTCACGTTCTAAGACTTAATCTTAATGGTTTGAAGGGATGATCTCAAATAGGCTAATTAATTAGTGAGACAATATTTTGAAACGATTTAGACGATTAGTAAGGTACGAAAACGCACTTTCTCCGAACAAACATATCTTTGGATTTCTGAACCCCCCCCCCAAAAAAAAAAAAAATATATATATATATATATATATATATATATATATATATATAGAGAGAGAGAGAGAGAGAGAGAGAGTAGACGAAATTTGGGCAATATGGTCCCAATAGTTTGGTCAAGAGGGGGGACCAAAGTTAGGACCCCTTAGTATAAATTTTTATTCTATGCATATTTCGCCATATCTCGAGAAGTTTCTTAAGCGAATTAAAAACAAAAAAACAAATTTGCACACAATGATAAAATTCGCTTTGCCAAAGATATTTCCATTTAAAATATCAACTTTTAGAGAGTATTTATGCCGGCCAGGTGGTCGAGTGGTTAGCGTGCCTGACTGCGAAGCCAATGGCTGCGGGTTCGAATCCCGCTCTGGGCATGGATGTTTCTCTCTCTCTGTGTTGTCGTCTGCAGTGTGAATGTGGCCCACCCTATGAACGGGTATCTGTGGCAGTGTGGCGTGGCTAATGTTACTCGCCTCCGTGACTTTGGTTCACAGGTGCCCACTGGGTAACGATAAATGAGCGACACTTCCGGCATCTTCTAAGGCGAAGGACGAAAAGTTCAGTGCCTGCCGTTATTGAAAAAAAAAGAGAGAATATTTATTATTTTATTTAATGACAGTCGAAAAAAGTTTGAATTGTAAGATATACAATTGTTTACATCATTTTAAAGAATGCAATTTTAAATAGCAAAATACAAAATTTGAGCGAAATCGGTTGAATAGATACTAAGAAATCGAATTTTAAAGAAGACGTATATTTAAAATTCGATTTCGCAGACACTATTCAAACGATTTCGTTGACATAGCTACATACTTACAACTACGAAAACTACATGCTTTAAAATGACGCAAGAAATGTATACCTCACAATTCAATTTTTTTTTTTACTATTATTCGATAAAATAATATAATATTTAATAAAATTTATTTTTTGCATGGAATTATCTTTGGATAAACGAATTTCATAATTGTGTGCGAAAAATTTTCAATTCGTTTGAAAAGTTTTTGAGAGCTATTTTCGAGTTATGGCGAAATGCGCAAAACGTAAAATTAACATTAAGGGGTCCAAACTTTCTTCTTCTTTCAAATCCCCATTTCCAGCGTAGCTGGACAAGGTTCATGAGATTGTTCACCTTCAAAAAGTCTAAAACAAGTAAGGGTCTTTCAATAAGGTCTTGCTTTAAAAGACCGAGGCAGTCCAGTAGATGTTCAGGGGATGCCTGGACCGAAGAGCACTTGGTACAGAGGGCAAAGCACTTTTCTCCTCCAGAGTACCTCAGAGATTTCAGGTGTCCACAGCGCAGGCGTGTGATGGCGGTTTGAGACTGACGGTCTTTGTCAGCTGTCAAACAGCTACCCGGTCTGGTACCCTGGTACCAATTGTGACTGGGTGGAGTGAGCCATGCTGATTTATTTTTGGCTTTAGCAATGGAGAAGAGCTCTGAGGAGGTAAGAGACACTGGAGGCGCAGTGGCCTCAGCTGCACCTGTCTTGGCAAGACTATCTTCCATTTCATTGCCTGATATATCTACGGGTGAGGGTATCCATTGTACATGAATTCGACAATATTTGGAGAGGTGTAAAAGTTTACATAGGATGTTCGTGCTAGTATTGTCCCTCACTCTGTGCCAGCTAGCCAAGTGCTGAACAGCGCTTCTACTGTCGGTAAGGATCCAAATCTCTTTCGGAATTGAAAGAGACGGTATTGAGGCAAGTCCATCATCGATGGCTAAAAACGAAACAGTGGTCGGGATTCCTTTTCTGGATCTTAATTTCGCTCATCTGAGATTTGATGAAGATCCCACTCCCGGTGTGATTGTCTTCGTCCTTGCTTCCATCCGTATATATTTGAACACCGTTGGGATAGTATAGATTCTCTCAAGTGCTGCTTGTCTAAGAACTGCAGGGTGATCATTTTGCTTGTTGACAGCAACCGGGAGATCGGTGTGGAAAGACTCCTCCGAAAGACCTTCCGCGGGGTTCATGCTCTGTTTGAGGAAGTGCTGTTCCACGTTTCCAAAAGTTATGTTGGACGAAAAAACTTGGCTGAAAGGGCTGTTTCGCTTGAGCCTTTGACTATGTTGCCACTTCGCTAGTAAATCCGAAGTCCTGTTTTGTGATCCAAAACTATAGAGTTTGCTGTAATATTTTGCCATACATGCCCTTCTTCGGAGACTCAAAGGTTGCAGGTAAGCCTCAAACAGTACAATATCACCAGGACATGAATTTCGAAGGCCAGTGATGATCCGCGCAGCGCTGAGTTGGATTCTCTCTAGTTTTTACAATTTGTATGGGAAGCACAACTGTAGATAGGGAATCCATATTCTAGAATAGTCCGTAAAAGAGTGATGTAGGTGCTCCTAAGAGTCGAGGCATCAGCACCCCAGTCTCTCCCTGATCTATACTTAAGTATATTAAGACGTTTCCTTGCCTTTAGTACAAGATGGTCGATGTGTTTATTACTTAGGATCTTTGGATCTAAGACAAATACTAGATATTTCAGGTGTTTTTCAACTGCAAGTGGTTGATGATCCAACATGATATGAGGTTGATAATTATAGAGCTTCCTGTTGGTAGTGAAGAACCCTACTGTGGACTTTGAAGGGTTAAGGCACATTTTGTGACTGGTGGCAAAGGCTCTGATGTTAATGAGTACTCTGTTAATAGTGTCCTCAATTTGTTGTAGGTCAGGGCCAGAATTCCAGAGGACAATATAGTCTGCAAAAATGCCAATGTCGCAGTCTTTAGGTATGATGCTCTCGATTCCTTTCAAAAAGAGTGAGAACAGGGTAGGACTTACACACTGACCGCTGAGGGACTCCTTGGTGTAGTTTAAAGCTTCTAGATTTAGTACCATTGAACTTGACTCTGATAACTCTATTCCTTAAAAAATCATAGATCCAATTCTGTGCTCTTCCGTTGATTCCGAAAACATCAAAAAGTTTGATAATTAGTTTTTGATTCCACACTCTGTCGAAAGCCTTGGAAAGATCCAAGAAAGCTGCAATGGTATGGTGAGTGGGTTTTCTGTTGTGGGCGTCTCTAATCTTTTGGCATAAGTAGAGCACCTGGTCTGTGGTGCAGTGTCCCTCTCTGAAACCATATTGTTCAGGAGGTAAGAGGTTGTCCGCTTCCAGATGGTAAGTAAGTCGCTTGAGGATCATTTTTTTCATGATTTTGCAAATAATACTGGTAAGAGCTATTGGCCTCCCTGAAAAGGTACTTTCTTTGTTGGGGTTTCTAATTGGAATAACGACCGCTTGTCTCCAGTCACACGGAAGCCTTCCCTTTCTCCAGGAATCATTAAGAATATTTAAGAGCCTCTGTTTCCCACTTAGTCCTAGGTTGGTGATCATTTGGGCGTGGATGCCATCAGGACCATTACTTAGGTTTAAGTTTGTGATTATGGCATCTAGTTCTTGATTGCTGAACTCTTTATTAAAGATGGAAGGAAACCTTTGTTTGTTTTTGCGGCAGTCTCTTATGATGTCACTTGCTGCTTTCCTTATAGGTTTATCATCGCTAGTGAACCTTAAATTACTCGTGTTCCGGTAATGCTTCCCTAGAATATTCTCCGCCTCTTCATCGTCCTGCGCATATGTCCCGTTTGTGTCCTTAATTGTGTTACTTTGTCCATATTGAGGCTGTTCTTTGCTAATGTTTTTCACTATTTTCCATAATTTACCGTCAGGTGATCTATGGTCTAGTCCTTTGCAAAGCTCGTTCCATTTATCCCGTTTGAGTTCTGCTTACAATAATTTCAATTGGGCTTTGATCTTGTTTAGTTTGCAGTTGTCTAGTTTAAGGGGTCTTGTTTAGTCTAACTTTGGACCTTGGGGGACCTTAAGGGGTCTTGTTGATCTTGTTTAGTTTAAGGGGTTCAAACTTTGGACCTCTTAAACCGCTCTCCTGACCAAACTATGGGGAACCTATTTCCCAGATTGCGGCTACCCTCTATGTTTTGGGGGTCAGAAATCCAAATCCATTAAAAAGGTATGTTTATTCAGAGAAAGTGTGTTTTTGTATATGGTTTCGCAACTTAAAACATCGTCTGCACTATTTAATTAGCATATTTAAGGTCACCCTCTCAAACCATTAAGATTGAGTCCTAGAACGCGATGATTCGATCATTAGATCCAAAATTACTCAGCATAGTCAGTTTTTTTTCACTCACTCAGAGCCGTTTTTATGTTTTTAGGGGCCCTGGGCCTATCTTCATTTAGGGGGCCCTTTATGAGTAATTTTAAGTTAAAAAATTTTACTTTTCAATATTTTCTTTTATTTTAAGAAAGTAAAACAATGATACATTATTATAAAAGCTTTAATGCATTATCTGCATAGAAAGATTAAGGTAGTCATACTTTTTACTCATTTTGAGAGGTGAAGCCTTCTATCACATCACTAAAATCAATTTCCTAAAAGACATCACAGCCAATGCTCATGATTGACAAATTACTCATTCTTTCTTAAAGTCATGCGATTTCTTAGATCATTTTTTATTAGTTTTAGTCTGGAGAACGAGAGTGGGTCACTACATTTAGTTATCATGAGTGGCAATTGTCAAATGTCACTCATGAAAAAAAATTGACAAATGTCAATATATGAAAATGTGTCGCCTAGATAGTTGTTTTTTACTATTTTATACATCTTATCTATTCCTAATTGGTCTAAATTATTCTCCTAGGCCAAATCATGCGTGAAATGTTCTAATTAAAGCGCTAGTTCTTTTTCATTCACATCATTGACATAAAATCTTCAAAACTTCTAACAGTGAAGCATTAATTCCTTGGACTTTTGAAAATGCAAATTTGAAAAAAAAATTTGAACAAATCAGCTATGGGTTTATACGCCATTGAAAGAGATTTTTATTGACTAATCTAAGTGTCAATAACTGGAGTATAAACTTTAAAAATTGTACCTTGTAATTTAACATCAACTGCATCTCCATATTAAAATGTCAAAGAAGAAATTCTTCGTAATGTACTCTTCGTCTCATCTTCACATTTAAAATTAGGTAAATTTTCCTTGGAAATGGCTTCATGAGTGGAAAACTTTTCTCTCTGCTCACTCACAAAAGCAATTTCAGACTATCATCGATAGGAAGCATCTTTCTTCTTCTATATATGCTTATTGAAGTCTGATTTATTCTTGATAACATATCACGACAAAATTCTGTCAGCTCAATATTTTCCAATTTCTTTAGGAGACCACGAGCATCGAGTCCAGTTTGAGCAAAATCGGAATTAAGACTTTTTCAAAGATTTATTTAAAACGTAAATAAAGCATTGCTTTTACACATTCGGTTAATATTTCATTTACACGTACTTGCAAAACGGGTCTTAAATAGGTCTAATGAGTTAGGGGGCCTACAGAAATTCGGGGACCCTAGGCTCGGTCCTCTCAGGCCTTATGATAGATAAGTTAAAGTTTACCTAAGAAATTTCGAATCACCCCAAATGACAAATAGACAGGCATATAAAAGGAAGACAGACAGAAACATGTGTGAATTAATTGGAAACAAAACTTACTACGATTTCTTTTCATTAACTTCGTGATTGGAGCTGAGCGTTGATCTTGTTATCATTACAACTTCTTTCTTACTGGGCAATTAATCAGATATACCATGAAAGTGGGGGGGAAAAAGATCCCTGTGAGCAGAAACATTCTTTCTTTAGAACCTTTGATTGATTAAAAAAAAATGCTCCCTTATATGTCAAGGTTCCTTTGTAGTTGAGTGTACGGAACGTATTTTTATCTCCTACCCTCGCCTATATTTAATAAGAAACAAGTTTCATTTCATTTTGTATTCAGTATTTTGTTTGATTAACATATTTAGAGTATTTGTTTGAACTATTTCTGTACTATCTTTATACGCTATTATAAAAAAAATAGCGCTCTAATACGAACGAAGCAGAAGTGAATTCTGATTGTTCTAATTGTTGACTTTTAAATAATCAACTTCCATCCCGCATCTACACCACAATGATCTACACTTATGATGGACAAATCAAAAGCTACAATCCCGTCGAGTTAGCCGTTTTTAATATTCATTTTTCCTTTTCACATTCGAATTAATTTTGCGCAGATGAAAAATCGTCAAAGTAATAATTTACGTGGGAAAATTGAAATTTTTTTTACTTTCCTGACAATTTTTTCTTATGGAGCACATACAATAATGTTTATCAAGGAAACAAAAAACGAAGATAATTTGCGTAAAAACAAACTATTTCTTGCAAAAGATATATATCAAGCATTCGATGAAAAAACTTTTAATTCACCAAAAATGTTTAAAGAAATATGTAAAATCGGACTTTTAATAACGATCATTCAAATTCCAGTATACATTAAATAACTGCTATTGACATAAATAAATTAAACAAAATATTTTGTTCTTCTAAAAGTTGGATTTAATTAATTAGGGTTTGTACAATCCATTATTAAAACATTTAGTTATGATAAAAATTTTCATAACAATCATTATTGACTTAATGGTAGACTTTCAAAAATATTGATTTTTAATAGTTTAATATTTAATTCGTTTTATGTTTATTAGTTTAACACTGTGTATTAAATAGTTGAATTTTATTATATCACACAGTTTGTTTAATTATTAAAGACTTTAATATTGGGATTCATAAATGAACCATCATCGTGTAACAAAATTTTGCCAGATACAAATTGTACGAGTATATGCTACCTATACAATCTTATATGGTTTGCTTTGTAAACCAAGATACCGTTTGCTTTCTACAAGGTTGAACATATTTGAAATGTCTCCTAAATCAAAAATTAAAATCTTTAATATCTTTGTCAAAAAAAAATTTATAGTGAAATAAATGACATGAAAATTTTGCAGAAACTATCCTATTGAAAAAGAAAAACGCGAAAAAGAAATGAGGACTTACTTTGTCGCTTTATAGACTCCATATGGACTGTTAGAAATTTCGGAGTGAGTTGAAACTTAATACTATACTGCAGCCTTAATCTGTCAAGTTATTGTACAAATTAATCCTTTTTTTTATCGTGGATTCAACCTGAAGTGTAATTTAATACTTATTAAGATAATGCTAAATCAAGAGAGAAAAAAAAGAAATTTCTCATATTATCGTTTTATGAAGATTACACGCGTCAATTGCAACGAGAGAAATAATATGAATCGGATTTTCATTAATTAATTTAAAAGGATCAATCGAGTAGAAGAAGATGACAAATAAAATAACGGAACTGAAAACATTGTGCAAGAGGCATTATTTTCTTCTTCCAAGGGTTTAAAAAGGATGGTTTTTTGTACCCTTTTTTTACATATATTCTTTTGAACCTGTTGTTCCGACAAATCACAAAAGTGTCACTTCGTACCTTCTTGCCCAATTATGACTTCAAATCAACAATAAATATTCAAAAATCAACAATTCAATCTTCAATAAACAAGAAACTCACTAATTCTCGAATCTTTCAGATGGATGGTAGAACTCTTGCCGGACAGGTGGGCAGTACAGCTGGAGGTGTCGGACGTAATCTGGCTGACGGCATGTCCAGACTTGAATTAAATCCATTCTTCATCTCGGCAGTGGGTGTCCAAGAACATTCCCAAGCTCTACTCAGTAAAATGCGGCACATGGTACGTACACTGTTAATAACATAGAAAAAGAATAGTAAGACTATTAATTACAGAAGAGAGAACTAATTCATTAACAGCACAGCAATGCAAGTCATAGGTTGTAACAACGGAAATTATTGATGTTTAACTTCCTCTCGTCCAGGGCTGAATTGGTTGTCAATTCCATCCAATATACATTCCTTTAAGAAGTCATAAAAATATTTTCCCTCATCAGTGTTCATTTTATACTAAAATCGCCGACAATCTACGCATTATAGACAAATTAATCATTAAAAAAAACATATTAATAATTAATTGCTCACTGGGGAAAATAAAGTAAAAAAATTCAGTCTGGAAAAGTTCAACTTCAAGAGTATCGTCTGCTTTTCTTTATTTGATCTTGTTGGACTGGTTTTTTTTTTTTTTTTTATGAATGCTTTCGTTAGTTTCAATTTTTAGGACTTTATTTGTGATAATGATGTTAATCTAATCGATATAATTCATCTAGTCGAAAAGTGTGCGGACAAGAAAAATCTAGATCATCCATTTTTCCCATGGTCATTCATACTCTACAACTACCAGAAATAGTCTATATAACCTTACAACAGTAGACTCACTTAGTAGATAACTAGCGGACGTACAAACCAAGAACATTTTGAGATAGTTAGATCTCGAAATGATTTTTGGGGCGTTACCTTATCTATAGTTCACGAAAAAGGCAACAATCAAAAATGAAGTTGCAGTTGTAGTAAATGCTAACGGTAATACCATTAATAATTTGCCGAACATGTGCTTAACAATTTTTAAAAATTTCCACCGAAATAGTAACCTAGTTTGATTACCACTAAAATTTCGAGTGGGTCCTACTTTTCCAATTCATATTTTCTCTTACAAAATTTTTCTAATAATTATTCTAAATATATAATATAGTTATTCGAAATATATAACATAATTTTTCTAAACATATAACATAATTATTCTAAATATATAACATAATTATTCTAAATATATAATATAATTCTACATTTCTAATAATTTTCTAATAATTAGTTATTTGCGAGAAGAAACAGAAAAATACTGTAAATACAGAAGAAAGATAGAATTTTTTTTTCTCTTTGTTTTGCTTCAGTTTCGGTCAAAGATTAACGATCAAAAGCTATAATAATGCTCATCGGTTTTCATTTAAGCACTTCCTATTGTACAATTGAACAAACATATATAAATAAAAAAGTTAAAATTAAGCAAACAATGCTTTTTCTTTTTTCTTTTTTTTCTTTTCTTTTTTTTTTTTTTAAGTTTATTCTTCGAGAAATTCCTCCTCCCCCTATTGATTCGTTTCCATTCACTCGAGTCATAAATCACACTTGAAGTCTCAGTTGAGAGAAAATTATTCTGGGTCATTGATCACTTTCTCATTAAGTCACGTGATCCATTTCTTTTCTGAGACTCTGATTGGTTATCTGTGGTGACTGTTCTTAAGGCTGCTAAATTGAGTGAATGATACGTTCCATATTTCGTGAAAAGAATCATTTATGTCTCCGTTTAGATAAGATATACCTTCTCTTTCATCGACATTTAATGTTACAGTACGCAAAAGAGAAGAAATGGAGAAGCTGAATAACTTAAAAAACGAATGATCCTATTTTTATGTACTAACAAGCAATGCTTATGATTTAGTGCAGGCGATTTATTCATTTATTTTTTTAAAA
Source organism: Parasteatoda tepidariorum (assembly GCF_982258835.1). Taxonomy (NCBI): domain Eukaryota; kingdom Metazoa; phylum Arthropoda; class Arachnida; order Araneae; family Theridiidae; genus Parasteatoda; species Parasteatoda tepidariorum. Next base: position 1,493,475 of record NC_141762.1, read on the forward strand.
TTATGAAACCAGACACAAAAGCGTACACTTTTTCTGAGTAAACGAACCTTTTGATTTTACAAATGTGTTAAACATTTTTTTAATCGCTTTCATAAATATAGAGATCGCATTTAACAGAACACAAAACTTACGTACGTACTTGAAAAAGAGGAGTAACTAACTAACTTACTTGAAAAAGACGTGAATTTTGTTCGACAAATAGAGGCTAAAAGGTATGAGGTTCGATTTTCGGTCGTCGATCTCATGCATTCAACTTACGTCGGTGACGTCATGGTCTGCGGGGATCGGCCAGTTTATTTTCATTTGCTGTTAGCCGTTCTTGCGTGAATTATGACGTCACACATTATTTGTATTTAAGCTTCTGTTGAAGCAGATCATTTGGGTATTCTTTCTTTTCGTCACTCTGTTTGTACTATTCTTTATTACTAATGTTTTTAAAATAAACTCATTTCTTCAAAAACTTCGTTTCTCTTTTTTTTTTTTTTTTTTTTTTTTTGAGTTATTGATATACAGATATGATATTCTGAGAGGATCTCGGCTGTCAAATTTTCCGTATCGTTACCAATGCGAAAATGATAGCCACGTTCTGACAACTGCGGCAATATCTATTGAAAAAAAGCACACTAACATTTTGGAGATTGTAGAGTATTTTCATTTGTTGAACAAGAGATAACCATAGGAACGGGTTAACTGAGAGCTAGAATGAGCTACAACATTTACTGTACGCAGACTGTTTCACAGTATGTGAACCAGGCAAAGTAATCCGGAGTTAGAAGAGGGAAATGTGTATTCATTCTGAAATTGGTTCACTATAAAACTTAAGGTTAGTAGTCCGCCGATTTCTAGTGTCATACTTTCAAGACACTAGGAATAGAACAAAAGTGAACGATTTATTTATTCTAAGGAGCATTTAAAATAATATCGATGTACAGTGTGCCAAAAAAATAGGACTACCCTGAATAACTTTTGATCTAATGATCGAATCTTCACGTTCTAGGACTCGATCTTTATGGGGGAGGTTGCTTCAAATATGCTAATTAATTAGTACAAACGATATTTTAAGTTACGAAATCAGACACAAAGAAGTACTTTCTCTGAAAAAACATACCTTGTTTTCGATGGACGCGGATTTCTGACCCCCGAAACATCTGGGGAATAAAGTCCCCACAGTTTGATTAGGAGAGCGATTTGAACCCTTTAATGTTAATTTTACTATTTGCGTATTTTCCCATATTTTGGGAACTTCTTAAGCGAATTGAAAAAATTTTTGTTCACAATTATAAAATTTGTTTTTCCAAAGATAATTCTAAGCAAAAAAATAAATTTTACTAAGTATTCATTATTTTTTTATTATTTTATTTTAGTCGAAAGAAATTTGAATTGTAAAGTATGCAACTTTTTACATCATTTTAAGGAATACAATTTTAAGAATAATTATTTAATTAATTGAGAATTAATAAATTGAGAATTTCATTTAAAGACATAGATACAAAGTTTGAGCGAAATCGGTCGAATAGTTTCTAAGAAATTGAATTTTAAATATACGACTATTTTAAATTTCGATTTCTCAGAAACAATTCGATCGATTTTGCTTAAATTTTGTATTTTGTCATTTAAAATTGCATTCTTTAAAATGACGTAAAATGTTGCATATGTTACAGTTCAAAAGTGTTTCGACTATTATTAAATAAAATAATGAAAAATATAAAATATTTACCAAAATTTATTTTTTGAATGGAATTATCTCTGAATGTGAATGTCTTGAATGGATAAACGAATTTTGTAATTGGATGCAAAAAGTTTTTCAATTCACTTTAAAAGTTCTCGAGATATGACGAAATACGCAAAAAGTAAAATTAACATTAAGGGGTTCAAACTTTGGATCTCTCTCTTGATAGGGTTCTGACCCTATTCCTCCGATTGAGGTTACTCCCTATATTTCGGGGGTCAGAAATCCGAAGCCATCTAAAAAAAAAGATATGTTTATTCGAAGAAATTACGTTTTTGTGTCTGATTTCATAACTTAAAATATCGTCTGCTCTAATTAATTAGTATATTTAAAATCACCCCCTCGAACGAACTATTAAAATTGAGTCCTAGAGCATGAAAATCCGATAATTAGATCAAAAGTTATGCAGGATGGTTCTTTTTTAATCTTTGAAACTGCAACCGATTTATTAGGAAGAAAAATAAAATAAATTCAAATTAGTTATCCTATCGTTGCAGTAAATTTACAGACGATTTAGTTAGAAAAAAATATATAATTACTTTAAATAAGTTACTCAATCGTTGCAGTAAATAGTTTCACCTCGTCTCGAAGTTACGGCAAAAAAAAAGTAAACAACGAAGAAATTATATTGTAAATGAACGATAAGTTTATTATATACAGAGTTGTATTGCGCGTCGAATTTTCTGAATTATAATTCTTCTTCTTCTTTTATTGAACTCAGATTTCTTTCTGTATTTTATAGTAACCGTGATATAGTTTTGTTTTGTGTACCTGGCAACTTCGATGCATAATTAGTTTGTTTATGTTCCACGTGGCTTCGTGTTAAGTCTTTGTGTAAATTGAAAGAATTGAAATCTTTGAGAAAGAATCTTTGTGAAAGAATCAAGAATGTGTCTATTAAGATAATTGATACTTGACGGGCTTGGCGTACTTCAAATCGAAGGAAAAGAACAGTTTCTAACGTAAACAATTGCCACGTTTCAACAACCCATCAGGATAGATACCCACACACTACGTCACTTGCAGGTTTTCTAGATTGCCTCAGATGAATGCAGTTAAAAACGGATCGTTACCAACCTCTTAACCTCTGACTAAAATATATTAAATGATATTAAAATATATTAAATTATAGAAAACAACGTTTTCTTGATGACAGCTGTCCTACATAATTTGAGGATCAAAAATCCACGTCAGTTGAGGGGGGGGATTAAGTTTATATTCAAACAATGTGTGTTTTTTCGTGGTTTCGTAACTTAAAACATCGTTTGCACTAATTATAGTATCCATTTAGGGTTCATCTTTCGAGCATTTAAGATTGTTTGCTTGTGTGCAAAAACCCGAACATTAGATAAGAAGTTTTTGGTTTGTTCTATTTTTATGGGATTCAATTGCACACTGTACAGAAACATCTACGAACTTTAATTCTTTCAAAATGAATATACATCCTAAAACAATGTATAATTTATTCATTAGAAGCATTAATGAAACCCCACAGTCATTTTCTGTAGTAAAAATTATCTTTCTCTTGTATGAAATTTCTTCTTTATACAAAGTAAAGAGTTCATTTTCTAAAACGAGAAAAAGTTGTGATTGTATAATTAGAACGGAACAAAAACTAAAAAGTAAATCCGCCAATAAGAGGGTTCTGTAACGCACCATTAAGTTAATTAAATGCTCAGATTCCTCCCTAGAAAAGAGCTATTCACATCCTTGTATTCCATTCCAGAACCTTCTATCAACGAAATTAATTCTGTATACAAACTCTAGTGGATGGCATTCATCAACGTAAAACTCTCTCTTTCATTCTAGAATATTTCTTTTTTGGGGGTAGAAAATTCTTTTTCTTCTATTCACATTCCATTGAGGAATAGCAGTCATGACTCTACACCCTATTTCTTTAGAGTCCTAGGAATCCAATCATGTATTTGTCTTGTCCACCTGTCGCAGTTCGTTCCATTGTCGTTCCATCTGCAAATGACTCTTGGCAAACTTCATCCCGCTCGACACTCGCCTTTGTTTGACTTTTATCCTCCTGTCATCAGCTTTAACTCAGATAATGAATAAGAGACTGGTTTTGACATGTTTTCAATTTTTTTTTATCAGTAAAATTTGAATGTTGCGTCATTCATATCATAAAACGGTCAAAATTTACACGATTTATGCAACCACACCAGAGTTTCCATAGTGTCAATTTCAGCTTAAAAAATATTCCCAAGGAGTAATAAGATGAAGACTTTGATTTTTTTTTATTGATAATGATTTTATGATTTTTATTATTGATTTTTTGATTTAGTTAATTTAATTTTCGAAGATCATAAAAAAGAATCAAAATCTCATTTAAAAAAAATCAAAAATACAGGGTGATACGTAATGGCTTAATGTATATTCTAAGTGAGGGAGCTCCAGTGGAGCAGTCTGTACAGGCGTGAGTTCGATTCTGGCAACTAATCAACCAGCCGATATATGCAACAAGGAGAGCGTTAAGCTATGGTTAAATCTGCCGTAGTTGAAAGTTCTCTCGTTGGTAGTGCGGTTGAAGTTTAGAGAAAGGGTTACCAGTTAAGAAGCCGTTTGACCAAGATCAACATTCCCATGACAATCCTACCAGGGTTGTTAAAAGATTGAGCGCTAAAATAAAAAACGGAACTAGATGTATGGGCATCGTTGGGTGGTGTGTGTTAAAAATGAGGTACAAACACGTTGCATCGCAAATTAGTGTTTAAGCGAGGGAAAAAAATTTCGCCGAAATCACTACTAAGGAATGCGAGACTGATATCATAAAAATGAATAATATAGAAATTCTGTCCTAGCCTGTATATTTCTGCAAATCAAAGGGCTTTGATGTTTTTTTTTCCCTCTCTGTAGAGAAGCGTTACATTTGTTTGTCCTCGCTTAAATATTAATATGGAAATTCATATGAGTATTATCTACTTCGTTTTCTACAAGGATCCTAAAAATATATATTAAGGGTTGTGATTACTAAACACCCAGTATGTATAAAATACAGTGCCTATCATCGTTGTCATATAGATACATTTGCTGGTTCTGCAAGCGTTTGTTTTTATGTTTTTGTTGTATTTTAATTTTGCTTTCGTAACTACTTTAAATGTTTTGGAAAAATTGTCTTTGTTTATAGAGCAAGAAGTAAATCAGTCTACTAATTTTTCCGCAGTCTTGTTACTTTGGACCCAACCCAAACGTTTTCTTTTGGTCCTTATTAAAGAGGTTTTTGAGTGAAACTATCCCTGCTATACATGAACATGAAAACCCCCCTCTCTCTCTCTCTCTCTCTCCATTGCCAAAATTATTTACTAAATAATTTATTTGTTAATTTGTATAATTTTTCCATGTGGAAATCCATTTCGGGCAAATCCGTGGGTAAAATTGTTTGCTAAAAATTTCTTTATTAATTTATACAATTTTTCCATGTGCAAATCCATTTCGGGCAAATCCGTGGCTAAAATTATCTACTAAAAGTTTTTTCTTTGTTAACTTTTCCATGTGCAAATCCATTTCGGGCAAATCCGTGTTAAAATTATCTATTAAATTTTTTTTTTCTTTGATAATTTATATAATTTTTCCATGTGCTAATCCATTTCGTGCAAATCCGTGGCTAAAATTATTTGCGAAAAAGGCAATTTTTGTTTCTCTTTTCTATTTCATATTTTTTCTTAAATAAACATCTATTTTCTAAAACTATTTATGGTCAATTTTTAAAATTATCCAGTATAATATTACCTTGCGCACATCCATTTCGGGCCCATCCTTGGTAACTAACAAATCAATGCACAGAATAACAAATCAGTTCAGCAGTGCAGTAGGAACGACACTTTAAAACCCTCTTGTTACACTCAATTTGCGCTTTTGTTTTCATATTTTGTAATCTGGCAATCTTTCTGCGAAAACATTTTTAAATCATTCTTGAAAAATTTCCGTCCATGTAAGTTGATCTGATTTTGCTACTCGCTTTATAGTCCATTTATACTGTTTTTTCTTTTTATTTTATTTTATTTTCTGTTTTTACATGTTATTTTTACTTATTTTTACTTTTTGTGTTCTATTTTATTTGTTGTTATTTTTATAAAAAAAAAATTTTTGAGTGCTCCTAACACTATTGTATTAATATATTTTGCTTTGGCTTTATTGATACAATATCAGACAGCACTCTGTTTTACGGATATAATCGTGTGGGCTGATAAAAAGATTATATCTTTTTTTTTCCAGTTTTTTAAATAAAATTTAATTTTTTTTTTAAACTGTTTGTTATTTTTTACTTATTATTTCCCCCCCCCCTTTTTTTTCATATGTCTATAATTTTTCTTTGTTTTATTCTTCCTTTTAATTATATATATATATTTCATCAGCCCACACGATTATATCCGTAAAACAGAGTGACCATTTACACGATTATATCTGTTTTACGGATATAATCGTGTGGGCTGATGAAAAGATTATATCTTTTTTTTCCGGTTTTTTAAATAAAATTTCATCCCTTTTTTTTTAAACTGTTGTTTGTTATTTTTTTTACTTATTATCCCCCCCCCCCCCATTTTTTGTCATATGTCTATAATTTTTCTTTGTTTTATTCTTCATTTTGAACTTATCTAATGGGTTCTGTTTACTTGCAGCTTAGCGCGCAATAAATGAAACTTATTGTTTTTCTTAACTTTCTTCGTGTTTTCTTGTATTTATTTATTATATATATATATATATATATATATATATATATATATATATATATATATATATATATATATATATATATATATATATATATATATATATATATATATATATATATATATATATATATATATATATATATATATATATATATATATAAACTGGATACTCAGCATAGTTTGTAAAATTAAATATTATCTTTAGGTTAAAATAAAACAGTCGGACCGGGGTATTCTGAGGGTAGTTAAATTGTTAAAGTCTTAAAAACTTTTTAGAGAAGAACATTCTGAAACACGTTTAAGTATAAAGTGGTAATGGGATTTATAATATAAATTATGATTATATCTTCTTTGATTTTAATTCATTACATTCATATCCCAGCAAATTATTTTGTTTGTTTAAATTCTTCCTGTGGGCTAATCGATTTTATTACATCAGATTCGGATCCCTGCTGTTTGTTTTAATTGTTCTTTGGTCTGATGATCTCGATTTTGATTTGTTAGATTCAGCATCCTGCAGATTTGCTTGGTTATTTTAATACCTTTTTTCTGTCAGATCGATTTTGTTTTTTGTTCAATTTTTGTTCTCATTTAAATAATTTTTTTTCTAATTTTTTTTTGCTGCATTATTAACAAACTGAAGATATGCATTAGAAATCCTTAATGTAACTCTTAATGTCTCTCTGTATTTATTTTCAAAATGTTTTTCTCAGCGAGACAAAATTACAAAGTTGAGTACATTAAGCTTCAAATCAATTACAAGTAAAAGATATGTTCATACGATAATTAATCATCAGTGTAAAAATAAAGAAAAGAACATACTTTTAACAACTTAATAAAACATTTTGTCGAAATTGTGATGTATGAATTTCCCAAACGGTTTTTTAATCGTATATTTGTGATTTATTATATGTGTGTTTCCTGTGTTCGATAATCCGTTTAATCAAGTAGTCTGCTTCAAGGAAGAAAAAAAAAACAACTCACTATAAAAAAACCTTTTTAAGCATCACGTCGATGAATAAGGAGCAAACTATATATTTTGCGGAGCATCAGTTTGTTTTCGTGACGCATCCTTATTAATGATGCGGCCAAAAATAATTTTTTTAGTTCCACAAAATAAAGAATCGCAGTTACGATTAATGAATTGAATTTAAATTTGTGTGCCTAAAGATATTGTTAGTTCTAGAGAATTTTAATCTAATTTAAGAGCAGTGACCAGTTCAGTCAGAATAATAGCTCACAGTAATTGGACTTAATTCTCATTTATTTTTTACCAGTATTACAGACTCGCTCGTGAGTCTGCAATACTGGTAAAATCAGGACTGACTGCTGCTTCAGCAGCACTCAGTCCTGTAGTTATAATTTAATTCACGCTAGCAGCGCCATCTATACGTTAATTGGGAAGTAACAAAGAGAGTGAAGGATTTTAAGTGGCTGCGAATACGAGTCAATTTAGTGTTAAGATATTGACAATGGGAAATAAATAGTATGCCTAATATATATTTTTTGTCATCTAGCTCCCAAATTCGGAAATTAGTTTATAAGTGTTATTCTCGGCGAAATCTGTGTAAATACCTAAAACTCGGTTTTAACTGTTCACCTCATAGCGTTCTCACTCTCATCCTAAAAATAGGCTGCCAAAATCAGATTTTTTTATGCGACTTTTTGAGCCAATTGCACCTTCTGACACATTCTTACCCGATATTATCCGAAAGGGTTGTCACAAAATGAAATATCAGAACCCGAAATCCCACTCTTTTTTTACACTCTTCCATAAGGTTTCACCCTCTGTCCGTATATGACAGGGGTTTCCAACTTACATGAGGCCGGGAGCCACAATTAAAAACACCAGTCAAATGGCGGGCAGCAACTTTATCAAAATTTTATATAGGACTCTTTTATGTTCGAAGGAACATGAAATATTATTGTCAGATTTTTATCAAATTGTGCAAAACAAAAGTATTGAATTACAAATTAAAATAAAAAGTAGATTTTTAAAAATATTTAATTGCTTATTAAGAAATTCTGGCTACAATAATTTTAATGTGCACCCATGTATTAAATAATTAATGTGCAACAGATATCTAATTTTTAAAATATAAAACTTTAAAAAGGCTATTAAAACTTACATAGTAGCACACAATAAGAGAATGAGAGAATTGAGGTTTGTCTGCTACAACCACCAGAGAATAGATATTTACATTTTAAATTTGAAATTTACAAATGTATGTAAATAATTTCGTCCCAAATGAGTGGTTTCAAAAAGTTAAATCGGAGATTTTCTTCGAGAAAATTTCTGATACTCACAGGCTAAATTATATTTACAAAATACAAAATAAAAACGAAATAAAAGAAGAGCAACATACAAGATTATTTTTGTATTTAAATAAATATTTTCTTGGATGCAAAACCAGAGAAATAAATTTTTTTGCACCGTTGGCATGTTAAATTTCACAGAAATGAAGAAATTGGGTTTTTTTTTAACGGGAAAAGTATTTTAAACCCATCTAGATTTTTTACGAAAATTGTCCGCAAAAAAATTTAAAATAATGTATTTTAGTTCGAGGGCCACAAAAAAAAGCTTCGCTGGCCGCCAGTTGGAAACCACTGCTATATCACATAAAAATACACTTACAGCTCAGAAACAAAGTTCGACGTGATAAGTCAGAATTTACTGAAATCTCAATGATGATGCCAGGCCTGTGATGATGCGGATAAAATGAGTATCCCATAACCCATGCTCACCAACCTACAACTGTTTTCACAGTTTCATTCGAGGTCGCTCACTGGATATTTGTGTGTTTGATTCTCTTCTGTGTTCCATAGCTGATTCTCTCTAAAAATATCCTGCGAAACCTTTTATTTATATGCATTTTTGTACTATTCTGCAGTCCGTAAAAATCTAGATTACTACTATATATCTATAACAGGCATCTACTTTACCACAATAATAGGTTACCAAAAAGGATTTAATAGCGTTTAAGAAATAGGTCTAAGTATATGTGTGCCAAAACCATGTAGGCTATTCGTGAGAATTACAAATATTTGCATTTAATGCTGTTATTTTAACATTGCAAAAGAAACTTGAATAAAAGATTTATTCTGCATAAAGTGCTCTGACAAAACTCTCCTTATTGATAGTTGAATATAGGATTATCATCGTTTGAAATATTTTCGCGGTTTTATTACTTCCTGCATCGAAAATGCTGATTATTTCTATGCAAAAAACGCTATTCAAAGATGATTTTCTTTTGTCAATATTTGTTTTCCAAGTTTCGTGCCGAAAAAAAGGTGATAACAATTAAAAAAACACATTAAAAGTAGAATAAGTTAAGATTTTAGAGAAAATTTCGGTTTCACAAAGAAGAAAGACGAATTCGAAATAATAGAGGTTGAGAATAAAGCGCGCAGGACTTTCATTTTGTTTTAAATTTTTAAAAACTTAAATCTTTACGACCTTAATCTTTTTAAACAGCTGAAAAATCTTATCATTATTATTCCATGTTATATAAAAAAAATTAACTCCTAAAATGAGGTGTAAAATTCTATTAGACGCCTTCGTCGCCTTAATAAGGAACGATCGTAACATGATAATTATGCATTATTTATCACTTCATTTTTTAAAAAAAAAATTTAGGAAATCATATAATTATGAATTAAAAAGCTATAATTATTTTTTTTCTTAATATTTAAAAATATGTTGTCGGTCCTTTCTGTTTTAGGTGTTCAACGTTACGTTTTATGTGTTTATCTAAACAAAAACTATAAGACTTAGAAATATGAATTTGTGAACGTGTGTAGAAAAATGAGCAGAATTTTTTTTTTAAATGTTACATTCTATAATTATTTCAAAAACTATCAACTGATTTAACTTTGTTGTTAAAAATACAATGCGGTTCACTCTACGGCCGGTAGAAATATAACTAATGAGTTAAAATTTTACGCGCTGATGAAAGAGAAATTTTTATTTGTCAACTTAACTCGAGATTTTTTTTTTCAAAATTTCCAATAGTTTGAATGTCAATGCAATTTTAAATGATTTTTTTTATTTTTTATTATTTTGTCACACTTTTTTTTTTCCTTTAAATAATGTCGATTTATCCATTGCTTAAAAAAAATTTATCCATCTCTTTCGAAACGATTAACGAGAAAGATACAAGATCGTGTCAAAGATAAAACTTTTTTATTGAAATTTATAAAATGCCTAATTCAAGAGAAGAGAAAAGCCATTTCCTATTATAAAGATATGTCTCCATAATATGAGTAAAATGACTTCTCATTTAGTTCGTTTTTTAATATTACACAATCTTATTTTCAAACACAGTTGAAGTTAACTATTTTTCATATTCAGTTCATTTCGCAACGATTAACACATTTTTTATGTTATTTTATAACCGTCGTCGAACAGACGACCCAATTTTGTGCGTTTACGACTATTAATGTTCAACTCCGTAGCCTTGTAGTTTTGAAACCAATCCAGAAGACAAAGAAACTCCTGGATCAAGTATTGGGAGAAATTTTCTTTTTGAATGAACTAACCCGCATTTGCGTTACATGGTGATGAAAACCACGAAACCCTTCCATATTAGCCTCACGGCAAGGGGACTCTAACCCATGATCCGTCTACCACTAAGGGTATTTTACGTCAGCACTGCGGTTAACATGGTGAGGAAAATCACGAAAATCTCCCATGGTTAGCACGATTGCTATTATTTTATATTATAACCGTCGTTGAACAATTTTGGGTTGACGACTACTAATGTTCAACTCCAAAGCCTTGTAATATTGAACCCAATCCAGAAGACAAGAGAACTCCTGAATCAAGTATTGGGAGAAATTTTCCTTCGTGGAGGACTTTTTGATGGAACTAACCCGCATTTGCGTTACATGAAGAGGAAAACCACGGAAGCCTCCCACGGTTGAGGTGAAAGCTCTATTCCTTGAGCCATCACGGCTCAATATGCTCTAATTATAATAATTTGTTTACTAAAAGAAATTCTTTGTTTTTGTGGAAATCAACTAATAAGAGGAGAAAATCACTGGTAGTTGAGAAGCAATCACGGTGGTTGAACCTCTAGTATTATTTTTAAAAAAAATTCAAAAAAAAAAAATTTAAAACTGAAAATCTCTTTTAACGCAACTTCACCGTTTTTCATTAGCTTATAGAATGTTACAGTTTTTAATTAATACATTTTTAAATACTGTAGGGAAATTAAAGATTTAAAAAGGACAAGATTAAAAACTAATGAAAAATTAATGACAAGATTAAATTTCCAAAATATCGGAAGCAATCTAACAAAACAAGTATAAGTCAACTAATTTGGTTAACATAAAAAAAAATGATTTTTTTATCGGTGTTTCAACTGGGGATACCCAAATACGTCTTTCGATTTTCAACACTCTAATAATTTATAAATAGCCGAGAAAGAACATAAACAAAACAAAAAATGTTCTAAGATTATGCAAATTAAATCCCCCGTAGCTTAAATATTCTGTATAAAAATTTGTTTCGAACTTTTTTCTTTTTGATGAAACAGAATACATAAGTAGAATATAATTTATTCCCCAATCGAGAAAGGCCTTTTATTATATAATTTATTGCACATTTCGAAAGCTATTTTCTTTCTTTCACTTGAAAAAGAGATAAACTTTTTCATCTTTTCAAAAATTCACTTTAAAAAGAACTGAAGATATAGCTATGTAAACTATTTAAGGAATAAAAATTTCAACTTCTTTATGTTTTTCTAAGAATAAAATTTTACCTAACTCCTCTTTGAAAAAATCATTTTTTCAGAATTTTAAATTGTTTCTTAAATTGGGCCAAAAAATAATTCTTTGTTGTGTGATGAGTTTTAGTTTGCATAATACTTTTACGCAAACTAAACTAACGTAGCGAAGCACTTTTTTTTCTTGTCTCTTAGAGATAAATACTACTAGAGATTGTAAAAACTATTTATTACGCTTACATCATTTAATTTCCTTTATACTTCCCCCAATTATTATTTAACTCATTGTTCGGTTTAAGCCATGCTATGAATTTCAACAGAATCCGAAAACAGAAATTTGTGGTTTGGAAGGGAAAAATTAATTTTAATACTGCTGGTTCTAAGTTATGAATCAAATAATTTAACATCTTTTGACAATTTATTTTGGGAGGGAAAAAAACTTTTTTTTAAGTTTTTTTTTTCGAGTTCTTTTTTTGTTTGATTCATTAATAGCACAAAAGAGTTTCCTAAATAAAATAAAAATAATTTTAAAAGAAAAAACGTTTTCATGAAAAGGTGGAAATAACTTAAGTCTGGAAACGTAGGGCGAGGATGCATCACGGATTGAAGAGGTAGGTGCAATTTTTCGTAGTTATCTAAATTTATAACAAAAGTGATGAGCCCTGTGCTTAACGATAATATCGCACAATACTCTGCTTGCAGTGGTCATGACACGATATATTGCAATCCGGCTAAAAGCTTCAAGAAAAATTTAAAAGCTATAGCGAATTGAGAATAGCGGGATAAATTCTATTTGTAGTGGACATGACACGATATATTGCCATCCGGCTCAGAACTTCAAGTAAAATTTAAAGGCTATAGCGATTTGAGAATAGCGGGATAAATTCTATTTGTAGTGGACATGACACGATATATTGCCATCCGGCTCAGAACTTCAAGAAAAATTTAAAAGCTATAGCGAATTGAGAATAGCGGGATAAATTCTATTTGTAGTGGACATGACACGATATATTGCCATCCGGCTCAGAACTTCAAGTAAAATTTAAAGGCTATAGCGATTTGAGAATAGCGGGATAAATTCTATTTGTAGTGGACATGACACGATATATTGCCATCCGGCTCAGAACTTCAAGAAAAATTTAAAAGCTATAGCGAATTGAGAATAGCGGGATAAATTCTATTTGTAGTGGACATGACACGATATATTGCCATCCGGCTCAGAACTTCAAGAAAAATTTAAAAGCTATAGCGAATTGAGAATAGCGGGATAAATTCTATTTGTAGTTGGCATGACACGATATATTGCCATCCGGCTCAGAACTTCAAGTAAAATTTAAAGGCTATAGCGATTTGAGAATAGCGGGATAAATTCTATTTGTAGTGGACATGACACGATATATTGCCATCCGGCTCAGAACTTCAAGAAAAATTTAAAAGCTATAGCGAATTGAGAATAGCGGGATAAATTCTATTTGTAGTGGACATGACACGATATATTGCCATCCGGCTCAGAACTTCAAGTAAAATTTAAAGGCTATAGCGATTTGAGAATAGCGGGATAAATTCTATTTGTAGTGGACATGACACGATATATTGCCATCCGGCTCAGAACTTCAAGTAAAATTTAAAGGCTATAGCGATTTGAGAATAGCGGGATAAATTCTATTTGTAGTGGACATGACACGATATATTGCCATCCGGCTCAGAACTTCAAGTAAAATTTAAAGGCTATAGCGATTTGAGAATAGCGGGATAAATTCTATTTGTAGTGGACATGACACGATATATTGCCATCCGGCTCAGAACTTCAAGTAAAATTTAAAGGCTATAGCGATTTGAGAATAGCGGGATAAATTCTATTTGTAGTGGACATGACACGATATATTGCCATCCGGCTCAGAACTTCAAGTAAAATTTAAAGGCTATAGCGATTTGAGAATAGCAGGATAAATTCTATTTGTAGTGGACATGACACGATATATTGCCATCCGGCTCAGAACTTCAGGAAAAATTTAAAAGCTATAGCGAATTGAGAATAGCGGGATAAATTCTATTTGTAGTGGACATGACACGATATATTGCCATCCGGCTCAGAACTTCAAGTAAAATTTAAAGGCTATAGCGATTTGAGAATAGCAGGATAAACTCTGCTTGTAGTATGGCTGAAAGCCTTTATATAGCAAGACGGAAAAGAGCAAAAACTGGTACGAAAGACATTTAATTTTAGCATTTTTTTTGAGAAAAATAAAATATTTGTAACTATCAAGATTTCTTTTATAATTTTACTCTGTATATAAAACTGCTTATTTACCAGGGATAAAATAAATATTGTTGAATTGTTTTAAAAAGAATAAGCTAACTCCTCCCAAAAAACTAGTTATAACTGAAATGGTTTTACTACCAGCATTTCCTCTTTTCCGTCTCGCTTTCACCCCCGGCTTGTAGTGGACACGATATATTGCCATGCGGCTCAGAACTTCAGGTAAAATTTTAAAGCTATAGCGAATTGAGAACAGCGGGATAAATTCTGCTTGTAGTGGTCAGGAAACGATTGGAACTTCCATTATCATCAGTTCCAATAAGGAATTGAGTGCTGCTTTAACTGTTCGGAAATATGCCGCGTATTCGAATGACGATAATTTCCTAGTGGCGATAGTTTGTAGAGATCAGGAAACGATTGAAATTTCCATTATCATCAAACTCGGGACTCTTACAGAGAACTGAGTTCTCTTAACTACTCGGAAAGTGGTCGAATATATAAATACTAAGGTAATCACATTTATAATAGGATCAGAACTTTGCTGTTTAACCAACGGCTCTCTTTATCTTTAAATATTTCTACGTCATTTTCTTTTTTCGCAATAAGAAAAACTGAAAAACAAGGAGCTATCTCATAACGTTCAATTATTACTATAAATATGGTATCTAGGTATGGTAAAGTGACAAAGCTGTACTTGACAGGACCCCCTACTGGCGCAACCTGGTGAAAAACTGAAAAATTTGCTTTGCTATTTGAAAAAAAAAAAGTTGTAGAACACCATCGATTTTGACACGTTGTGCTGAATAAAAAACGAACTTCCTATGCGAATGTGTTTGTTCGCGATTTTCTAGTGTGACGTGTCCGGAAAAAAAATTTAGGAAGAAAAAATAAAGCTTATTCTTACTAGTTAGCTATATTTCCAATTCTCATAAGATTTCCCTACGTTTTTTGTATCAATTTTATTTTTAAAAGAAAAAAACAGTAAAAATGCAGCTGTCAAAACGAGTCTATGAATATATGTCATATCACAGAGTCCCGAGTTTTTGAGGAATAAGAGTTGCCAAACAAGGGCAAAAAATAATAACATTGATAATAAATTAGTATTTTTCTATCAAAATGTTTTCATAATCAGCTTCCGTGTAAATTACATCTTAGAAGATTCGTTTTCTCTCTAAAAAAAGCAATTATTGAGTGGGTACAAAAATAGAGCAATCTTCTAATAAAAGCTTCTCTGTTTGCGCAAATTGAATGCCCAAAAGCCACCATTTTTAATTCCCTCGAGTGTTTGGTGTACTATTATTGGGTTCGTAATTTTCTCTTCCATTTTTATATCATAATAATGTCACGAGCACATTTGACCTTTCGGAATTTTTTTCTTTCCTTAAATAACCATCGAGAGAACTTCTTCTAAGTGAATGAAACGAAAGAACGTTTTGTTATTGCATTTTAAATCGTTATATGGTAGTTGTTACCTTGAATAAACTAAATCAAGAGAATGTCGTCTTTCATCAGTCGCTTTGGTGAATGTCCGAAATATTTGTTATATTCGATTTGATAATAATTTATTCGATGATATTATTGTATTTATTCGATATTTTAATATCTGTTGAGGATGAATTAGAAGAAACATCAATGTTCGGATAACCGGTCAAATGCATACTGGGCATTGGCACTCGACCTTAAGCAAACATTGATGTAGGGCATACCGGGCAAATGTATATCGGGCAGTGGCACTTAACTAGACCTAGTATATACTTCGGACATTTACCAAAGCAACTATGTGATTGTCAACATTCACCCATTTCTGTCATTTACAGTAGTTATTTATTTTACTTTAAAATCCTTGTGAGTTAATAACTTAAATAGTCAGTGAGAATTAGACATCATTTTTTTTTCAAGGTACTGATTTCAAAGAACTACCTTTGGTTTTAAAAAGAAGTGCCGGTAATTTCAACCCTTTCAAGGACGGTGGGATAAAAAACCGTCCCTCTGATTTTTTGAAGTAGTATTATAAACAAAAAGAATAATAAAATTGTAATAGTTTTTATCTCTTAAACAAGGTTGTTTTCATTGATCCACTTTTTATAAATGCAAAGATAAAGCACAGATCGCTTCATTGTGGATATGTATGTCGCGAGCACAATTGTCTTGGCGTTTCTTGATTAAAAATTTTCTGCACACGAAAAGGTTGATATTTGCTTAAATAAGCAAATTACTTTTAATCTTACCTTTAAATAGTTTCTGTAAACTATCACTCTGGTTTTTAGAAAAACCTTGGTTTTCAGATTCAAATATGAAATTTTTTTTTTGCACTCGGGGGCTCCCCCTCCCCTACTCACTTCGCTGACCAGAGTTGCTTAATCAACATTTTTGTTTCTTGTCTAAAAACATACAAATTATTCTGATAATCATAATTAATTATGAACTATTCTAATAATCATAATTAATTATAACTATTCTAATAATCATAATTAATTATAACTATTCTAATAATTATAAGTTTTCATCATAACTATAAATTATTCTAACAATAATAACTTATCAAGATAATTATAAATTACTATTGTTACATCAGAATTATAAATTATTCTAATAAGCATAACTATTCATCACAATTGTAAATCACAATGGGAAACAAGTTTTTTATTGCATTTATACAAATACTTGATCTTACCTGATTCGGGTGTGAGGATTTCAAATCTGAAATTAATTTTGCTCGGAAAGTCTAAAAATATCATTTCTTCAAAATGATATTTTTAGTTTAATTTATTTCTTGTCTGTACTAGTTCGTATAGGTTTATATACACACGTCTGCTTCTTTAAAAATAACATTTAAGACGGAGAAAAAAAAACATATGACTTTAATTTATTTATAAACTGTGCCTTTTTTCTACCATTCCACTGTGGGCAAGAAGACTATGATCTTTGGCCAAAAGTAAAAAATTCATTTTCAACTAAAATATGTGTAGGCAGTTTTAATATATCCCAAATTAAGTATTCATAATCATTCCAAACATTATAATTTACTTTTTGGACCGACGAGAGTACAATTTAATGAAAAATATGCTAAAAAAAATTGTTTTAAATGTAACTTTTAAATTTTTATTTCGGAAATATATATAGGAATTTCACCTTACTGTTACATTTTTATCAGAGTAATTAGTGTTAAATTATAGTACAATTTTTCAATTTGTTGGATTAGTTAATACTCTTGACAAACTTATAGTTTATATCTCATCATTTGACATTTTACAATGTTTGTTTGACTTTCGAAACTTAGTTCCAAAAAGTTCCACGAGGTAATTAGCTAAACTTTTTTTTTTGTTGTCTTCTTTGATGTTTCTTCTTTCAAATAAAACCTGCCCCATTTTGCCCGTATTGCAAAGGTGGACTAAATACACCAATAAACAAAAATTATGTTTTTTTTTCATGTTTTCGCGTTATTTTGAAATATTACTTCGGAAATATAATTTTCTTTTCATTTTAATATAAGATTACGAAAATTATTATATTTTCATTGCTATATTTAATTATTTAAACGTTAGGGCTAGAAAAACCTCAGAAATTGTACCCGTCCCCGAGGACGGCTTGTCCAACTATGTACCCGTCCTCCATTGAAACTAACCTGTAGCTTCTAAATAAATAAAAATATAATTTTCTCTTATTCGTTACAAACATTTATTTAAATTGCACAATGAATTAGTAGTTACTAGGATTACAAATAATAGGATTATATTATACAGTAATAAAATAAATACTAGGTTACTAATAGTAACCTAGTATTTCTTTTATGAAATAATTTAAATGACAAAGTTCAAGACGGGAAAATGGCCGTCCGCGCTGACGTCGGATTCGAGAAATTCGTTGTCCGCGGAGAATTTTTGACCGCCGAGAACGGGCGGTTTTTCGAGCCCTGTTAAACGTACTATATTATTTTTTTTATTTTTGCTCGCCATATTTCAGCCGCCATTTTATTTTTTGGGGTATTTTTAGTGTATTTCAACTATGAATTCAATTTACCTGCACATAAAACCCCTAAATACAAATTTTATCAAAATACTGATTTTGGCCACGAAACCTTGGATGCCTGTGCATTCCCTACGTAGCAGAGAAATGGGGACACTTCACATTCACTCGTGTGAATCCTGGTTATAAATATATTATTGAAGATGTGGAGCGAAACCGATTGCAGATTTGAAATCAGCTACGTGTGTTTGTTCGAAAATCGCATGAAACCAGAAAACAAAAACAAAAATTGTGTCCCTGTGTTTTTATTGATGCATAGAAATTATAAATTATTTTACTAGATTCCAGATTTTTTTATTGTATTAACACAGACTTGGTTCGATACATTTAGTTTCCGATATTGAAGAGATAAAATTTAATTTTGCTCGCTTACTAAAGAAATTTCAGTCACTAACTTGTTTTTTGATGCTTTTATTTAATTTTTGGTTACATAAAAACCCGTTAAATATTTTTCGTCTAAGAGATTATTCAGTGATAATTCATAAAGTTTATTCTTAATATTGATTTAGAAGCTAAAATATTTATTTTCTATTCCTTATTTTAACGGTCCAACGTTATTGCTCAACATTTATTATGAAAAATAGACCCTTATTTACCGTTTATTATTATTTCTTCTAATTTTAAATAATAATCCAATTCTAAAACGTAATAATAGCAAAAAACAGTATTAAGAAACGATGCTAAATAAATATTATTGGTAAATACCATTAAATATAATTAAATTAGTTAGTATCGATTTCATTCATTAATACCATTCAGAATGCTTAATAACTTTTAATTAATTTTATGCTGATGACAAAATAGATGATCTTCTATGCTAATTAATGACATAATCATTTTTTCTTTTGAGAATGCACGAATAGGTAAGACGTAAATTATTTCTTTGTGATTGTGTATTTAAAAAAATGCCTTGGCTCTTTATGATAAAAAAAATATATAAAAAGAAGTAACTTATAGTATACTTTATTTATTTCACATAGAAACTACAATTATAATTATAAATGCGAAATATTACAGGCCTATAAATGTTTAACATAAAAAAAGGAAACAAAAAAAAAACATTATTATTACTAAAATTGAGTTATATTTAAGTAATAGAAAAATTAGGAAAAAAAATAGTACAAGTTGACCGATTTTAAAATTTTATCAACTTCGCGGCTCTTAATTTCAGGATGTGACTACTGAAATCATTTTCTGTACAATAAGTGAAAAGAAAATATTGAAAAATGAAGTATTTAATTAATTTTGAATCCAGATAAAATGTAGTGAACATTAAAGCTACGATAGGAAATATACAATTTATTATCTTGTTGTTTTGCTGTCCTGAAATCAATACCTCGACTATTGTCCTGCCATCTAGCGTCAATGTCTAAAACTTATTTCTCTCAGAAGCTTCATTCATTTTAATTTCTTTTTTAGGGACCATTTATAAATGATATCAATATTTTCAATCCTCACAAAATGTTTACATGTCAAGCTATATAACGTAAACACATACAATTATATTTATATTACATAACAGTTTAGACGCGTTATAGAACAATTTATTTTTAAGCTTTAAGTATGTGCGTTAATGATCTTTGTTAGAATAACAACAATTAAAGTTATATTCGTACTTATTTTGGTGAAAAATAAGAAGAAAAAAATATGTAACCTAATTGTAAAAAATATTTAATCCACTGATTTTAAATGTTTCAATTATAACTAAAATGTGTGAAGTCACACTCCTTGGTACCCCCTCTCTCTCACTCATTATATCTCCCCCCCCCCTCCTTTCCAAGCTTGACATCATTCATGGACGGTCGCTGGTGTATGAGACTCATTTAAAAACTGCACATTTTACCATCTTAATATATTTATAGGCAGAGCCGGATTAAGCACATGCGGGACCCTAGGCCATTCAAATTTTTGGGGCCCTTAGATTACATTTTTTTTTATATTTTTTTTTTCGTATATTTTTTATTTATTCAAATATAAATGTATTTATATATCTTTTCATTTAAGAAAGCAAATTTAAAATAAAAATGAATAATAATAAATTAAATTTTACTTTATTTTGTTAAATTATAAATAAAAAAACTTCTTAATTTTTAAAAAAAAAATTTGAAAAATATTTTTTAAGGGGGGCTCTAATCATTGGGGGCCCCAGGCCGTGGCCTACTAGCCCTGTTCATAGGTAAACCCTATGCTAGGGACTGATAGGGTAATCAATCACGTATTTTTGAACCTAATTCAGTGCCGTTTAATGCGATAACAGCATTGGTACTTGAAGGTTTCGATTCCAATAAATAGCTAATTACACTAACCCAATATCAGGTGCTTCACGTCACTTGATTGTATTGTCAGTAAAATGCGACTCCACTTGACTCAGATGAGGATGCTCGAATAAAAGAAACTGCTGCACGTGAAATACCTGGCATCTTTGAACGCTCTGTCCAGCATGTAGTGAACGCAATTTTGAACAGTTATCACAAACATTACATTTGTCAACGAAACTTTCTTTCAATAAACACTTTCATCTCTTATTTTTTGTATTACGAGTCACTTGCACATACATTCCTATACAATAAATGATTGTTACAGTACCTACCCTCAAAGTTTGTACCCTGTATCACTTAACTAAAGACAAAAAATGTTAACTTTTACGGCATAGCAATTTTAAAATGTAATATTACTTCTCCCATAGTATTATTATTAGTATAAAAAAAATGGATTAAATAATACAAATTTTGAATGAATGATTTTATTTTAGGATATCAGTGGCATAAAACTAGTACCAGACTCCAGGACAGGTGTATGTATAATTAATATAGACCAGTACGGAGAGTGTCTCTATGTTATAGGTGATATGGATATCCACGACCGCATAACAAGGGATCTAGTAAGTTGTCGTCATTTACAACTCACTGTCATTGACATCGTTATAGTGTCATTTTTAATTATTTTGCCATATGTCATCGTTTAAAAAATAGGTAAGGTGTTCCGTAAAACCCGCCCTTAACTTAGTTTATTAAACTGCTTTCCAGAAATGTGGTCAAACATTATTCATAATAAGGGTCGCAAGTTAATATTCAAGCGAGAAAAATTCCAAGAAATACTGTCGTAATCTTGAAGGAGAAAAAAATAATAAATTGAAGGGTGATTATTAGAAACGCCATCTAAGTTCATTGGGCAATCGAACTGGTTTAATTGTTTTCCATTCTGCCTTTATCATTAGTGATTTGATATTAATAACGCTTTTATCTCGCTCTAATATCATTTTGTGACCCTTAAATGTAAACAAGGATTAAAAAGAAAAAAAAGAAAAGAAACATATGTAGAGAGCAGACGCATTATGGAACAACCTATATATAGCTTAAGTATACTTATGAACATAAATATGTATACACTATTGGTTCCTGTAATTGAAGAAAAACATATGCATTGTGAAAACACTGAGATTGTTGAGTCTGAAAACATTTTAAAGTGGAGAACATTCTGGTTAAGTTGTTGATAAGTGTCTTTCAAACAGCATTTTAAAACTGAATTTCAATTCACTTAGAAGTTAACTAATATATTCTTCCATTCGAACCCTAAATCATGAAACAGAGTATAAAAGTAAAAAACGTCAATTGATGTGTTATTCTATTAGACTCCTAAATTTTAAAAATGTGACGTTTTCTAAATACAGTAATTATAATGGTCACTAATGAAAACTGTATTATGTATTCTTCATAGTTCGTAGATTGGGATAATAAGGAAAAGTAGAGCCAGTAAAAAAAAAAATAATAACAACATAGTAGATAAACATGGACAATGCGTTAAAAATAAAACACGGACTACTTTGAATCTTCTTCTTGGGCACTACAGCCTATGACAGGCCAAGGCCGTCCCAATAAGTTTTTGCCATCTTGATCTATTCTGTACCATGGCCGTCCAGTTAGTTATTCCTATTATATTTAGGTCCCTCTCAACTGCGTTCAGCCACCTAGTCGGTGGACGACCCCTTTTTCTTGTACCTTCAGGTTTTCAAAAAAGTTAACTTTTTTTGCGGGGTTTTGGTAATTAAAGGTGTCTCAACCATCGAATGCGATTGGCCTTAATAACATGAACTGGGTGTTTATACTTTTTATATAACTCATGATTGTAAAGGGTGAGCCAATTGTTATTCTCATAGACTGCGCCAAAAATTCTTCCAAGTATCCCTCTCTCAAAAATCAGCAATTTGTTCTCCTCTTTTTTATGAAGAGTCCTGCACAGGAGGAGTGTTTTTGTATATATGTTAATTTTTGTATTTTGTTTAAGAAATTTACTTGATGGTTCGAGGAGGTGATCTCAAATGTGCTAATCAAATCATAAGAATTTTTTAAAATTCGGTTTTTTTCAGGAACTATTTAACCGATTTCGCTCAAATTTGTATTATGCCACATAAAATTACATACTTTTAAATGATGTAAAAAATTTGTGTATCTTACAATTCAAAATTTATATGTAAAATAACAAATATTTACTAAAATTTATTTTTTTGTTGTATGGAATTATCTTGGATAAACGAGTTTTATAATTATGTGCAAATATTTTTTAATTCGATTAAAAATTTCTCGAGATATGGCGAAATAAGCTGAGAGTAAAATGAACATTAAAAGGGGTTCAAACTTTAGATCGCTCTCCTGGCCAAACTACGAATACTGCCCCAATATTTTGAGGGCCAGAAAACCGAATTCGTCGAAAAAAAAATATGTTTATTCAGAAAAAATAAGTTTTGTATCTGATTTCGCAACTTAAAATATCGTCTGCATTAATTAATTAGCATCTTTAAGGGTCACCCCTTGATCCATTAAGATCGAGTACTAGAACGAAGATCTGATCATTAGAGCAAAAGTTATTCAGGGTGGTCCTTTTTTTTTCTTCCTTCTTCTTTTA
Source organism: Parasteatoda tepidariorum (assembly GCF_982258835.1). Taxonomy (NCBI): domain Eukaryota; kingdom Metazoa; phylum Arthropoda; class Arachnida; order Araneae; family Theridiidae; genus Parasteatoda; species Parasteatoda tepidariorum. The sequence goes on from NC_141762.1 coordinate 1,516,800, forward strand.
AGAGCACTATACATTTATTTATTTAGTAAACCGATAATAGATCGTAGAAGAATTTACAAGTCAATAAATATAAAAAGCATATTTAACGCATAAGTACAAAAGGCAAAATTATACTTTTTTTTTAATGCATAAGTCAAGAGATAACATAGTATCATAATTAAAAGTAATCTTAGAGTTCCTGTTAATTGACCAAATAAAAATGTTCAATTAGCATTGTATAAAATATAGAAAGGTATTTTATTTTCATAAAAAAGAGCATCATAAAGAAATACTGTTTCGAATATATATCTCTTTGCTGATATTGCATTCAATGAAAAAAAAAATAATAATAATACACGAATTTTGAAAAATCGTTTCTTATCATTATTTTAAAATGTTTACGAATTGTTCTAATTGTAATTTTGTTTTCAAAGTTCTTAATAAAGCAGCAATAATTTAAACTACAGGTTGAGGAACACAAAGAAGTAATCAGTAAAGCACCTTTACTTATTATGGATGGGAACATTCCACTAGAAACAATGGACTACTTACTGAAGATGTGTGGGGAAAACAATGTGCCAAGTAAGTCTTGTTGCTTCCATTCAAACTTTATTTAATAAATTTCATGTAACGATACCGAACACTACTTTTATAAGTTATGAGCCAGTTAAATAGTGGTTTTTAATTCATAAAAGCTATTTCAAAATAACGTGTTCAAAAAAAATTATCATATAATAGCATTTTTTAAATTTTTTTATTTATTTATTTCCTTTAAACATTTTGTTTTAAACTAAACATTTAAAGATTAAGTTTTGAAAAAACACTCAACAAACAACATTTTTGAATGTTTAAAATAAGAAAGTCAGCAACAATACACAATTTAGAATAGAAATGGTACAGTTCCCAGTAAGACACTGAAGTCAGTGAGCAGAGAGGTGACCACTCTGAGAACCGTGAGAGTGATGCACCGGTATTCTGTTCTACCGTAACGTGCTCGACTTTCACATGCAGTTTGTTAAACTACCAAAGGGGTGAAGACGTATCTTCAGCAGAGGATGTCATCGGATCATCTTCAGAAATGTTTCTCAGACCGTCTGCAACAGCCCATTGCGCAGCTCCAGTGTGACATTAAACTACTACTACTTAAAAAAAAGTTCCTATCTAATATTAGTACTTTAATTCTTACATTTTGTCTCTCAAGTAAATAATGAAGATTATGCAATAATAAGTTTCTTTAAATGAAGGGTTATATTCATTGTGTTTCATTGAGTACATTATACGTTTTCATCAGTACATTATATGTTTTTCAAGATGTTGGGTCATGTAAAAGTTTATGTATTGTATACACTTAGCCCTGATTTATAAATAGTAAATAACAGCAGGGTTATATTCATTTGAGTACTTTATACTTTTTCATTGTGTTTCATTGAGTTCATTATATGTTTTCATCAGTACATTATACGTTTTTCAAGATGTTGGGTCATGTAAAAGTTTATGCATTGTATACACTTAGCCCTGATTTATAAATAGTAAATAGCAACAGGGTTATATTCATTTGAGTACAGTTATATTCATTTGAGTACATTATACTTTTTCATTGTGTTTCATTGAGTACATTATACGTTTTCATCAGTATACGTTTCTATACGTTTTTCAAGATGTTGGGTCAGATAAAAGTTTATGTATTGTATACACTTAGCCCTGATTTATAAATAGTAAATAGCAACAGAGTTATATTCATTTGAGTACAGTTATATTCATTTGAGTACATTATACTTTTTCATTGTGTTTCATTGAGTACATTATAAGTTTTCATCAGTATACGTTTCTATATGTTTTTCAAGATGTTGGGTCAAATAAAAGTTTATTTATTGTATACATAAACTGATTTATAATAGTAAATAGCTACATCTACATCTAATAAAAATAATGAATCTGTATATGTGTCTTTACAAGTCAATTTACAAGCAACAAATGAATACTGAATTTTTGACACTCTTATATGTTTCCTTTCTGCTGTTGCAAAAGGTGGGGTTTGTAAATTTGATTCTGGCAAATCACAAAACAACTGGCATACGCAGCAAGGTGCACTTTAAATCTGATGTGACTGAAAGTCATTTCCTCGGCTGTGATACAGAAATTTGGAGAGAGGGGTACCAGCATTGTCTGATGGGGGTCAAAATTACAGGGCATTTTGGCCATGGCTGTTAAAAGTCTTAGAAAATAGGTGCTTGGCAATGGTGGGATGCATGTAGTCTGTTCCATTATTAAACAGAGAAATAAAATGAAGGAACAAAGCCAGCTCACAACTCAAAACAATTATATTTTTTATAATTAACATTATTTTCTAAAACTTGTTACGACTTTTTTTTTAAAACTTTTATCTTTAAACTAAGTTTAATTAAACAGATTTGTAAGACTATTCAAAACACTTTGAATATCAAAGAACAGGTTAGCCTAAAACAGATTTCATTTCTTAAATAATAATTTTGCTAAAAAAACATTTATAAATAAGCCTTTAATCACATCAAGTACAAATAAATGGACAATTCGATAAACATGTTATAACAATTTTCTTGGAACTATAAAAATATTTATTCATAATCTCAAACGTTCTTACAAGATAGACTACTTGAACCAAACCAAAATGTTATATACAAACACATATTTAACAAACTAGCATAGCTGCCAAAATGAAAAGGTAAAAAATCCAATAGATTTTACTAAATAATATAAATTGCCAGCAAACTCTTGCATAATATCTAAAATATTTAAAGACACAAGGAATTCAACCGACAATAAAATTGGGAAAAATATTTTAACATTAATAAACGTCGCAAATATTTTCGAATTATAACTGACATTAAATAAATCTGAACATACAATGTTTTTTATTATGTTTATATTTTTTAACTCATTTTAAATAACAATGTTCATTTCATTTTAGATATTTAATTAAGATTAAGTTTTTTAACAAACTATGAATAAAATAATAAATATTTGTTAATTAATTCCAAGTAAGTATTAATGTAAAACTTAATATAGTTTTAAAAAGAATATCAATTTATCGTTAATTATTTTTTATTCATTAACTGCTACCAATTTTTTTTATTAATTACTTGGCTTTTTTAACAATTTTAAAATAAAGATTTCTGAAAACGTCGGAATATTAAAAAAAGAAAGAAAAATTTATTATCATAAATGGATGATTTTATTATTTAGTAGTAATACTTATTAAAATACTCAAGCAAGCAATAAACTGAGTAAAATATATTCCTGAGCGATTTTTCCCCAGAAACTTTTGAAATTTTTTAATGTATACAAAAATCATAAGAATTTTTTTTATTAAAAGCTAGGATAAAATCTAGTAAAATAGACAGCTATGAACTAGTGTTTAACAAACAGTCAAAATAAAAATGAAAATCAACCAAATGAATAAATGCAATAGTTCTTTCAAAAATAGCTTAAAATACATTATGATAATTTTTAAAAAAAATTTTAAAACACAAAAATATTTTTTTATTTTGATATTATTCTATTACTTTTATTTTTGACTTTTCATTTTGTGGTTAATCTTTTATTTTTACTCATAACTATTATTCTTCTTAATTTAATATAAAAAATAATTCTGATACATTTAAAAAAATAACAAATCATGTTTTTTCAAAGATTCATTGCATATAATATTTACATAACATGTTAACTCTATAAGAATATAAGCCAGACATCAGCCATCTGATTACTTTGTGAGTGTTTTGTGTATCTTTTTAATTATAATTTTCTATTAGCATAGTTGAATAAACTATTTTGATTGTGTTGCAATAGTATCGCTTCAGCAAATCATAGTTTATTAATTTTTAAGATATTATAAGCATTTATCAGTTATTAAAAGGTTTTGATAAAAAAAAAATTAAAATTTTTGTCTAAAAGTTTCTGCATTTTATAAACCAATTTCCTCTTTTCGTTAGACAAAACCAAAAAAAAAGCATTTAATCAAAAAGAAAATCAGTGCATAAATAAAAAAAGAAAAATATTTTTAACAAGAAATAGGTTTTAAATTTAAGCTATTCAATATCTTGATAAATTTTGTTTTAAATTGTAAATTTATGATTATAAAATAACAAGTTACTTGACAACACAATTTTGAAAATGATTTCATGCATGGTAAATACTACTGCCCAGAAAAAAAAAAGGAAAAAGAAAGAAAGAAAAGAAACTTCACATGTTTTACTTTTAAAAACATAAAAATGTTTGCAAAGTTTTCTTTATTTTATTACTTATTTAATAAAAAAAAAACTTATATTAAAAATATATTGTGGCTACAATTAACTTTTTATTATAATGAAAAAATTTATTATTTTTGAAGATAATATTTTGTTTTTGTTTTCTGAAAAATTTAGTTTTTTTAGTTTTCTGAAAAATTTAGTTACTAAGCCTTTGTATGCATTTAATAACATAAAAAATTATAGTATTTCAAATATATCTGGAAAAATTCAATTAAAAACTGGAAAATCTAGATCTTAATCCAAACAATGAAAATAAAAACAATCACAAATTTTTGATAGAAAGCCATTTTAAAAATTTAATAATTTTCTTCAAGTGGGTATACATAGAAAAACTAAAGATGATTCTTACATGTGGTGCCCAATATTCAAAAAATAACTTAAAGTAGCCAGTTTGTTCTGGTTATAACCATTACTTAAAATTCTAAACACTTAACCCAGAAAGAAATAATATATTAGGCCCTAAATTAACCTAATGTTGTAAATTATAATTGAAAATATCTCATGCCGAAAAACTAGTTTGACAATAAAATTAAAAAGATTATTATATATTATAGCCTATAAGAAGGTATACAAAAATCGTGGCAGATAATTATTAAAAAGATCAACAAATTAATCTATTTGACGATTTATTAAGACCGAAATGAATAATATGCAATTTAATTTTGCCTTGACTTCACAGCTTTACATATTAAATTGCTTTCAAAGACATATTTTATGCTGTTTTGAAACAAATGAAAGCTTAATCAGACTAATGCCACCATATAATAAGTGGAATGGCACTTGCATGTTAGATGCCACATATAATATGGTGATGAAAATTATTTCGTTATTTTTGTCACTCTTATTATTGTCTTATTTACAGTTAATTTAATTATAATTAATTATGATAATTACATCTGTAGGGAAGTAAACTTGAAACACTTCCGGACCATTAAGGGTTAATGTAAGTAAAACATATCATTGTATATCATACAGAACCCTAACCTAAAGTAAATAGAAAAGTATCGAACACTAAAGCAAAATTAATTTATAATTTAAAAATAAATCTAACATGTTTACTAATAAATCACATGCATGTATGTTCATCTTTTTTTTACCGCCATAATACATAAACCCTGGCAAAATTTATTACTATATGACTATAAAATCAAGCCAATATTTACAGTCTCTTTATAAAGGCTAGATTAGGCTTCACCGGTTACTAATAGCACTCATATAGTGCTTTATTCAACTAATTGGAAGGAACCTCATGGTAAATTGGGTATATCTCATTTAAATTTCATGAATTACATACTATGATGAAAATGTTATAAAAAATATATCAGCAGCCACTGATTAGTTGAGAAGATTTCAAATTCTGTAAGAAACAGGTATGTGATACAGTATGTTGTTCCTGTAGAGATTTCTCCTCATTCTGAACACATGAACCAGAAGACATCCAGCCGCAGTGCACAGCAGTATGGCAGATAATACGACAAAACCATAGCCCCACGAGAGTGAGTTGGACTTGGGAAACTGAATCCACGACCGCTCAAAACTCATAGCTCCAAACACGCAAGCTCCGAGGAATGCAAGAAGAGCTAAAAGATTAAAAGAAAGTCTCCAATCATCAAAACAGGAGATTTTATGCTCATCCAATGTGTCACCTAATTTAACACTTTATAGGGGCACTTTTCCCAACCAATGTTAATATATTTTTGGGGTTAAGATTGATCTATAAAAAGAAATTCGTTTAGCTGATTAAGTAATATTTATTAATTTGATTTTTAAGACAAATTTTTTTTTTTTTTTTTGGTGGGAAGGTACATGGAGATTTTTGAAATTTTACTCACCTTAAAGAATTGGCCATAAACTATACTTACAACCAAATTTAATAAAATTCTGTGTTTAATAAAATTATCCCCACATGGGTAACCTTCAGACGAGATGTGAACACGCCTACTTCAATGGATAGTCTACATTGAATAGTTGACTTGCTATTTGTGACTGTGTCATCGTACTACTCGCGCTTTTACTTCTCAGTCTCATTTATGCACAACAGGATTCTGCACACACTTGACTGCTAATAGGATAAACCACACAGAGAACCGTGAACTTAATACAGCTCTCACCACAAGCACTCGAAATTCTATCCCTGATAAAATTCTGGTGGGGAAGTATTGTGGGGTAACTACCACTACAATTTTTAAATATCAATACACTAGTATATAAGACATGCTAACTCGATTCTATCTCGGGGTACCTATCGATAGACGAAGGTCGACAGAGTCGATAACTACTATCCCCACAAAATCAAAAAACTAAATGAGAAATAATCAAATCAATTAACACATGACACACAAGAAGAAAAGAAACTCCCTGCACTAACATTTACTGATACCCATATTTATAGGAAAAAAACACTGCTTTTTTTTGTATTTTTTGAAGTCATTAACAGAAGGCAGCACAAATCATAGGTCAGAAAATAACTTACCATCAACATTTAAAAATGAATGAAATTGGTGAGTATACTTCCCACGGCTTTATGAAGGGTTAAAATACTAGGGGAACTGAAAAGTAATGTCGTTTCGGCACATTAAATATCCGTTAGTCTTAAAAACCAATTCATTTTCGATCCTTCATTGAAAGGTTGTTGCTAACGAGGGTGAATAACGAGGATTAAAAATAAAATCTTGATAACAAACATCAAATGCCACAAATCTCATTATATTATTGCCCAGCTATGTTTAGAGAACAAAAAAATTTTAAAAAAAAATTTGAGAGCCTTATTCATCAAAACAGCAGACTTATTATGCATTTTAACACAATTTAAAACTAATTTGAAAGCATTCATAATATTGATTACTACAATACAATTAATGTTGCAATTAACATTATGATTAATGTTATTTATGTTTTGTGAATGGAATGAAAATAATGCAAAACGTATTAATATAAATTTAAAGAAATACAAGGATGCCTAAATTGAGAAAACGAATATATATATGTATACAGTGAAACCTCGATTAAGCAGACATTCTAGGGACTGAAAAATGTCCCTTTATGAGAGTTGTCCGTTTACAGGAAGGGTATCCTAATAACGAAGTTTAACACCGTAAATTGGTTTTAGAATATTTTTAAAGATATAGAAATAATTAAATAATCTACAATAACTATCTACAAGGATAATTATTTAAACTTTAAAAAATATTTTTTCAATAAAAAAAATATATAAAAAAGTTTGATATAAATACATAATACTAGATGTAGCTACAGATAAATTAATATCACTTTCCTATTAACACAGATATTCAAGTTAGGCATATGATACCGAATAAGAGCTTTTAGTCCTCAGTCAGTTACAATTATCAGGTTTACATCTCCTAAGACCTACCTATCACTTGATAAAAAAACGTGGCTAATACCTCCTTTAAATTAAACCTCCCACGATTCACAGAAGAAAAAAAAGCAATGCATACCTGTAAATCATGAGGACTTATGGAGTTCATTATTCACAATTGATCATCTATCAAGTGTCTGAATAAATGTTTCATTTATATGAACACCTCAAAGATTATACTTCTGTTCTCTTTTTTTTTTACCCCAGGAGTGTTAAATAAGTCTTCAAATTTATAAAAAAAATTAAAGAAATTTTCATGGGGGATGAAGTATTGAGAGCATTTATGACCTTATTTCAATGTGAGGGGTCTCATAACCTGTGTCCTTCAGATAAAAGATCAAAAGATGCCACTGTCCGAATTATTTCACAAGAGCAGTATCATTTTCTTTCCTTTCTTTGCAAAGATAAGGAAAGGTGAAAGGAGAAAGAGTGATTCTTTAGTAGTGAAATAACAATATTTTTAGTTATGGATAAGGCAAAAAATTGTACATCCTTTAAAATGGTGAAAAGGTGCATTTTTTCCATCTTGCAATTTCAAGCAGAAATAGCTTCTTTTTTTTTGAGAAAAAAATTTAGAAAAAGTAGTGTCTGGTTTGAAGAGATAGAAAATTACATTTCAGGGCAAAATTGACTGTCCGCATCCGCTTAAGGGAGTGTCCATTTTGCAGAGAATGTACATAATGGTTTATTCATAGAAGATTTCTGGGGAATTAAAAATATGTCCGTATTGAGAGGCGCCGGTTTTGAAGGAGTGTCGATGACAGGAGGTTTCACTGTATATATATAACGAATATACAGGTATATGTACAACTGATCACTTCAGAGATAAAACAGATTTTTTTTTACTGTGCATAATTAAGAATTGTATCTAGGTGTACATAGATTATCAATTATGCCATGAATTATATAACATAATTACGCATATATTAATTGGTAATGCAATTTGTATAGCAATTATTATCTAAACAATTTCTCTCTCTTTTCTTTTGGTTAAACAAGGTGAAAAATAAACTTTGCGAAAATCTCTGGTAATTTTATGGCAACTTTTTATGTTACTTTCAACTTCAACAAAAAAGAATTGAACTTAAAAAATTAAAATTTAGTGGAATAAATATTTTTTTTTCTATTTCTCTTAGAAACAAAAAATTTATAGGCATTCTAAAAACCAAAAAGTAAAAAAAAATTGCAAAATGAGAACTGAAAATAGCTATAACTATTGAAGAAATTAAAATTTTGAAAGAAAAATAACTCAAGAGTTTCACTCAGAAATGAAAATAGCCATTTTAAATCTGTAGTTAAATTTTTCTCTTAAGTACACTGCAGTAGCATTTTTCTCTTTTGTTACATGGACTTTTTTTATAACAAGTTTATCAGTTAATAAATCTCTAACTAACAATTGAATAACAAAATTTTTTATTCCAACAGAAAGTATGATTTGTATTCTTTTTAGTACACATGCATATTTAAAATTTTATAGTTAGGTGCAGCAAAATAAAATGCGACACAAAGTTGAATTTTTAATATAGAGAAAAAAAAATTCTAGAGATAAACGAAATAAAGGTCAAAAAAATTTTTTTACATCAACATATTTTTGATATTGACATATATTGTAACATTATGCATTTAAAACATTTGCTTTCCATACCTTTTCTTAATAATTTTTATCAGTAAATAATATATAATAGTCACTCAGTAAGATTTGTACAGTTGCCTTAAAAAAGATTTAAAAATATATTTCATCTAGTTCAAAAAAAAAAAAAAATCTTAAAAATAAAGGGAAAGGTACAAAAAATACATTTTCCTTATCAACACATGTTGACTGCTAATAAATGCACAGATGGATTTCAACAGAAGTGCTTTGACACTTTATAAAAGTGGGATTCATTTAATTAACATATTTTAAGTTTAAAATGTTAGGATATGTAATATTGACATTTCTTTACTACCCTGTCTCTTTTTGGCTAATCTGTTAGGAAAAAAACCTCCGCAAATGCGTTAAAAGTGCAAGAATGCAATGGGCAAGTTAAAAACCTACTATCCTTAGTGTGACAAGAATGGGGTGGTCGATAAATGATGCCATGCTTGGTGGGGAGGCATAACAAGAAGTGTGACATTTGATTGCACATTTTGATTGAAAAAAATATATTATTTTCATTTTATATTATTGCTTTTCATTATTTGTTTTATATCTTCTTTATAAAAAAAAGTACACATCTAATCATTATTACCATTTATGCTCACATGTGTCATTAAAAACCTTAAAGTTTAAAAAAAATTTTGTTTTTAACTCTTGTTTTAAAAAAGTTTAAACTTAAAATATCATTTGCACTAATGAATTAGCATTTAAGGTCAGCCCCTGAAACCATTAAGTTTTAGCCCTAGTAAATGAAAAACATACATGGATCAAAAGTTATTCAGAATGTTAAATTTTTTTTTTTAAATAATTAAAAAAAAAATCTACGTATAAATAAATCTTGGCTACTGTAATTTTTATTAGTGCTTTGCTTTACGGTTTAATAAACTTAAATTTTTAAACATTTGATAATACATAATTCTTAAGGTTGGCATTTTGTCCAGAAGAAAGCTATTTCTCCTTGGATACTAAAAAAAATTTTAAAATAAATAGCTTAAATTTAAACAAGTTAAATTTAATTAGGAAGCTTTAAGTTTAAAGATCTACTTTAAAAAAAAAAATAATTATCATTTTCATATTATTTATTTGAGTATTTGTGTTTAACTGTCTTTGATAATAAAAATTAGTATGCTGTTTGTAATTGTGAATATGTTTAATGTGTCAATTTAATAGTATATATTAAAAAAAATTATAATGATATTCTAAAGCTCCTTATATAATTATAAAATTAAACTTTACTATACTCAGTTACATTAAATATTGAAAAATTAATTAGTTAAATATATAACAATATTAAATTACAGTAATATTATTTCAATTTTCAAAGAAATTCATTACATTTATTTTTCGTTTCCATTGTTGCTTTTTAGCTATTTAAAAAGTATAGAATATATAGTCTGGGAATTAATACTACAACTTAAACTAGACTGTAATAATAAATTGTTTAAAAACATATTGAATACTTGATATTCATTTTTTAAAAAGCAGTTTCTACCACCTGCGTTAGAAGAAACTGTTTCTTCCGGGTCCATTTTTTCCACTGTGGAAGAAACTTCCTATTCCTGATAGTTACTAAATATATTAATAAATATCCGCAGAAACTATTTACTATGTCAAGAAACATTTTAGACAAGAAAAAACAGAAATCTGTATAAAAATATGCAAAGAGCATAGAATGTTTTTTAATCAAACAAGACATAGAATAAATTGAATCCATACCACTGATGAATACTTTACTGTGGAAACATAAACAAGGAATTTAAATACTATCAAGAATGAAATATTAATAGTAAATCATGCTTTTTAAAAGTAGATATATCTCACCAGAAAGAGCTTCCAAAACAAACACAAATGCTGACACAAATATTTTGATCTCCCTTTCAACTTGCAATGTCATATATGCCAGCAAACATATGCTTAGAGCTGACAACAAAGTAGCACATGTTGTCAAACACTGAACTAAAACAAACCATCCTAAAAAGCACAATAAACTTGTCAGGATCAGCAAATATATAACAGAAAAATTTTCATTACAAAGAACTATTTATCAAATTATTCAAACATAAATTTAAAACAATTAATAGTAAAATGCTTAACACTAAAATAGATAAACACTAATTTTTAATAGTAAAATATGTAAAAGGTTAGTAAAAATAAGTAAATGGATTGAAATAAATAATTAATTTAAATAAATTGAACTAATATTTGAAATATTGAAATAAATAATAGAAAAAGGTTAACTAATTAAATTGTTTTGTTTCTTAATAAATACATGTTTCACATTTAAATGTCAGTTTTTTGTGCGGTCATACCTTGATGCATTCTTTTTTAATAACACAATTTCAGTTACATAGTTTGTACTACATGATATAAATCTTAACGCTTCATTTTATAAAAACTCTTATTGATAAAGAGTTTTGCTAATCACCATTCTATTCCTATAAAAAATAAATAAACCTAATCCTAATTTTATAAAAACTGTCTTATTTTATCTAAAAAATATTTTTAATATAGCTAAGGACAAAAATAAAGTATAATAATCAACAAAAAATTTAAGTTTGGTTTCAAAAACACAGGAAAGAACATTGAGGTATTTTATGTGTTACAAAATCATACTGCTTTTTTTTTCTATGCCTTGCCAAATTTGAAAAAAAAAAAATATTTAAAATTCAATTATTTAAAACATGAAGTAGCATAGATAATTTGTTATAAACAAAATTTTTTAGAAATATTTGTTATTGCAATACAAAGTTTGAAAACAAATTTAATTACATTCTTGTTCGGCATTTATAATTTTTAGAAATGATACATTTATTTAGCAGCATTTATATTTCTAAAACAAGATTTTTATGTGTTTGTTAGTGAAATATATACTAACTTTAGAACTATACCCACTTTACCCCACTATGGGGTAAAGTAGGTAAATCAAAACATTTACTACTTTAATTTTAGAAAACAATCATACAAAATAGATAAGTTACGCTTCATATTTAATCAATATGAATCCAATGTATATAAAATGCATCAAAATTTTCAGTAAAATAAATTTAATGGTTTGGTTTTACAGCCTTCATTAAAAAAAACTTGCTTTTTTTACCCACTTTACCCCACTTTTCTAGTGGGAATTGACTTCATTTTCATTTTAATGAAATTATCTATTAAAAATAACATTATACAAAACCATACATAACAATTTACTAATAAAAAGAAAACCATCTTTCAAACCTGGTTGTAATAAATTCCGAATAGTTTCAGACCGATGACCATGGAATGAATAACAGCCATCAAATATACTATCAAACTTCAAAGATGGATGACGATACTCTTTAAAGCAAACATTCCACAAACCCAATCGAACGAAATTAGAACCAGAATCAGGATTCGATACAAGCCAGTATGGACTTGATAATGCAATTATTAGTGTTAAACAACCTAAAATTGCAAATGCAAAAGCTCCAACACTGTAGGGTGATTTGCAATTAAATAATTTGAATCTCATTATTTTTTTAGTTAAGTAGCCATAAATTTATTTCTTGTAGCATAAAAACGATGAGATACGATGTTAAAATTGCTGAATTAGCATCCTGCATTACCTAACAGTCTTTTGTTTATCTTATTTTGACATTTAATGATACAAAATACGCATAAATCAAGTCAATGTTCAATGCGTTTCCCCAGTAGCTGTTTGTAAACTATTTACAACATACAGTGAACAGTGACTACTTTTTTAAACTGTAAAAACGTAATAAACTGATAGAACTGTGAGTACATTAAACAAAAAACGTACAAAGTAAGAGTATTGTTATCAACCAATACTTTGCTTTTAGCTTTTGTAGTTTTAGTATATCACTGTTTGCTTGATGCATAATGACGTCAAAATCTCGATCGTTACGCTCGGATAAGCCGGGAGAAGACCGGTTCCATGACTTGATTCTTCTTTTTCCTTTTCTTCTCAGCTGTATTTATGATATTTTCCCCCTTTCTTAATATTTTTCGAATTTAATTGTCACAAATATTTTTTAAAATTTTTACGACGATTTCTTTTATGCTGAATGTTGTTTTCTGATCCATATAGTTTACGGACTTAAAAGGTTTTTATCTATTTGAAAATCAAGACAGAAACTAGCGTATTTCCTTCTGCTATGACTCTCCACACACTAATGGGGAAAGATAGAGAGTTCTGCTGTACACCACCTGTATCGATAACCAATACTTTACTTTCCCACATTTAAAAGCATGTTATAAAATAAATGAAAATTACGAATAAAATTTTTCATTTGAAAGTCAGTAAATTGGACTTAAGAATTCGAATACAATTAATTTTAAGCAATTTGAATCATTGCCATTTGGATAATTTTTCAAAATAATTAATTTTTATGCGCTTTTAGACTTGGAGAGAACCATGCCTTTATGCTCACATGAATATGTTAAAGATAAAAATTAATTCAACAATATCCATATTTCGGGCCTGTCATCAGCCATGCTATGTATAAAATTTTCTATTCATCTGACTAGTAAGGGTTATTAGAGATGCAACGGATATCCGGTAGGCAGGATCTATCCGGCAGTAACATTTGGCTCGAAATAAAATATTGAGTGGAAATGTAAAAATGAAATATATATATATATATATATATATATATATATATATATATATATATATATATATATATATATATATATATATATATATATATATATATATATATATATATATATATATATATATATATATATATATATATATATATATATAATTCATCACAATGATGGTAGAAAATGTAATTTTAACATAAAATTCAATATTCTTTTCAAATATAATTTTTTTTTTATTCTTATATTGTTTATAAAATAAAGAAATTATACTTAAAATATGTATTAGGTTTTAGTTTTTATCTTGGTCACGCCTACAACATCTATGTTATACTAACCATTGATATAAATATTCTTAAAGTATGTTAGTATTTTGAAAGTTATGTAAGATAACATAGTATGTAGTATATAAAAATATGGTATACAATTACAACAGAATATATTTACTATACGGATATACATATTTATTATATTATAATTATATAATAGCCAACTTCTTCGATTTTTAAAATAAAATGAAATTGGCAATCTTATCAAATAAAAACATATACTAAATATTAACTAATAAATAAATAATTTCATTAAATTTTTTTTTCTAGTTTCACTTGATTTAAAAAATTGAGAAAAGATCTGAATGGTTGGCAGTTATATTAAAGACAAATATTAGAATAAAGTAATAATCGATCTGAGGAATTGTTTTATAAATACCAACAAAATACGAGATCATATGTGATAATTATTTACTCAATTTATAATTATTTTTTACATTTTTATTAATACAAACATTGCATGCAACTGCTTTTTAAAATTAATTTATATTGATCTAGTATTAAAATAATAATATTAATCCATGTAATTATGATTATACTTATTAATTAATACTGTGAATACATTGATTTGAAATAAAAAAGTAAATAAAAAAAATTTTTTAAACCAATTTATCATTTTTCAGAATCGATAAAATGTGATGCAAAAAAAGCAATTGTTCAGCATTTTTTGACAAAATTCTGTTTCTTCTTTGCTCATAAATGTTGCCTGCTTCAGAAAACAGGCTTCTCACTACCCACGTCAAAATTCATGCTGGTACTAGCAACAAAAATTTGCTAGTTTTTGCTATGTATTGCTAGGTCTGCTAGATTTTCATGCTAGTATATGCTTGCCAGCATCACATGCTAGATACCTAGCATACATCGTACTAACATGATAAGCTATGTACAAGCATCTCATGCTTATTAGCTGTTTAAGCTGGCTCCCTAGCATGGTAAGGTAGGTACCATAGCAAGCTATTATATGCTTTTTTATGCTTGCCAGCATCACATGCCAGATACCTAGCATACATCGTACTGGCATGATAAGCTATGTATAAGCATCTCATGCTTATTAGCTGTTTAAGCTGGCTCCCAAGCATGGTTAGGTAGGTACCTTAGCAAGCTATTATATGCTTTTTTATGCTTGCCAGCATCACATGCTAGATACCTAGCATACATCGTACTAGCATGATATGCTATGTAGAAGCATGTCATGCTTATAAGCTGTTTTAGCTGGCTCCCAAGCATGGAGAGGTAGATACCTTAACAAGCTATTATATGCTTTTTTTGCTTGCCAGCATCACATGCTAGATACCTAGCATTCATCGTAATAGCATGATATGCTATGTGCAAGCATCTCATGCTTATTAGCTGTTTAAGCTGGCTCCCAAGCATGGAAAGGTAGATATACCTTAACAATCTATTACATGCTTTTTTATACTTGACAGCTTAATGTGCTCTACAGACAGCTTAGGCAAAAACAGAATTTTTTATTTTTATCAAATCCTTAGACCTTGTTATATTTATTTAAAGTAGGTCCTTAGAACTTATTTAAATTTTATTATGAAGATTATAAAATTGTTATTATGGAGAGTAAATAAATACAAAATTTGTAAAATGTAAGAATAAAAAATGCAAAGCAGTTTGCTTCCTTATAAGGTCTCTTCCAGATGGTTAAGTGTTAAAAGTAAAAACCTTACAGACTTTATCTTTAGTTGGAAAAAGCGGTAAAAACTGTTCAACTTTGTTGTTATCATTCCAAAAATATTTTTTGTGTATTTATTAAGTCTCATATAAGGCAAAATTCATGCATGCTCATCAAAATTCAGACTGGTACCAGCAACAAAAATATGTTGATTTCAAACTCATGCTGGAATAGCAAAAATTCCTAGAAACGGATGGTATAATTCTCTTGCTGGAATAGCAAAAATTCCTAGCAACCGATGGTAGAATTCTCATGCTGGAATAGCACAGAAAACTAGCAAGTGATGACCGTGATTGTTGCTAGACTAGCAAGATATTCCAGAAACACAAGCTGGTATCTGTATGCTAGACAAGCAAATAAAGTGTACCAATACATACCATGACATACTAGTAATTTTGCTGGTACAAGCAAATATTTTTGCTAGATCATGCTGGTTTTTTTTTTCTTTTTCGCTGGTATATTGCATTTCAAGCTTGTCTAGCAAATAAATAGCAAAAATTTTAACCTGAATCTAACTTTAATACTAGTTCATTATCGCTGGTATACATAATGTATTTAAATTTGCTTCATTTAGAAATATTTTTGGGATTACATTCAAATTAAATATTGCATTCGCTATAATGTAACCAAAACATATTATTAACAAGGTTTTCTGGAAACATGAGGATGCTTAAGAACATAATAATGATATGGAATTTTTTTTTCTATTAATTTAGGTTTTCTAACCGAAATAGCCAGCATTTTCACATAGTTCTATTTGAGAAATATATAGCTTGACATTTCTAGCCAAATGAATTTCTTAGGCAGCAACAGAACAGGGCCCGTGACTTTTTACATTACATAGAATATCACGTTAAAAAAAATTTAGTCAATATTGCAGAAAAATATATTCCCTTAAGATTCTTTCATTCAAATTTATGTCCGACTTTAATTTGAAGTGATGTTTCTGAGGTACAGATCAAAATTAAATTAACTATTTTTTACGTGTAACGAGAAAAATAAAAACATAGTCCATCTTTATTACATATTGCAAAAATATTCATTTGCATATAGTGATGCTATGAAAATGAATTGAGCAAATATTTTTTTTTAATTTTACATAATGCCTTTTAATTGTGTAAAATGTGCATTTAATAAAAATTGTAAGTATTTTCAAAATGAACACACATAATTATTTCATGTATTAATTTTATTTATATAGTATTATTATTATCTGGGTTGGCTGTTCAAAGACGAATATAAAATAAAAATATAAAATTATAACATGACAAGCCTTAAGGCTTGTATCATATTATAATTTTATAATTTGTTTATACGTTTAATTCGTTACGTTTAATTGTTATAATTCGTTTATACGTTTAAATCACCATGTGACATACAACATCCAATTTATTTTTATAATGTAAGTCATAAATATTTGTAAAGACAATGGGCTACGTAACAAAAGAAAATTTAACCCACGTGGTTTTTCTTGCTTGGTCAATAGAGATATTCACGCTGCATGCGAAAAAACAACATTTGCCAATTTGATGGAAATTCAAACAAAACCTTATTAGTAAATTCTTCGTCGGAAAATATATTTCGCTAATCAGTTTCTTATTCTCATAACCAAAAACCATAAAAGAAAATATTTTTTATACAGTAGGAATGGTTCTTGAGATTTTCCACCTGTGTCAAGCATATATGTGTCACCTGTGTCAACTATATATAGTTGAGATAGTATTTCAACTCTATGGTGTCAATATGTTCCGCAGTTACTCTAAAATGAATATTGTGCTTTTTCGATTATTAAACTAGTTACCGTTTAAGGAATTTTGCAATTGAAAATAAAAACTAAATGAAAAACAATAAAAAACTTTCTCTCTCATCCTTTGGGATGTTTCCCAAACAGTCGCCAATAGCCCGAGGAGTAACTCTGGTGCTACGACTCTGACTGAATCATATTTTTATTTCCCATTTGGTTCTTTTCAAACTAGTTAATATAACTGTTGTGTTAACTTTATAACGAAAATAATATTTGAGGGGTCAATTCCATCTGGGGTCAGTTCCAAAGATGCGGTAAAGAATGAGTGCCTGTTTGAATTGCCATTGTGTCGTAAGAAACAGGGATGTCTTAACAGTTGGGCAAACAGGACAATGCCCAGGGGATCCCAAAATACTTTTTCAATAAAAAGATATTTCACTACCTGTTAAAAGTATTTGGTATCCAGAGATTGAGGGTGCTCCACGTGTTGGCAGGGTGTTTGCCCTGGGAGCCCCAAAAGTAGCTACGCTACTATTTAGAAACCCATAAAAATCACCCACAGCTCTCGTACAGCTTTAGAAATCAAATGCTCAATACCTTGAATTATGTAACGTTTAAAATAAATTTGAAAGACCTATTCATAATGTGCGTAGCTTGCTTTTCCGGCAAATCACACCGTAACATAAGAAAATTTCGTGAAAAAATTAGTTACTTATTTTTATTAGAAAGTAATTAAATTTTTATTAAAAATATGTCCTTTATTGTTCAATTTAATTAATTTTCGAGATCTTTGCAGTATCCAGTGTTAAGCTTGATCACTGTGATTTTAAAAGTTTAATTTAAGCTTTAATAAAATCTTCAATAAAAGCTTTTAAAAGCTTTAATAAAATCTTCATATTAGCCAGCATTTAATTAATGTGCAAGTACATAAAAAAAGAGAGAAAGAAAAACTGTTAGAACAATGTTGTCCTTATTTATTTTTTTTTTTTTTCTTCATAATTGTTGTCATTGTTACAATTCTGTCATTATTTTCGAAAGCAAATATCAAAAACTGTTTTTTTTAGTGAATGTAAAGTTAAGAAACAGTACATTTTTGCGATAACTAGATAAAAAAATATATATTTATTTATTATCTATATGCATTTTATTAAATATGTTTATATAGAGTTATTAAATATGTAGATTTATTTTAAAATATTTATTTATTATTACAAGGAACATAAAACCCTTAATTATATATAAATAATTGATAGAAAACAACTCGGAAATTAATACGAGATAGTTTAAAAAAGGAAAATAAATAAAAAAATTGATGTTTTTTTTAATTTTTTGATAAACTAAATAAATAACTGAATGTCATAATAAATTTGTTTCTTAATAAAATAATTAAAAAGTTGAAAATTTTATTCAATAAAACTATTTTTCATCGATTATATTTAGTTAATTGAGTTAATTTGTTTTTTCTATTTGTTGCTTTTCTCATAAATATTTATATGCAATATAAAAAGCGCATTCAAGTAATAACATAGAAAAAAAAGAAAAGAAAAAAATGTACATTTTAATAAAATTCTATAAAAATGTACATTTTAAGAAAATTCTATTAAAATGCGCTCTCTGAGACTAAATAGACTGAACGTTCTTTTACTCCCTTCAATTAGTGAATTTTTACTGAACTTTTTCAACTTTTGATCCGTAAAACTGGTGCGCTCTCTTCATGACTAAACTCGTTTGCACCTTGCTCCAATTGTTTACACACATGGCGGCGGCAGATTCATATGAATGAGGTGAGTTTTCTTTATGTTATTTATTATTATCACTATTATTTAAATGTACTTTATCTTTATTATTAATAGTTGATTTGAGTTTCATTTAAATAATGCGTGCGCATTTATTATCTATATTATAATGTTGTTATTAGCATTGAATTGCAATCATGTTAGGCTTAGCAGTCTATTTACATTTTGAATTCTTTTAAGAAAGATTCTGTTTAAGTCTTATTTTAGTTTACAGTAAAAATGTTGCATCTTAAATACTTATATTACCGTCCTAATTTTTTTGTGTGACGAAATTAGCTTTTAAATCATATTTAATTTCTCTAATTGTTTGCGTCATGTTGTATAATAGTTTTAGCATTTGAAGATAATGTTAAAGTAACGTTTGTATAATTTCTATTAAAATAATTTTTTATTTTAAAATTTATTTATTCGCAGTTATGATTAAGATTTTGGCTTGCTGTTGTCCTATTCTATTGAAATGTAATGTTAAAATAAATTCTTTTTGTAAAAAGAAGGAAAAAAAAATTAACTGTTTTATTTTATTTAAGATAATATTTTCTAATGGAAATATTGAGTAAACAAAACTTTTGAATTTTAATTTCAGAGTATTTAATAATGAACAATTTTGTGATTTACAATTAATAATTTGAACAATTTAATAATGAATCAAATTTGTAATTTAGAATTACCAAAAATATATTACAAATTAGAGTCTATCAATCTATCAATTATTTCAAATATTTATTTTTAACCTAACTATTTTTATTTGAATCTTTTTGAAAAACATGCTTGATTTGTCAATGGCATTTCCTTATTTTTAATAAAGTAAATACATTTAAAAAATAAAATTTAATAAATATGTAAGGACTAAAACATTTTAAAAATCATTAATTTTCTTGAGCATTGTTATATCAATGTAATCAATATTTTTTTTTAATTTTGTTATAGCTAACATAAGAAATGTTTAAATTGATTTATAATAAATTCACGAATTCACAGCCGGGATTTAAAAAATTATTTTGCAAAGTAAACAAAAAGAAAATGTAGGAAATTTTAAAAAATTTAAGTTGGTTGATTAAAATAAAATCACTATAACAAAAGGTGTTGTGAATTTATCTTCAGCTTTTTCATCTATAATTAGATTTATTTTTATTAGTGTAGGTATCTACTTCTATTTATTTTAATGCTGTTTCTTTTGCTCTATATTTGAAATATTATAGTGGTGCACAGCCTGCGACTAGTGAGCCAGATGTAGCCTGCTGACTGTTGATATGCAACAAGGGAAAGCTTCTAAACACAAGTAAATCTATGTTGTTTCTCAATTGCTTTTTCCATTGTTATTGCTCTGGAATTTCAAATGGTTTTAAAAAAGCAAATATTTTTATTGTGTTATTATGCAAATTTCAGTGATTACGCTTAGTTTTACCTTATTTTCCCCAATTTTTTATAAATTCAAATGGGGTTTTGACTGCTTTTAGACAGTTAAAACTACTATCGCTATGTGGTTATTAAAATCCTGATTACATTTAATACGATATTCAGACTCTTGAATTGTGCTTTTAGTTATAATAACCACTTCTATATGCTCTTTATTTGTGCTCTTTATTTTGTGTCTAACAATTAAAAGTATTTGATTTTCTGAAAACATATTATCAAGTTTACTGATAAAAAAATTACACTGAATTTACTGATCACAACTCGTAGAACATAAAAATTAGCATATATGCTGTCTACATGAGCAAATACATGTGTGGCTCTTAGTTAATCTACCTGCTGTATTTTCACTTTAAAAGGTGACATTCCTATATTATAATGAAAATATGGTGTATAAGGATTGTATTTTATAGGAATTAGTTGAAATGCTTTTTGCAAAATAAATCCATTCTCTTTTAAATAATACCGCTTTTTGTAATGAAGACGTAAATGAAGGATGAAAAAAAAAAAAACATATTTTTACAATGTTCGTAGTTCTAAAAAATTTTTACCACAATTTTTTTTCTATTATACTGTTATTTAGAAAATGCTATAATTTATTGCCGTCCGAGTATTAATGCAATTTTGCTTTATTAACACAGCAATATATTAACAAAAATTTCAAAGCTATGAATATCAGTGGATATTTGGAAAAACTTGTATTTGAATGCTTCATGAATTTTGAAATTGCTGATTTCTCTAAAAAAAATTTTATTTAAGTTGAGACTTAAACCAATGAACAATACTTTTAAATTTTAATACTTATTCTTTATGTGTTCATTTGCTCTAATCGTGACTTAACTTAGAGTAACTAACTTATGTTTTCTACCTAGCATTTCAGTTAGAAATATGTATATTCTCTCAGAATATACAATTCATATTAAATTTGGTTAATCACCCATTTTCCAATAACTATTTATAAAACTTATTTTTTTATGAATATTTATAACTTTAAATTTATAATGTGAATGTTTTATTTTGATTTAGAAAATCCATTGAAGAGGACATTACAGGAGCCAATAAACTGACAGCATGGACAGAAGGGTGTGAGAATTGGCAGGAAGTAAGTGAAGTACTTAAGTATTTAGTTTAAAATTGTATGTTAATCAAGGTTTTAAACACGCCATCTAGTGTTTGTGTTGGAGGGATGATTGTTTTTAATGAGGGGTTGCTTTGCTTAAGGAAACTTTAAACAAAATTATGTTGTGGAAAAAGAAAACTCCAAGAATTATTTCCCCCGTTTTTTTTCTTTCTGTAATTGATAGCAATAGGTCCTTTTCATTTGGACATTTTTTACTTAGTTTAAAATATATTTTTGCAAAAGATTCATATTCGAGATAATATGACTATAAAAAGTTAATTTAACAATAAAAATATAAATATGGGAAAAATTTGTTAAACATACTAAATTAAAAGAACTTTCTTTTTAAATATTTGGAGAGGCAAAATACATTTAATCTATTCCTTGCAACTTTGAAATATGGGAATTGTGATGGAACTCTCCTTCCACATGAATCTTTCCAAGCCAAATTGATAGATACTGAAGCATCAAAATTTTGATCCATCAGTAAAATTTAAGTTACCTGCAACAGGGGTCTGTCCAAACCGAATTTACTACCATTTAGCGGTACCTTCACAAATTCAACTTCAGGAAAAAATGGTCGTTTCACAAAGTATTTTTTCTTAAAATTTTATTATGTGTATCGTAGGAAACAATAAATCCATATTTTTATTATAATTGTGTGTTGATTTTTTAATATAATTTTTAATTTTCAAAAATTATGTCTAAATTTTCACAAAATAAGTATTGTTCAGAAAAAGCTTGACAGAGTACTGTACAAGTCATAATGGAGACATAGAATTGAAAATTCTGTTATCTTGAGTCTCAATTTTGATTTTTTTGGATCATTAAATGGTTATATGTATACTATATGCATATAACGATTGGGAAAAGGTACTAGTTTTTTTTATTTAAGTTTCATCTCTCTCTCTCTCCTTTTTTTTTTTTTTTTTTTTTTTTTTTGACTTCCCACAGTGGTGCGCAGTTATTTTTCAGGTCTAGTTATGGAATTGAAACAAAATTTGTGATGAAAAATTACTCCCATGGTATGACATCCTCTTAAAAACACAGTGTAGCATTAGATTAAATATAAAATGGAAAGACAAATGAATTTTAAATATTTTTTGTTAAAATATCTTAATGTAAAAAAAAAGCATTTTGAAAATATTAAAATAATTTAAAACAATGTTTGTATGACTTTGTAATTAAAAAAATTAAAATATCTAATTTAAACCAACTAACCTTAGTATATACTAAATCAAGTAATATTTATTTTTCTTTAAATTTTACTTTTATTTTGAGAGTTTATTACTCAATCCATTTTACAGAAAATCTTTTAGAAAAAAAAAAAAGGAATTAATAGGGTTACTCCTCCTAATAAATAAATATAGGGTTACTCCTTGTAAAATGGTCTTAGCATATTTAAGCATTGCTTATTGAGTAAGGTATTTATTCATTTGAT
The DNA here is from genome assembly GCF_982258835.1 of Parasteatoda tepidariorum. Lineage (NCBI taxonomy): Eukaryota > Metazoa > Arthropoda > Arachnida > Araneae > Theridiidae > Parasteatoda > Parasteatoda tepidariorum. The sequence continues at coordinate 1,540,197 of NC_141762.1, forward strand.
AAACTTTTTTATAACATAAAAGGTGTATACTGCTGTGCAATAGATGCATTAATAAATTACAAAATAACTCACAATTGAGATTTTAACATCTTTGTAATTTTTGAATAATATAACATTTGCCTTTCTTACCAGTTATCTGAATTAAAATCAATTAAATTAAAATTAATCATCTGAAATTTTATTTCAGTGTCAATAGTATTAGTAAAAGAAGGAAAGTAAATGTCAATCCATTTACTAAAAATATATTCTGAAGCCTGACTTCTTTATTTTAAATTCCACGCTTGCTGAACACCACTTCCTTTGAAGTCTCAAAATTTGTCATATTGTTTGTTTATATTCTGTTTCCTTTGACTGCATTGGCAAAGACTGGGAATGTAACAGTGTGTTATGAGAACTATTTTAATTTATAAGTTGAAAGTTATTTTATTAATTTATGAATGCCTTAACAAATGTGTCTGATTGAAATTACATAAATGACTGTTTTTACTTTGGCTCTGATATCATTAATTAATCCTGATCACAACAGTTTTAATTACAATATGCTCTCTGCCTTTTGCAACTTTGCTAATTTAAGTAGTGGAGACAGTGTAGTTCTATTTGTTATAAATTTGATAAAATATTTCCCTACACTAAGTTTTTAGATACGAAAAAGGTGTTTATTTGGTTAAAACATAGATTCTGCTGTTTAACTTTACTATTTTATTGGAGTATTCACTTCAGTTTCTTATGAGGCCAAAATTCAAATATTGTCAGGACGTAATGAGATAATACCAATAATGTATAATGCATATATTTTTGTGTTATATATCCAATATTTATATTTCAGAGCTTATTTCATAAATTGCTTTGAAAATTCTATTAATTTAAAAAAAAAAAAAAGAACGTCATACATATCTGAATGGCAGGGATTACACAACATACTCGTCACCCAGGTAAAGGCAATGTAGCGACTAACATGCTCATATAAAAAATTGCAGAAGCTTTCCTGCTACTTAATGTAAAATTTTACAGTGAAAGATGTTTAAAATATCACTTAGATGCTACATAAATGTTTAAAATTGTGAAAGTTCAAACTAAATATTGTCTTAATTGAAATTTTTGTAAAGATTTAAAAATTTGTTGTTTATTTTTTACTGAAGAACTACCAGAACTACTACAAAGTTCAGCTTTTAACTATTCTGAAATAGACATCAATTCATCCACAGCTGGAATATTTTTGCTCTTTAACAAACAGATTTTTTTAGCAAAGTTAAGACTTTTCCAAGTGCTATTGTTTTTTAAAAACTTGTTTTTATTTTTATTTGCCTTTTTCCATATTAACATTTTATTTTTATTTCAGGTCAGATGAGAGAATATCTAATGAAAAGAGGAGTTACTGCCACAGAAATGGAGGAGGCTATGAAGAAAAGAAACAGATATATATCTGATAAAATCCAGGATATATGTTTTAATATTGCTAAAGTTAATGATTCTTAAACAAAATAAATCTTTTTTAAGTTTTCTTATTTGTCTTCTCTTATATGAATATCAATCAAATGATTACTGGTAATTATATATTTTACACAAAATTTAAATGAGTTGTGGTTAGACATACAGCTGTGGTTTTGTTATTTAATATCAAAAAAGGTATATTTGCACCATATTTAATATTTGTTAAAAAAAAAAAAAAAAGGGATCCTAGATACACACATAATAATCCTACTGTTAAAAAGCAAGCCTGAGAGGTGGGCTTCATAGTAGAGAAAGAGTAAAAATAATTGCTAGTAGGAAAGCATTAAACATAACAAAATTTAAAGCAACAATTTGAAAATTAATGCTAGAATAGCAAAGATTATAAGAAATTAATAATAGTGATATAAATAGCAAAAATTTAAAGCAACTGATTGTAAAAAAAGTAATGCTGGAATAGCAAAGTTATCAAGCAACTGTTGGTAGGAAAATAATGCTAGAATAGCTGAGATTCCAGGCAACTGATGGTAGGAAAGTAATGCTAGAATAGCAGAGATTTCAAGCAACTGATGGTAGGAAAGTAATGCTAGAATAGCAGAGATTTCAAGCAACTGGTGGTAGGAAAGTAATGCTAGAATAGCAGGGATTTCAAGCAACTGGTGGTCGGATTTTTATGCTAGAATAGCAAAGATTCCAAGCAACTGTTGGTAGAGAATTATGCTTGGAATAGCAATAAAAAAAAGCATCTGTTGCTATGGAATTATTGCTAGTAAAGCATAAAAAAACAAGCAAGTTGTGGTCTTGATTGTTGCTAGACCAGCAAGATATTCAAGCAACTGTTGGTAGAGAATTATGCTTGGAATAGCAATAAAAAAAGCATCTGTTGCTATGGAATTATTGCTAGTAAAGCATAAAAAACAAGCAAGTTGTGGTCTTGATTGTTGCTAGACCAGCAAGATATTCAAGCAACACAAGTTGGTTAATGTATGCTGGACCAGCAAGATATTTAAGCAACACAAGCTGGTTTATTATGCTGGACCAGCAAGATATTCAAGCAACACAAGTTGGTTTCTGTATGCTGGACCAGCAATAAAGTGTGCCAATTCATGGTATGGAATGCTAGTAATTATGCTGGAACCAGCAAAGATTTATGGTAGTATATGCTGGTATTTTAGCTGGTACATAGCATTATATGCTTGTCTAGCAAACAAATTCCAGCAAAAATTTTAACCTGGGTATAAACAGTGCTTGCAGGAGGAGATAGATATTTATAGACTAATTTTGATAATATGGGAAAATTATTTTGATTTTTTCCCCACTAGTTGAGTGGTGATTCTTTCCTTTCAATAACTGGTAATGAAATATATTTATTCAACTCCTGCACTGACGTTAACTCATTTTTGTCAGTATCAGTAATTTTATTATTTATATTACTGTTGTTAGTTATTTCTGAGAAAACATCCCAAACAGAAATAAATACACATTCTTCACCTTCAGTTGACTTGTGAGAATTTTCAGAACTTGAATATTTTGCGATTGACTTACTATTGTTCACATTTTCTGACGATTTAAAAAATTCAGATGCTTTCTCCTTCATTAATGAAAGTAATAAAGATTTCACAACTTCATCATAACTCCGATCTTTATCAAAAAACAGTGTTTTATATTGTGGGTCCAAAATCGTTGCCAGTGAATAATGTTTGTTCAACTGTATTGTCGAAAAACGTTTATGTATATTTTTTTCTAATGCTTCTTTCATTGTTCCAATTCCAGAAACTTCAGCAGATTTTAACAAATATCGTTGTAAAGTTACAACCATAGGAATAACTTCAGAAATTAATGATTTTGAACTACTTATCTGTTTAGTTATTTCTTCAAATGGTTGAAGCAATTTTATACAATTTTCAATTAAAGTCCACTGATATGATGAAAAGTTCTGAATTTCATTGTTTCCATTCGCATAGATGGATATAGCATTTTGTAATTCTTGTAAGCGGTTCAACATGTAAAATGTACTGTTCCATCTTGTTGAAACATCCTGCACTAATTTTTTGTATTGTATATGTAACTGTTTTTCTTGTATTTCTTTAAATTTTGAACAAGCTAAAGAAGAATGGTTGAAATGGCCAACAATTCTTCTTCCTAGAGCAATGATATCCTTTAATGCTCTTTGGGAATTTAATGCATCGCTTACAATTAAATGCAAATTATGTAAAAAACAAGATTCACTTTCTAAATTGAGATCATTTACGGCTTTTACAATATTTGAACCACCATCACGAATGGTCAGATATATTTAACTTGTCACATTCCATTCCTCGCTCAAGCTGCTTAACATCTCGCCTGCATTTTCTCCAGTATGACTTCCGGGAAAGTGTCTTGAGTTTAATACAAAATGTTTGTAATTAAAATCATTATCTATCCAGTGAGAAGTAAAGTTTCTTTTGCTGATATGATTATAATCATACAAGCAAAAGAAAAATAATAGTTTTGTCTAGTCCAATTAAATATAAATACTTATTTTAAAAAAAGTACTGCGACCAGATACCGAATATCCGGCTCAAAGATTGGCCGGATATCCGGTATCCGGCCAAATTAAGATCCGTTGCATCACTAGGTTATACACCCTCTTCTGTGGTGGTTATAGTATGCCACTATGAACTCAAAAGGTTCTTGGTTTGAATTCTGTCAGCTGCCAACGAACATTTCAGGGAACGTACCGTTGTGACGTTCAGACATAGGCATAGCGCCGGGGTTTATAATATTTAATGTAATAATTTTTAAAAATTATTATATTAAATATTATAATTTTTAAAATATTTGTATAATTCAAAAATTATAATATTTATGAAATAATTTTGAAATTATTTAAATAATTTTGCGTTTGCGTTAAATGGAGAGGAAGACCACGAGAACCTCCCACGGTTAGCCTGACAGCAAGGGAACTCTAACCCATTACCCGTCTACCACTGAGGATATTTAACGTCAGCACTGTGGTCAGTGCAAGCCGGATGCGGAATTCGTATCGACCAGCCATCGTGGCTCTGCCATTAGTTTTGTCAAACATATAAGTACGCTTATCATTTCGGATTTAACAGTTAATATTTTAAGCGAGCGCGCACATCTTAAAGATTGTTGATGAGCCCCTTCTTATTTACAATTTTTTTACTATCAGGAGTTTATCTCGAGAAATAGAATTATGCCGAATGATTGTATCCGCATATCTTTTTAATTCTGTGCATGATTTTGTAATGTTGATCATTACTGATTAATTAGTTTTATTTCAAACAGAAAAAAAAAGAGTATTCAGCTAGTAACAATAACTTAAGAAATTGCTTAAGCTCAAAATAATATTTATTTTCAACACAACTTTGCTTAGAAAATCTTTTTTTTTCTTCCTACCAACCAGGACAGTGTGTTTGAAACAAACATAAACTAATGCAAACCAGAAACAAAAAAGTTGTATAATAAAGTTGTGTAAGGGCAATTTTCTCTTGTATTTTTTAATAATTGAGCTTTCGATGCCAAGCAAGAGATTTTCTAGAGTTCTTTATTGACTATTTGTTGCCGGTTCTTCTATCCTACGAATATTCAAATAGTGTCACTTAATCGATTCTTCCACTGAGTATCTTCGGAATAAATACATTTAGCAACATAAATGAATGTTATATATTTAAATAAAGCTAAAATAAGAACTTCCCCCGAAAAATCTAAATTTTTTTAAAAATGTCACTTAGCCGGTTCTTCACAAAGCTCTTAAAATGTATAGCGAAACAGTAGGAGCTTTAGCTTATTATCTGGAGCGGAGCTAGAGCATCGAAAATTTTTAGGTTTTGGGTTCCTGAGGAAAATTATCAAGATTTTTTATTAAATCTATCATTTTACTCATTCATTCATCGATTAAAATTCATCATTAATTCTATTTTTTTTTACAATAACTTTAATATCCAAAATCCAAATGGTGTGGTTATATGTATTTATGAAAAGTAATTTTTATGGAATGATGAGAAACTTGTTGAAGCCATACTATGCAATAAAAACAACACTATTGCAATCAAGATTGCTTGTACAAAATAGTTTATTTCACATAAACTACAAAAATAAGACTTTCAAAAAATGAAATATACAAATATGTGTGTTTGGTAAAATTTGTTGCAATGCATCTCATAAAATTCTATATTACAATCAAAACATTTATAAGATTTCATCACAAACATTTTTAAATAAAATAATGAAAAATAAATGGAATGCTTTCTAGTATAAAATATAAATGATTATTAAAATTTTGCAATTAGAAATGAAAAAAAAAATTAAATGCATAAAAAGTGGTAAAATCTTAAAACACTTTACAATTTAAAGTATAGAAAATATGCAAATAAAGATATATATTTTTATAAAGTATTCAAACCAAAATTTAAACTTTCAATGAAAAGACTTTTTATTAAAATCGTAAAAAATATTTAACAGGCAACCTACCTGCTAAACTCGTAAATATACATGCTTGTAATTTAATTTTTAACCTCATTTATAAAAGCTCTTCATGTTAATATAATAGATTCTTTAAACATAGATCAGTTTATTGCATATGAACGAAATTCAGTTTAACACAAACAATAACATTCACCAAACATAATAACATATTTTAAAAAATCAAAAACAAATCAATTCAAACATACCTTTATAGATATAACTCAATTTTTTACATAATTAACCTTTACACATAGTTTCGTTTCTAATTTCATAAAAAATTGCTAATTTACATATTATATTAATTAATATTTTTAACTCTCTTAATAAAACATATAAATATAATTGTTTTACTCAGCAAAAAAGTGATAAAGAAAGCTACAAATTCATTAAAATATTGATCACTATACGTTTTACTGAGATAATTTATAAACAAAAAAATAAAGAAACGTTTTTTTAACACACAAATTATTGGGAAAATTGTAACACAGAAAAATGTCATTTTGACTTAATTTAAAAATTGCCGGTTACATAAATTAAGCTACATATAAATAAAAATATTCATAAAAAATCAACAAAAAAGTCAATGGTTATTATATAAAAAAATGCATAGATCAACAGTTTCAAGACTCTAAAAATATATTACTAGAGTTATCACAAACATGATTTAAATATGTAAATGAATTTCAATGCACAAATTTTTATTTAACATAAAAGCTTCTTAGATTGCTATATAAATGTGATTTGACATATAATTTCCTTTCTAAATTGTATACACAAACAAAACACTCACCAAGCAACAAATAAGACCCAAGTTACTTTAAATAAGATAATAAAAAAAACACAATATAGAAAAATGGACGGTTTAAGTTTAAAGTTTTTTTTAAATATATAATGCAACAGTTTTTACTTACCCAATTCAGACATAAAAATTAGTTAAAATATATAAAAAAAATTTAACACGCATGTTTGAAGATAAAATTGTCATAACTTTTCATATATATTTTAATTTTTATCTGCATGCTACATTATAAAAAATTCAATCTGACACAAATGAAAATCAAATATGATTTTTAAAAAAGACCCAGAGTGTTAAAAAAAATATGAATTTCAAACTTTAGTTTAAAAAAATAACTATCACTGATATTACTTAAACCAGGAATGCACAAACTATGACTCACAGGACAAAAAAGTCCTCCAAACCTTTTTACCTCAACCTTTGAACTGCTTAAAATTAAACATACACATATACATAAAAAAAACATAACAATAAAAATCTTCTTTTTTTTTTTTTACTCTGCTCTGTAAGAGTCAATTACTGATCTAAATAAGCCTGTTCTAAGTATCAAATTAAAATAATTTCATTTAGCAATTTTTGTTTACGGCAATTGGATCCATGATCCCAAAGAAACGTAATTTCTTATAAATTAGTAGAAATAATTTTTTTTTTAAAAATTAACAAATAAAAAGTCCACAATCTTATGAGTTAGTATTAAAGAATTGAAAAAATGAATAAATAAAAAGTTCAGAATTCAAAAGATAAATAAATATTAAAAGAAATATATATCATTTCGAAATTTCAATCACAATCACCACATTAATCTCGTATTGTTTCAGCAACAATAATTAAAATTGTATTTTGAATAATAGTCAAAGTAAACGTCTGCGTTAAATGAAAATTTGCTTCAACTTCTTTTCATTTGTCATAATAATTTGCTTTATAATGTTGTAATTATATTTAATTTTTATTATCTGCACTTGAGTAAAAGAATTTAGTTATGCATGTGTAAGTCATTTATATTACTTTTAAATCGAACATAAACATACCCTGAATTTGAATGATTGCAGCTTTATACTAGTGTTAACCTCCATCATAAGTTTTTTTCTTTCTCTCTGCCTGCAACCCAAACTTTGTTGTGCATTTCTGATTCATATGTTTAAAAAATACAGTTATATGTTTAAATTAAGAGATACAAGTTCTTCAAAGAAAAAAAAAGTGTCATGTTATCAACACAACATTATTTGGACGGAATGTATTTCCCTCTAGCTATAAAACTTTCTAAACTTTAGTATGTGTTTGCTCCATGTGGTATGCAACATGGTGGTTCAGTGCATCTTCTCGCTTCTTTACTTTGCTGGCTTCAATGAAAAACAAAATTGAGCTAACTAAAATGAAAAACGATCCAACTACACCCAGTGCAAACGACCATGATAAATAATTGTGATCTGGATCTGGCATCCAATCCCTTCCATCACCATGCACACCAAACACGATGACTGCAATAATGCAACAGATTGCTGAAAAGATACAAAATTTAAAACAAGAATTCTAACATGAAATAATTTTGTGTCAAAGAACATAAACTTATTTTGCCATGTGATACTTCTTAAAGGTGATTTTTCCTTTCTTTTTTCCCCCTTCAATATATTAGTTTGAATCTTAAGCATTTTTTTTTTTGTGTGGCAAATATCTGGAAATAATAATGTTTTTAAGTTATTTCATTAATATGCAAATTGCATATTTTCAGTATTTTGATACTTATTTCACTTGAAATTTTTTATCATTTCTTTATAAATATTAAATTGGTTGGCTTTTTCTACTAAATTAAAAAGCTCTTTGAACAACTGGTTATAAAAAAAAAAATTATAAAAAAAGAAGAATTTCTATCTACTTTTTGGTTAAGCATTTTCAACAGGGGTAGAAAGTTTTTTCCAACTCAAATTTAAAAAATTATTTAAAAAATATCAAACATTAAATTTTTATTAAAAAAACTTTATAATTGCAATCTAGTTAAAATAAATAGTAATAATTTTCCAGCTATTTAATACATCATTTTTAAATAATTAAAAACTAAAAAGCAACAATCGGAGAGAGAGAAAATTAATGATTTCAAGAAATTAAAATAACTATCTTTTCATTGTTTTATGTAAATGATTAAGTAAAACCTAAATTTATAATTATATGAAGAACTGTTAAAACTACACAATTAAATTTTCACACATACTGTTTACAATATATTCAATTCACTTCTAGAAATGACCTATTAATTCTTATTATCAAATATTCTTAAGTATGAATACTCAAACTGACTTTTAAATAATATCATAGTGTATAGATTTTTAAAATTGTGTAAAACACTTTTAAGAAAAATTATATAAAGACAGTTTTTTTATGTGAAAAACTTTAAACTTTTTAGATACTATATATAAAAATTGTTATTTTTTTAAAAATTTAAGTTATTATATTGATAAACATTTTTTTGTTTAGCTTCTTCCAGTTTTCTTTAATGTCTTGAAAGAAATAGGTTCCTTCCTTACAAAATAATTATTATTTTAAAATTTTCTGATATAAAATTTTTTTTTTTAAATTTAAGCTATTATAATACTTATTGATAAAAAAATTTTTGCTTCGCTTCTTCCAGTTCATGTCTTAGAAGAAATAGATTTCTCCAGTACACAAATTTTATATTTCTAATGGCATATTATGAACAGTTACAGCAGAAAACAATAAAAAGAAAGAACACAAGAGTACAACAAAAAATGCTGAAACAGAGTTCAATAATCTAACATATCTCTAGCCTCACAATAACTAAACTAAACTCAGTGGCGCGGCAGCCCATATAGAGCCAAGGCCTACTGTGTTCATCTCAGTTTTCTTGACCTTGGGCTCTGGGGTGCAGGAGTAGCTGTCCCGGTCAGGTGATCAGGCGGAACCCCCAGTGTTTGTTTCCCAAGCATGATTGGTACTCATTTATCGGCCCACTGAAGGGATGAAAGGCTGAGTCAACCTTACCCGGCCCGAGGATCGAACCCAGGACCTGTGGCATGAGAGTGCAAACCGCTACCACTCAGCCACCAGGCGTCGCCTCCCAATAACACTCGGCGAGAAAAGTCTTGCCCAGAGCAGGACAGTGGAGTATGTGTGCAGATTGCATGACCTCTCCAGAGCTGCACAGAGTGCATATCGAGGAAAGAACAATTTTGAGCCTATAAAGATGGTCTCTTAGGCAGTCATAACCAGTAGCTAGGCGGAGCTCAGCAATTGCTCTACGCCTTGGGCCATAACACAAAGTTGGGAGGGCATTCTTCCAGAACGTTTGAGAAACACAGTTATTTCCTGAGCATGGGCTTTAATGGATATTTTAATAAGATTTTTAATAGTGTGGAAGGAGAAAAGACAAGAAATTCTTTACATAATAAAAGCACCCTTTTTAACCAGGAAGTCGGAAATCATCCCTTACAAAATAATTATCGGTATTGTATTTTGTACACCCATGAGCATTATCTGTAGCCGGTGACCGGAGTAAAGGAGAATCTTACAAGTTGACGAATTTGGCTTCACGGTCTCTAATAAGTACCATCGTAAGCTTTTGACCCTATGCATACACATGAATTTAAAAACAATAATACCAAAAAGAATGACTGTAAAATGTCAACTAAATGAAAGAAACATACCAGCTATCATTGTAAGCACTGCAACGAGCCTGACAGCCAAAACTTCTTTTTCTTGACTTAGACATAAATGAACAGCTAAAATTAAGACACAACTCACAAGAAGTGCTGTGAAACCAACAGTGAAAAACACTTGAACTGCAATGAAGAAAGCTGTGGGAATAAAAGATTAGAATTATAACATATTTCTCCGTAATAAAAGGGAAAAAACAGTTGATATATAAGCAAAAACACTATGGAAGCAAGAAACATTGCAAGAAGAGCAAATGATTTTTTTTAATAATTAAGTTTTTATCAATTATAAATAATAAGGGCTCAAAATGAATGAAGTGGTTCAAAAAATCACTTCACTCATCAATGGATGAAACTGTGCCGTTTTGATGTTAGGTTTTATGTTTTGGTTTTCTCAAATAACATTTTTCATCATAACAAGTAGGGTCCACACCAGCAATAAAAATTTAGTGGTCCAATAGGACCATCTAGGTATTCCTTTAGTGGTCCAAAAACTTAATGTGGTAGACAAACTCGAAGGAAAAAATTAAACTTTATAATTACATAATTTATGTTATCATGCTGAAATACGCATAACATATTTCCGAACATTTAAAAACAAAATCACAACCTTAAATTGAGTGCAGAATAGCCATACACATTCAAATGTGTTGGCATAAAAGAAAGCGTGAGAAATAATAACGAATTTTAATGAAATCAAATAATCAGCAATCCTGTAACGGTTTTTGAATTCTATGCTAATGTATTTGTCAGAAGTAGAAGGAATCTCTAAAAATAGATTTTATTCTACACCCAATTCATGATTGTGGTATAAAAAGATAACAGATTTATATAAATGATTTTTATTTATTGAAAAAGGAATAAATAAGATAATTTTGCTTTTAAATGTTAATAAAAAAATGTTACGCATATTTCAGCATGACATATATTAATTGCCATCTATAACACCCCAAAACTAATTAGGGGTTCATTAGTCCATCATGATTGAAAATTAATATTTATTAAAAAGTGCATTAGTAAATAGAACATGGAGATTAAAATGCTAAGACGAAATAAATAAATGAGGAAAAACAGAGAAAGTGCTAACAAAATATTATTTAAAAAGTTGATTATCTAAAAATTATTATTATTTCAAGGAGACACATTTGTAGAACATAATTGTAGCCATACTGGCATCAACTCTAAGAATTAGGATATTCTCTGCACTGAAATTTTTCAGTACATTTCTGTTAGTTGGACACAAATGGAAAGTCAGCAAAAAATGTAGATCCCTGCCAACTTTTTTATATTTTTTAAAACACATGAAGATTAAATAAAATAAAAAATAATTGAACTTCTTTGCCCTTGGCTAACCCAAAAGAACCAAATTTTCATTTAAATTTTCTTTATTAACTTTTTTTAAAGAAAAAAAAACTATTTCAGTAAAAATTTCTATGTGTAATAATTTTTAGCATTAACTTAATATCTTTTAGGTATAAACGTGCAATATATTTTAGTTACTGGTTATTTATTAATGTTTTTTATGAACTTCTTTCCATCTTGTCTAATGCTTCAATTAACATTTTAGCAAAAAACACATTGTAATGAAGAAGGCCAAAGAAGAAATATAGTTGTAACTTTTGAATTAGTGGGATTTTTTTAATATTATTTTTTATGACTTTTATTGAAATCAATAGGCACAATAAAATATTCCTAGCAACATATTTTTAAAAATTTATAGATATATTGCAAAAGAGTTTTTCTTTTCTTTTTACAAATTAGCTTTTGTCATAATATATTAATTAATGTCAAATAAACAACTGTTAATCTATTGTACTCAGAAATTTATTACTGAAAAATAATAATTTTCATAATTTTTTAAAAAAAATTTTCAAATCAGTTTAAATTTAAATCCTTTTAATTATGCTGAGTACGAATAATTTTGATTTTGAAATGTGTTATGTTACAAAAATATAAAAAACTTGTTATTAATAACACATTGCCTTTTTTCGCTACTATAACTATTCTAATCACCTCTATAATATGTTTGTAAAAAATATATATATATAGTATATATGTACCCCAAACAGGGCCATCTTAATAGCATGCAGGGCCCCCAGGCAAAGAAATGTTTTTGGCCCTTATAACATGTCATACTGCTTAAAATCAAACTAAAAAACTTCACATACATAAAATAAAGCATTTTTAACATATGCAATAATTTGAACAAATTTAAATACATTTTGATTTAAATTTGTTTTTAGTAGACCCAAAAAAACTGAATTCACATAAAAATTTCATTGGAAGGTAGAAAAATTGATTTCGGTTTAAGTTTCTCTGGTGATAAACTATTCATATTATTGGTGTTTGCAAGATAATCAATCACAATTTGTAGAAAGAAAAACAAAATACACATTTTATACAATATAATATATTTATTTTTAAAAAATATATAAGGTAATTTTGTTTATTCTTAGTTTTTTTTAAAAACAATTAATATAAAGTAAGATTCTCAAGGGCACCCTGAGTGCCTGGGGCCCTCTGGCACTACCCGGCTGTGCCCATGCCTAAAGACGGTACTGACCACAAATAAAGGAACAGTACAAAATCTTGCGGGATAAAGATTTCAGTTTGTTGTGCAACAAATTTCGTACACATTATTGTGTTACATACTTTCTTTTGCTCTGTTTAATTACACAAATGATTAACAGGGGTCTGTCCAGGCCAAATTTACTACTGTTTTGCAGTAACTTCACAAATTCAACTTTAGGAAAAATGGTAGTTTCACAAAATACTTTTTCTTAAAATTTTATTTTTGTTTCCCATAAGAAATGATAAATCCATATTTTTGTGTTGATTTTTTAGTATAATTTTTAATTTTCACAAATTATGTCTAAATTTTCACAAAATATGTACCTCTCAGAAAAACCTAGACAGACCCCAGATAAATTTAGAACAAAAAGTGCTTAATAGATGTATATAAACTATAAAAAATCTTACAGGGTGAAGAACTTGGTTACTTATTTTTTATGTTTATTAAATACAAAAATTTTTATTTTAAGGGTACCTAATATAAATATGTTAATTTTTGTAACTCATTTTGATTACCTATATAAGTTTACAACAAAAAAAGTGTAATGCATGTAAATTAAGAATAGAATAATGCACGGGGTCAAACTCAGCTTTGTTGCAAATTTGTTATGTTCGGTAAATGTAACAAATTTAGTATTAAGAGGAATATACATGTTCATTTTTAACTTATGCAACTTGTTTTAACTACTGACATAAGATAAGTTTACAACAAGAAAAAATATGTATAGTAGATGTAAACATACAATAAAAAGTTTTGCGATGTGGAAAACTTGGCTCGTTGTGTTTAGTATTAAGAGGAGTACTATGCATGTTTATTTTTAATTTTTTTTCACTCATTTTAACTAGACACATAAGATAAGTTAAGTTTACAAGTAAAAATATGTAATGTATATAAATGGACAATAAAACATCTCGAAAGGTGGGAAACACAGCTTTGTTGTGTTTGGTATAAAAAAAAATATAGGACATGATGATTTTAAAAAAATTTCACGCATTTTAACTCGACACATAAGATAAGTTTACAACTAAAAATATGTAATGTATGTAAATTGACAATAAAATATCTCGCAGGGTGTGAAACTCGGCTCGTTGGGGAACAACAGAGTCAAAAGTAATGTTTGATTTTATGAAACAATTTTCAATTATTATACTTACGCTGCTCTATAAATCCTCTTAATTTTTGATATTCATCAGTTAATATCCAACGACATCCCGCATAATATTTTCTTAATGCTAAATCGCCGGGATCGTGAAAACTTCTAAAACATGTTTCCCACAAACCTAGTCTAACAAATACAGCTCCATAATGTCTTCGATCAGAATTTAACCAGTAAGGTGTGACAAATGCAATAAACACTAAAACAAAGCAAAATGCTGCAAAGCCGTTAGCCGCTATTCTCACAGAGTTATACTTAGATCTTGCCATTTTTCAACAATTCTTGAATTATTGCAAATATAAGGCAATATTTAATTGTTTTGTTAAATTATCATCCGGTGTACGCATTTTTCGAAGTTATTAAATTACTCAGATCTTCGTGAAAAGGGTGTGCCCAATACCTCCTCAAACTTTTAAACCACACATCACAACGTAAACAACATACATTTCTATGACTACAAGGTAATATGCGCGCGCATCCTCAAACTTACCTGTTGGAGGGAAAAATTATTCCCTTCACATTCTTTCTTGGGTACTTCCGGCGACAAAAGAAATAATTTCGGCTGCGACTTTGATATCGATCAATTGAGAACTGACATTTTCATTGAAAAAAAAAAAAGTAGATACGTTGACCCTATTTTTTACAAAAAAGTCAAAATTTAATTTTTTGGAAATTTCTTTTTAGAAGAATTGAGTAATTTTTTGATTAATTTTTTTAACTAGCTACAAGAAGAAAGCTACCCTAATAAACTCAAATAATACTCAGGGACTACCCTCTTGATTAATTACTCCCGATGACAGGGGCGGATCCAGAAATTTTTTCTGCTGGGGGTCATAGACTCAGATCCCCCCCCCATTAATTAATTGTTTTATAAAAAAAAAATTTTAATCTTTTATTTTTCAAAAAAAAAGAAAGAAAAAAACTGGGAAACTAAACTAAACTAAAAAAAATATTTTTTAATAAACAGCTTAAAAGAGTTTTTCGATAATTTATACTGAAAATCATTAGAAAAGGAACATTTAAAGGTGCATTTTTTTAAAAAATGTATTTATTTAAAAAGTAATTTAAAACCACTTAAAAAAAGTTATTAATATACCCCCTTGAGAAAAAAGAGAAACTTAACCAGATAGATAAAAATTTAACCAGTTGAGAATAATCCTACTAAAGTAAATATTTTTAATAATAATCAGAATTAAATCTATAAACACAGACAATTTTTGTGCATAATTATTATTTTAACAGTTAATTAATTTTTCTTAAAATTGGATCAGAATAAAAAGGCAGTGTTTTTCAGGGATGGTGGCTCATTATTACAAAAAGGGTAAAAAGGGCGTATTTATAGGCAGAACACTGGGAAAAGTACCGACTAATTATTTCGAACTAAATTAACGAATTATCTTTTCTTAAATATGTAGATAGCCATTCTTTTTAAAGCTTTATTATTTAATTTATTTGGAAATGATATTGTTAACAATAATATAAAGGTAAAAATCTTTTCACGTGAAATATTTTCGTTAAACATATTAAAATAATAATAACTTACATAATTACTTTAATAATAATATACATAAACCTATTAAAATAATTTAAATTCGTGACAATAAATTTATTTTTATTAATCTTCGTCAGGACGTCCCTTTTTGATGTTGCATCCTCTTTTCCCCTTTACTCACGACTGGGATTTGTTAAAAATAAATTTAACATAGAGCATTACAGTATGTCAATTCAAAATGTAATAAATATTTAATAAAGAACGTTCGAACTTTTATTTAATTTGTATTTAAATATCATGGATTAAAAAATGATTTTTTTTTTTTTAATTTTAGAGAGAACATAAAATAGAGTTAAAAAAAAAACTTATAAGTTTTTAACAATTGAAACAGTTTCATGAACATCACTTTCTTCATATCACCGACTATTATATTAACAAACAGTTTCTTAATGACACTTTTTAAATTTAGATAAAATGTCACTTATTACTTAAAATAGTATACAACATTTTAAAAAATTTAATAGCATGAATTGAATTGCGGAATTCGCATCAACCAGCCACCGCTGGGATTCGAACCTGACTCACCTCATTGGGAGGCGAACGCTGTATCCCCTGAGCCATCATAGCTCTTATTTAATTTTTATAAATAATTAATTTTTTAATTTTTTAAAAAAATCAGATAAAAGTAAATGAAACGCAAGTACGAAAAACACTATTTAAAAATGTTTATACCATTCAAATGGGTGCTCAAACAAAGCGCTTTTAATTTTTCATTTGAATAAGTTAAAAAAAAAATTCAGAAATGTGAATACTGTTGTGTTATTTGAAGAAAAAAAAGCTTACGCCAGTCAGAAGATTCGAACGTAGGATCTTTCTAAAAACAATCCTAACAATAAATTTTTACTTTGGAGTCTAAAGATGCACATTAAGGGCGGTGATTAGGAAACATTCTCTATAATAGAAGAAATCCTAAAAAAAAATTTAAACCGACAAACTGATGATGTTGCATTTAAAGAGGCGAGAAATTGTGACAAGGGGTAACAAAAAGTGTCACAATACATATTTTGATTAAAATAAAAACGTTTAAAATCAGCAGATTTTTGTGTTATTTATTTTATATTTCTTCATCGCAAAAAGTAAACACACATAATCAGTATTATTGTTATGTTTGCAAATGTCTTTAAAGCGCATTGTTATAGAAATAAATTTGAAATATGATCCTTAACGTAGTACTTTTTTTCTTCTTAACTGCAAGTATATATTTATGCACAGTGCGCAAAAAATAAACGTGCCACTTTAAATAACTTATGTTTTAATGATCGGATCTTCACGTTCTAGAACTAAATCTTAGTGGCTCGAAGCGGTGACTTCAGATACCATAATTAATTATTGCAGATGATGTTTTAAGTTACGAAATCAGACACAAAAGTCTACATCCTCTGAATAAACATACCTATTTTTGGATGGATTCGAATTTCTGACTTGCAAAATACAGGGTGTTTATAAATTCCCGGACCCATTTTGGTGTTTAATAACTCATAAAATAATGAAGATATGAACAAACTCTTGGCATTTATTGATGGAATAACTCATATATTTTCCTTTTCAGGTTTGAATATCTTAACTTTTGTAAATATCGTCTACGCGTGTGGTCAATTTCAGATAATTTCATTTTCCAGTCTAAATATCTGTACTTTTCTAAATATCGTCTGCTTATTAATTGCATTTTTCTCTCTTTTGTTTTTGGTAACTATTGCAATGTTATGATTACTTCTGATGTGTTTGTTCTATGTAGTACTTTTCTATGTGATGTTTTATTCGAGCGGATATAAAGGAGAATGCATACCCACAAGAGAAAGCACAAATTTTATGTTGGTTCATAGAAACGAAATCGATAGTGCAAGCACAGAGAAATTGCAGAAGAATTTACCAAAAAGATCTTCCATCCAAAAGCAGCATCTTGCAGTGGAAAAAGAATTTTCTAGAAACTGGAAGTATCGCAGATAAGAAACGTTCCGGCGTCCCTGCGCAAGTGATTTTGACGTTGAGCATGTCAGACAGACATTTTTAGACAATCCTAGAAGATCTGTGAGATCAGCGGCAAGAGAATTGGATATGCCAATTTCGACGGTGTACAATATTATTATTAAGGAACAATTAAGACTGCATGCATACAAAGTTCAAATTGTACAAGGTTTGGAACCGGACGATAGGCCTAGGAGGATGGCGTTTGCAACAGATATGGTAGGAAGGATAGAAGATGATGCTGATTTTCTGAAGTGCATAATGTTCTCCGACGAAGCATCCTTTCATGTTTCTGGCATTGTTAATCACCATAATGTGCGCATATGGGGATCTGAAAACCCCCATGAATACCGTGAGACACAAAGGGATTCCCCAAAGGTTAATGTGTGGTGTGGACTAATGCACGACCGAGTCATTGGGCCTTTCTTTTTTACGGAAAAGACGGTCTCACCAGTCGTATACTTAGACATGGCTGAAGCTCTTCTAGTTGTGCAAAACTTCGTATTTCCACAACTAGAACAGCTTCAGCCACAACAAGATGGTGCACCACCTCATTGGGGTATCATCGTTCGTAGTTCTTTGAAATACCATTTTCCAGGAAGATGGATTCGGCGAGGAGGTCCAATTCCTTGGCCACCCAGATCACCTGTTATAAAGCCACTGGACTTTTTTCTTTGGGGATTTATAAAGGACAATGTTTACAGGAGAATCGTGTCAAGCATTGATGACCTAAAAGCCAGAATTACAACCGCAATAGCCTCTGTGGATGCCGACATGCTTGCCGCTACCTGGCGTGAAATTTACTATCGACTTGATATTCTCCGCGCGACGAAGGGGGCACATGTGGAAGTTCATTGACAAGGGTCATGAAACTTTTTGTCTATCTAACCATTTATGTTATTAATTTTAATCTATCTTTGTTATTTTATGAGTTATTAAACATCAAAATGGGTCCGGGACTTTATAAACACCCTGTATAAGGGGTAGTCGCAATCTGAGATAATCAATATGACATAATCAATTATAAAATTGAATAAATCCGTGATTTTCCTTTGGTAGTTGCTATTTTGAATTTAGCTTCGTTACTGGTTACTAAAAGATATTAAAGAAAAATATTTCATTAGTTCCGCAAGTTTGCTAATGTGTCGATATATTTTTCCTGATTAACTAATTAAAATGGAGGGACTTTTAAAATCTTAAAAAAGAACTTTTTCATTTTAAATTTTTTTATACGAATAAATGCTAAAACCTTAATCTTTTATATAATCACCAAAAGAATATTGAAAATTTACTGAAATATTAATTGATACTCTTATTCAATAATATATAATTAAAAATAGCACTTACACAACTTTAAAAAAAAAAGAGTAATTTTATACTTAAAAATTAAGATTTAAATCAAATGTTGCACAAAATGATTTCAAAATATATCGTTTCGAACACAATTTATTCAAACACAAATACGAACTTTTTTTAGTTATTTTAAGAAAAAAAATTTATAAAAAAATTTTAATTTTCTATTTTTTTCTGTTCTGAATATTTTGGAAAACACTACATTCATATATTGTTTCAAAGCTTTATTTGTAGCCATTTTTTTTCAAATTGAAATTATTTAAGACTTTTTAATTTGGGTGCAATTAAATTTGAATTTTATTCAATATATCACTAATTTTTCGGACCTAGTGCATTAAATATATAAAATGCACTAAATGTATCAAAACTCAGTAAAAAAAATAAGGTTTCCTACTTCTATAAAATAATCATAAAAAAATTTGAAATTCCATTTTTCCATTTAAAAAAAACGAAGTCATAGCAAGTCATTAAGTGAAATGTTAGAGTGTATGTACTTTTTTTAATCAAGAAAGGCCTGAATGGTTGTTTTTAATGTGTCTGATAGCTCACAATTTTTTACAGATTTAGAAAAACAAAAATACCGGAGAAAATTAGGAGGGCTTTAAGCCTCATCATATCAACGAGTTCATATTAGGAACTCCTAATAATTCCTCGAAAACCAGTTTTAAAATTTTTTTTAATTTTTTGTTTTCTATCTTTATTTATTTATTTAATTTTTGCTGTTGAAAATTGATTTAAATATTAAGTAAGCACTTTAGGGGTGAGATATTTGCTTACGTTACTGCGATAGGGGTAGGTGGTTCAAAATCATGAAATACATGCTTACGTAATGCTTGCAAAACGGGAAAGGAATTTAAAAAAAAAAAAAAAAAATACCAGCGTAAGAAGTCAATTTTTAAGAATTTTAAACGCAGATAAAATAAACTGAACTTACAAGCTAAAAGCTATCTACATTTTTAAACGACACTTTCTGCCTATTATAATTAGTCACCACAAATCTGCAGACTTGTCTTTTCATTCTTAGCAATTTCCTTCGATTAATTAATTACAATACCTGTTTGTTTACATTACTAAGAAATCATCTGACTTCACGATAACTTAAACAAAAGGCGAAGGTGTATAATTGACCCCCATTCTAAGAATATTAAAGATATTTAAGAATGTAATTCCATTTCCGATTACATAGAGAGGGGTTGAAAAACGAAAGGTTAGTGGGCCAAGGCCATCATTTACTCTTTGTTTGGAGTTGACCATTGTTTTCTTACTTCCGATGTGTTTTCCTAAGTATGTTTACTGCAATAGAATTGAAATATTTGCTACTTACTTTTCCACATTACTCTTTATTTATGACCATACCTATACTCGTATGTGTAGTCATACTTATATCAGACCTATCTAGATCACTTAGGTCTCCAGAAAAAAAAACTCGTTTACGAACAAACCACATTTAAATATTATCTTGTATAGTATATTGAAATTTTTTTTTCTACTAAAAATTGAAGGGATTCGATGAAATAGTCATACAGAATTTGGATCAAAGTTCATTTGGATCAAAGTTCTCAACAATAAAAAAATAAATAAATAAAAAAAAAATTCAAAATAAAAAGTAATATTTTTAAAAACCACGTTTTAGTAGTGGAGAATAATAATTAAAAAAAAATTGAAAAACGAAAAACGTGGGGTGCATGAAATACATAACAGTAATGTTATATTAGTGTGTGTATGTGTGCTCTTGAGAATATGTGTACGTATATCAGTAATTGTAATTGTATCTGAATGTGGATGTGGAATATGCTTTTGTCTATGCATATGTATGTGGATGTATATGTGGCTGGTGCATGTATATGAGTAAGAAAATGTGTATATGTATGTGTATATGTACTGTTATGTATTTCATGCGCCCCACGTTTTTCGTTTTTCAATTTTTTTCTTAATTATTATTCTCCACTACTAAAACGTGGTTTTTAAAAATATTACTTTTTATTTTGAATTTTTTTTATTTTGAAATTTTTTTATTTTGAATTTTTTTATTTTAAGCTATGATTTTTTTAATTTTTAATTTTTATTTTATATTTTTAAAAAATTATTATTTTTTAACTATTATTCTTCACTACAAAAAACGTGGTTTTTAAAAATATATATTTTTATTTAGATTATTTTTCTTAGTCAAGAGTAGTCAAAACTACTACAAGACCACTACTAAAGTAATAGAACTTTTATTTTAAATTAGGGATGCAAAAATCTTTATAGAAAAACAATAACTTTACGACTTTCATTAATTTTATGCTGATGACAACCAAAACAATCTGGAAATGAATGAGGAAAAACTGGATCCTACCACGTGATTTTTCAGCCCATAAAAATACTCCGACAACGAAAATATTTTCACCTGACATGTAATACTAATGTGAAATAATGGAATCGACAACAAAAGAAAATCTCGAAAATATATTTTTTTTAAATTTTAATTTTATTTTACTTTGCATGTCTTTTTTCTCTTCATTTTCATGCATTGTCATCCAATTCTGAACTGTGTGCTAAATTTGAAGTTTCTAGCTAGTCGGGAAGTTAGTTTAAAATCGATTACAAAATTCCACCCGGACAGACATACACGAAGGCAAGTTTATATAAACGTGGTAAAAACAGCTTATTTCCTAGTGTAAAAATGAAGAAACTATTTGACTGATTTCGATGATAGCTTTAATTTTCTCTTTTAAAACGATGTAAACATCTGTAAGCCTTACAATTTTCGTATCGTTATTTTATTTCACATTTTTTATAACCGGCGGTGAACAGCCGACCTAATTTTTGGGTTTACGACTACTTATGTTCAACTCCGTAGCCTTGTCATTTTGAGCCCAATCCAGAAGACAAATGAACTCCTGGATCAAGTATTGGGAGAAATTCGTGGAGGACTTTTTGAGGGAACTAACTCGCATTTGCGTTACATGGAGAGGAAAACCTTAAAACCTCCCACTGTTAGCCTGGTGGCAAGGGGACTCCAACCCATGATCCGCCTACCACTGAGGATATTTTTACGTCAGCACTGTGGACATGGCGAACCGGGTGCGGAATTCGTATCGACTAGCCATCGCTGGGATCGAATCCGAGTCACCTCATACATTATGAAATGATTTCAGAGTTGCATCGGACTACATAATTCATTCAATATGGCAAAAGTGTTGGCACAGTATGAAAATTCATGATTGAAGTTTTTATAAATGGTGTTCTTTTTATCCATACAAAAGTCAGATAGACAGAAATGGGGAGAGGAAGTTAATAACTTCTTTTTTAGCCTTAATACAGGTCATTTTGAAGTCATTCTAAAGGAATGCTTTTAGAATTATAGTGATGTTAAAAGAGAAAGGATGCTTTAAGCTCATTTTAGTCGATGCAAATTTTGCATGGGACACCCTTTCTAAAAACTTCACACATAATCTTTCAAATTGTGGCAACAGTTTTGTCCCGTAAAATCATCCAAAACATTAGCTGTTAAAAGAAAAATTGTTTACTTAATTATGAAGTGTTCGTATCATTTTGTCACCCATCTGTATATAATTTAATAATAATAATAATAATTCCTTTAATAATAATAATAATAATTATATTAAAAAAAGGAAAGACTCATATTAAGCTTAGATGAAAACGATACCCGCTATTTAGTTTTAAATTTCGTCCTGAATTTTTAAGTTTTTTATTTTTCTTTTCATATTGCACTAATTTTGGCAATGAATTTAATTAGCAAACGTCATATCTGTTTTCAAAATTAGTTAAAAGTTGTTAAGAATGTTATTTTTCTTTTCTTCTTTTCCTTTCTCTTTTTTTTAAATTGTTTTATAAGTCAATAAATAAATAAATAATAAAGTGTTAGAACTAGATAGAATGTTTTCTTTTTTGAATTTTCTTTCCAGTTGTAACCCACTTTTTCATTAAACAAAATTGTAAAGGAGAGACAAGGGACAAAGATGAGAAAAATGTAATTCTTTTTTTTTTTTAATTGCAGCAACAAGAAAAGCTAATAAGTTCTTCATACCTGGCATGATAATTATAGTAAAATCAAACTTATTCAACTTAATTATAGAACAAATCACACTTAATTATAGTAAAATCAGATATCCTTTGTTAAATCAAATAGATGAGCTTAATTTTCTTTTAGAAGAAACGACTTTTTCTAAATGCTTTTCTTGTTCAGTTTCTTTCGAACCTTTCTCTTTTTAGGTTAAATAACACAATATTGATAATGTAGAACAGCGGTTCCCAATTTTTTTCGACTGTGGAACCCTAAATGATTGATGGAACCCCAAAAGGTATAATGAATCAACAATTGTGAACATATTCATTACAGAAAGACAATTAATTATTTTCAAAATATGTTACGATCTATGATCTATTTTTCAAAATATGTTATGATCTAATTTTCTAAATTATTTTGAAAATGTTTTGAGAAGGACATTTTTCATAATATCGTTTTATCAATTTTAGTCTTAAAATTGGTTTTTATGTCAGTCAGTTGAATTCGCAGCTCTGGAACGACATTTATAGTCTTAATTTGGATTTAGAATTTATTCGAAGCGAAATACTAATGGAATTTTTCACAAATGCATATTATTTTTTTCATAATTCATTCATTATATTGTTATTAGAAAAAATCTTGTTTTGAAATCCCTTCACAAGCATTTTAATTAAATAACTTCATAAATATAACTGAAATATTAAATAAAAAAGCAATTATTACTTGAATTTAAGTTTAATTACAGGCTTCGAAAATCATAACTGGTTTAAAAAAGATCTCGGAACCCCAGTGACCTTTCAGAGGAACCCTAGGGCACCACGGAACACCTTGGTAACTGCTGACCAAAGTATCAGTAGTGTCTCGAATAATATTATCAGTCATAAAGTGTCTCATCACTGATGGTTGATAAAAATATCACTACAAATAGGATAATAATATATTTAAGCTGTCGTATCATGACAATAGTAATGTTTTCAATTCCCAGCTATTATTTGTGATAATTTTCTTGTCTTTCTTTTTTCTTTAAGAAAAAAGAACTACATTCAGGTATTGTTAACAACAGTAATGTCCGCATCCTGGATATCTGAGAGTTGCGTCAAAAAGCAAACGATAAATATATAACTCACTTTAAAAAATAAATCAATATAAAAGAGAGAAAGAATAACAACAACAGCAATAGTAATAATGTAAAACATGTTGAATAACAAACAATGGTTGAATAACAAAAAAATAGTGTGAATTATTTTTTATTTTACTTGAGCTGACAGTCAAGGTTTTATACTTTTACTTTAATAATGGAAAATATTTATTCTTTCAATTACCTGTGCAGTAAAACTGAAAATTTATTCTAAGATACACGAGAAGAATAATTCAATGTTTCCTATTAAATGGAGAATTTCCGGAAAAGTGTTTAATAAACAAATGATGTAACACAACACAAAGAGATTCATTGGTACTGAAAGAATTAAACGCATGATTGATTTTGTAGCACTCATACGTGAAATGTTTCGAAAATTGGCTTAGAAATAATGTTCTCATCAATTTTAAAGATCTCATTTTTCACTATTCATTTTTATGCAATTTTCAATTTTTCAAACTTTATCACGTTTTATTTTTTTCCCTTCCCTCAAATTATCTAATAATGTCTAGAAAAGGACATGATGGCAAAAAATATAGCACCAAGGAGCATGCCGTCATTTTAAGGGTGTTGTTTATCGATCAGTTTTCAAATTTCTTATTTATCAATTTTTATAACTTTTAAATTTTTATAATTTTTTAAACTTTTACTTTTATTCATTATACTTTTTTTGTAATTTTAAACTTAGGATCATCCTGTAATAATGAGAAGAATTGCGTAATTATAAATTTAACTCGAAACTGTTCTAGAATTACCAACATTCTCGTGCATAAAAAATCTGATAGTTTGTTATTTTTATTGATAATTAATAATGTTTCAATTTTGAACTGAATGCACATTGTTATAACAGGTTAGTTATATTCTCTATAATTAAGTCAGTAAAATGAATTTAAAAAATTTCACATTTATATTAGCTAGCAACCCCTAATAATATTTTTCACTTCTTTTTTCAAAGGTTTGAAAATGTATGTTATATTTGTAAAAAATTATCCTGCAAAAAAATTAAAAAAAACTTTCTTTAAAAAAAAAGAAAACTCTCTTTAAAAAGCTTAAAAGCTATGCATGCATTATTGTTAATTTGGGATTACATTTTTAATTATTTTCTGTGCTACATGAATAGCTTCAACAGCGTTTCCCTCTCACTCAATTAATTTTGGTTCATTACCCAAAAAAAGGAAGTCAATAATAAATTTGACGATAAGCGAGTTAGAAGTTAAAACTTCGTAAGATGACGAAGATAAAAATCGTAACCATCATTCGTAATCGAACACATAATAAAGCGAAACTCATAATTAATCTTTCCTTTTAACAATTTAACAAATATTAAACTAAAAATGAACGATGCTATTAAATCAAACCTATTATTTTCTATCCAAACCAGATCCTTAATTTATATGAACAAACTTTTTTTTTCTTTCCAATGGCAGGCACTGAATTTAAATCTTTGCCTATACTATGCTAGAATTGTTGCTCATTTCGCGTTACCCAGTGGGCCCCTGTGAACCAAAGTCACGGAGGCGAGCAACATTGCCCACGCCACACTGCCACAAACCCGTTTATAGGGTCGGCCACATTCGCATATCAGACACACACACAACAGAGGACAGCACAAAGAGAGAGAGAAGCATCCATGCCCAGAGCGGGATTCGAACCCGCAGCCTATGGCTTCGCAGTCAGGTACGCTAACCACTCGGCCACCAGGCCGGCTATATGAGCAAACTATTTTGTAATTAAAATGAAACGAATAACATATGTTACATTAGTTTCTACAGGAAATGGGTTAAACTTCCATTTTACTATTGGAACGTTTTGGGGGAGGTGTCGTTGTTAACTTTATGAAGTGACGTAGGACAAACCCTATCTATTCTGCCCCCGGCTCGCACCGACCACAATGTTTACGGAAAATATCCCTATTGATAAACGGATCATGGGTTAGAGTACCTTTGCTGTCGGGTTAACCGTGAGAGATTTTCCTCCATGTAACGCGAATACCGGTTAGTTCCACCAAAAAAATTCCTCCACGCAGGCTAGTTTCTCCGTTTCTCCCAATGCTTGACCTAGGAGGTCCCTTGTTTTCTGTGTTGGGTTTAAAATTACAACGGAGAAATGCTGAATTGAAAGTTGTAAGTTAAGTCGGCTGTTCAACAACGGTTATGGAATACAAAATAACAATACACATTCCATGATTTATCTTGAGCAATATTTTGATTGCTTTATAATATGTTAGATAATTATGTATGGGAACAATCAGGGATAATATGAAACAATAATGGGAATAATGTAATACTATTTAAAACGAAATAGACTACTTTGATAACAATAAATTGATGCTTGTGTTTATTTTTGTAGGTTTCGTTCAGTACAGTTTCGTAAATACTTTTCGCCCTTAAACCTTGGAATATGTTTGATATAGCCTAAATTATAATATACCAAGGGATGGGGGTAATATGAAACACCATTTAGAGCCATGGGCACCGCAGGGGTCCAATTTTTGAGGTGGACGAATTTGAAATAGACAGACACCAGTAGCGTACAGTGCGCAAAATAAAAAAAGGTTTACCCTGAATAACTTTTTTTCTAATGATTGGATCTTCTCGTTCTAGGATTCATTCTAAATTATTCAAGAGGGTGACCGCAAATCTGCTAATAAATTAGCGCAGACGACATTTTAAGATAAGTAATCAGACACAAAAACCTACTTTCTTTGAATAAACATACCTTTTTTTCGACAGATTTGTATTTCTGACCGTAAAATATAGGGTGTAGCCTCAACCTGGGAAATATTTTCACTAATAGTGTGATTCGGAGAGCGCTCCAAAGTTTGGATCCTTTAATGTTAATTTTACTTTTTGCGTATTTCGCAATATCTCGAGAACTTTTTAAGCGAATTAAAAAGTTTTTTCACACAATTATAAAATTAGTTTATCTAAAGATTAATTCCATGCAAAATATGACTTATAGTAAATATTTATATTTTCTTATTATTTCATTTAATATTTGTTGAAAAATTTTGAATTGTAAGTTATGCAACACAATTTTAAACGAATTTTTCTCAAATTTTAAAGCAATAATTTAGAAATTAATTTTAAATTGCTCCAAAAATTTTGTTTAATATTACTGAATATTTTTTAAAGTTATAGCAAAAAAATAAAAAATAAAAAAAAAGGAACGCAAGGCAAAAAAATTATTTTTTTTTTATAAAAATGTCCGTATTTCCATCAATATTGAAGCTAGGTTTACGAAATTTTGTGCAATTATTGCATAAAATAAGCAATCTAATTGTTTCGAGTTATAAACTTATTGTTACAATTTATATACTTATTGCTACATTTTTTAGCATACCGTGTTCAAAAACATTATTTTTTCCATTTGTAATCTATTACCCATCCCTCAAACTTTAAATTTCGTTGATATGCATGAGAAATCGCATGATTTACACACTTCTGAAGCTATAAAATTATTCTTTAAGTATTTCTTGAGAAGTGAGGAAAAAAAAAGTTTTAATGCAGAAATGTTTCTATGATTTTGTCCAACCCCTGCAAATGGTTCGAATGTCATTGGCGTGACAGTGGGATGTCAAAATAGAAAGGACCGCTGCCCTTTATGGCGTCTCTAATGGCTACCTGATTGTAGACTGAGATATCAAACATAACGGTGATAAACAATGGGGTAAATGAATTGCAGTTAAGATTGAATGTTTAACGGTATTTCGGAGTTGAATACATTCATTTAAAAGAGGGAGTTGACTCTCCCCCCATTTACGTGACAGCCGATGACTTCGTCTTGATAAGAAGACAGAACACTTATTTTCATCTAATGATAAAACAGTATGGGAGAGACTAAAAAAGACACTTGTACAACCACTTCCCACGTCCAAATATTTCCCTTATGATATAATAAGATCTATTATGGGACAAAAATCATTTTTCTAAGTAATCATTTTTTTGAAGTAACACTTATATTCAAAACTGTATTGTTATAACAAATTTGGTGAGGTCACAACTATAATGTAATATTTTTTCTTACCAAACGGACGGATGTATATTTTAAATACAATTTTCGCATTCATCTCTTTGTGCATGCATCTGATAGTTCTAAATCATTTAACGAATCTCTTTAACCGTCATTCATAATAGCATATTAATGTAATTTGCACCCAAGAATAATTTTTTTTTTTTTTTTAAATTACACCCGCCATCGTCTTCTCAGACATAAGGTGTCTTGCAGTCCAATACAATACTGAAGTATCTCCAGAAGGTGAGAGGTCATCAGAGGAACGAATGTCAAGAAGAGAGGGGCAATCTAGAGCCCCTGAATTAGACAGGCCGACTCATCATCTATTTTTGCTCCAAAGAGCTAACATAAGCACAATACTAACATAACGTTAACTTGTGAACTTTTTTGCTCCAATATTGCTTGATAGGTCAGCTCTGATAGTATAGGAGCCTTAGGGCAATCAAATAAATGCTCCCCAGTCATAGGCGAAGTAGAATAACAATTGTAAAACGGTTAATAAGATCAGACGCCGATTTAAATAACTTTATCTTTGATATAACGTAGAATTACGTTATTCCAACCATAATAATAATAAAAACAATCCTCTTAAACTCTTAATTTAGAAAACAAACAAAATTAAAAATCTAATAATAACAGTACAGGTAAATACCTTTAAATTAGGGATACGAAAATATTTATAGGAAAATAATACATTGACGTTTTATATCAATTTTATGCTGATGACAACCAAACCAATCAGAAAATGAATGTGGGAAAACTGGATCCTACCATCTGATTTTTCGGCCAATAATACCGACAACAATGGAAAACTGTGACACCAGCATTATATATGCTAAATTTGTGACAAGAATTTTACATAACTAATTTATCATCAAAAAAATATTGAAATATTGAATATTTATTTCAAAAATAAAATTTTGAAATTGAAAATGAAAAACAATCTTGAAAACATGCTTTTTGTTATAATTTTCCTTCACAACGACGTGAAATTCCCCTTATTTTTAACTTGTTTTTTTTTTTTTAAAAAAATAATAATAATACATAAATAAAATAAATAGTGACCTATGCACGGTCTTTTTTGAGATATAAATAAATTTTCGTCGCTAAATCATATTGCATTTGTATTTTACAAATATCCCAGTCGCATATCCAGTTTTTTCTTCTTTTCAAAATATCTAATGAAAAAGTATACTTATCTATAATCTAAAGAACTTATTAGGAAACAATTAATGGCAAACATATAGTTAAAATTAAAAAGAAATTTTTTTTTTTATAAAGTGAAGTTTTATGAAGTCGTAATCTTTTAGCATTTACGAAAATCGCGAACGGTAAATTTCGGCACTTATTCATTTGCTTTCATAAAAATATAAGAATATTTCTCTTAAGCTAGGTTGAATTGTTGGACTTTTTATAAATAAATTATAAAATTAAGCACGTTATTGCTTCGTAGTCTATGAGTCAAATTATTAGTTACGAAATAATATTGATTTAGTTTAGTTATCTTGGGTTCAATCGTAGTCTATGAGTCAAATTATTAGTTACGGAATAATATTGATTTAGTTTAGTTATCTTGGGTTCAATAAAAGAATATGAGAAAAACTTCTTTGTTTACTTATAATCAACTTCTGCAACAAACTTGATTATCTCAAAATCTTTTGAATAGAAAAATACACAGCTCTTTAACTTGAATTTCCTTTAGTAAGAGTTTTTAAAATTGAAGTTTAAGCGAGAGATTACCCATTTTACCCAAGGGAGTGGTCAGGTATTTTTCTCACCCGGTCCATGTCATAACTTTGATGCACTGAATCGTATTGAAAGTAAATTATTTTTATTTTGTTCCTTTACAGGT
Source organism: Parasteatoda tepidariorum (assembly GCF_982258835.1). Taxonomy (NCBI): domain Eukaryota; kingdom Metazoa; phylum Arthropoda; class Arachnida; order Araneae; family Theridiidae; genus Parasteatoda; species Parasteatoda tepidariorum. The sequence goes on from NC_141762.1 coordinate 1,570,191, forward strand.
CCTTTTAAATATTACATAAGCACCAAAAGGGGCTTCTGCTTATTTTTTTTGCCGATGAGGGGGGGGGGCGGGAGGACTATGAACAATGCCTACAAAAGATTCTAAAATTCCTTTTCAATATTTTTTTTAATGCAAAAGAAAGTAACAAAAAATTTAGAGAAATTACCTATGGAAAAACTTAATTGAAGTATAAGTTTATGGAAAAACTTAATTGAAGCATAAGTTAAATTTTTTTTAGGGCTAATAATCGTTGATTCTTTCATGCGACAGAAAAACCAATACTTGCCTCTCACACCTTGCCAGTGGACATCTAAAATGTCTTACTTTTTCTCAGGGTATAAAATCTTACCCTCTTTGCCCAAAATGCCATCAACATATCAGTGATCCAGCGGGGGAGGGGGTCATTGGGGACATACCCCCCCAAATTGAAAAGAAAATTTAAATAATAATTTTTTTAATAGTTTGCAATAAAATATTTTAAAAATTATTTAAGTGGGCATAAGGTGGATTCTGAGTCTATGATCCCCCCCCCCAGGAAAAATTTCTGGATCCGTCCCTGGAACATATTTTAAACTGCTTGGGACTTCTTCGGGAAGAAATTTACACTTCTTCTCTCCTTGTTTCCGACTTTTTACTCGTCAACGGATTTATGGATCTGGTCTGACACCGTCACACCTTTGGAGATAAGTAACAACAACAACAAGAAGAAAAAGTTAAATTTGGAAAAATAAAATGTCCGCAAGAAATTTCTTCAAAGAGTTTCGGAGGTGAAGAATTTCGAAAAACATTACAGTTTCCTTACAAATATTACTGATAATTTTGAATTAAAAGGTAAATAAAAACGTAAATTTTGTTTTATTTTAAGTTACATCTTTTATTAGATTTTTAATTCTAAAATTAGATTGCTACAATAGAAGACACATTTAAAGCAATAAAAAAGGGGGTCCAGGCGGGGATGTTGTGAGTTTCTTACGTAAGCATTGGAGAGTGGTTTGTGATTCGCTTATTTTAGCAACTTTCATATTTTAAAATTTTCAATTATTATATTAAAATTATCATTAATTATTTCTATATAACCTCTTATTTCTATATTGCCAAAAACCCGCTAACATACTGTTTGAATGGCCCTTTTAAAAATGACCGTTATGTTTTAATTCGTTTTTTTATTTTTTATTTCTTCCTTTTTATTACTATTATTATCATTATTTTTGAAATTTTGATATGGATATGCAAGAAATTTTTAGTATGAGATTGACTTTAGAGGCGAAAAAAAATGTTAAAATGTGCACACTAACAGAAAGAATTTTTTTTAAAATTTATTCAATGCTTTAGAGAAAAACTTATTAGTTTAACAAAGGCCGGAATTGAACTTTCTTTAATCACTTTATCCATAAATTCGTAAGCATTTCATTATTTTTAAAATATCATTTTATTGTGTTTTTTTTTTCACTATGAGATGTTCCATTAAATTGTATATCGTGAATTAAATAAAAACAAAATGAATACAAAATTTCTCCTGAAGTTTAAAACAAATAGAATTCTCACCTGTTTCAAAGAGATCTAAGAGATAATAGTAGTCCTTGTCAAAAATCCATCGACAGTTTCGGAACTTATTATTGTATCTGAGGTAGGTAGACTCCTGGTATGTAGTGTAGCAAACTTCCCACAATCCTACTCTTTGAAATCTTTGATAAGGAAGAAGACCATCGGATTGAAGCCAATAGGGTGTCGAAAAAGCAATGGTGATGAGCACGACAGCGATTGCGAAGCAAGTTCGAGCCCCGATTTTGGCACAACCCATTATGCTGGACAGTCTTTACAAATTAAAATCTTCTTCTAATATCCAAAGTTCGAATGAGAAAGAAATAATAACGATAAGTTCCGTAGGAATGATCGATAATTACTTGTGGAAAAGCCAATCACTTATGCAAATTATAACCAAGTCCATGCCAGTTGTGTCAAAATGGGAGAATCATATCCAGATTGGTGTGGAAAAGAAACGTTCGATTGGATGAAATGTGATGAAGAGTAGCAAGAGCAATTTTCTTTTCTGATAAGAAAACAGAAAGTGTTTTTAGTGGGTGTCTACCTTGCTGTCGAATAATTACGTCAGAGTTCGTTTCTGAAATGTTCTGAAAGTTGCAACAACGCTATTTCCTTTTACTATCGAGCGATTTGCAAATTCAGCAAAAGACAATTCATTTCGCAGAGTCACCTTAGCACCGGAAGTAGTATATAAAAAAGAACGTTTCGTACCTAGTTTCTAGGTGGTACCAAAGACAGTCATTGTTCTTTCAGAATATGAAGAATGCCGAACGTTCGGAAAGGGGTGGGGTGAGAGGATTAATCAAGTATCAGAAAAAGTTGTCTTTATTGCCGAATGACCCACTGAGCGGCACTAAGCGGTTTTTTTCTGTGAAGAAGCATTATTTATGCATTATCGAACGACCGTGAAAATCGTTTGCTTTCTTTTATAGATATGTATGTAAATTTCATTTTCACCTTGCATGGTATATTGATTTCAAGACAGTTTCCGTTTCCATATTCGATTTCTAATTTAGCAGATCTTTTAAATTTTAGGAAAAGCGGATCTTAATAAAAACAAAGATAGATAAGAGAAAAGCCTTTAACCTCACTTTCTGTTTTATGCATCGCTGCATGTCGAAAAACAGATAAGTTTGCAGATGTTTATTGTGTAAGAAATTTCATATAACTGTGTCAAACTATTAATTATATGATTCAGCTATATTGTAATTACTAGAACATAAAATCGTGTAACGGCTTTCTAACGGATGATGGAGTTTTCTTTTAATTGTCACAAATTTAATGCGAAGTGAAATGAAATAGTCTTAACAATGAAAGGATTTCATTTTATTCCTTTAACTTGAATTTAAAATCATTAGAATCGAAGAGCGATATAGAGAACGCATTGTAATCATAGCAATACAGCGATTATAGTTTATGCTACCAGTGGTTCAGTGAAATATCGCTAAATACCAGCGTTACTGCATAACTTTTTAGCGTTACAGCGAGCGTTATTGCATAACAATTCCATATTTATTAGAAAAAAAATTTAAAACTGCTCATGGTGTGCATTCGACACAGTTGGCGACTGGCGATTATTAATTTTATCCTATAGAATAGTGTTTCCCAAACTGTGGTACGCGTACCCCCAGTGGTACGTGAGCAGTTTGGCGGGGGTTCGCGTTCTTATGCGAAATATCTTGCAACAAACGAAAATTTCAAAAATTTTTATTTGAAAACAAAGCTATTCATGAAAATTTACAATTACGTATTTTTCTATTGGCTATTTTTTGCGGAGTTAATAGTTAATAATTAGTGGTGTCAACAGCTAGTTGTGATTTTTAAATTTTTTGGAATTTTTTTTTACTAAAAAATAAATTTTTTTATTAGTAGTGCACAGCGTTACGAGCAATTTAGAAAGGGTACATAAAAGTCGTAAGTTTGGGAAACACTGCTATAGAATATTTTTCACTGCGTACTCAATAGTTTTGGGACCTTTCATAAATGATGTGACATATTTCAGCATACCCCCCCCCCTCACACCCATATCAGTCTTTTAAACATATGCACACAGATCAGAAACACTTTATCGACACATTTTATTTTTAACAATGACACGTTTGCTTTTTTGAAGAAAAAAAAATATTTGTTGTTGTCGTATGCATTAAAGCAGAGGGGATGCGCTTCTTCTTGTTTTCCCGTGGCGCCATCTATGACCCAAATTTGACTTCTGCCGCACACATACGTCTCAACCCATTTCACAGGGTGGGTCCATTTATAAATCCATTCATTCATCCACAGATCGTAACTTTGACCTGAACCAGAGAATGATCCATCTCCAATTCAGTACTCTCAGAGGTATGATTTGTTATGAGAACATGGAGGACTTTGTGACCCGTCAGATTTATAATACACCAGTCACCATTTACTACACGGGGAGGGTTCGGCCGACGGGGATCGAACTCTCGAATGGTCCCAATGCCCTACCCGCCAGACTATCCCGGCCCAGTAAAATATTCAATTGGTGTATTTAAATTTGAACAAAATGCCTCTGTTCTTGTTCCCTTCGCCATGTCAGGACCTCCAATACAAGCGTTATGGACTTTTTCTCATATTAACTAGATTTTGTATTTGAATTGGGAGATAAAAAAGAATTTTGTGATTAGAGTCGTGATTTGTTAAGAAATTGTTTTTAGAAATATATCTTTTTGAACCTTAGAGAGCAAGTTAAAATCATGTGTTTATTTTCTTAGTATGGTTTGAACCTACAGACCTTAGCAAAGCTCATCGCCCTTTCCTGTCTTCTACATTGTGGAAATCAGCCTTGTCATATGCCACCCCAAACATGAATGAACTCAGAATCATGTACAACACTATTTTTGATAAAAATGTGCCACTCTCATCAGGTATGATCAAGTTGTTCATTTGCTTCAATGTTTTCTTTTTTTCAAATCTGTTTTTTTTCCCCCTTATTCAAGTCTTGAGAATAAAAGCCTATTTTCGAGGGCTCGAATCATGTTGACTTTTTCTACCGCTATAATTTGTGAACCAATGTAGTTTTTACATTACATTATCAAGTATTTTTTTTTCCGCTTTAGTTTCTTGGAATCAGTGATTGGAAAAACTACATTTTTTTTGTTGTTTGCTACAACTACTTTGTAACAAATGTAGTGAATTACAACTACTTTTTTTTAAAAAAAAATGTAGTGACAACAAACTACTTTGGAATTTAGCAACTACTTCACTACTTAAAGGAGACGAACTTAGCTGTAGTACTTAATTCTTCACCCATATTCAAAATGGTTTTGAATAGGAAATTGGCTTACATTAAATGTAAGGATATAATAAAGAACTATTTATTCATGTTTACAGGAGCCAGTTAGTTATTCCGAAACATTTTTTTTTTCCTTTTTCGAATGTGTTCATTTAACCTTCAACTTTTTATGTCTCTTTCGACAGCGAATATATAATTTAAGAAAGGCGAAACTATCAAATAGTTGGAATTTATTAATTGTTTAATTCTCTTTTACTTCCTCTAAGAAATTAAATGCATCGAAAATGCGTTTCCTTCTTTGAAATAACATCCATGTTTCACGCAGGGGCCCCCATCAGGGGGAAAGGTGGGCGCACAATGCGCCCACTTAAAGCTAGGGGGGGATTTTTACACTAAATAAAACGAATAGTTTTTTTTTTTGGGGGGGGGGGGATTTAGAATTTGCCCAAGAATGCGCCCAAGAGCTTGGGGGTCACTGGTTCACGAATCTGCATTCGTATGTGAAAGTGTGACTGAAGTAATTAATTATCTATTTTTCGCAGTTTACACCTGATTTTAAATACGTAATATCTATTAACACTATTAGTGATATTACCAGGTCATTTTCATTCTATCCTTTGACGGAACGGCGAAGATTTGTGCCCGTCAAATTCGAAAAATGAGATACGTTAGAACCGTGTAACTATTCTAAACTAACGTTAAAAGTAGTTGTCAGGAATAGCTACAAACTACTGTTTTTTTTTTTTTTTTTTTTTTTTTTTAAATTTACTACTACACTACTCACTTTATTACTTTCTTTTTTTGAAAAAAGTAGCACACTACACTACAAACTACGAAATAAAAAAGTATCGACTACAGTAGTTTCACTTCACTACTTGTCATGAGCTACTTCCGACGACTGATTGGAGTTATTCATTTCACATTTCATATTTACCTTCTAATACACTGATAGTGAAAATGACAGCAATGAATAATTAAAACTTTTACGACTGTTGTTTACCCCCAGAATTTTCGTTTTTTTTTAATATATTAAATCAAATTACTTTTTTTTTTTTGTAAATAATAATTTCTTACGAAAAATGAAAGATTGCATTCAAACACAAGAGGATTTTTTTTTCTTTATTGATTGAAGATTACAAGGAAAATAAAGCAATGTTTATACATAATTAAACAATTTACATTTCACAATAAGAGGTAATTAAATGTAATGAAATAAAGACATTAGCTGTTTTTGCAGATAATACGCGAATAGAAATGAATGTGAAAAAGAGTCCAAATAATGGAGAATTTAAGTGGCATTTCTTGTTTTGTTTTTTCACTTTGTTAAGCTTCATTAAAACACTTTCTTCACTTGTTAGCTAATTGTGCATATTTGCTTGAATGTCGGATATTTGGAATCGTTTTCCAGTTGAAATGAATGAACTTCATAAAAGGAAGAGAAAAGGTGAACACCTTTTTTTTTTTATATATAACCAAAACGATTCTAGCAATGTCAGATTTTCGAATGTTGAGTTTGAAACTTCTGCGTTTAAATAAGAAGCGTGCACAAAGTGAGAGTGAAGCTCGCCGGTTAAGTTCATTTCAGCGATTCAGGGGAAGAAGGTTAAGAAAGTTGTAGCCAAAGAGAATCGGGGGAAGTGAATTCTATAAAAAAGTGAACTTTTTCCAGCCAAACCACCCACTCATCCTGTTGAAATGATAAGACTCTTTTACGTACACTTTCCCAGATCTATGTTTTCCATATTTTTGTCTTGCAAATCCATTAAAAATTGGAATTTCTTGCTATACATCTCATAGACTTGGCTCCTTTTGTTTAAATCCATAATCAGCTTATCCAACGCAACGTTTAGCGTGTCTCTTTTAAATTCTTCTGCGCCGTATACTGAGAGTTTATCTGTAGACTTATCTGAAAATTTTGGAGTAATGCGTCTCTTGTTTATGTCATTGTAGTCTATTCCCACACTAGTACTTAATTTTTTAGCTTTCTCTTCGTAGTCCTTTAGCTTCTGATCTGATTGGTGCCTTATGTTGTTCACGAAGTCCTTTAATGATGCAATTAACTTGTTGCCTTCACGTGTCAACCACACTAACATTGATTTCTTATGTTCATTAGAATTTTCATGATTTTCTAAACAAGTTCCTATGTGTTTCCAATCAGAAAATCCGGTTGTGTATTGAGAAGGGATTTTAGAAAAAGTTTGCAAGTCATACCAACCCTGGTTGAATAATATAACCAAAATCTTTCCAGTGATTGACCATTTTTCATTTTCTTAATGAAATACGTATTTGAAAATTTTCTGTTTTGTTCTTTGTATTTCTTTATTGAAGCTGATTATATATTTTTCGGATCTTTATTTTAAAAGTTAGTCATTTCATGTGAGAGTATGTCATTAATAAAATCATTATTTAGCAATTCTGGCCACAAGCCCACGTCGACATATTTCTCAAACTTAATATTCTTTAAATTTCTTTCCGCCTCGATATTACCGCCCTCTTGCTGAACACCAATATAGTTTTCAGTGGGATCAGAGGGTTTATGGTAGTCAAGACAGTTATTAGTAAACTAAACAAGTTTGTCATTGACGATGAGAACAGAAGTGCGGGGAAAAAAAAATTACGTCGGGTGTTAAGCGGCGCTGCGGAAGTCCGCCGTAATAGACGCGAAAAAATACACTGACCAAAAACAAGCGACGGGTAATTCCCCGTTCCGTTCGATAGACGCGCACATGCATGGGTTGATTGATCTCAGGGTTGCCAACCTTATAATTTTTTATTTTTAATATTAGATATTTTTTTTAATTCAAAATATCACCTATTGTTTTCAGTGGGGACTGAGGCCCTTTGTTTCCACGGGGCCCTGGGCTGCAGCCCAAAAAGCCCTTATGTAGATCCGCCCCTGACAGTGATCGTATCTTTGAGTGGGAAAGCGCGTTTCAAACGTTTCTGTTTTGTCAGTATCGTGTCCTGTAATGAATAAGCAACCTGCCTTATGGTACAGAATCGAAACATAGTATGCTATTTTTTAATCATACGAGAAAACATTTCACTATCTTATCAAAGTTAAGAGTTATCATTAATTATGGAGTGAATTAACAATATTTTAAAAAATAACAAATATTTTTATTTTAATTCATAGGGTCATTTTTTCTAGATGCGGATTTGTCATTTAAGCCACTTTTTTTTTTTACCTGAAACCGCTGCTTGGTATTGTTTCCAAGTAATTTTCTTTCTAGTTTCCGTAATTTTCTTTAGGTACAGTATACAGAAACATTTTATTGTCTAAATGAAAATTGTTATTTTTTTTTCCCTGAAACCGCTGCTTGGTATTGTTTCCAAGTAATTTTCTTTCTAGTTTCCGTAATTTTCCTTAGGTATAGTGTACAGAAACATTTTATTGTCTAAATGAAAATTGTTACTTTTTTTTTTTTTTTGAAAAAAACTAAAAACGCTCTTAAAAATTTTAAAAATGATTTCTTAAGCAATGCTGCTTATTATATTGCCTGAAGCCCTTCAAAAAATCATTGCAAAAATGTTAATTCATGTGTCAAATAATATTGATGTTAATAATAACTGTCATATTTATAAAAAATGAATGATTTTTAATATTCCGTGATCTTTTAAATGAAAAAATAATAGGGAAGTCGTCATATATATTTATGAAATATATATTTTTTTCTCCAGGAGTTCGAGAACATTTGAATGTTACTTTGGAAGAAGCCTTGGAATTGGGCAAGCCTTTACTGGACGGAAGTTTTCACACACTTGTGGTCACACTCGGTGCTCACGGAGTCCTCGTCATTTCCAATTTGCAGTCAACGTCCTTCTTAGTCGGAAAATTGACCTCTCAAAAAGTAATTTTAAAATAATTTGTCGAAAAAAACATTTGTGTAATCATTAACATGTGAAATTATGTAGATATTTTAAAAATATATTTACAAAATTGTTTTCAATATTCTTTGCCTGAGTATTTTTTTCTATTGTTCATCACTGTTTGAAATAATTTTATAAAATATTTTGAAAGTTACGAAGAGAAATAACAGCGCTCAAATTATAAGAACAGCATAGTATATCATTGGATTTTTACAGATTGCTATAACAGTTCAATAATGTTTAAATCGAAAAAATAAAATTAAATAAAAGGAAAAGGGGAAATTAAAAAAAGAAAATAAACAAAGAAAAGAAAAAAGGAGAAGCGAGAGTGACCAAGCACATGAGGTTCAAAATAGTACTATAGTGTTTCAAAATAGTACTAGCAAACCTGACGGGGTAGCGTGGCTCGTAGGACGCTTCGCTCATATCCAAGAGGTTACGAGTTCGATCCCCGCCTGCCGAAGACTCCTAATGTACGGTGACTGGGGCACGTTAAAGCTGTCGGGTTACAAAGTCCTTCATCTTCCCATAACAAACAATTCTTCTGGAGGTACTGAATTGTAGATTGAGCGTTCTCTGGTTCAGGTCAAAATTACGCTCTGTGGATGGATGAATGGGTTCGCCCTATAAACGGGCTGTGACGTGTGTGTGGCTGAAGTCGTATTTGTGGCCATTGATGGCGCCACCTAAAAACAAGAAACGCACCCTCTGCGTTAAATTGGTTGTATTGACAAGTGGCATTAGAAACAACAACACTAGCAAACCTGTAGTCTAGCAGTTTTATTTCATTTCCTTATTTATTTATTTTATAACTTTTTTTAATGAATTGTTTTGTTATTCATTCATAAAATTACTATCTTGCATTGCAACTGCTGGAAAAACGTTAGATAATTTTTATGGAAGTATACCTGGAAAGAAACATATAATTTTTTCCTTGCATTTAAAATTAAATAAATATGTAATCAAGTTAAAGTCCACGGCCTGAGATATTTCAAAGTGAGATCGAATTCTTCCCGATCATTCTTTCGAGAGCAGATTACAGAGGGACACGTAAAAAAGAATATTACACAATATTTAAAAACCATTAAAAAAATAAACGATAGTCAGAGGAGAAAAAAGTTAATAATTTGTTTATTGTCTTTACTGTAATGATTAGCAATGCAAATATTTGAGAGTGCAATCATTTAACTAAATGTTGCCTAAACCTGAATAATAACTTTTTGTAATTGTGGGCTACAAATTAGGTTCTTAGAAATGTGTGCACTCATTTTGTTAACAAATATAAACTGATTGTAAAGTTTCATAACTAAATTACAACAAAATTCTTAAATTTTGTTACGGGGACCCAAGGGATAGAGCTCTCGCCTCCCAATCAGGAGTCACAGGTTCGAATACCAGCGGTGTCTGATCGAGACGAATTCTGCTCCTTGCTCGCAACGACAACGGTGCTGACCTAAAGTATCATCAAAGGTAGACGGATCATGGGATAGAATTTTTTGTCGTCGGGCGGATAGTGGAAGGTTTTCGTGATTTTCCTCTTCATATTACGCAGGTGAGGGATAGTTTATCAACGAAAACTAGTTCACCCCCAATGCTTGATCAAGAAAATCTATTGTCTTCTGGGTTGGGTTCAAAATTACAGGGCTACGGAGTTGAGTGGCAGTCGTAAACTCAAAATAAGATCAGCTGTTCAACTCCAGTTATTAAAAAAAAGTTTTAAATTAATATTTTTTATTTTTTCTTAGGGCGAACTAAGAGCAACATATTATCCATCTTTGAAGACAAATAGTATAGTGAGTGTGTCTGGTGCAGGAGACTGGTAAGATTAAACAAATAAATGCTTCAATATAAATTTAAATATCAAAATATATGCAGGGTGTTTCCATATGACCATCCTTAGTATATATTATTATTAGAAATCTTGACTAAAATGGGAAAACATGCCGAAAGGGACCGTTTAAAAACTATGCTTAAACTATGGGAATACAAAAACTTTGTCGAAATCTGAAGAGCCGCTCTTGAGAAACTTATTAACTGAAGACACGTTTGATAGAAGATGAGACACAGAGGATTTGGAACTATAAGGCTATCAAACTGATTTTGATGGTTTTCCTTCCTTCTTTCTAGCTAGTTATGTGAGAGATTTAGATAGTATTTTTTTCTTCTTCTTGCATTTACTATCCCGATCCATTAACTGACCCCTAATTTGTGTACGATTTTAACCTAATTTTTGAAAATGATTCCAAAAGTGTATGTGTTAAGAGTGGTCTCTACAGAACACCTTGTATGTATTCAGATTTTTCATAAATAAATTTTATATTTTAAATCATTAGAACTCTTTTGATTTAAGTTCCATAAAAAATATTTTGTTCTTTTTTGTGAGAAGGCGAAGAGGATACTATTTTTAAATTTTTCAAATGTTCTTAGCAAGTGTTAAGAAAGGAAAGCTAGAGATGGAATCTGGTCTTTTGTGAAGTTTAATACTTCTTGTTTCCCTTCTTTCATGTTCAATATTTAAAACAGAAAAAAAAATAGGATTTAAAATTTATTATGAGACTTTCTAATCAATTGGTACAGAAATTCTGTAATATTTTTACTCATAACATGAAAAAAATCGAGCAAGAATTACATTTAGCAAAGATAAATGCATATTCTTTCGAATTTGTAGTCCTAGAGCTCTGAACCTACTTTAGTTATGGATTTGTATTTGAAGTATATACATAAGCTGAAAGTGAATGAAATAATCTGGATTAGGATTTCCGTTGAAACTCAAACCAGAAATAACTGCAATACACGTTAAAAATGTTTGTTAGGGTATAGATTATTTATTGATTAACGATATTAGTTATTTTATTTTGTTTTGAAAAGCGCAGTGAGAAATGCTATTGCAATTTTTATAAAGACTGCCTTTTTTTATAATTTATTCAATGCATTGTTACTAGAAAAATTATATTTTCATCAAAAAAAAATTGCCATTTATTTTCTCATTGGCACTTAACTATTCATAATTTCGTAAAGGCAATTGAAATATTAAATAAATAATGGATTATTAATATGGGATCTATAAATGTAATTATAGGTTTCCAAAATCTTAAGAAAAACTGTTTGAAAAAAAGTCGGAACTCTCTTAACTTTTCCATGGATGTGTTCCGTGGACAACCATTTGGAAACCGCTGCTCAGTGTAATCTGTAGAATAAATGATTTTTACATTCTAGCGGTAACATACATATTGTTCTTTTTTTTTTTTTTTTTCAGTTTTGCATCTGGTATGATAGGAGGAATACTAAGAGGATTGCCCCGAGATTTTTGTGTTCAAGTTGGACAAAGGGCAGCCATTTTGTCTTTAGCTTCCCATTTAACAGTTCCTGAAACAATCAGTCCACAGAGTGTTTTCTTCCCTGAAGATTTCAACAAAGAATCTCTGATTATTTGTTGATAAAAACTACAATTAATGGATATACGCACTTTTTTTTAAAAAAAATAAAATATATTTTTTCATGCATCTTGGTGTTAATAATTAGCGTTGATCTATCCTTTCAAATCATATATTTGTTAATAAAATAAATTTGAATTGTATTGATTATTATTTTTGCATTAAACTTCTAAGCTGTTGGTTTCTTCTTAGGTCTACACCGATACCATTCACCTGATGAGTCTAACTGATGAGCTTTCTTCTTTTTTCGGCTTTTTTTGTGTCAAACTTAGTTAATAGTATCTTTTGTCCACTTTACCAAAATATTAACGTAACGTTCAAAGTTTAATTCGATATTTATGTTTTTTTTTTATAAACTATTTTCATATTTATATTCCTTTCTTAGAATATAGAAGTCATCGTTATAATATAATCGAAATCCAGAAGGCAAGTATTTTTAAATGTTGCCGTATAGTTTAGTACCATTTGTAAATTAATTAAGCTATTTTTCTTTCTCTTTTTTTTTTTTTACTGTCATGCATATTAAGAATATATTTCAATATTTACATATTACGAAGGGCGAAAACAAAAATATATTAATATTATTTAATAAAAAATTTTCCTCGTGATAGTTTTCTTTTTGAACATTGAAGTTATCAAGTTAACTGCTATATTTAATATAACGTTAACCAATATGCTAGTATGTTGTTGTTTCTAATGCCACTTGCCAAATACCAGCAAGCCTTCTTGGAAAAAACCAAGCGAATTTTAGACAGAGGGTGTGTTTTCAGAAGCATCATATATGGCCAAAAATTCGACTTCAGCCACACACACACACACACACGTCACAGCCTGTTTTAAAGGATGGAACCATTTATACATCCATAGATCGCAATTTTGACCTGAACCAGAGAACGATCGATCTCAAATTCAGTGCCCACAGAGGTATTGATTTCTTATAGGAACTTGGAGGACTTTGTGACCCGACAAATTTGCACCAGTCACCATTTACTACACGGGGAGCCTTCGACCGGTGGGGATCAAACTAAAGGCCTCTTCGATATGGGCCCAACGGCCTACCAACCAGGCTATCCATGTCATATTATAAATTAAATAAATTAAAATTTATATTAATGGTATTTAATAAATAACTTTTCTTCTAATAACTTTTTCTTCGAACATTGAAATTAAAATGAAAAAAATCCAGAAGTCAAATGTATTTAAATTCTGTCATAAACAGAAAAGGAACGAAGTTTTTATTGTTTAATTAAACGACAAACATATATTAATAAATAAGTATTTCATATGTCATTTATTTTAAGAATTTATTTCACTATTTATAATTTTCCATTATAAATGACATATAAATAAAAACATGTTCATATGATTCAAAAAAGTTTTCAAAATGTTAATCCTCTCTTTGAATATTGAAATTAAAGTAAACGAAATTCGGATGTCAAGTATTTTTAAATTGTGTGTTATCAACAAACAGATACGAGAAATTCAGCGTAACTGAGGGGGGGAAAGAAGACGAAAACAAGCATCTATTTCTGTCATGGAGAAATTGATATTAAGATAGGGAGAAAAAGAGAATTTTAACAGTGGAATAGGGATAAATATCAACGTGGTCTTCAAGGAGAGAAAACGGGGAATCCCTTTTTTCGCTCAAGCACGATGTAAACAAACAAGGATGTTGTAAATAATTAAATCTCCTTATTACACTTTCAAATAAAATTGTGATATCTATCTGTGGAACTACATAGGTAAGATAAATAATTTTATGTTTTCTTTAAGATTCTAATTTCCTTTATTTTTAAAATGTTACTATTTTTTTTTGCTGTGTATTTAGATTTATTGTGACATACATGAGAGCTGATGCTGCACTATTAAATTAGACATTGTAAGAAATAAATGATATAGTAAATTTGAATGAGATGTGATTGAGGGCGTGTATTTTTCTGTGTATTAACTTCATTTTTCTTTTTCTCGATTTCCCGAATCCTTTAATTTTTTCTTTTATAAACTTGTTGAGGTGCAGTATTACATGAGAATTACTGTAGTGATATTAATTAGTACTGATTTTGCAATGGTAATTTATTAATCTTTAAAGACAGGCACTATAGGAAAGGTCGAGCTTCATTTAGAACTTGAAAACGATCAATTTTTTACTCATTACTTTTGTTAGAAGCAAAGTATTAAAAAAAAAAAAATCTTAGCTCATGTGGATTTTTTAATGAAAAGACCCATTTTAGCCCACGAATCAAGTTTTTCTTTTTTAAAAAGCATTCTACATCTCATAAATACTATGTTTAATAAAATGTTTAAACTAAAAAATATGTTTTTGATTTTTACCTTAGACATTAGTAAAGAAAAAGAGTTATGATAAAGATTATTTTAACTGTCAGTTTGTCTTCTAAATGTTTAACGAACTGCATAATGATGAAATAAATTAAATGATTAATTTATGATTATGAAATGTTAAACAGGGTAGCTATGCTTTTTCCCAACAAGAAAAAAAATCTAGAATGGTTTTTCCAAAACTAAAAATAAAAACCCTGAGTTTTTTCATAATTACATTTTATTATTAGCCCTAGATAAAAATTTTACAATAGAATAAAATACAAACTACATACATTGAAATATTTGTATTCCTATTACTTCAATATTCTGTGTTCTAATCAACTTTTTTAAAAACATGTATTATTGGAAATTGCAAATAATATACTAAGGTATTCTTAGAAAAATTTCAGGTGCTAATTCACAATACAATTGAAACTACTGTTATAACAATATACAATATTTTTAAAATTCCAATTTAATGAAATGGAAAATTTTTTCTAGAAAAATACATTTCTAATACTATTTTCTCAACTTGTGAATCTTATTACATAGAGTTTCAAATGATACTTCTAAATTATAGCACCCTTAACTTGTGAAATACTTGTTCTAGAATCCTTGTTGTTGAAATTCTAGAGCTTGTTCTAGAAGTTTTCATTCACTGTAGATAACTTAGCACACACTAACACAGCTGGAAAAGTAATGCAATGTCCCACTGCATAAATACATTTTTCATGCTAAAAATTTACTTTGAAAATTAATGTCTTTCATTTGAGTTAAAATAATTTATTTCTTCCCTTAAACATTTAGTAGTTTTTCATAATTTTAAAGTGAAATACGTAAATTTAACAAAGGTAATTGGACATTATTACTGACATTAAAAATAGTGTTGTTAATGACATTGATAATAGAATGTATTGATAATTATGGTTGTTAATGGCTTAATTGGTCAAATTAACGGTATCTGTTAATGTAGCAAGGCTTACTCTAAAGACTGTAAAGAATGAAAAAATGACGAAAATCTCAATTTAGTTTGAAAAAACCCAAGAAAACCCTGAAAAAACTCTAAAACACAGAAGGTTGGGGTTTTTTTTCTAAAAAAAAAAACTGGATTTTTTGCGTTTGATTACAAATGAAGACTCTTAACATTTAAAAGTCTTTTTTATCTTATGCATACGTAAATTTCCTTTGAAGGTAATGTAGAGAATTTTTTTTAAAAGAAGTGAAATTACAAATATTCATGAAATGTGACTGAAGATTAAATATTTTTAACATATGTTATATTCATTTGCATTGTTTTCAAGGAATAAATTCTTTGTATGCTTTAACTGTACACAAATTATCAACCAATAACTTTATTACTTGTTTTTAAAACTGATAGAAAAAATATTAAAAAATTTTAAATATTGTATTTTAGATTTTAAATAACAATAATTAAAAATTTCAACAAGCCTACGTAAATTAAATTAATCAATATTCCATTTATTAATTGAAAGAACACTAATAAATGTAGCAGGCAAAACCAATACCTTACTACATTCTTAATTTGTACTAGATTCCTAATTTAATCTAGTGGTTGGAAATTAACTTGAAAACAAATAAGTATGCATGTTTATGTAATCTGAAATTTTAATTGTTTAAAAATTTATAAAAAGTATGCTCTAGATTTAACAAAGAGAATTATTTTAGTAATTTCATTGTTATGCTCTCCATTTAGAAGGTGGAAATATAATTAGTAAGAAAGTTAGTTAAGCAATTTCAAAACTAGTAAAGAAATTTATTAGTCTAGTTGTAATGAAGAATAGGCATAGAATACCCCAAAATCAAATTTAATTAATAAATGTATAGTTTGTTTATAAGAAAGAACTCTCCTGGCCACTAAGTCTGATGTCGTCTGCTGCTATGGAAACAAGAAATAGTGCACCTCGAAAAGGGGAGCTCCTTTTCTCCCTGGTTCCCTTTCTCTCATTGACCCCAGTCAAAACCTGTCTATGATTCCTGAGCTAAAACCTGTCCTAATTATTGACCTAGCACCCCTGCTTGAAGTACTTAAGCCTTGTAACCATAGTCACTGTTACTGCAGATGCATGGCGAGGGGAGTTCTTTCCCTAGACAGACTATAGCTTAAAACCTCTTAATAAATATTTTTAGACTCAATGAAAATAAAAATCAATAAAACACAAAAGAACTGTTTTAATTTTTCCATTTGTGTATTGCGGGTATTAAATAATTTTCAAAAATGTGCAATTATAATATTTAATTGTGCAAGACATATTTTTAATGTTTTCAAATGAAATGTATTATTTTTATTTTACTCTCAAAATTAAAAATTAATGAAAAAATTCAATCATTTTCATATTATAAATGATTATATTACATTTATAATATAAATGATTAAATTTTTCATTAGTTTTTAATTTGGAAAGTAAAATACAGATAAAATATCTATAAAAATATGTGTCTAATATTTTTTATAAATAATTAATTAATATAATATTGATATAAATACATTAATTTATATCAACAATATTCCATTAATTTAAATGGTGTTGAATGGTGTACTAAGATTAGCTTATAATTAATTGCTACTGTTGCTAAGTTATTGTTGTAAAAACCTGATGGGTTTTTTCCTTGGGGCTGAGACTACTTTGGCAAACCCTGATCACCACTAGTTTATGACACAGACTGTTTTTAGTTAATACTTCTTTTATGATATAATTTGTAGTGTAGATTTGTATTCTATTTTGCAAAATAGAATTTATTATTTATAGTTCTATTTCAGGAAGTTCTTTTAAACTTTTTTGGATGTGTTTTAGTTGAATTTTGAGGTTAAGGAAAAACTTAACCTGCTGAAACTATTACTGCCATTTTTTGGAAAATTTAATGTATTTTTTTTTTTTTTTTTTTGTATTTATGCGAACATGTAGTCAAATTTTTAAAAATATATTGAGAAAATTTTAGCCACCAAACATATATTTATCATATTTATAAACTATTTAAAAGATGTAATCGAACTTTTTTTTAAACAATATACATGTTTATTGAGAAAATTTTTGCTCCAAAAATATATTAATAGTTATAAACACGGTTGGCATAATTTAAATCATATGATTTTTTTTTTCTTCTTAAATCATCAATGTAACTAAATCACCTGATTTTTTTAAAATAGTTTATTTGAGCCAAAAATGTATTTAATATATTATAATTTATAAATGTATTTTTAAGGTTGTGATACTGTAATTTAATATTGTAACACGTGAAATTCAAATCCTGCTTTTAAATAATCATTTTGAGACGCGCTTAATTTACGCCGATAGTATCGTAAATCCATTAGGTGTTTCAATTGTTTTTTCGGCAGTTATTGCTATTGATTTTCACATAATTTTTGTAGATATTGACATATTTCTTACAAGATGAAAAATTCGAATCACGCATTAGAGTGTATTTACTCTTTGACGAATGATTCTATCATATTTTTCGATCGATTATTTCCCAGTAAGAGATAAAAAGATTCTGAGTTATACAGGTACTTTAAAAAATTTAATTGAATTAAGAAATTCGATTAAGTGCTTTAATTGTTTTTGTTAGAAAATATAGGCATTTCTGTAAATTAATTCTACCACATATATCTATGTATATACAAAAAATTTTAACAAACCTTTAACACTGTAAATAATATTTTTAAAGATTTTTGACGTCTAAACTTCTTTGCTTGTTATGTTGTTTGAGCATTTGTACTCGATTGTTAGAAATTCGAGAAACAGAGGTTTTGAAAAAGATGTTTTCGAGAAAATACATTGATTTTAGATAGTATAAATGTAAGGAATTTTAGAAATTTTGAGATAAAGAGGTTCGAGATAATCAGGTTTAACTGTATATCTCTCAGAAAGCCAGAAAAAAATTCTGCCTCAGAGGGCCCATAATTTTTGTAATAAATTACTAAAAATTATTACTGAATAACACTACAAAATTATGCACAAAACTGAAAGACTACGCAGTTAATAAAGCTAAAATAATTCCAATGTTTTATTTATTATTATTATGTGTCCTTGTCGGTGGCTTTGCGTTATTAGATTAAGCTGTATCTGGTAATTCATCCCATCAAAATAACGATAAACTGTATTCAGGGAATGATATTATGACTAACTCTTGATGGGTGATCGAAATGGACTACAGGTGGCGTACAGAAGAACTCTCTACCTATGGCAACACTTCGCATGCTTTCACCACTAGCGTGTGGAGAATCATAGGAGAAGGAAGTATGTTAGTTTCTGTCGTGATTTTCGAATAAATTAAAAAATTATAAATTGGGAAACTATATGAAACTGAAACTACATTGAACATAATTCTAAACGAAAGCGTCGTGGAATTTTTAAAAAATATTTGTGATAATTAAATACGAAAAATATTAAGAAAGGGAAAACTATACAACTAAGAAGAGGAGGAAAGGGAAGGGTCAAGCCATGGAATAAGTCTTCTCCCCCAGATGGCGTATTCGAGCTTTGCGATCGCTAATAGTCAAAATTTACCACAATTAAAGCTGTTTTCTCTGTTAGTAATTCCTTTCGAAGAATCGTCAAATATCTTTTTCAAGATTATCTGTATTAGTAATAATGCAGTTTTAATAGGTACCAAATATACTAACTTTACCAATCCTGCATTAGTATATTTAGTATTGATTAAAATTGCACCCATTGCCATCATACCAAAAGTGCCTCTTACCAAAATTATTTAAGAAAAGAAAAATTACGAAACGAAACGTCAGCAAAGCGTAAAATCAATTGAAAAAGTGAAGTTCTTAACATCGAAGTAATTGTTTTTACAAATAAATACGTATTGTTATTTTGACTGAATTGTTTAAAATAATATTCTCTTTATTACGATCTTCCATTACAGCGACCCTTTCATTATATAACAACCAATGCCTAAAATACCGTTTGTTATTCCATAATCGCAGTATTTTTATGTCCATTTGAACGTCCACACTGAACCATTCTTTCCAATGTAGCGACAGAACTTAGAAAAAGTTCCAAAGAAATTATTACCCATTGGCAAAATGGGTCTTGATTTGGATTTGATGGCGTCATTACACTTTTCAACTATAATAATCAAGAGTGGCATGCGTTGCTATGGCGACCGCTGATGTTTGATAATTTATTTAGAATTCTTTTTTTTTTTTTTTTTCTTTTAATTTTGTTATGCATTATGTTGGTGATTTTATCTTTGATATATGGGACCAGAGAGTTGTGAATAAAAGAGAATTTCATCATTTGAACTATATTTTTGTTTTTATTGTTTTCATTAAGAATCAGAAATTCTAACATACAGTTCAAACTGGAATAACGTTTTCAATACTAATTCAGGTGGATATCACACATAAAGAGGGCCCAAACTGATTGACTCGGTTCCTAAAGTTAGAATTGAAGCAAGAAAAAAACGATGCCAAGAACTAAATTTACCGAGGCTGAAAAAGCCAAAGAACGTAAACGGGAATACTTTAAGCTTTACACACAAACGGAAAAACGATAGGATTCCGTTCGCAAACGTAAGCATAAAGCCCGTCCCTCACAAAAGTACTAAAGTGGTTAAGAGAATTGAACCCTACCGAAGAACAAATGGTGACTCTCCGAACCCCTTTCATGTAAATACAAGAACTGGGTGTTGATCACCAGTTAGGGATAAAAGGATCCATTGTCAACGTCTGGTCAACGTACCCAATGACTTGCACAGGAAGACCGTCTTCCACGCAATATAAGTGATTCCTTCACTATGAATGTAAAATTGGAAAAAAGCCAATAGCTTTCAAATCATATTTCATGTATGAACTTGTGAATCCGAAACGGTTGTATGAAGCAGCTTACAATCTCCTTCAAACACCATTGTACCAATCCGAAAATGTTAATATTGATCTCGATTGGCTGTTCAATCTGTGTACCGAGCAGTTCAGGATTAAAGACACAGTAAAGTTGCTTTTCCAAAAAAACATTAAACAACCATTTTGCCAATGGGTATAACCTGTGATCACCTTGCGTCTAAATTCTTATCGACAATTCGTTCACCATTTGTAGCATTTTGAGGATTACTACGTTTGGACAAATTAATAACATAGAAAAACGGTTCTCCCCGTGAGTTATGACACATTAAAAACGGACTGTACTTTGGATAAACAGTTCTCTACCCTCGCGTTTCCATCGTTTTTTTTCTCTCAGAACCAATCAACTTTCATGGATATAAAACTTTGCTTCCCATTAAACTTCAAGTATTAATTTAAAAATTTTTTTTTTCGAAATAACCAATTTTTTTTTTAGTTACCAAATTCTTATTAAAGTAAAGGATTACTTTATTAAAATCTGTCAAGTTTTTTTTAAGCTGTAAGTTAATATTTACAGTAATTTTGTGCACTCACTATATAACGAACTCGCGTTATAACGTCCTATTTTGCTGGACCACGATTTGTCGTTGTATCGGGCATTGACTGAATTTAAATTGCAATATTGCTAAATTTTTGATATCGCAAAACTTTGAGTTTCCCTTTTCGAGTTTGTGATATCAAGGTTTAATTTACCTTTCTTCTTTAGGTTTCTTATTTTAATTAAAAGCATCACCATGGATACCGAAAAATTAAAGCAAAGTGTACTGATGGATTTGAGAAGCGTCATTCTGAGCTGCAAAGGTGGTGTTCCTCTAAACCGGTTGCAAAGTAAGACATCAAATACCTTTTTAAGTAGGAGATTTTTGAGTGAAGCGACACTTGCATATTTAGATATACTTTTATATTAACTTTAGAGTGTTCTAAGTGAATGTTCATGTTTTCCAGTGGCGCCATTTATGGCCAAGGATTAGCCTTCTGCCACACCCATACGTCACACCCGTTTATAGGACATACCCATTCATACATCCATTCATTTGTTCACAGATCGTACTTTTGACCTGAACCAGAGAACGATCCATCTCCAATTCAGTACCCCCAGAGGTACCGATTTGTTATGGGAACATGGAGGACTTTGTGACCCGGCAGATTTAACGTGCTCCACTCACCATTTATTACACTAGGAGTCTTCGGCCAGCTGGATTCGATCTCCCGTTCTCACAAACGTGAGTCAGCGGGAAGCTAAAATTCACATATTCTTCCCATTTTCGAATTTCGCTTGTTACAATGATGTATTAAAGTAGGGGTGTACGACCTGCGGACCGCTGGCCAAATGCGGCCCTTCGACTACTGAAGTGCGGCCCACGAAAACTTCTGAACACAATTAAAAAATTTTAAAAAATGGCAATTTTTAATCGCACTTTTAAGTCATCACGTTTTGACACAATCAATTTTAACAGATTCTTTAGTAAATATACGTTTAACGCGCTTTCTTTAAGCCGATTTTATAGTAAATATAAATGATTTTTTTTAAACAGTTATTTCCGCTTTTCTACGTGATTTCGAAAATCCCGAATTTTTATTACGACGCGAGTTTCAGATCGCAAATTTAAATAATCACTTTTCGTGCACTTTATTTGTGACGATTTCATCTTAAATCTAATTGATTTTTTATCTTTTTTTTTTGCAATTCTTTCTTTTTTTTAAAAAAAAATTTTCCGCAGTTATTGCTATGCGTTCCCACGTATTATAAAAAATTTCAATTATTCTATTACGACATGCAAATTTTAAATCATGCATTTGACACGCTATATTCGTGTTGAGTTCAGCATAAATATATTTTTTCCCATTTATTTCTATACTTTTCCACATGATTTTGACGATCCCGTTATTTAACTATGATGTTATTACGACACGTGATTGTTAATCGCGCAATTAAATAATCACTTTTTGATACGGTATTTCGGTACAGTTTTATCCTAAATCCTAGTTATTTTTCCTTCGTTTTTATTTCCGCAACGAATATGATTTGATCGAATGTGGTAATGAATTGTGATTTGGTCAAAAACCAAATATTCGGCAAGAAAAAGAAGAAGAAGAAATCAACTGAACGCCGTACACTTGGGGCCAAATAGCAAAATCTTTTAGCAGCATAGTAACACTGAAACTAAAATTTTAATTCTCAGAATAATATTTCCTGGAAAAACGTATTCATAAACTAACTCTAAAAAGAACGTTTTTGTCAATCAAGACGAACGTCAATCAAGAATGTTTTTGAAAATGTCGAAAAGCGAAACAGAAAACATAAAAATCCATCTTAATTTTTGAAATATTTTTTTAAAGCTGAACATCTCAATTTTTCAATTAGCAGAAAAAGCCAAGAAAAAAGAATTAAGTCATCAGAAATGCTATTAAAAATTACTGCATTATAATGAAAACGTCTGAAAAAAGTTTTTTTTTATTTAAAGAAAATAAAAAGCTAGAAAAAACGTTCTTAATTTTTAAAATGAAAAACTTATGCTGAAAACTCAATTTAAATTTTTCTCATTTGCCATAATTTTAGTAGAAAAAAAATTGCTATAAAATAAATTTTATTAGTAACTTTATTTTTAAAAAAAATGCTGAGTCATAATAAAAATGCATAAAAAAAGAAAAACAGAAAAAACAAATTTTTCTTTGTTCCTGAAACAAAACTTTAATACTGAAAATCGCACTTTTCTGTGTTACTGGTTATTTATATTACAGTACCAGGGGTCTGTCCACGTTGAATTTACTACCGTTTAGCGGTACCTTCACAAATTCAATTTTAGGAAAAACGGTAGTTTCACAAATTCAACTTTAGGAAAAACGGTAGTTTCACAAAGTACTTTTTCTTAAGATTTTATTTTTGTATCCTTAAGAAACGATAAATCTATATTTTTACTATGTTTTTGTGTTGATTTTTTAATATTATTTTTAATTTTTCACATATTGTGTCTAAATTTTCACAAAATAGGTACTTCTCAGAAAAACCTAGACAGACCCCTGAGTACAGGGAAAGAGTGATAATAAATTAATAGTATGAGACGTTCTGTTAAAATGCTGGGTTATAATAAAAGCAGCAAAAAATGGAAAAAAATCCTTCTCAATTCTCAAAGTATCGAAAAAATGACTAAATTGACTTGTCTGATTATAATTTTTTTTTTTTTTAAAAAAAGTAATATCTATAAAAATTCAAAAATAAAAAAAAACTTAGAAAAATACAGTTCTAAATAATATTTGATCATTCAACCAACTGAATTTTTCACACAATGGCCAAATACTAGTTACATCCCTCCCTAATTTAAATGCAATGTTATTTCAACTTGAGAAATTCATAAAATGGCAGAAAACGTGAATTTTTAAACTGCTCACTGTTTGTAGTTTAGATTTCGATTTTTTGTTGCTTAAGTGATCTTTTTCGATAAAAAAAAGGAAAATGTTTACAATATAAAAAATTTTTTTATAATTAATAAAATAAAATAATAAAGTTTATTACAAAATAAGCATTGAATTTTATTTTGAACTATCACAGTTTTGTTTTTATTTTAGGCTTTTGCTTAAAACCTATAAATTTTCTTCAATTAAAATATTTAATTTGAATTTATAATACTTAAATATGACTAAACTTCTTTCTACTTTCATTCTGTGGGCATTGCAGTTTTTTTTTATTTATTAGAATTTAATTCTAAAATGAATTTTCGCATTGCATGATATGATAAAAAGAAACCCATTTCTTTTCTTCAATGTTTATTTATTTCGATAAATCTATTGTTCATATGATAAAAATAGCAAGTTTTTTTTTTGTAAAAAAAAAAGTATAAGTTTTTTATTTTTGAATGAATTCTAATAATGGAACACTACTAAGTTATTGATATTACTAAGTTTATTGATAAAAAAAATGGAACACTAATGTTTAAATAAACATTACTGCATTTGTCATTAACATGTCTAAATACATGTGCGGCCCTTCGTTAGCCAACCTGCTGTGCAAGTGGCCCTTCACTCAAAAAGGTTGTGCACCCCTATATTAAAGTATTGGTATTTGCAGGGCCCGACCTAGCCTAATTGGGGCCCGGGGCAAAAACTTCTCAATGTTATTTTATTTATAAACTCCCTATATTTTTTATACATAATTATGACACGCTAAATTTAATTAGGGCATTTTAGTTACTCTTTGACGCGACGATACCACTGTTTTATCCTGGACCGGGCTTAGGAGTGGGCGACCACCCAGGGCTCACCAAAAATTTTGGACTGATTAATAGTTTTATTACAAGTTATTTTTTAATATTTGCTAAATCATGGATATATTTTTACTATTCCTTGGATATATAATTCATGTGAGCTATTATAATTTATATTTCCAAATGTGTCTAATTTCATTTTGTTTCTTCATATCAGGAGTGTCATTTTTAAAATAAGAACATGGAACTTTATGTCCACTTTCAACATTTATGTCATAGAAATTAATTGTATTAAAAATGTCAATTATTGCTGATTTGTAAGTGTGTGTGTGTGTGGTGGAGAATCTCTATCAATTTATGCAGAAAATGTCAAGTAAAATAAAAAGCAGAATTGGCACGATTTAAAAATATTTCATTAAAAAAAATCATTGATATGAATCACATGATTTTTTTAAATCATTGATTCTTCTGAAAAATATTATTTATGCATAACTCCATTAACTAATATATCACATTTAACGCTGTGGTAATAAAACATAGATATCAAATCTCACTGATAATAAATGTTTTATTTATGGAATTAAGAAATAAGTTAAATTAAGAAACAAAATATTCTCTTTTTTTTTTAAGAGCTTAAATGTAGATAATGTAACTTTTAAATTATAATTTTTCATTATTCATTTCACATCATGTTTATATTTTTTCATTAATGTTATTTTTGTGCATAAAAATGAGTTTTTTTATTTATCTTCTATGTACAGAAAATAAAAAAACCCAATACAGTGAGGAAAAAAATCAGATAATTTCTTTTTCCAGCAGTATAGAACCTATGTTTTGTGTGTCAGTTTTCTTCTTCTAATGTTTAACAATTTATTCTTTTTAGACGATTACAAGTTTCTCACAGGGACAACAATTCCAT
The DNA here is from genome assembly GCF_982258835.1 of Parasteatoda tepidariorum. NCBI lineage: Eukaryota > Metazoa > Arthropoda > Arachnida > Araneae > Theridiidae > Parasteatoda > Parasteatoda tepidariorum. Next base: position 1,595,602 of record NC_141762.1, read on the forward strand.
TTGCAAATTTGGGTTATAACTCCATGGAAACTTTTCTTCAAAGTATTCCTCAAGTTATTAAACTTAAAAAGTAAGAAATTTATTTCTTAGCTCACATTTGTATTATTTATCGTGCAGACGTTTATATTTAAGCTTACATTTTAATAGTTTATCAATAAGTTATGAACTGTAACACTAAATTATTTGCGGAATCGGGTGGTGAAAAAAACCATGAATAATTTTTAAAATGGTCCAAAAATTCCGTCTCTAAAAATGTGACCTATTAATGTATTGTCTCAAATCCTTTATATTTGTAGAAATTTTTTTTATAAAAAAATTCACTTCTACAAAACAAAACTTCTACAAAATCACTTTTTAACTTGCTGTCATAGTACCCTATTTTTTTATTTTCATTCAAGATCATCACAGTTAATTTATTTTAAAGTATACTTTTGTGTTACGTGATTCCTTATCTTAATATATGAGTATCTTTAGTATGCACATATATTTTTTTATGGAAAGAAATATTTTCATTTTGAAAAGCATAAGTTTTAAATCAATTTTAAGGTTTAAAAAAATTTAACTTTATGCAAATATATTGCTAAGTTGACTGATAAAAAAGAAAAAAAAAAGAGGTATGATAATAATAAAAAAAGAATTATAATATTTAAAACAATTTAATTTCATATTTTTATCGTCATTAAGTTGACAGATAAAAGGAACTGTGCATGTCTAAAAACACTGTTGTTGACATTAAAATTGTCATAATCGCTGTCAACATATCTAAATAATTAGGGTCTAAATACTAGTCCATCATCTAAATACTAGTCCTTATCCTAGTATCTAAATCCTATATCTAAGTATTTCCTAGTAAATCTTTCCTAGTATTTAGATATCTAAATGTATATCTAAATACTAGTCCTTCATTCTGAAAGGTTGTGCAATTAAAAGAACTTCAATAAAATATTTTTGTTCTTTTTTAAGATATTTTTTAAATTCACTTTACAAATAAAAAAAAATATCCCTTTTACTAAACCTTGAATATAATTATTGTAAGATATTGAGTTATTTCTTCGTATTATTATGACAAATTTCATTTCAATATCGTTAAACGGTAAGTGTATACATTGTTCTAATTTAGTACTAAATTCTGCCCTTCCATCACAAATATTGATTTTTTATATATTAACATTGAAATAATTAAAATAAAAAGAATAATTATGAATTCTATAGTGTCTCTTCATAGTGTTCTTGTTTCATATTATAATTTATTCTAAGGTAGGACGCATTTATAAATCATGCAGGGGGGTGCTCCTAACTTTATGTACGCCACTGAACTCAATCTTAAAGGTTCGGAAGGGGACCTTGAATCTTCTAATTAGTTAGTGTAGTCGATATTTTAAGTGAAGAAATCAGACAAAAACATACTTTTTTTTCGACCCTCTGGGAAGTAGGGTTCCCATAGTTAGGTCAGGAGTGCAGTCAAAAGTTTGAACTCCTTAATGTTAATTTCACTTTTAGCTTATTTTGTCATATCTCAAGAGGTTTTTTAAGTGAATTGAAAATTTTTTCCACACAATTATAAAATTCATTTATCCAAAGAAAATTACTTGAAATTTTTTTTAAATACTATTTATTAATTATTTTATTTAATTATAACCTACAATTTAAGAATTGTTAAATACACAAATGTTTACATCCTTTTAAATAATGTAATTTGATACGGCAAAATCCAAAATTTAATGAAATCGATCGAATATTTTCTGAGAAATCAAATTTTAATCCCTGATGGTGGTTTAAAGCCCGCCCATTTTTAGGTTACCACCAGGTTTGGTCTGTGCACAATGCTGATCACATTATCAGATGGTTGGTCATAAAATTGTGACGCTTTAAACTCTATGATTTTTATGACCCACAATGGGTTGTTGCTTTACTTTTTAAATTTGTATGTCTTATCATGTCTTTAATATACTGTTTTTATTTACTTAGTTTTTGTTTTTAGGACATCTGATGGGCAGACATTTGTAGAAGCTGTTGCTGATTCATCTACGGTACATCTGCAGAATTTGATATCCAAACAAAAAAATGTAAGCTTCTTTTGAATAAGCATTGTGTTTAACCCACTAGAGTTGGGCGATACCCAAATTCAATCATGATACAGCGTCTAAAATGATCGATTTTTCACTATACGGATGCTTAATTAATTTTGCACAAGTCAAAATTTTTATTTCCTTATATGTTTTGAGCTATAAAATAAACAGAGTAGAAATATGTTTAATCCATTAAAGCCCTCTAGAGTTGAGCAATGCCCTAATTTAATTGCGATATATTGTGAGAAACTATCAATTTATAGCCATAAATCACGATGTTTTGTAATTTTAATAAAAGTCAAAACTTTTGTTTCCCTTAAAAATTTTATCAACTCTTGGGATAATGTTGCATTCAGTAATTGATGCTATCTAAAATTATGTGCCTTATTATTATTGATATTTATCATAGTCGATAATGATCACGATGTTTTTACTGTCGTTAACAAAAAATTTACCCTTGCACTTTTTTTTTAATGATTGGATTCTCATAAACTAAAAACCAATTTTGATGGTTCAAAAGAGTGTCTTAAAATGTGCTAATTAATTTATCGGTGTTGACTATTATTATCTATTACATTAATTATATCATAATTATATTACATTAATTATAATTATATTACATTAATTATATCCTAGAGGAAAGCATACTTTCAATGAATAAACCTTTAATCCAAATCTATCTACAAAGAAGAAAAAAAAGCTATGTTCATTTAAAAAAAGTAACAATTAAGAATGGCACCTAGTTTGTAAAAATCTGATCAAATGACAAAGTTATTTTTTTCTCTCACTGTACAAATTATTCTTGTAGTATTGTTATTGTTTCTGGAATTTTTATTAGATAACAGAGTATACTCAGATACATCTTGTTGCCCATCTAGGAATTGTGATGTTTTTCACCAAGAACTCTCCTAAAATATTGTTCTTCTAAACAACTTTAAAATGTGGCTCATTTCAAAATGGAAACTTTTCAATGCTTTCTTTTCTTACTTTCTTTCTTTCTTTCTTTTTTTTTTCTTTAACTCTCACATTTGCATCATATTTTACATTATTATAGTTTACATACATTTTTCAAGGCATGAAAATAATTTTTAGGCAAGAATTTTTAAAAGTAATTTCTTACTAAATTTCAGACTACATTACATTTTATATTTGTGTTCAAAATATCATTGAAAAAAAGACATATGTAGATTAATGTGTGAAAAAAAAATATTCTAATATAATTCATCCTATATTATATTGTCAGCTGTCCTGCTGAAATTTTTTATTATAGTCTGGTTCAGTGCTGTGATTTTTTTGTTTTATTTTTTTTAATGAAAGGATATTGAATATTGCAATATTTTTATTTCTTAGTTTTTTCTTTAGTTTCATTGAAATTTTATTTTCATCTTCTAGACAAAAACTCCAAAATGTTCAGTAAAAAGATATGGTAAAAAGCCAGCTCCAAAGCAAAAATCATCTTTATGTCCAAACTGTGCCTCGTCTAGGAATGCTTTCACTGTAAGTCGTAAAGAAAACTTTTTTATTTTAAGAATTTAGTCGAAGAACATGTTAAGCAACATTTCTAAAATTTTTAAGTATCCATAATTTTTTCTGTTTCTTTTAATGCAAACTAAAATGACACTTTGTTTTTTTTTAAAAAAAACTTTTATGTTTTTTAATAAATGTGTGTATTCTATAAGGTAAAATAGGAGAGTGTTCTTTAAATTTCAGTCACATGTTAGCCCCTGGTTTTGATGTTTGTAATTTAGGCTGCATTAAACATTTGCTAAATTTTACTATCTTCAATTTATCACTAATCTTTACTGATAAAAACCTTATTAAAAACACTTCCCTAGTAGGCATTGTGAAGCGTCGCACAATAGAAAGTTTCATCTTATTTAAAACTAAAATATAAATACTCAGCTGTTGTTGATATTTTCAAATCTGGTTTGTTTTTAAAACAAAAGTACTATGAATAGTGTGCTCTTAAAGTAAATTACTTTGTGAAAGGGTTCACGTTTTGCAATGTAATATTTTGTGAAGGGTCCATTTTAATAATAAAATTTTTTATAAGGCAGAGGTCTGTTTGGAAGAAATTTGGATCCGTTAATGGACTCTTCACAAAATATCTTTTCTTAAAAACGGACCCTTCACAAAATATTTTAACTTAAAAACGAACCCTTCACAAAATGATTTTTCTTTTAATCAGACCCTTCACTAATTTGTTTATTTTCATTATTGTTTTGTTAATTGAATAAACCCTTCCCAGGGCAGAAAACAAGAAAGATGGATATAAAAGAATTAAGTTTTGTCTTCGGCAGACGATTCTTCCATTATTTGCCCGAAATGAATATTCTGTGCTCAGCAGTTTAGGCTGAATACCAAATATTTGTATGTTGCATTTCTAATTTAGATGCATCAATCGCCGTTTATTTTTGAAAATTAAATTTTTTTTGTTATAATTTTACAGTGCTGAGCATAATTTTGTATCTATTTACAATTTAAAAACTCATTGAAAAAGTTTTTTGCAATAATTTGCACCAATTCATAAAAGCAGGACCCTGGTTGAAAGAATATGAGTAATTTTTTTACAATCTGGACAGACCCCTGTAACGGGTCTGTTAACAGCCCCTAAGAATGCATTTCTTTTTAAATAAACAATTTGTACATTTTATACAGTTTGCAAAAATTGCAATAATTTCTCCTTAATTTATTTTTTGAAAGGCTTTTGATAGTATTGATAGAGAATGTTTATGAAAGATCTTAAGATTCTTAATGTAATCAAAGATATGTATTGTGGAAGTAGTGGGCAAGTACTTTGCTAATGTGGTGTTGTGCAAGAAATTTGAAATCAAAACTGGAGATAGAAAAGGATATGGTTACTTCTGAGCTGCTATTTATCATAGCTCTTTTCTAGATTTCGAGGACCTCAATGAAAGCCAGAAACTGTGGCATAAGATGGGACTTCAATAATTGCATTGAGAACTGATGACATTGTTCTCATATTGATAATCTTCAAGTAAAAAACTAAAAGCCAGATTAGCCTGGTTGGTAGGGCACTGGGCCCCCTGTCCAAAAGTATGTGGGTTCGATCCCCGCCAGCCGAGGACTCCCCGTGTAGTAAATGGTGACTGATGCATGTTAGATCTGTCGAGTCACAGAGTCCTCCGTGTTCCCATGTCAAATCATACCTCAGGAGTTTCCTTGTCTTATGCATTGGTTCAAAATTACAAGGCTACGTAGTTGAACATTTGTAGTCATAAACCCGAAATTGGGTCGGCTGTTCAACAGTACTCACAAAAAAAAGTAAAAACCTAAAGACCCTGAAACAATTACTTAAAAAAAATGGTCTAAATATAAATGTGCAAATGACCAAAATGATGAGATAAAAATGTAAAATGAATGGCAAATTATTGGTCAATTCAAAGAAAATTGAAGAGACAAATACTTTTTCATATGTTGAAACTATTGTTAGTAATCATGGTGGTATATACTAACAAATGCATAAAGAGCAGGACTTAAAAGACACTGAACACTTTCAGAATGCTTTTTAAAGTGTGGAAATCTCAGTATTTGAATATGAAATTAAAAATATTCAATGCAGCTGTGTGTGTTCTACTACATGGCAGCAGAACTTGGAAAGAATTGATGCTGCAAGAAAGTAAAATAGATTACTCTTAAGCAAAATGTTTAAGGAAAATATGGAAAATCTAAAAATCTACTCGCCGAATAAAATCAACAAGAAAAATCTGTATTATAAATCCAGTACCAAACCATTAAAAATAGATATAAAGAAGTGACAATGAAACTGGATTGGACACATATTAAGGAAACATGTCAAAGAGAACAAGAGAATCTCATTGACCTGGTCACCAGTTGGAAAGGTAGGCCAAGAACAATGTGGGAAAGGATGGTGACCCATGAGAGAAATCAATTTAATTGACCGAGTTGAATGTTACCAGAGAGATTGCACTGGACATGAGAGGATGGAGGGCAGAGATTGTGGCCTCATGTGCCTTTCAGGCATAGAGAGCTTGAAAGCAATGGTTTGGGTTTTTAGAATTCTAGGCTAATAACCCATGTTGCTCATTAACATAATGAGTTGATCAGTCTTACGCCATTTTAGCAACATGACTGTTTTCTAATACTATTATTAAAAATCTGTAATATTTTATTCTGTGTTTGAAGGCTTTAACTATTGTGCATTTATTTGCTGTAAGATCTCTTGCTATATGTAATATATAAGTATTGTTTTAATTTTGTGACAGAATTCAACTGGTGCAACTTCATCTGCTAGCTCTAGTTGGTCCCTTGCAAGTGAAGTTTCTAATGAAAAAGATAAAAAAGTAAGTTATATTATGTACCTGTATAATTTTTTATTGTATTATCTTATCCTTATGATTCAATTCAGAGAGTAACAACATCTCTCATAAAATAAAAGCAACAAATGGTTTGAGCAATAAGGTATAGTATTAAAGGTTTGTGTATTTATGACAACCATTGTTGTGAATTAATCATGATAAGGTGCATTAATAAAGGAGCTAAAAAACACGAGGAAAAATTATTGAATCAGCGTATTAGTGTTTTAGGTAAAAACTTAGAATGTTAAAGTATTTTATTAGTTTGAAATCAACCTTTGTAAGCATTTTTTATTTATTTTACTACTGAGAATCATAATAAGGGATTTTTGTTTTCAAAAAGGGTATTATTTTTGTTTTATGAAAGCATTACAAATACGTGGCTGACAATTCTACTCGATTTTCCAGTAGACTACTTGATTTTACCTGTTTCTTTTTGTTTACAGGTTTAATAAAAAATCTCTTGGTTTTTAAAAATTTTAGAAAATTTCCTACAAGTGAGTTAGCTTTCTAAAAATAAAAATCAATCCCTACTAAAATATAATTTTTGTACTGATTATTGCTTGTTTGAATATTTAAATAAGTGTTCCTATTCCATAATGAAGTGAGCCTCATTTATAGAAATAAGTTTAAAGCTATTTTTGTTCTAAAATGTTCAGTTTATTTTTATTCAAAATTCCATTTTTAAATTAATTAAAAAAATCTTTTCTTTGATGAATTAAATAGCTATTATTATTCAAAATTTTGAGTAAACATTTCAACAAGTTCATTTAATGTCAGTTGTAACTGGAAAATATTGCAGTTTTTCTATTTTGATGACTAAAAATCCCCAAAATTCCCTATATGTAAAATATTTAGTATATTATGCAACAATTATCATGAAATTTATATTATTTTGTAAATTCTAATGGATTTCTTGCTATCCATGTAGGCAGCTATAAAAATATTTATTGATTTCTATTCTGTTACTTTATTTATCTAATTTATAAAAAATTTTAAATGCTATTTTACAAACTAAATATACTATATTAATTTTTAGACACTTTCTTTTTTAATCAACCTAGCTAGTTCAAGGATTATAAGAAGTATCTTAAGATATAATATTCTTATTAGGTGCAGAAAATCTTTTGTGGTATATCTTTTATTGCATTGTTTTGAAATTTCAGGAAATAGAATCATTGAAAGCTCAATTAGCAGAACAAAAGGATATGAACATTAAGCTGAAATCTAGAGTCAATCAACTACTCTCTGCAAGTGAACCACATCTTGAATATATTGATGAGCAAATAATAATTCAGAGAATGAAATATCAAATTGGACTATTACAAAAACGAATACTTCTCCGTCATGCTGTAAATATATAATTCAATTTTCCTTTTATTTCTTATGCTTTCTTTCTGAAAACAAACAGGGTGTTAAGTAATTGTTACCTGCAACTACTTAACACCTTGTTTGTTTGCAGAACCTTTAGACTCCCTGTCTAATTAAAGTAAAATAAAAGTGTACTAATATGGGAGCAAGGTAATTGAATTTATCAAACCTTAGTGAGCCTTTCGAGAAGATAGAAAGAAAAAAAAGTCGTCAAAACTTCAAATTTACCTGTTTGGTTTCACAGGAGAAGAAAAGCTATTGTTAGAAGCACCTTCAAATTTTATCGAATAATCAAACTAGTTTTGGTATTTTCTCAAATTTTTATTTCGTTTTTTCCCTTACTTAAGATATAAATTTTCGAAAATTTCATGTATATTTTTACTTCCTTTTTAACTCCGTGGAAGAATCGCAGTGACAAATTTACATCGTCGCAGAAAGTTACAGAGTTCTTGCAGAAAGATTTTTCTTTTGAAAAGTAAAAAAAAAGTAGTAGTGTTTTTTCCACAGAAATGTATACGTAAAATTTGAATCATGCATTTAGATAATCATTTTTTGGCGCGCTGAATTTAAGCGGATAGTATCGTAAATCGATTCGATGTTTCCATTGTATTTTCGCCAGTTATTGTTATTGATTTTCATGTGGTTTTTAAATATCCCGATATATTTCAAACAACATGGAAAATTTGAATCATGCATTTGAGTATTTACTTTTTAAGGCAGTGATTCTATTGATTATTTGGCTCTTATTGCTATTGATTTCTCCATAGTTTTTAACTCTGATATTTTTTTATACGATATTGTTTATTACAGCAACCTAATCTCGAAACGGAACACGCATTTGAGTAACCCCTTTTTGATGAGTTCGATTCTAGTGATTTCGCCATCTATCCCCCGGCAAATATTACTACAAATTTCATGTTTTTTAAATAATTTTTTTATTGTGATGATTATTTACAAAATGCTATGAATGAAATAATTAGTGCGTCCCTCCCTAACAAAATGCAAGAATATCACACATTATATTAAAATAAAAAATTATTACATGTTTAATTTAAAAAATTATACATAGTTTTTTTTTTTGTACACACAGCACTTTTGTTATTTTAGATTAGTAACATACATATTTGTTATTATTAAAAGTATCTTGCAGAAAGATTTTAATGCTACATAGTTTTGTTGGCAAATAGCTTGAAAAAATTCTGCCTCAGGGATTTTGAACTAGGACTTTAGTATATCAACTGTACAGAACACTCTGTAGCTATGAAGACCTGCACCTGTTTTATTCAATTCTCTCTTCTGGTTTTTAAAATAGGATTCCTATTAATAGTAAATGAACTCAGTGGATGAACTTTTTTTTTTTTATAGTGAGTTTGCGTAACCCTGATGAATAATATATATAAAAATAACATGATGATGTGTGCATCTTTTGTACATTTTATGCATCTTTTCATTTAAAACCTCACTACTTTTAAACCTTGCAGAACAACTTGTTCAGGTTTACACAATCCTTGGAAGTTTTCACTGCTTTTATTTTCAACAGGTAACATTAACCACATTTAAGATTTTATTTGCCTTCTGAAGTACAGATTTTTCGAAATTCAGATAAAACAGGGGAATGTCAAGTATTTTAAGGCGGGAAAAGTCAGGTAAAACGAATAAACTTAGACTTTGAGATACATCTGATATTTTTTTTAAAGAAATTAGTCTAGTAAATTTAATTTTTAATATGTTTGTTTTCAACTCATGTGGCCTCTATAAGTGTTTTGTAGCACATTTTATCTTTAAGAATGAAATATAATTTAAAAATTAATAGTTAAATTTATACCACCTGTTTTTATTTTATAACTGTCCTTGAACAGTCAACCCAATTTTGGGTTTATGACTACTAATGTTCAACTCCATCACCTTGTAATTTTGAACCCAATCTAAAAAACAAGGGAACTCCTGAATCAAATATTGGGAGAAATTTGCATTCATGGAGGACTTTTTGAAGGAACTAACCTGCATTTGCGTGACACGGAGACAAAAATCACGAAAACCTCCCACGGTTAACCCGACGGCAAGGAGACCCATGATCCTTTGATCCTAACCCATGATCCTTTTACGACTGAGGATATTTTACATCAACACTGTGGTTGGTGTAAGCCGGATGCGGAATTCGCATCGACCAGTCACCGCCAGCATTCGAACGCGATTCACCTCAAGGCGAACACTCTGTCACCAGAGCCATCACGACTCATGCCACCAATAACAAAAAAAAAATCTAGGAAACTCTATAAAATCAGATTTTTTTCTCAGTTTGTAGATATCCTGACATTAGACTTTTGAAAAAGTTCCAACAGAAAAACGCTTATGGTTTCAAAAACAATTATTCATGTGACAGGATGTGTATTTTCTCATATTATTATAATAATGAAACTCTGTTGTAATTGTATCCTCCTGATTTATACATCTCATTCGGTGATGTATGAATTGTATATATTTGCTTTAGATTAAAAAGGAAACCGCAGCAATTTTTGAGCTGTCTTACTAACTCTTTTGCCTGTGTAGTCTGCTTTGAATCAGTCGTAAGACCTTAGTGTCTGAAGTTGTATCAATCTTTTTATTTCATCATACACAATAAGTTTCTAGCAATACTTTGTTAAGTTTCTGGATTACATTTAGATGATATATTTCAAAAGTTTCAGTTAACCCTGTTTAATTATATACAAACTTTCGAAATATTTGTTTTGATATAGGTGGGTGCTATTTTCCCCCGTTAATTGCAATCAGATAGTTTCTTGTTTAGAAAGAGTACTTCTGAGGGGTCTGTCCAGATATTTTGTGTAAGGTCCATTTTTGTAAAATTGTGAAAAAATTACTCGTAATTTGTGAATATAAAATAAACGCTTAATTCACATTCTTTCAACCAGGGTTCTGCTTTTGTGAATTTGTGCAAGAATAGGGTCCTGCTATTGCAAAAAACTTTTCAAGGAGTTTTTAAATTGTAAAGACATACAAGATTATGCTCCACACTGTAAAATTATAATTAAAAAAATTTAATTTTAAAAAATAAACAGCAATTGCTGCTACTAAATTAGAGATGCAACATACAAATATTTGATATTTAGCCTATACTGCTGCAGCAGAATATTTATTTTGGACGAATAAAGGAAGAAGCGTCTGCCAAAGACAAAACTTAGTTCGTTTACATCTGTCTTTCTCCCCCCCCCCTTCCTGGGAAGGGTTTATTCGATTAACGGAAACAATAATAAAGATAAACCGATTTGTGAGGGGTCTGATTAAAAGATAAATTATTTTGTGAAGGGTCCGTTTCTAAAGTTAAAATATTTTGTGAAGGGTCCGTTTTTATGAAAAGATATTTTGTGAAGGGTCTGTTAACAGACCCAAATTTCTTCTAAACAGACCCCTGCTCATGTTATTTATCAACAAAAAAAATTACTTAAATATTCTAGCTTTATTATTGGTACTAAAATTTTGATTTTTTATTTGAAAAAAAAAATGTTTTTAATGAAATATTTCTTAATTTTTTATTTTTTTTTATTTACAAAAGTAAGTTTTTTTATTACTTTGTAATGTATTAAATTAGTCTTATAACATATGCATATATGATATGACTAATTTAATATTATATATCATATCATAATTATACCATATATGCATTATTTAAATATTTTTTTCTTCCATTCTACTTGCAAAATTATAAAGAATTTTCGTGAATAATTAATTGTATAAATAATTATTTAAATTGTTGTATCAGAATCATTATACATAGTATAATTATTGCTCTAACAGATAATAATAAACAAATAACTTCAAAATAAACTAATAGATGCAAAACTAAACAAAGAAAAATTTTAAATTATTTAATTAGACTGAACATTTAAAGTTTTATAAACTAAATACTATAATAGTTTAAGAACACTTAGAAGAAGAAAACAATATAGACTCTTTTCTATTCTTTTTTTTTAAAAACTTTTGTTTATAATTAGTTAATATGCTCATGGTCTTAAGAATACCCTACGGCTTAAACTTTTATCATACAAATCTTCTTTAAAGTTATTCTATCTTTATTTTTTATAAGTATTCCCAAAAAGTTAATAAGAAATTGAAATTATTATGATTAATACTCTTTTTAGATATACTGTCTTAGATAACTCTAATTTTAAGACTCTAGTTCTCATCAACCGAAACATAATAAGATATAGGGCATTAATGAATGGACTGTATTAATTAATTTTTTTGTAAATGTTTCGATTAATTTTTATTTTTTAAAAGAATTTGAAGATACAACTAACGCACTTCTTAAGATAGTTTTAAATGCAAAGTTACTCTCTTTTTTCCTAAATTTTTGTTATATATATATATAAGTTCAAAATGTGGAGAAAACAAGGGGAAAATTACAGAAAAATAATAAAAATAACAAGAAACTGCAGAAAAAAAATCCGAAAAAAAGAACGAAATTTTTTAAAGAATCCAGAAAATTTTTTGTCCTTTATTTTGGATTTTTTTCCTTCCGGTTTCTTGTTATTTTTATTATTATTTCCCCCTTTTTTCATTGTTCTGTAATTTTCCCCTTGTTTTCTCTACATTTTGAACTTATTTTATGAGTTCTATTTACTTGCAGTTTATGCGAAATAAATAAAACTTATTGTTTTTCTTAATTTTCGTGTTTTTTTGTATTTATTTATTATGTTATATATATATATATATATATATATATATATATATATATATATATATATATATATATATATATATATATATATATATATATATATATATACTGTTTTGATTTAGCTACTCAATTAATTACAGGCATCTCCACAAGCATTACAGGTTAATCGGAATATTAACGACATAGTTGAAAAAATTGAGAATTTAGATGTAATTGTTGAGAAACTATCTTCAAAAGTTTCAAAAGAAGTTAACTCCTCTGGCAAGTATTATTAGCTTAACATGGACTTATATATTATGCACATTTTTTCACATATTTATTTCCTAAACTTTTTGCAACTGAATTCTAGAAAAGCTAATTAACCTGCTGTCATAAATGTCAACTAAGAGCTGTTTTAATTCTAACCTCTCCAGTAATTAAATCTTGCTAGGTGCATACCTAATATTTAAATATACCCCTACCCCACCTCAGTGTTGCCCTCAACCAGTGTTTTCACTACAGCGCGAGAACGCGAGAATCTCGCATATTTTTTTATATTCTCGCATTAAAAAATGATTACCGTGAGAAATTCGCGCATTCTATAAACCAATTTCAAAATTCGCGAATTTCTCGCATTTTGAAAAAAATTTCTTATTTGCGCCATTTAGAATAAAATCCGTTTCACTTTTCTTCCTGGATCTTTTATTATTTTCAACATCTGCCCCATTATCTAGCTTCCCTATTTACCAGTATTGTTCAGAACCTTTAAGAACAACAGAACACCATCCTTCCGAACCACGGAACCTCTTTCAGAACGCATTTCTCTGCAACCACGTGTTTACCGTAGGTAAGGTTTCTTCATGTAAGACGTTCAAATTTTTTGCTCGTTAATGTAAGATGGACAAATACCCTGTAAAGCCAATATCTTTTACTCCGAAATGGACAAATAAAAATGAAATAAATGTGGGTAGAAACGATCAAGACGAAACAAATACGCATTTGAGCAACCTAATGAGAATAGCTGATGAAAAAGTAGATGTAGAACATTTTCCATATGATGATGCAGCAAAAATATTCAATGCTTTAAAAATTAGAAGATTTTAAAAATGCATTATCATTAAAGAAATGATTTTTTTTTTCAATTCTCTTTGTGTTTTTTTTCTTCTTAAATTTTCGAAATCTCACCCTGTTTTTGAGAAAGGGTGAGAAATTCTCACCCATTTTTTTTCTGAGATGAAAACACTGCCTCAACTGAGGGAAAATGACAAAACTGAAAGATGATGTAGAGAGAGTGGTTGGATGGAGCGACTGGTAGGAAGCAAGAGTGGCAAGGAAGAGTAAAAAGAAAGACTGAGGACCTTATGTGATGATGAACTGCTGCCCTTAAATGTTATTTTTATTCATTGTAAAAAATGTTTATTTCGACGTAGCAAATTACTATTTAAGCAAGGAAGAACATCAAAACCTGTTTGATTGCATAAGGAAATTGAAAGACTATAATTAGAAGTACCTCCAATTTTCATTAAGAAATCAAAATTTTTTTTTCACTTGTGATTTTACAAATTTGAATAGCATTTTTGTATAGCACCCTGTTTAAATATTAATATCAGATCTCTAATGTTTATGATCTGACTTCGTTTTTTAATGAAGATTTAAAAATATGAATTGTAACAAAACACTAATTACGTAGTGAAATTATCTTGCAAAGAATGCACGAAACCTATGCGATCGTCAGAGGGTTAAATGCAAGTTGGCTATAAAGGGGAAATAGGAGGTGAGGTAGATTATTTCAATGTTTTAAAGCAAATGTACACCTTTAGTTTTATTTTTCTCATTTGTTCATTTTAACATTCATAAAAATAGATCAAATTTTTTAATAAAACTAAATATTTTCATATTTTTGATTCACTTATTTCTTGCCTCATGTTTTTAGATGTTCCAGATAGAAATTCACAAGTTCCTAAATTTGATCCAGTTCCAGATAGAAATTCACAACAAGTTCCTATGTTCGATCCATACAAAATGTATCAACAGCAATGTAAAGAAACAGAAGAATTGAAAAAGCAAGTAGAAGTTCAAAATTTTCAAATACAAAATATCGAAAAAAAGATGCAATCTCAACATCAGAAATTGCAGAACCAAATCAAGAATGATTCACCATCAATTCCTTCTAAAGTAAAATTGAAATCAGAACTAGCGGAAGACCTGAAGATGGAGTTGCAAGAGCACAGCCTTCAGATTGAGAATGTTGAAAAAAACTTAACAACAGAATTTTTACAATTAAAGAAAAGAGTAGAAGAGGAATATTTTGTTTATCTTGTACGTGAATCTGAAAAATTGAAGGAGTTTGAAAAACAATTGAAAGCACAAAAATCACATAGTCACAGTATTGAAAGTAGAATGCAATCACAGCTTCAGAAATTACAAAATAAAGTAGATGCTATTAATATACAAAATCTAGCTGACAAGATGGTCGAGCAGTTAGTATCCAGAAACTTGATTAGTAAGTTTTTAACTTCTTTTCCATGCTTTTTTACAAATCTGGCCCATTTTAAATTTGGGCTTATACTCTAAGATATACTGTTTATGTTTAAAGCATTTTAGTGATAAATTGCCTTAGAATGACTTGGGGATCAAGACAAAATTACCATGACTTAATGCACATCTACATCAGAAACCTTCCTTTAGACTACCATAAAAAAAATAATTGATTGTCTAAAATAACTAATATTTTATAACCGTTGTTTATGGCCAACCTAATTTTGAGTTTCAACTCCATAGTCTTGTAATTTTGAACCCAATCCGGAAGACAAGGGAACTCTGATCATGAATTGAGAGAAATTCATTTTCGTGGCAGACTTTTTGATAGAACTCGTTACATGGAAATGTCAACTACAAAAACCTCTAACCCATGATATGTCTACCGCTAAGGGTAATTTACGTCAGCACTGTGGTCGGTGCAAAGCGGATGCAGAATTCGTTTCAACCAGCTGGGATTCATACCCAAAGCACATGATTGGGAGGCCAGCGTCTGAATCACCATGACTTAAATGACTAAGATTTTATTTTGGAACTGACATTAAAGAGCCAACCCGATTTTGGGCTTACGACTACTAATGTTCAACCCCGTAGCCATGTATTTTGAACCCAATCCAAAAAACAAGGGAATGCCTGGATCAAGTATTGGGAGAAATTTTTACCTTCCTTTTTGTTGAAACTAACCCGCATTTGCATTACATGAAAAGGAAAACTACCAAAACCTACCGCGGTGTGCCTGACAGCAAGGGGACTCTAACCCAAGATTCATCTACCACGGAGGATATTTTACCTCCTCACTGTGGTCAGTGCAAGCGGAATGCAAAATTCAAACCTGTTCACCTCATTGGAAAGCGATCGCTCTATCCTCTGAGCCACAATGGCTCCTAAATGACTAAAATTGTTATAATTATAAGACAGTTCGAGTCAACAAAAAAGTAAGTTTAATTGAATAATTACGATTTAACTTAAACAGGCTTCATAGAAGGCCAAAAATACAATCGAAACTAAATTTTTCAAATAAATAAATAAAATAATACCCATTTTTCGTACAGTATACATAGACTAGTTTTAAAAGGAGCCAACTGCAATTCAATAAAAAGATAATTTGCTCTATTTGAGTATAATAAATGCAAATTTTATCTATTTATTAATTTTATTGTAATATAAAATTGTAAATTGAGTTTCTCTTAAAATGACTGAATTCATGAACGATTTGAAACAATGAATCCTGCAACTAAAATTATCTAGCTGAACTATGCATGTAAAAAGTGGACGGTACTTTACTTAAGTGTGGACTATCAAAATTCGCAATTTTCAGAAGCACTACTATTGTTGGATTGAAAATGGAAATTTTTTTGCTTATCAAATCGATATTTTAACATCCACATTTGTATTGGTAGAAAATTCTAAACACACTAAAATCAGGACAATAGACTAAAAATCAGGACACATTAGATTAAAATATTTTTGACTAAGGAATATCAATACAATACAAACCCTGATGTGTGATACTGTTATTGTTAGCTAGTTAAATCAATTCTTTGAATCATAAAAATTGCATTCAATCTAAAAGTTATTGCGGTGTTCTATATTTTAATTTGCTCGCTGTACATTTAGCAAATCACACCAAATAACTTTTTATCCAATAATTAGATTATGGTGTAATAAGATGTAATCTTAATAGTGTGAGGGCACAATTATAATGTATTAGTGCAGCTTATTAAAGTTGTGACATTAGAAAAGAAAACATCCCCTCTCCGAGTGAATTTTTGACCCTAAAAATATGGGGGATGCAGATAACTAAGTGTAGGCTAATTATTTGATTGTATATCACTAAAATTGGTAGGATTATTATTAAATAGAGCTGATTTAAAAAGAACGAAATTATCCTGGATAACTAAAAATGTAGAAGAAAATGTGTTTATTTTAATGACATGAATTGCTTTATGTATTTTATTTGGATTCAAAATAATTCATGTATAATTTTTTAGATATCCCTCAAGTCTTATCAACTTCCAACGATGATGAACGTTATGTACCTCCCCACCGAGTAAGTCACATTACTTTTATTTCATTTTTCTTCGATTTAAAATAAGTGTGATTAATAACACCATAAGGAGCTCTTTTATGTTCATGTTTACACCTAAATTTGAAACGTGTTTTACCTTACGCCTTTTTTCCATGTCCAAAT
This sequence comes from Parasteatoda tepidariorum, assembly GCF_982258835.1. NCBI lineage: Eukaryota > Metazoa > Arthropoda > Arachnida > Araneae > Theridiidae > Parasteatoda > Parasteatoda tepidariorum. Next base: position 1,612,765 of record NC_141762.1, read on the forward strand.
ATCAAGGCAATTATTTTATTTTATCACTGTTAAATAACAGTTTATTTGAGTATGATATTTGACGTCATAAACTTCTACTTTCATCTACATATTCTTTTGGAACTAAACCAAATACAGAAAATAAAAGAAGTTCCTAGATTAAGTTTTGTCTCATCTTAGTCTAGCACTGGGGTAGTAGCTAACACTCTATCCAGCTATTCCAGAAAACAGATTAAGGTATTAAAGATTGTTATTTTGGAAAGTAAAATTTGATTTCTTATGAAACAATCCTGAGTCGGAATTTTAATAGCGGTAACACCCAAAATTTGATATTGTAATTTTAAATTTTTTGTTGTTTTTTAAAAAGTATATATGTTATACAAAACAATAGCCGAAAACGATTTTTTTTAATTTAATTTATTTTACAAGATATTAACAATTAAATTTTAAAGCTCTTTTTAATTAAAAAATAAATATCTAAGGATAGAATGAATGGATTTTTAAAAAATTTATCTCATTTTACGCGGAAATAATTGAAGTTTTTGATAAAATAATTATAATAAAACAAATGTTTAAAAAATTTAATTTTTATTGCAAAATTAAGTTGTGAAATGAAAAACAAAAATGTTGTTAATGTCGTACAAAGTTCAAACAAAACCCATTTTAAAGTAAATTTTATTCTGAACAAAATGGCTTTTTAAAAAAAACTGGATCGGAATTCCATAAAAAGTTATAGCTTTTTTCGCAAAACTCTGCACCGTGGCGCGGTCTGCCACTCCACTCCGCTGATCGCTCAATTGCGTTGTATCAGTTAATTTGGATGGAATTTAAAAACCTCAACTAAAGTTTCACAAAATAACAAACATTATATTAAATAATAAATATATAATTTATAATTTTAGGTTAATAATATTATGAATAATTAGTTATTTATAATTTATTTACATAATTTTTTGAGTTCAAACTTGGAACTAGAAGAATATATTTTACATTAGAGAGTTTCAAAATTTTCAATATTCTTAAAAAAAATGCTTGGATCTTTCTTCTCATCGTCAAAATCACACTCTTCATCAGAACAATTCGATACCACATGTTCGTTATTTTCTAAAATTAACAAAACATTTTAATTATTAGAATTATCCGGAAAAAATGCTTCTTGCAGTGGTTCCCGCCCATGTGAACCTAGAGTTCAATGAAATAGCTGATTCCTGGGCTAAAAATGCCAGAAATCTCAATTAAAATACAATCCCAACCACATTGGCAGATGCAAATGCTTTTGCAAAGTCAAGACTATTTACCCCTTTAAAAATCAAAGCTCACGATCAAATAACTAATGTTAACATCAATAGGAAGACAGCCACTACTCTCATCAGACTAAGAACAAAACATCATAAAAACATGAAAATTTCTACTGATGGGACTAGAAAATATCAAAACTGTGGCAACTGTCTTAATGTGGAACTGACACCATATCATGTTTTTAACTGCCCTGCAGGCCTTCACCTCTTAAACTACCCCACAGAAGAGGATTTGTATTCATTTAATGCCATAGAAATAGCAAAAACTATTCAAGCACATCATGAAATATAATTCAATAGAGGATACGACACCAACCAACCAACCATCTAATTTGAAATTAATATTTTAAATTATTTACAAATTTACGAATAGAATTACTTTTTTTATTAGTAATTATTAAGAGTATATTTTTCTGAAAAATTGTCCGACGACAAGAATCACATATGAATTGATTTATTAAATTTGAAAATACCGAACTCCAATTTTTTGTCACAAGCTTAACTTTTTGTAGACACTTTGATGCTTTAATTTGTTCAGCGGGTGGCAGCAATAGTTCACCATTTCTTGATTTTATCTGTAAGTTTATAATTAAATTTCGTGATAAATATACAAATCAAATTCTTAGAATTAATGTATTTATTAGAAATGTAATTTTATGTTTAAAAAAACAATATTTATTATTGAAGTTGATATTACTAAGTAAAATAACAATTAAAACTTATCTTATTTGATAATTATTATCACGCAGATCAGCACTCCGAATTACCTTAACAAACACTCGTTACAATTCGAGTATAAACATGAAAAAACGCGCAGCGCATGAGGTAATCAGCGTTGACCACAGAGCGAGCCGCGGTGCAGCATTTTGCGAAAAAAGCTATAACTTTTTATGGAATTGAGATCCATTTTTTATTAAAAAGCCATTTTGTTCAGACTAAAATTTACTTTAAAACGGGTTTTGTTTGAACTTTGTTCGACATTAACAACATTTTTGTTTTTCATTTTACAACTTAATTTTGTAATAAAAATTAAATTATTTAGACATTTGTTTTATTATAATTATTTTATCAAAAACTTCAATTATTTCCGCGTAAAATGAGATACATTTTTTAAAAATCTATTCATTCTATCCTTAGATATTTATTTTTTAATTAAAAAGAGCGTTAAAATTTAATTGTTAATATCTTGTAAAATAAATTAAATAAATAGAAATCGCTTAGGGCTATTGTTTTGTATAATATATACTTTTTAAAAAACAACAAGAAATGTAAAAATTATAATATCAAATTTTGAGTGTTACCGCTATTAAAATTTTGACTCACCTACAGTTTTTTCAATAACTTTTTTTTATTATTTACCTTCACCTGTGCGGACAACCAGTTTTAGATTGCTTCTTTCACCTCTTCGTCTGGCACTTGCTGCTGTGAGGAATTAGGAGAAAATTACGAGGTGCTAAATCCTGGCTGTAGGGTGGTTGATTAATTTGTTCCCATCCAAAAAATCTTATCAGATTCTTCTGTAGCAACTGAACTCCGGGAATCAGTAGGCATATCTTTGCTGTTTAAAACTCATATAGTGTTCTATTTCATTTAGAAAAATTAAGGACTTTAAAACTAGCATGATTATTTATCATCAAACATACATATGCCACCAGTGACAGTGCCAATTATTTACCTTTCTAAAGAAATCAATAAATAAAAATAACAATTTTATTATAATGTAAGCACTGATATAATTGTATTGATTAACAGGGCTCGCCAAAGAAGTACCAGGCAACTTTTGAAAACCCGGGTCGGGTTTTTAGAAAAAAACATTTTCAGATTGTTAAAAGTTAATGTCATTCAGATTGTAAAAATTAACATATGAAACTAATCTGTATTCCATTTTTAATGATTTCATTGAAATTGAATTGTAAAATTAAGTGCAGAAATTAAGATTTGCAATTTGTTTCATGTATATTGAAAAAAAAAAAGAGTAAATAAAGAAATTTGGCAAAAACATTGAAAAAATTATTGAAACAAGTTTTTATATTTCGTTACTAGATCAGCAAATGTGTTATATTTACTTTTATGATGAACTTTAACGAAATAATTTCCAGCCAAACCTGTTATTAGGAATTAACTTTCAATAATGTTACTAAACATTCTGGCAAAAAACATGAACAATTTTAAAGCTACCAAAAATTGAACAAAAATTAATAACGGTATATTAAGTTGTAATGTTAACTGAATAAAATGATTAGGTATTAAAATCCAAGGATCTTTTATTTCAGTAGATTTAAATTTTTATGTAACAATCTGCTTATAATTAAGAAATAAAAATAATAGCATAACAATCTAAAATTTAAAAAAAAAAAATTTACATTGGAAAACAACAAATTTTAAATAATTACCAAATATTTCACTTTCTTGTTAGAAGCAAATCATGCTTTTTTATTTAGTTCCCAGGAAAAAAAAATTAAAGTATCTTTGAAAATTGAAAAACCCAATAAACCACAGGTTTTTGATGAAAAACCTAGGTGGACTGGATATTTCAAACCTTGTTTCTTACAGATCTGTTTAATTTTTAGTATAATCATGAATTTTAAAGAATGTTATGCTTTCTATATATTTATAGTTACTTATCACACATTTATTTAATTCTTCACGATTTTAGGAAATAATTTTCGTTATGGATTCTAGTTTAATTTTTTTTCCCTGATACTTCTTTTCTTAGCGTTTTACTTAATTCCTATAAGCAGATGCGCTACCAGTAGAACGGAATTTCTTGAATTCAGTCAATTTTGAAAGTTAGTGTAGGTATTCTACTTAAGTACCTTGAAACTGTGCCTCCCCCCCCCAAAAAAAAAGCACCATGTGCAGTACCCCCCTTTTTCACACCATTCTTTTCTTTTAGAATGCTTCACTCTCCTCATAGAGTATCATTCTAGGCAAAAGGCAGAATATATTAATGAAAGAATCACTATCTTAATGAAATGACATGCTTTCATCCTCTTGCTTGTAGCTGCCCCTCCCCACACACATATTAATTTTTGTCTCTTTAAAATGCTTTACCCTAAATGCATGGTCTAATTTTAAGTCATAAAAGAACGACATTTTGTTTTAAAAAATTGAACTGAAAAATTGTTCCTATCAACTATAGTGATGCCAAAAAAATAAGGACTTTTGAAAACCTTATACCAAAATTAAGTACTTTTAAAAGCCCTTGTTTTTCAAAATAAAATTTAAGCAGTTTTTACGGACTGTGGGAACCCTGCCAGTAGTAGCATTTTTAACAATAGCAATTTAAACAACTTCAGTTTTTTTTTTTTTAAATTCAAAATATTAAAAAACTATTTATGTTAAGGCATTTCTTTTCTTAAAATGAAAGATTTTCCTGACCTGTCCAAATGGGTTTCAGTATTGAATAGAATGTTTTTGAACCAACAAAAAATTTATGTTTATTAAACAAATATAGAATTTATTCATTACAAAATAAATTTAAAATAATTGTATGGTGCATCAAATACCACTCCAGCAGGTCATCGCACTATTATATGGCCGGGCGTTATCTTGTTGGGGAAAAAAACCCACCTTCCTTCTGATTCCTTTTTCTGAATTGTTTTTTACGAATGGCATCCCTAACTTTGATTAGCATACTGCTGTATATTGAACTGTTGATAGCCTACCTGCTTTTTAGTTACTCCTTAGAGATAATTCCACGATGATTCCGCCAGATACAGAAAAGCACTTTCTTGTTAGTTACTGTTCATCTTGCAACCGAGCCTGCTGATTCCCTGGGTGCTGACCACCCTCCTGGGATTGTTGTAGTACACTCATTTTTTACCACGGGTCACAATTTTGTTCAGAATGTTCTTTTTTCTTTGATCTCAGAGCAGAGCCAAACGGACTGCTTTTCTCTTGCTCTTGTCTTCAGCAGTCATTTCTTGAGGCACCCAGCAGTTAAACTTAAATGTTAGATTTATGCATTAACTATCGTTTTTTGGCAAACGTCAAGCTCTAATGCAATAATTCATGTTGAAACATTTCTGTCTTGTTACTTCAATTGGTCACAATTAACCTCAATAGGGTGGCCAGAACGTGGTTCATCTTCAACGTTGAAATTCCCAGCTTTTCAAAACCAAACTTTTACTGTATCATAAGAAACAGTATTGAAAGGTAAACTTTCACACATTTTTTTTTGTGGCATTCAGTTGCACTGAGTTTATTTCATAGTACACAATTTTCCTGATCTGGTGACGTGATAGCTTGATTTTAAACACTTTTATGATGCACAAGATAATGAGGTTTTGACAAACAAGTAACACAGTTATGTAGTTTCAACTTTAGAATGAAAAAACCCGTTTAGATAAAGGTTAACCGCCACGGGAATGGCTGCTGTTGGTGAGGAGGTATCTTCCCTTAGCACAGTGGTTCCCAAACTTATGACTCTCGTGTACCCTTTCTAAATTTTTCGTAACGCTGTGTGCCACTAATGAAAAAAATTTATGTATTTTTTTACTATAACAAAATTGCACAAAAGTTAAAAATCACAACTGGCTGTTGACACCACTAATTATTAACTCTGCAAAAAATATCCAATAGAAAAATACGTAAGTGTAAATTTTCACGGCTAACTTGGTTTTCTAATAAAATGTTTTGAAATTTTAGTTTGTTGCGAGATATTTCGCATAAGAACGCATACCCCCGCTAAACTGTTTCTATACCACTGGGGGTACGCGCCTCACACTTATGGAAACACTGAATTAACAGAAAACTTTTTATTCAAACGATATAATTATTTGATCAGAATATTTTATTGTTTTTAAATTTTTAAGCTAAAAATTATAATTTACATTTTCAGAGAACACAACAGTCGAATGAACAGATGTCATGCTCGTCAACTAATTCCTCAAGAACTGGTACACCAAAATCTGGTAAAAAGAAGAAGAAAGCAAAAACTGAACCTGAAAACTCTGGATCGATTACATCTGTAATGAGAAATCAATGAAACTAATTGGTATACTAAATATACAATATTGAATTGATATTCAATATAAAATACTGAATTGTATATTCAGCATTTTGTACAATATACAACAGTATACAAAACTTTAAAACACAAACAGAGTTTTTTTTAAAGCGTTGTTCAATGTGAAAAAAGTGACGCCTTTAATGTAAAATTGTTTGAACTTTCTTTAATTAGATACCAGCTAAAGATTTATATATTCATAGCTGAATTTCAATTTAATTTTGTTTAAAGTTTTAATGGTTTCTCTGGGATCGGGTCGAAAACTGTTAAAAACTTAAGGTGATAGAATTACAAAATACATATAAAGTATTTTAGAACATATTGAAAATATAGATGCTAACATATAATAAGAACATATGCTAAGGTTTAATTAATGTAGAAATTAGTTTTAAGTAAAAGAAAAAAATTTCACTTTTTATTCCTATTTTCTTTTATTTGACAGTTTTCATCTTCTTTAAATACACTCAATGAAATAAAAAATAGAGTGCACTTTGTAAGTCTAACATTTGCATGAAATACAAATTAAAACATTGGATAAATTTATAAACAAAATCGTCAAATGAAAAAAAAAATTATACATTTTATTGTATTAAAGGATTTTGAGAAATCTGCTTTTATTAATTTTAATTTTTATGAAAGGGAATGCTGGCATAAAATTATATTAGAATATCAAATTTCTTTTTCTATTATGGCCTTCTTTAAAGTAACTTGACAACTATCTATTAGCAAATTTTTTGGTTTTTTTTCTTCATGACATCTTTTCTTTTCAACATAAGTTTCTCATAGTATTTAATATTTTATGCTAATTAAAATATAAATAATGATATTTATACTAATACATAAATGTTTTTTATTAAAATTTTAGAAATGGAAGTTTTATAAAATATATATAAAACATCAAAAACTGACGAGAATTGCCAATCCTGGTATATACTAGTTAAAAAACCTGTAATTATTTTTTATGCTCAATAATTTAACGGTACGGAATTGTAATAAGCAACCTGCTAGAAATCCTGACAATCAGGTAACGACTATGTAAATTTTTAGCACAAATATTAAAGCTATTTTTGAAAATGGTCCAAGGAAAATACCCCATGAAAACTTTTTACTGTATGTTTTAATTTGAGTAAATGAGTTTTAAAATTAAAATTGATGTCTATTGTCCCATCTTAAGTGTCATGTGATTTTGAAAATAATTCGAAATAACTGTTGTTGAATTTTTGAAGGATTGTTAAATTATTGAATAGTTATTGCAATCAAATCTCCTTGTATATTTTATGTGTCTTGTGATATTATTGTATATTTATTTATTATAAAGATTTCCCAAAATAGTGTACGTGATATATAAAAGATTTCCCAAAATAGTGTACGTGATAACTAAATAAGATGTTAAGTTTCACGACCCTATAATTTATTGTTGGAAAATAAAGACAAAAATTATCTTGACAGACATGTTTTTGTTTTTTAAATGGAACTTAGGCTTATCTTTAGATAGTTTCTTAGTAAAAAAAATGGTTTATCAGTTTATGATCACATACAGTCCGAGAAAAAATAAATTTCCTTACTTCTCCAGATTGATTTCATTAAATTTTTATATCTAGTGGCATAAGTTTAATTGATTTTTCAGTAATTCCTTATTACAAAACACATACCTGCTACTAAAATAGGAAATATGCAATTTTTTATTTTTTACTAGACCAGTTTTATTGGGAAAAAATGTGGGACTCAAACTTAAATTTATTCATTTCCCCAATTTTTTTTGTATTTTAAATAAATTTCCTGTTTTGTGGCCACCCAGCTATTTTTTTTTTTTTGTTAAAAAAATCAGACACTTTATTTTGTGTTAGAATTCTTTCAAAATAACATACTTTTTTTCCCCTTTAATTTTTTTAAAATAAATAATTTAGTTTGTATATGATTGATTTATGTGTGAGAAAGTGAATTTGAAAAAAAAGTTTTAACGAAATTAATAATCAAAATGTTATAAAAAAAAACATGTTTTATATTATAATTACTGCAGTATATCACAAAATAGGACTTGCAAAAAAGGAAATATTATTGAAGAAGGAATTTTATAAGATGCAGACTGTTCTATATTTTCAGCTATATAAGTAATGTTAATAAAGTATTGCTGAGGTTTAAAAAAATCATAGCAATCGTGACTCTGTTTCTAAAATTAAATGTTATTGCATAAATCTCATCAACAAATGAATGATACCTTAAAACTATGATTTTGATCACATGAATATTCTTTTTAAAAGTTGAAAGAAGTGCCATGGAATTCGCCCATTTCTACATAATTTTACATTACTGTGAAAATCAATGTTGCAGTATTCATGTCTGAGAACACGAGTCATCGGTAGACAAAAAATTTCTTTATTAACTATAATAAATATATTATAGTTATATCATAATAAAAAATATTTTTAGTCGTGGAAAATAAAATTGAAAAAAATTTTTTTTATGCTTAGAAAATTGTATTTAAAGATTAGATAAATTGTTCTTATAATTGTCAATAACTGTTAAAATATTGAATTTTAATAAAACTGATAAAATGAAATATGCATTTATGCTATTTTTTAAGCAATTCAGAACATTCTGCAGTAACTTTTGAATGATTACTTGTGGTTAAGGCTTGTGTAACTAATTTTCATTATCATCCTTAACTCACATAGTATCATCTAATAGACAAAAGATTTAAAAAAAAATGGCCTACAGAATGATAAAACTAATAATAGCTTAAAATTGTTTTGTTTTCTAAATCGTGTTCACTTTTTTTTTGTGTGCATAGTTTTAAAACTTTGGATTCAGAGTGTTTCATAAAATGAATAAAAATTACATAAATGAAAGATACTTAAACAGTGAGCTCATTTAGTGCCTGCCAAGTTTCTTGCCACAGTAAGTTTTAACTGTTACAAGACTTGTTTGGGTAGTAGTTTCCCCCTACCGAAAGCTATAATTCCAAAATATAAAAATTAAAGACTTGAATTGCCTCCAAATTTAAGGATGCCTTTTTTCAAATGGGAGCAATTTGTATGGTATGGACATGGATTCTCAGATACCCAATTGGTTATTGTTTTAGTAGTTCCTGTCCTTAGCGAAGAAAAAAACTAAGATTTTTTTAAAAAAAAATTATGCAGACATTTTTTTTCTTTTTTAATAAGAAAAGGTGGCACAAAATAGTTAAATAGGATTCTCCTGGCAAAAATAGTTGATTATAGTAATAGGAGGAGGAAGAGAACTAGGAGCTTTATATATTTCTCCAAATGGAATGTTTCCATGCCATCAAATTGTCTCTAACACTATGCAGGGTTATTCATAATTTCCTCCAGGGTTTTGAAGCGTTATAGTAAAAAAAAAGAAGCATGAAATTATTCCGAAACTATTCAAGTTTTACTTACATACATTGCAGGTGTTCTACGTGTAAACCCTTGATCACACGGCATACATCCAGGCATAGTCCAGTTTCTGCCCGGAGGGAATTATGAATAACCCTGTATTTGATGTGCTATGAAGACTTTGGTATTCATTTTGTTAAATACTTTGTTTCATGGCATATAACCAAATTTCTTCATTCTTTTTTAGAAAAATAATATTCAGTCTTCCTGAGCAAACTGCAACCAAAATTTAGAAAATCACAAAAGTTTAAAGCCATTTATTGAAATTTTGATAATTAAGGATATTTAAGGACAACTTTGAGCCTTGCCTACCTTATTAGTAAACTCACTTTTTTTCATTGTTTGTGCGTCCTTTTCTACTGCACTTCCATGTTTCCATACTGTACGATTCTTCATTGTAGGACTAAAACTGTGGTGCTCTTTTTCATGTTGTTTAGCATGTAATAAAAGATATGAATATACAGCTAACACCACAAATAGCATGTTATGGAAATCATGACACTTTATGGATGTACAGTCCGCAAAAAAAAAAAAACGAATCACCCTGAATAACTTTCGTTCTAATGATCGGATTTTCACGAACTAAGTGTCAATCTTAATTGTTCCTGGGGGTGACCTCAAATATGCTAATTAATTAGTGCTAACTATTAATTAAGTTACGAAATCAGACACAAAAACGTACTTTCTCTGAATGAACATGCATTTTTTTTTACATATTTGGATTTCTTATCTTCAAAATATAGGGGGTAGCCGCAATCTGGGAAATGTGGTCCCCATAGTTTGGTCAGGAGAGCGATTCAAAGTTCGTACCCCTTAATGTTAATTTCGCTTTTTGCGTTTTCAGTCATATTTTCAAAACTAATGAAGCAATTCAAAAAAAATTGCACCTACTCATAAAACTCATTTACCCAAAGATAATTTCATGCAAAAAATAATTTTTAATAATTATTTATTATTATTTAATTAAAGTGAGGATGAAAAAATATTGAATTATAAGGTATGAATTTTTTTATACCATATTAATCTACATATTTTTCAATTGAAAAATCTAAAGTTTCAACTGTTTTTATTTATTAGAAGCTGAGAAAAATTAAAATTAATTATTTTTAAGAAAATAATTTGGCGACAATAAAGAAATAACTAATTGGGGCGATTAATATTAAAATGTGATAAACTTGGGAGGAACTTGACTTCGCGCGCGTAGCGTAAAATTTCATTCATATTTTTTTCGCTAATAATCGTTTGCTAATCTTTTTATTTTTATTTCTTTCACTATAGAAACACTATAAAATACGATGTTTCTTTTTTAGTCATTTAATAATTTATTTGCAATTTAGTAAAGAATTTTGAATAAAAAACACTTTATTCAACAAATGTCTAGTTTTAAAAAAGCGTGCTTCTGATAGAATACACCAGATTGTGCTTATTTAATGTGATTATTTTTTATTTCTTTTATTTTGTTTTTCAATAACTGATACAATTTCAATAATATGCATAGATTTGGAATAATACATTTATCAATTTCTTGAATATATATTTTATAAATATTAATAAAAATACATAGTCAACATTTTTAAACATCTCTCACAACATCGCAAATTTCTCAACATCTTATAGGGTAAACTAAACAATGAAGGAACACTTAAGCTTAGCTTGCCTTTAAAAAAAATTCATAAAAATTTCAAAATTTGCAATTTTAGCTAAATGATGGTTTCGACATATTTGTTATTAAATGCAAATTATGTAAAAAAAGTTAGATAACTTACATAATATTGTTTTAAGCTTTTGGTGGTTTAAATAATAAGTAGTAAGATGACCAAGTGAAGGAACAGTTCTTACCAGTGAATAAACACTAAATTTTCCAGAGAATGAACACTTAATTTTGATAATGTTTGATGCTCGTTAGGAATCCATAGGCCACACAAATGTCTAAAAACAAGATTTTTCTTGGAATTACGACATATAACCATAGTTAATGTGGAAAATTTTACGTTTTTTTCAGTCATGGAATGGAAAGTAAAATATGTTTGAATACATAATTTTAAAAAAATATTTTTCATTTTTTTCTCACAGTTTAATAGTCCGTTCTAAATTATGAATGTTTATCATTGTGTAATCTGATGATGTTTTTATTATTATTATAATTCGATCATTTTTTTGTTTAATCTTTTCCTCATATTTTTCAAGCTTTTTTTAAAATCTTTTTAAGTATTTTTTTTCTCTTCGTCATGAGTAATTTATTTCTTTTTCTTTTGATTTAACCTTCCTCTTTTTTCCAAATTTTTGGCCAATGTAAATGTATCTTCGAAATTTCTTTTGATTTTCCAGTTCCATTTCCAGAATTCCTCACTGGATAATAAATGAGAAAAAGGAGTTTCGAAGTTTGAGTAAAACCCATCTCTCATTGACTTATATCTAGTAGTTACTTATGAAACCAATCGTTTTTGCAACTAACAATGCCTCAAGAGCACTTATCTCAAAATCGGTTTTCAAGATACTTTCATTATTAATGTTAGTTGTCTCAGCTTCAGAGCCAAAATTTGATTATACAATTGTTCTTTTTGAAATAAATTCTTCAATATTGAGAAAAGCGTAGGCTATTGGATATTTGGGAGATTAAACTTTTCTGTCAATGTTCCTTTAAAAATTTGCAACATAACTTGTGAGATTTCCTTCTCAAGCTTCTGAAGAAATAGCGCATCGTTACTTTCGAAGCATGTGTTTTGTTGATAAGTTGTCTTGCTCATTAACTCTTGGTGTCTGTTTTGCATGCATTTGTTACAGTTAACGTTTTCTACATCGAATGAGAAAATATCGCATTTCATAAAAGCATTTTAACTTCATCAGTTGATGCCTAAAATCTTATTTAAAAATGGATGTAAAATTTTCTAGACATATTGTTTTACAATTCTTTTGTTTTCAAGATCTAACGAGATTTCCAAGAATTACGTAGAAAACTAAACCAGAAAATTTGTTTTGAGGAACAAAACTTGCTCAGTTTCAAATTGATATGAGATTTATACCTATCCAGAAGAAGCAAAATTAGGAATTTGATTGCATTTTTAATTAGCCATGGGTAGAAACAATTGCAATATATTTGTAAAATGTTGCTGCGGTCATCGTTTCATTTCATGAATAGCTTTTTCCAATGAAATATGTAGCAGGGACTGATTCTGTAATATCTCTACGAATTCTTCTGCAAGGAAAAACTACCAATGGAGGTACTTTTTCTTTCCTAGGTACTTTAGAATATAAATCCTTATAATTTTTAAGGCCGCAGATTTTTCCCGTTTAAGGGCAGTATTCAACTCTTGTTTCATTCGCATTGTAAATGCAATCACTTTATAAAAGGATGCCAGGGCTACTTCCCTCCTAAAGATTCTCTGAAGTTCTTAAAACCAGTATTTCGAATATTATTCTCTAAGGGAAGTTTTGCCTTTTGAAATTATCTTCGCATTACACTGAGTTATCGGTGGATGTCACCTTAAAAAAACTTCACCCATTTTTCACCAAGATAATTGTCTTTAAATGGATTTTTCCTACCAGTTCCCGTTAGGACATTAAAGACGGCAATAGGATAATAATTTAGCTAATTATTGGCACAAAATCCTGCAAAGATTCCATTCAAGCTTTTATTATTATATTTAGTTGTTATATTTAGTTAATAAACATAGTTTATTAAGGAGTCTAAGGTATGATGTAATAACTAATCACTACATTTATAAAGATAAATAATAAATTAATTATTATTATAATTCTTTAAATAAATTTAGCAATTAAATTTGCATATTTAAATGAAATAGTTATAGGAACTATTCATACAACATTTAACTGAATTTTAGGAGTCCTCTATGTCGCTGAACTACTAATTATCCAAGTAAAATCATATTTCACACATACTATTCATTCACTGGGAAATCTATTCTCAGTGAAGGAACATGCCTGTTCCTTCACTGGTTAGAAGTTGTTGTTTTTTATTTTTAACATAATTTTGATTTATAATATGACAAAAGGTACAAGAAAATTAAAATTTTTCTTTTATTTTCATTAACTTCAAAAAATCCCAGTAAAGGAACACTTGTTTATACATTGGTTTTTCATCGTTCTGTAATCCAGTTAATAAACACCCCCTAATCTCAGTACTTGCTTATGTTATGATGCTTAAAATAAATAAAACGTAACTTCAATGACCATATTTTGAATTCTTCTTTTCACAATGAAAAGAAAAAGCATTATTATATGCAATTAATTGTAGTTTAAGCGGATAACAACAAACACTGACCTTATAATTTTGTCAAAGAAACAAGGCGTTGAACAGATACTAACAAATTCAAAACTTTTTCCAGAGAAGACTCGAAGACCAGATAACTAAATGCATTGTTAAAGGACTTCCAATTGTTAGGCAGTAAGCTACTCTTACCAATCAATCTAAATTAAAACGTTTAAAATCTTATTTCTAAGAAATATCTATGAAATGCTCCTTCATTTGTTGGTTTACCCTATATCATCCTAATCTTAAAAGAAATTTCCGGAAGTGTATCGCAGAACTATTTTACCAACTATTTAATAAAATTTTAACATTTTAAAATTCTTATTCTTTTCCATTTCACGTTTATTATTTCTTCATTAATATACTAATAATTTTTTTAGAACTTTAATTTAGATTTTCTTTAATTTAGGTTTCCTTTTCAAATTATAGTCAAGTTTTTTTTAAAGAATTATTGTCTGCTAGCTAAGAATAAAACCTTGTTAAGAAATTAAAAACATTCAGCTGTTTAAAATTATTTAATGCAAAACAGCTGATTATTTACTTAGCATACTATTTTTTTGAAAAAAGAATATAAATTATTGATTGTCTTTTTTTTTGTTTCTTGTGACTTCAACTTAGATTATCTAAAATAGTGTTGATGTTTTAAAAGTCACTACAAAGAGGATAAAGATACCGAACATAAAAAGCTGTGGAATACGTAGCCAATTTTTTTAGTGTCTTAAAATATCTCAGTATCTTAAATGTCGTCCTACTATCTTAGTTGTGAAATTAAATTTTTAATTATCTGACCACGTGTGATTCACTAATTATTTCATTATATCTTTTACTCTTTATGATACCAAGTAGATTTTTTTTTCTGATAATATACTAAACTATTTAGTTTAATTTTTTACTTTAGCATGATTTCCAAGATATTATTGTAGTATAATTTGTTATCAGGAAAATGCCTTATTTTGTTAATCAGGAAATACTAAAAATTGAAATTTGTAAGGATTCTGAAGTTGTGCACACAATACACAATTTCCGACCTTATTTTATTTAAAAAAAATTTTAAAAAAACGTGTCAAGTAGGCTAACATACTTTTTACAGAAACTATGAAAACTAATTTTTCCTATATTTCGTCAAAAGAGGATAAGAATGATATTGCTCCAAGGGACCTACTCAATAATTTCGCTATTTCCAGATTGATATCTGTTTGATCGAAACATATTATTCCTTGAAAATTACACGAGGGAAAAATTAACTTTTATTATTTATCTAAGCTTATTCCATTTATTTAATGATAGCGGTATTAAGGTTAAGGATATGCGTCGGAAGCTCCGTTTATTATTATACTATAAATGCATTAAATCATGTAGCTTGAATAATTTATTTTAAGTAAATTATTTCATAATTTTAAGCAAATAAGGGTGTAAAAATAAACTCGATCGAAATACTCCGAAAGTATACCCTGAAATATATGTAGAATAAACTTTGGAATCGATATATAAAAAATACCTTTTCAAACAACTTCGAGTAGGACGGAAATGCTAACTTGTTTAAAAAAGTTGTCCTTGTTACTATTTAATTTCGATTCCTGGTACTAGGGGACATTCCATTTTCACATTCGACTTTTGAAATTTCAATTGTAAACGGAATTTTTTTATGACCTTAAACTAAAATGTTAAGGCTTGCAGCAAAAAAAAAAATTTTTTTTTTTTACTGCATTAATATTTTTACAAAGTAGTGAATTATTATTTTTTCAATCTAAGAACCTGTGCCTATAACATATGTAAAAGTTATTTTAATATCGAGTGAAATAATTTAATATGTTGTGTAACTAAATGGATAATCCCAAGAAACTGAATCGAAAATATAAAAACTTCATTGATTTAAAAAAATAATAGATGATAATAAAAATAGACATGTTTTGAGCGTCCAATAATAAAAGTCACAAGTTTTCCAAGCCTGACAAGTCTTGAGAATGGGCGATTATATTTGAAAACTCGAAACATGTCGACTTTTACTTCCCTCTTCATATGTTTTGAAGCCAGTTGAGTTTTTATCGTCAATTATACTGTTTTACATTTGGATCTTGATCATTATTTTGATAAGGATTTTACACTAGTTAAAGTAAACATATGCATTTTAATATTTTATCAGGATTCATATGGTCTTTAAAAATGTAAGAACATCAATATTGTAAAAGTTATATTTAACTTAAAAATTAACATTTTGACACCAGATATTTTGAGTTAATGAAATTAAATATTTTATCTCTTAAGTTTTTGTGCCCCCATTTCAGTATCTTAAGGATCTTACGAGCTCTGTTTAAAAAGAGATCATCAGATATATATAAGAAAGCAAAAATAACCATAGTAGCAGTATTTGGTGGTAAATGTAGCTTATCGTAATTGAAGAATATGCTGTGCGACATTTTATGGTGAATTTGCAAACGTATAAGTTTCAGAATGTATCGAAACATGAGGATGCTATTTGCTAATCATCTTTATCCAAAGGAAACGATGTAACCTAAATATCTAGTAGAATGAAGCGATTTTTTAAGCAATGAATCCTACAATTTGCAACATATTATTTCAATATCTTATTCTTAAACATAACATATTTCAATCTTTTTAAAATGCCACTAAACATTCAGCAATTCCTTGAGTTATAGAAAAAAGAAATATCGTAAATTATAGAAAGCCTTGTGAATGTGCATTAGAATTATTATACAATCTACATTTTATTTTTCAAGCACTTTTTTTTTTCTTCAAACTTTCTTGCCTAGAAGACTCGATTAAAACTGTAAAAATGATTATTCCTAAAATTTTGTATATAGCTATAATAAGTTATGCTCATTTTATTTTAGTATAAAATCCTCGAATAAATATAGTAAAAACAGTGTAATCTAAATAATATCAGATAAAAAGTTCATGTATTTAAATTCTAAAAACTATCAAATAATTTATAAATCGATCCAAATTTACTTTTCAAAGGAGATTAAAATAATATTTTTTTTGCTTTTTGGACAGAAATCCCCTAAAAAAATTGTTTATGGCCTGGAAACTTCGAGATATTTTCTATTAACAATAAATTAAGCCCCTCCGAGCAATCACTGAACATTATTTCAATTTTTTTACTATCAGAGTTTGGTTGCGTAGCAACCTAGTAAAATTAAGCACTCCTCTTTTGAATTAGTCAATGGGTTATCTTAAAATATTTATTTGCGCAGGCGACTTTTTTTGGCGGTTTTCTGGACTATCGCCAAATATATAAACCTTTATTGCGGCCCAATTTACCACCCAATTTTTTTAAAATTTTGTCTACCCCCACTAATTCAAGGGTCTAGATTCCAAATATGTAAAAAATTATATGTTTATTCAGAGAAAGTACGTTTTTGTGTCTGATTTCATAACTTAATTAATAGTTAGCACTAATTAATTAACGTAATTGAGGTCACCCCCAGGAACCATTAAGATTGACACTTAGTTCGTGAAAATCCGATCATTAGAACGAAAGTTATTCAGGGTGATTCGTTTTTTTTTTTTTTTTTGCGGACTGTACAAAAGAAACCTTAAGGACAGGCATAGAATATAATAAAATGAACTATTGAACATTTACTCGCAACTCATTTATTTGAAATAAAAGTATTGTACAAAATTATATCTCACATCTTCTATGATACAGGCTTAATTGTCACTCCCCGTTTTATGACACCCCATCCAATTAACCTCCAGTGTTTCTCTATTCTTCGGCTTAAGGCTATCTTTTCTCCTACTTCTGTGCAGACTGGCGTTGTCAAACTGATCTTTGCTAAATCAGCCTTGACAGCCAATACTCTACCACCAGTGGATAAAGAACCAATGTTAACCATCAACATTTCAGTTTTAGTCAGTTTTTGAACCTGAAAGTATAAAAGAGCACAAGTTAAATTTAAATAAAAAATATATATATAGACCATGCCTATGGAAGGTAGGTAGGTATTTATTCACTAGAGCTGCGCAATGAGCAATGGACGATGGTCTGAGAAACACCCCCGAGGATTATCCGAAAACATGGCATCACCACAATTTTATCCTCTGCTTTGGTAAAAGTCGAGTACTTTACAACAGAACAGTTTAACGAGGACCAATACAGCGCACCTTCAGTTCCTACGCAGGTGGCTAATCAAAGTGGTCACCCACTCGCATACTTACCGCAGCCAGTGATGCTCGACTTTGGTGTTTTAATGAAAACCATGTCTTTACCATCAGTCCACTGCAGGATGCTGCTTCATTCAAAGTTTCACATGGAACAATGTTATTATGGTAAAAATTTGAGATAGTTAAGGGTTAAATTTGATGAAAAACGTAACAAACATTTGCTATTCTCAAACAAGTAATCAAAACATAGTCCGGAATATTTTTCCTTAATATATTCTAAGGATCCTCTTCAGTGCCTTAAATAATTGTAAATATATATATAATTGCAAATTATTCAATATTTTAACTTTACAAACAGAAAAGATACCAAATCCACTTTTATTATTATTACTTCAAATTTTTTCACTATCCACTAATTCTAAGTTTATCCTTAATATTAACATGTTACAGTAAACATCTAGTGGATAAAGGACACGTGAGAAAGGACAGAAGGGTCTTCCAAGTGAAAAGTGGGTATGATTATTAAAATTTAAAATTTAGCAACTTTACCATTTAGAGCTGTAGAGGAAGCGTAGGAGGAATGTACTACAAATTACATATAACTGGTAAAATGGTTCACTTGAGATAATTTAAAGTGAAGGTTGAGTTTGTTAAATATGCTCTCAGAAGCAGTACTTTTAATGAGAAAAAGTGAACATAATGCATTAGTGCATGGCGGCTATTTTCATTTGGGTATTTATGAGTTTCACAATTGTGTAAATTGTTAAGGGAAAATATATTCTAGAGTTTAAATAACTCAATTTTTGTCTAAAACAAGGAATTCCACTTTAATATGGTACAGGAATATAGTTGAAAATTCACAATTAACGTTTCACATTCAAAAAAAAAAAAAAAAAAAAAAACACTAGCAAGTAAATCTTTCTAAATATTAAGTTTGAGCATTTTTTGCTCTATAAATCAGTTTATGAAATCATTACACAATATATATATCTAGGTTAAGATGTAAATTAATAAAATAGTAATGCAAATTTAGTAATAAAATTAAAACCTTTGCTCCTTTTTTATCTCCTTCAGTACGAACTCCCAACAGCCTTCTGAGAAGGAAATATGAAATTTCCAAGTCTGTAAATATTCCAGGCAGTTCTTCAGGTGTTCCAAGAACTTGTCCCACCATTCTGTCAGCACGGGACAATGTAGGGTCGATTTTAGTTCCAACTCCTGCCGTAAAAGTTAAGTACTATTTACAAACACAAATGTATGAAACAGTGTTAGATGAAAACAAACTTGAATCCGATTTCAATATTTATTTCAAATGAATCGCCAAACATGGTATGCATCAGTGGAAAGAGGAAAAGTCAAACATTTTTATAGTTTACATGAATGCTATTTGTTCTATTCCAATGCGAAAACTTAATCACTCTGCATTGTTTTCACTTCAGCAACAAACTTAATTATTGAACAGTGCGTAAAAAAATAAACAAACCACTCTAAATAACTTTTGATCTAATGATCGAATCTTCACGTTCTAGAACTCAATCTTAATGGTTCAAGGGGGTCACCTCAAATATGCAAATTTAGACACAAAAGCGTACTTTCTTTGAGTAAACATGCTTCCCTCCCCTTCAAAAAAAATTATGCTTCATATAATTTTGTCAGGAGCTGTGGAGGAATCTTACTTTTTACATATTTCACCATATTTCAAGAACTTTTTAAGCCAATGGAAACATTTCTGCATACAATTATAAGATTTGTTAATCCAAAAATAATTCCACGCTAAGTAAATTTTTATTTAATTGTATGGTATACAATTTTTTACACCATTTTAAAGAATGTAATTTTACATAATAAAATACCACATCTGAGTGAAATCGGTCAAATAGCTCCTGAGAAAATGAATTTAAAAAATTTTTTAATCTTTAAAATTTAATTTCTCAGAAACTATTGGACCGGTTTTGTATTTTGTTACGTAAAATTACATTCTTGAAAATGATGCAAAAAATTGTATATCTTATAATTCAAAATTGTTTTCACTATTATTACATAAAATAATAAAAAAAAAACATACAATACTTACTAAAAGTTATTTTTTGCATGGAAGTACATCTTTGGATAAAAGAAAATAGGCAAAAAGTAACAGTAACATTAGGAGATGAAAATCTTTGAACCGCTTTCCTGAACAAACTATGTAGACTATATTTCCCAGATTATGGCTAATCCTTAATTTCAAGGGTCAGAAATCTGAATCATTAACACTAGACCCGCGGGATTTTGAATATACCTAGAACCGCGGAGTGTGTCATTTTGACTCGAGATAGTAAACCTCATAAAAATATGTGTAATCATTTATTTAAGAAATCTGAAATATATCTTTTAATATAACATATAATATATCAATAACCAAAAATGTCTTTTTTATGCAAGAAAAATTGTTTTATTAAAAAAGTTTTTCCCATTTAGAAATCTCTTGCCCAAAATATAGCTTAACCTTTATATTTTAATGGAAAAAACAGAGCTGTCCATTTAAATAAATGTATCTATAATTTTTTCAGAGAAATTAAAGATTAAAAAAAAAACCTCTTATTAACATTTTTTAAATCCAATTTATTGTATGCACTCAGCACAAAATTTAGTAATATGTTTTGTACATTTACCACAAATGGGTGCTTTGCAATTTCAACAAATATCTTGCCTATTATTTTCTTATTATCTTGCCTTTTATTTTATATTACTACATTTGAACTGCAGCAAACTCGTTTGCGCTTTACTTGTAGTTGTTCGTCGTTTTCAGAGGTTGCTTGGTACACTTAGGTTATTTTTTTCTGTCGTGAGAGAAAAAAATTTTCTTGCAATTCTTCAATTAAATCTAGAATAAATTGGCATCTAATAATAGACTTTCCAGTTACAGATTTGTATAAAAACCAAGCATTGATAGCAGCGAGGTAAAAAATGTTATAAAGACCCTGCACCGGCCATCTACATGAGCAAGTTTTGATAGTATATTTCCTTGCCATTTGGTTAATTCTGCCTACACCAAATTTAGCTGCATTGTTAAAAGTAATGGTATCGGTAAATTTTTTTTTGAATATAAGTGTTAACATCAATCCCATTCAATTATGTTACGAGTTTTAAAATTTGGTAAGTTGTCGTTTACATAAAATTATTAAAAGTCATGAAAGGAATTTTTTTTTTAAAATTAAAACTTTTCATGTAGTAATAAACATTGATTTGGGTCAAATTGACCCGCTTTGCGATTCTAGTGTTAAAAAAAAGGTATGTTTATTTAGAGAAAGTACGCTTTTTGTGTCTGATTGCGTAACTTAAAACATCATCTACATTAATTAATTAGCATATTATAGGTCATCTCCTCGACCCATTAAGTATGAGTTCTAAGTGAAGTTGATAATTAGATCAAAAGTTATTCTGGGTGGTCAGTTTATTTTTTTTTTTTTTTGCACACTATGTATGAAGCATTGTAAAACCTGAATTACATAATAAGCTTACCAATTAAGCCACCTGGTACAGCATACTTTAAATCATTTTGTTCAGCATATAGGGATACGATTCTCGATCGAATCGGTTTACATTTCAGTTTCCCCTCATCATCTTTTGTGACAATACCAGGACGAACTTCAATTTCTTGTCCTACCTGAAAAATGAAGGGGGAAAAAACAGTAGTTAGGAAATTCTCAAATGATGAAATATAAACTAATCTAAATAAAATTCGTATGATAGTTGAAGAACTTAGTAACATTTGACGATTTAAAAAGACTAAAATGTTTTGATTCACAAATTTTTATAACTAACTGTATGTATAGAACAAAATTTATATTGCAAAATTAAAGCGCTTTTTAATTGAAAAATTTTTGGTAAACATTTTCCTGGAATTTTGTAAAATGCCACATTATATGTTAACCCATTGTTAATTATTTTTTATAAATGAAATCAATATTCTGCACATTTTACTGAATACATAAATCAAAACAAAATGTGGCAATATCAGCTTTTTAAAATAATGGAACAATGCTACAACAATTAAATTACAATATGGGAAATGGACTAATCATTGATTAATATCAAAAATTGAAATTCCAGAAAAATGGCTTTCCCTTTACAGTAGATACACACACACAGAATTTCAATCCATCGTTCTCTCTTCTTTCATTTTCCTGTATGTATCGTCTTTGTTTTAATGGTCCATCACAAATGCTTTTCTTATAATATTAATAATACCTGCCTAGATCATTTTTGAAGCTAGTAGATTTCTGTTTCTTTCATTCAGAAATTCTACTGACATTCGAAGAAAAAAAAAAAGGTGAAATTAATTTGTTTTGAGAAGAAAAACAGTTATCTTCTAATGCTAATAATGAATAAAATTTGGATTTGTAATTATTTGGGTAAAATGCCTCAAACAACAGGTTAGATGTTTATGCCTCATTTGATACAAGTGTTACTTGTGGTGTTCAGGAAATGGTTACAGAAGCTGAAGAAGTGAAGATCGAACCTATCACAATCAATTGGAACAAACACTTGCAGAAGGCCTCAAAGCAAGGATCAACTTTTTGTATTCATACAAACATTCAGAAAATTAACACCAATCTGTAACAATAAATGTCGAAAATTCATTGCTTGGGCTAATTGGAAAAAGAACAAAGATTTATTTATTGATCCTTCTTTTAAGATTTTTTAAATCTTAAATATTTGTGCAGGAAGTACTTAATTTTTTCAACCAAAATTTTTATACTTAGTGTAAATTTATTGAGTTTTATACATTTTCCAGTAAGTTGACCTGCATTCACCGTATCTATCGTTCGTAATGAATAGTCCCCCGATAACGGTTGATCGAGGTTCTACTGTATAAAGAGACAACAATCTCATATCTATCATTCAGTATGCAATCAAAAAAAAAAAAAAAATTTTTCTTGTCAAGATTGTAATATTTATTCAATCTGAATTCAAACATGGATAATCCACAAAGCGGCATGACAGAACTATAATATATTTATTTTAAAAGTTTATAATTTATTTAAGAATAAACTTCAGACTTATTTAAAAAAAAAAAAATACCTTTAGTACTCCTTTTAAAATACTTCCACCAGCAACACCCCCTTTCAAGTCTTCCACTTCACAACCAGGTTTGTTCACATCAAAAGAACGAATCACTAGAAAACAGAAACAAGTTGCTTAAAAAAGAGAAAATATAACATTTGTTTATAACATAAAACTACTATCCATACTTTTGAAAACATTTCTTTAAAATAAAATTTATCAATCTATAGACTTTCAAGGGACAGAAAGGAGAAGGTAGAAAATTTTTCATTAATTCTCTGAATTGATTAGTAGTCTAATCACGAATTTCATCAGATAACCACTCTCAATCCATCCACCAAATACTTTAAAATGCCTTTCATTTTTGAGTTCATTGGGTGCTCTTCTCTCCTTCAAATGAATTGAATCTAAACAATTAGCATTCCTCACTAATGAATTGGAAACTTCTCTTAGGGAGTAATTTTTTCTTTACACATATATCGATCAAGCCATTCTGTCTCCAGTAAAACTAAAGCTTTCTTTTGAAACTTCTTTTAAATATTTGGCTTAAAATCAGGGTTCATACAGAGATCAGAAGAAGAAATCCAAGGAGTTCAAAATTTAAAAACTTTGTGTAAAAGATAACTAGACATTTTTTTTTAAAAGAATTAAAAAGCAGTTACCATAAAGAACTTGTTTTTCTTAAACTATTAGATTTTGACAGCTAAGTCACATCATTTCGTTTCCCTGCTTGGACAGCAAATTCATCAGCGGACTAAGTAAGTTCATCTATGCAACACAATAATCTAAGGAGTTTCTAAGGACTAATTTGAAAATCTAAGTAGTTCCAAGTACTACTTGGAGACTTTTTAATTTCTAAGGAGTATAAGGAGTCTGTAGGAACCCTGCTTAAAATCAACTTAGTGGTACGATACATTATGTATCTCTTCATCTTTTATAATGTTAAATGTACATAAGCAACCCTTAATCAGTTGTAAAGATCGTCTGCTTAAAGAAAGAAAGAAAAAAAAAAACAGGGGGTGCCGGAGGGTGATCTCCTTAATAGTTGTATGGAAAAAGGTGAATGAAAAGGGAATGGAAATAAACAATCTGAGTGATAAAACTATCTGAGCAATGGAAATAAACACAGGCACTGAGTTAAGAAGCCCATCTCTTACAGAATCAGCCACACTTTTTATGACTGGCAAGTTGGTTTAGGTAACTTAGCCTTTTCAACTTGGTAGACAAAAGCAGCCACACCATCAAATATCCCCCCTAAGTGCTCTCTGAGCTGATTTTCCAGTCACCTACAATGGCAAAATTTTAAAGCAAGATTTTTAGGAAAAGAAAGGTGTAGGTAATCTTCAGTCCGAGCTGGTGAATGAATCTTTGAACAGGTAAAAAGTACTTTTAAAAGGATCTCGTAGCTATGTTGTAGCTATCAATCTTGTCGAAGCAAAGCTCTCAATCTTGTAGCTATCACCCAGTTTCTAAATGCTTCTAATGCACACTTGTGTGATAGTTAATAACATTTTTCAAAACCATTGGTCACTTTAGCCTGAACAGGGTTCATACTCAAAAAGAATCCCCCTGACTTTTCCAGGTAAAAACTCCAGAATTTCTTTTTAATAAAAATTCAAAAAATTTATATTTAATAAAAATGTAAATTAAATTTATAAGTAAAATTACAACGCTAGGAAAGCATTAATAACGTATTTTTATTTTTAAAAAATCAAATGATTTAAATAATGTCAAAACTCTTGATTCGAAATAATAAATCGTCAGAACTATAAATGCGACTGAAGGGGAAAATAAGACTAAAGGAGTTACTAGACATTATTAAACAAAGAGAAAAAAAAACATTAGTACAAAGTTGCTGGAAAAAATAATTAATTATGAGAAACATAAACACAAATCATAATTAAGTGACATTAATTAAAAAAGGAAATAATTAAAAAACATTTTTAACAGCAATTATCAAAACCATCTTAAAATTAAACTAAAAAATACATAAACAATCCATATTTAATTAAAATTAATCTATATTTATTAAATTGTGTCAAACAGAATAGATAGCTAAAAAAGAAGTTGTAGCTTAATATCAGAAGAAGCCCTGATAAATATGTACAATAAACAATGAATATCAATAAAATTTCATACCTATTAGTCTAGGGGCTGAAGTGAAATCTCTGACAGGTACTGGTATCTTTTTAACAATATATTCACAAATAACTTCTATATTATACTTAAGCTGAGCAGAAATTGGAATGACTGGCGCACCTTCAGCAACAGTTCCTACCACAACAAAACATATTCATTTCACATTTTGTTAAAACTATGTTAAAAATTTTGCTGTAAAAATTATTCGAAAAAGTCGAGCCTTCGTGATCTAATTTTATGAATTTCAAAAAATTTAAGAGCAGACACTATTAAATGGCCTTTCCAAAATTACTAACTGCATTTCTTTAAATGTTTGAGGAAAAATCAAGTGCTATTTTTTTTCCAATCTCATGAAATATGGGATTTAATGTTTGAATTTTATATAATTAATTTATTTCAACGGTTAAAAAAAGGTGAAACTTTTAGAGAATCGTAGCTTTTGATAAAAAGATTGAGATTCGAGAGACAAAAGTAGAAAAGCAGAAATCTGCTCAAAAGTGGAAAAATATCATCCCTGATATAATATCAAAAAATTTCCTAACATTTTTTTATGCAATAACAGTGAATTAAAAAATAAATTTTGACATAAAGATGCCATAGGTACAGTTCTTGTCAACCTTAACAGAAATTAGGCTTTGCTTCTTTAAATACTCATTACAAATAAAATTAAAACATTTTAAGTTCTATTCATAAATAAATTATTATTTTTTTAAGCATCAAACTACGTAAGGGACATATTATATTTTGATTTATACTTTATATTATATAACTGATAATGCTCATTCTCATAAAATACTATTAGTAATTTCTTCTTTATTATAAGGTTCAATAAAAAATTAATAATAACACAGCATTAATAACAGCACAGCAATAATAATCCAGCATAATAAGTAGCAAAATTAAGTAGGAAATAAAGTTAGAGAATAATATAGAACTAGTTTTATCTTTAGACTAACCTTGAACAAATTTTAGGATCTGCTGATACTGTTCCTTAGCTTGGGATTCTTTCACCAAATCTATTTTGTTTTGGAGAATTAGAATATGCTTCAATTTCATGATTTCTATTGCCGCTAAATGTTCAGAAGTCTGAGGCTGTGGACATGATTCATTTCCAGCAATCAACAGCAAAGCAGCATCCATAACAGCCGCCCCATTAAGCATGGTGGCCATAAGAATATCGTGACCAGGACAATCAACAAAAGATACATGTCTAAAATGCACAACAACAGATCAAACATTACATTGAATAGGAGAGAAAACTTCTATTTTTCTTCAAAGAAGTAAAATAAAATTAAAAATTCATTAGAGTTTTGTCAACCGTTTTAACAACTATCTTGGTCTGGGCAGAAATGTATGTTATATTGGGAGGCACTATAATCATGAGCGCAGAAAATACTGTAAATATTAATTCATAACTAAAAAATATTTGACCAATTTTAACAAAGCAATGTTTTCTTTAATAAGAACTTGATAATTAACACTTTGTGCATCTCGGCTGTTATAATGGAAGGGGATCATACTAAAGAGCACATGCTGCATAATGATATCCAAAAAATGATTTGAAACATTAATTTAAGAAAAGCATGTTTGTTGCTTTCTGCTTAAGTAGCCAGTTAATTTTATTCTCATTAATTTTTCAAATTGATTAACAAAGCTTGTCAGATAACTGAAAAAACTATAAAATAATATTTCCCAAATAACCACCATTTGTAGAAGCTTGAAGAACTCCATCTCATTTTGAAACTGTGGGGGGGGACCCTGCTTTCTGAGCAAAATGCAGCAAACTATAGATTTCTATTCTGGTTCTTGCTTTTCAAACTATTAGGGACAAAAACAGATTTCTTTTAGGGACACTACATACTATGCTAATTCAAAAGCAACTTATCCTGTAGTTCCTTTTCACACGTTACGGAAAAATTTAAATCTATTTATACCTATGAAAGCTCTTAACATATTTTAATCAGTAAAAATTCATTTGAATTTTCTAAAAAAATATTTTGAAATATATTTTTAAGAATGCTTATTTATCAATAAATGCATTATCAAATTATTATTTTCGTTTATTTGAAAGAAATTCAAAACCTATAATAAGTATATATTCATATAATAAGAACTTACACTCAACCATTTATGAATTTATAAATAAATCATGGTAAGTTGAACAATAAACTACAAGTCCAATCAAATAGCTTAATTTATATCTAATGTTAAAAATAAATGTAGATAATGTAATTTATTAGTGATGCATTCAATGTAACTTTGGCTTGACAGAATATTATCTATTAGCATGTTTTCCACACTCTATCTTTTAAATAGTCTCTAACATATAGATAAAGAAACATGTTACTCATATTAACATATTAATCATAGATAGAGAAACCAGACCCTTAAAATCACTGATTTCCGATGTAAATTTGGTTAACTTTTGTCATGCATCTGCTCTGTTTTTTTATCAAGTTCGAGGACAGCTGAAAAAAATTTGGTTTTAGTCACCACGGAGATTTAAATGGAATGATGGAAGAATAATGACATAGACGAGATTCTATTGAAGGTGGATATTTGATGCGATGATGTTTATATAACAGATTTCAAATTGTGTAGATGGAAGGAGAAGATAATTGATGTAATGAATTGTTTTATCTGTGTTTTGTTTTTTTTAACGAAACTTTTTTGTGGAAAGTAATTTTTGGTTTTAGAAATGAATTTTGTGTAATTTCTTTTTTTTTTCTTCTTTTTTTCCCCTGATGCAATATTACAAATAATAGGTGCAGATGCGTAATAAAACTATTGCCTAGCAAGCAAAACGGATTTGATATAGAATTGTGGTATTTTTCATTTAAAAAACTAACACCAAGTTAGTAAAAAAAATTTATGCAATGTAGGTAAAATTTTAATTTGATAGGTTTGTAATACTTGACTCTGACATGGTATGAAATTTGCAATAAAATTTCACCAAAAGTGGTTGCTAATAAAAAAGCAATCTAAAAAATAAAGAAAAAAAATTGGCACAGATGCGTAACAAATCAGTTTTGTAATTTTTAACATATGATAATAATAATAATTAAAAAAAAAAACATTCACAGGCATTATTTTTGGAAGAAAGTAAAAATATTAACTAGAAAATTTTCAAACAATCAGACAATAACTAATAGCTAACCCTAACTATTTAGCATCTTAAGTTTAAAATACATTCTTTCAACCAGTGCCGTAACTTCACCCATCGGGACCCTGGGGCAAACATTTTTGGCGGGGGCCCTTTCAAAAACTTTCAGTACTCCATCTCTAACCGTCATTTTAGCTATTTATGTATTATGTTAGCGAATATATTTATGAAAACAAGTTATTTGTTCGCATATAAATTGGATTACAAAACATTGTAAATTTTAAACATGACAAAATGCTAAATTTCAGCGAAATAGATTAATCCTGAGAAATTAAATTTTAAAAAAGTCGTACTTATAAAACTCGATTTCTCAGCAACTAATGCACTATTCAACCAATTTCGCTCAAATTCGCATTGACTTACGCTATATGACTTACGATTCAAAAGTTTTCAGACTATTATTGTCCCAAAGGGATCGTTAAGATACGGTTCCTAGCAGATCACAGAAGTCAAGCATCACTGGCTGCATTCAGTGTGCGAGTTGGTGACCATTTGGGTCAGTCTGCGTTGGGACCCAGGGTGTGCGGTATTGATAATCGTTAAACTGACTCGACTTCGGATGCAGGTCACCGGGCTACCGAAGCGGGGGTGCCATCCCCTCTACAAAGGATCAAACCTCAAGGGATGTTTCCCAGACCGTCGCCAATAGTCTATTGTGCAGCACTAGTGCGATATAAATGATCAACATCAGACTATTATTAAATAAAAAATAATAAGTATTTACTAAAAATTATTTTTTGCATGGAATTATCTTTAGATAACAGAATTTTATAATCGTGTGCAAATTTTTTTTAATTCCCTTAAAAAGCTCTCGATCTGTAGTGAAATACAAAAAAATAAAATTAACATTTGGGGGTCCAAACTTTGGACAGCTCACCCGACCCAACTATTGGGACCATATTCCCCAGATTACAGCTTCCTCCTATATTACGGGGGTTAGAAAATCGAATCTGTTGAACAAAAGTTACGTTTATTCAGAGGAAGCATGTTTTTGTGTCTGATTGCGTAACTTTAAATAAAATATCGTGCACTAATTAATTTGCATATTTGATGTCACGCCCTCGAATTATTAAGATGGAGTCCTAGAACGTGAAGATCCGATCATTAAATCAAAAGTTATTCAGGGTGGTACTTTTTTGGTTCACTGTACGTAAATGTTACCAATTTACGACATCTCACCGAGGAAATATGACTAGGGGGAAAATAGTTATTCATGTTGTCTACTCCTGTCTTCCATGTCCACAGTAGCTTCCTTTTCCTCTAAATATAATGCTAATAAAAAAATATCAATTTTATAAACCTGTTGAATCCGGTTACTATATCGTTAGGAAGTCATATTTCCAGACAAAACCATTTCCAAACATAATGCTAATCAAAAAATATCAATTTTATAAACCTGTTGAATCCGGTTATTATATCGTTAGGAAGTCATATTTCAAGACAAAACCATTATAAAAATGGAAATTATTTTTTAGTTTCAAATCTAAAAGTTTTTGATCGTGTTATGGAAACTGAAGCACATGTACCCACATTTTAAAAAGTCCTAATAGAAAAAATATTCAGAATTTTTCTCTCTATGTACATTGATTAACAAAAACAAAGTTGCCTTACTCCAATATGGACAGGTCCCTAGAAAATCGTTCTTGAATATTTGGCCTATGTATTCATGACGCCATGTAATCATATGTGACAAAATTATGACAAAGAGTAATAGTTTTTTTAATGAAAGAAAAATGAGAAAAAGTCAGTCAAAGCATATTTGCTAATTAAGAAAAAAATTCTTTTTAATGGTTTGTCATGGAAATGAATTTTAATTGCTACGGATTTCTAAGCTGATGTTCATAGCTTTTTTATTAAATTAAATGCGTTCTTTTATTAAATTAAATATGATTTTTTTTATATAAAATAAATATTGCATTTCACTTTTTAATGAAAACAAAGTTGTTAAAAACCCTAAAAATTCGAAGTTCCAATTTAAAAAATTTAAAGGTCTTAATAATTTGAAAAATATAAAATAAGAGCAAAATCCATGTACACAATAAACAGTAAAATTATCAATTAAAGTATTTACTATACAAATTAAATTTTATATACGAACATAAAAAAAAGCAATTTTTATGTTACCGTTTTTATGAAAGAATTCGAACAGTATATAAATATAAAATTTAAATGTATTAAATGAGTTAATGCAAACATTTACTTACCTCCTTATAAATAAATTTACATCTGGTTTTCTTGTTTTCCAAAGAAAAATTTCATTAAGAATGGGAATTATTGATATCACGATTTATGTTTGAAAAAAAGGAAGTTGCAAGTAATTTCAATAACTCTTAATTAAAGTTAAATTTTAATTTCAAAAATTGAATAAAGTAAAGGCTAACAGAAAATTTATATCTGAATTAAAAATGGTTAATTTAAATGACGCAATTACATGAGCAAAAAACTGGAATTTAACTGGAACGTTTTTTGTTTATCTCAGAAAAAATCTCTTGGCAAAATGACCTAAGTTAATGTCAACAAGAGTCACCCCCTTGGATCCCTTAAAATCTTACATCTTTTTTCCTAGAACATCTAGGAAATACTGCAAATATATGACATTTTATAAAAGCACAAAAGAGCCCAGGGTCATAAAAATGTTTAAGGCAATTTAAAGAAGCAAAAGGTCATTTTCCCATGGTGTAAAAGGAGATGGCTATTTTTTGAGGAGTCAGATTACTGTGGGGCAACTCTGTGGGTGGTATGAAGGTTTTAACACCTTCATACCACCCACAGTCAAAAAATGCTTTAAAATATATCTATTAGTCTCAGTGTAGGATGCATTTTTCAAGATGCAAAACAGTGGTACTTATTTTAGTTTTCTAAACGCTTGTTATGTTTTTTATGATGTGCTCCTCTTCTCTTTTCGTGTTTTAGTTTTAAATTTTTTTAATAAATTAAAAGTCGTAATATGTAGAAAAAAATTGAAACAAAACCGAAGTATTTTTCTTGTTGGGGGGGGGAGGGGAATTTCACCTTCAATTTGGAAAATAGCTAGTGAATTGGAAAAAAAGTAGTTTCTTTTTCTAAAATTCTCGATTCTATTTTACCTTATTGTAGCGAATGTCAAATTTTCATGCACATTATGGCACGGGTGGCGCACATTATCTTCCATCTCAATTAAATTTCAGTGGAAAATAAAGTTTTCGATTTGGAAAATAGCTTTAAAGTCGAAAATAAGAATTAAATATAAATTTTACTTGACTTTATTCCTGCGAATGTCTGAATTTCAGAAGGGGTGAAGTATATTCTTCGCCCCCTCACTTTAATTTAAGCGGAAAATAAAATTTTCTTTTTAGAAAATAAATACTAGACTTTATTATTTCAAATGTCTAAATTTCAGACGATACAAAACACATTTTAGCCCCCCTTACTTTATATCAGAAGAAAATAAAGTTTCCTATCCTCTTATTATAATTTAGGAGAAAAATGAAGTTTTCTATTTGGAAAATATCGTCGAAATTAAGAAACAAAACAATTTTTTTCTTCTAAAATTTCCTACTTTACTTGATTTTATTCTATTAATGTCTAAATTTCAGAAGATGAGAAGAAAATCCCCCCCCTTCACTTTTATTTCAGAAGAAAATAAAGTTTTCTATTTGGAAAATAGATTCAAAGATGAAATTTTTTTTAGTTACCAATTTCTATTATTTTTTAGCACTTTGAAATTTCAAAAGGGGCGAAATACTATGTTTGCCCCTTCATTACTATTTCGGAAGAAAATAGAGTGAAAATTGGAAATAAAATATTTTTTCCACTTTCGCTTTACTTTTCCAAAAGTCAAAAAACATATGAATCGCCCATAACAAAATAAAGTTTCCTACTTGATGTATAACTTCAAAGCTGTGAAAGAATAGCTTTTTTTTTTCTTCTCTAAAATTACCTATTTTAATGAACTTCGTCTTGGCGAATAACTAAACATCAGAAGAGCAAAGCACATAACTGTTAGTGGAATATAAAGTTTTCTTATTTCAAAAATAGCTTCAAAATTGAAAAAAAAAACTTTAAATTACCGATTTTACTTTATTTTTGTGAGTGTCTAAATTTCAGGAGGGGCAAAACGCATCGTTTGCCCCATCACTTAAATTTTAGAGGGGCCCTCTGCCTCCCGTGGTTGGCACTTGGCACGCCACTGGGTCTGACGCTAGATAGTAGAGGAAACAAGTAAACCAGAAGTGCAATATACAGAAAGTGTTAACAATCAACTACATGCAGCTGTGGCCTTTCCCCTTCTCGGCAAAGCGTGTTTGTTCTTTCGAGAAAGGGAAATAATTTGCGAAAAGGTGTTTTACCGTTTTTTACCCTTTCCTTTGTTATAGTAGGTACGTAATTACAAAAACGAAGATTTTCAGCAACTCTATCTTAACACAATTTCTTTCCTACATATATATAATTATATATATATTTCTTTTTTCATATATGTATATATATTTCTTATATATATGTATATATTCTTTCCTATATATATATAATTAGAGTACTGTATTTTGAAAAGACATTATGTGGTCTCTTCATATGGGGCCCCCTTGACAGTCGGGGCCCCGCCTGCCCCGGCGTAGTTTCGGCCCTGCTTTCAACAAGAAATACATGAAAGATAACTGAACTTTTTATAACTGGGTTGTTGATTACGAAAATAAATATTTAAATATTTTACTAAAATTTAAACAGATATAGTGTTACAAGATTATAACAAGTCAGGGTGCGTAGCGTTTGTAAAAAGTACTTAAAGGTGCTTTTTTGGGGATTTCGTTTTTATAAGCTTTTAAAGGTGCTTTTTTCAGCTGGCGTTTTTAAAAAGTGCTTTTTTTCCGAATATTTTTTTTTCTCCCTTCAGTGATATCTGGTGGATCCCATGCATTTCTCGAACAATGGGGAGTTTGCTTCGTAATCATTCACGCGGACTTCATGTTGTACCCATAGGTCGTACCCGCGTTATGACTTGCACATGCGCGCACATTTGAAACCGAAACCCGAGTGCTCCAATTCGGATAGAGAATATCAGATCCTTATGAAATGTTTTTCTTTTTAATTTATTTTAATTTTGTTCTTGTTTATTTTATTTTACTTCTAACACTTTTTTTGACGTAGGGGGTAAGGGTACTTTTGTTCTGAGTTCAGGGTCAAGTTGAATTCACTCGGTGATGTGGGAAAGTACTGATTGTTTCGATTTACGCCCGTTTCTTTTTGTTATTTTTTTAACGCTAAAACTGTTTATAAAAAGTTTTTGTTTTTCAATAATATCATTGATTGAATATGGATTTTTTGAGTGCTTGAAAATTTTTGTAAAGTGCTTGAAAAGTTTTTAAAAAGTGCTTATTTTTCATTCAAAGATTTGGCGACGCACCCTGCAAGTTATTACAACAAATATTAAAATTTTTCACACATCTTAAAAGTTAACTTTCGCTGTTATTCAGAAAATAAAATATGAAACTTACGTTCACGCAATATAACATTAATATAATGGCCATTCTACCAAATCAAGTTGAAATAAAAAAACACTTTATATATATACATATTTAAAAAAAAAAAGTATTTGAAACATCAATCCCACATTAACAAGCAAAAATAAATTGAAATACCCATTACGGGTCAGTATAAATCTTGAATATAAAAGAACTTGTCTCAACAAAAATTAACTAACTATCTGACATTTTTTCCTCAATTTATTTATATTAATTCAACAAATATTACATCTCACAACAAACACAGAACTTTTTGCCATGAACTAAATTTGAAATGGATACAAATCAATACTCTAAGACAGATTGAACTAGAATATTAACTTACAATTCGAAACTAAAAACATATTTTTGCTAATTTTTAAAAAAAAATTTGTTAATATTTGGAATTAATATATGAGAAAAGAAGTACGATAAAATAATGTAAGTTATTTGCCTCAAAAGCCTAAATCTTCCTGGGCATCCAAGTCTATCACAAGGAAAATCGTCTTCCTTACTACTTCGAGCAGACTTGTAGCAGGCTGGTCTAGGACAGCTTTCTTGGTCACACTTATAAATCTACAAAAAAGTAAAGCAGATTCAAAATGGAATAACATGCAGGAAATAAAGTTTATAAATGAAGTGTCTTACTTTTGCATTTGCATAGCCCAGTTTAATAGTAATATTTCTTTCTAGTTCATTCTTGAATCTAACAGTCTGGAGAAGAAGAAAAATACCACTGATTTATTTTTAGAATCATAGAATACTTTTCTCATTAATAAAGAATACAACAACTTAAACAGGGATTGATTAGAATAAACCCTTTCATATTAATTATGCAAACAATATTTCGTTTAGCAACAAATGTTTAGAAAGATTTCACATTGCAAAAGTGTTGGCACAATTGTAAGGTGATGTTTGAAGTTTTTAGAAATAATCTCATTTTTAACCACGCAAAATTTGCATAGATGAAAATGAGCATAGGAAGTTAAAGGCTGATTTCCTTTTTCAATAACCACTATAATTAAAATAGCATTTTTAGATAAACATTACAATCCTATAAAATTATTTCACAAATGCTGGTATTAAAGATTAACTTGCAACACTAATTTCGGTCCATCCAAACTTTGCATGGTTAACTAAAATGCTATTTATAAAAGTTTCAAACAAGATCTTTGAAAGAGCACTAACAGTTTTGCCAAGTAAAATTTTCCAAAATAATTGTTGCTAAAAGAAAAATTGTTTAGAGTTAATATCGAAGCATTTCAATTATTTTGATTAGCCTCTGTACAGGGTCCACAAATACTCCATAGAACACTCTGCAAATAATGTAATTAACAGGGAAAGAATCAATAAAACTGAAGCAAGAGAGAATGTTTTGAATCACTAACTGTCAAAACTGATACTCCCCCCCCCAAAAAAAATGTTATACGATCTCTTAACATGGAAGCAAAAGTATGAAACCATAAAAAAAGAAGTTATTTGACACAATTCTTGTTAAATGTTTGTTCATATAAAAGTATAAAGCAGGGTTCGTGATTTAAAAAAAAAAAAAAAAAAAATCAGATTTTTTTGATTTAAATCGGATTTTTTAACATTTTTATTCAAATACACTGTTAAGAACTATGAATTATGACTAAAAAAACTTTATAAATGTATAATCAAAATTAAATTAATATTAAAACTGTATTATAAGAATACTTTAGAAGCTCTAAATACCTAAAACAATTTTTCGTTATAATACATAGCTTTGAATGCATAGCAACCATTTTTAAACAAATGCATGATTGAAATTTAAAGACTAGATGAAATAGAGAATTAAAAGAATACTTTAACTATTAAAACAAAGTTTCAATTACCAAACAATAATTTTAATTTAAAATTGCGATTTCTTTTTTTTTCTCTTGATTTTTAAAATGACAAAATAAATGTAACAGATTGTGTTTATAAACGTAGTCATTCATCCAAAAATAAATCAATATTTAATCTATATATTTTATATCAAAAGATTCATTTTTAATCCTATATCAAAATAGATAAGTTAAGCTAAAAAAAAATTTAAAAAAATCTATGTGCTGATTGAAATTTTTTTTTCACAAAATTTCTTTATAGAAATTCTGATAATTTCAAAGATACTGTAAGCATACTATGAGAAAAAATACTTAAATGTTTACTTTAATCTGTACTTTTAATCTCAAGAATCAAAAGATTCTTAAAAATGTAATTTCAAATGTGTTGGAATTTAACACATACCAAGAAAGAAAGTAATTTCGTTAGCTAAAACTAATTAATGCAACAATAATAAATTTTAAAACTAATGCAGCAATTTACTTAAAATAAATTTTAAACTAAGAAAAGAAATAATAAAAGATTAATAATTTAAAACACTGTTTTTAAACTTTTTAAATCAATATATAAAATCAATTGATTTAAATCAATGATTTTTTGAAAAAAATCCTTTGATTTAAATTATTGATACCAACTATATATCAATAATTTAACGATTTAAATCATCGAATTTCACTATTTAAATCAAGCTAATTTAAATCAACAAACCCTGGTATGAAGCCATAAAAAAAAAAGTTATTTGACTTATTTCTTCTCAAATGTTTTTTCATATAAATAATCATGCGTTTTATTATCAGAATTTTTTACCAATAAAGGTTTGGCTCCAAGTTTTACCAATAAATGAATATTACATAATTTTGTATTAAATGCATTGATTAAGATGGCGGCTGATAAAATGGGAAGTATAAGTGTCGAATGCTCACTTTGGTATAATGAAAACACACTACATATGACTAGTTATGAAAATGCTCACTTTGGTATAATGAAAACACACTACATATGACTAGTTATGAAAAAAATTTTGTTAAGGATTCTAGTTTAAAAAAATTTCCTGATACTTTTCTTAGAGTTTTACTTTATTCTTATAAGCAAACATGTTACCAGTAGAACTGGATTTTTTTTAATTCTGTCGATTTTGAAGGTCAGTGTGGGTCTTCTACTTCGGTACCTGAGACTGTCCACCCCCTCCCCCACCAAAAAAAAGCATTATGTCTTCCATGTGCAATATCCACACTCAATTATTTTCTTTTAGAATGCTTTGCTCTCCTCATAGAGTATCATTCTAGGCAAAAGGCAGAATATATTAATGAAAAGACATGTTTTCTTCCTCTTGCCTGTAGTCCCCTAAAACATATCCCTTCTTATCTCTCTAAAATTCTCTACCCTCAATGTATGGTCAAATTCTAGAAGATAAATGAACAACTTTTTATTTTATAAAATGGAACTGAAAAATTGTTCCTATCAGTAATGCTGAAAAAATGAGTACTTTTAAGGGTCCTTATTGTCCAAAATAATTAAGCAGTTTTTTACGGACTTTTAAATACCGTGGGAACCCTGTCTATTTTGTGCAATCCATGATTTAAATTTCAATATAATTTAGTTATGATAATTTTCATTAGCAACTCTTTATAGCAATAAAGAACTTAAGTTTAAAATAAAATAAAAACAGTATTATCGCCTAATTAACAAATTACTTTCAAATAAACTATAACACTAATTGAATACTATTGAACTGTCATTCCACAAACCAACTGTAGTATAATTTTGAAGATAAAAACTATTGAATAATTATCTTAAATTGTTTTTAACTTAATAACTCTAAAGCAAAAGAACAGAGAAATTTAATTACTACTATGGACATAGTTTAAATGCTATAAATAATTTTAATAAGTGATAAGGGCATATTTTACTACAAAATTAAAAAGCACAACAACTTAATATACAGGGGTGATTGTGAGAATAACTCAAAAATCCGGAAAATTTCTTGAGTAAAATCATTAATGATGCATTTCAAAAAATTTATGTCTTTATAAATTTAAATCAATGATATTTTCAAAACATGAAATTTTAAATAAATAACATGCAGCATAATTCAAATGAATAATTATGCATAAGTTCACTTTTATCCCTAATCACATTTATCATTCTACTGGAAAAAATATTTACAAAGTATAAATTCTAGTTCTAATATTTTTAAATAAAATATACAAGAATTTTTATTTATAAATGTGATTAATGATTTCTTGAAATTTCTGGACCTTGGATTTCAGGAAACTTCCGGATCGCAGTTAGCAAAAAATCCCAAACTTTTTTCCGAAGCACAATCATCTCTGAATACATTAATTTATTCTTATTTTATATATATCAAAAGTGAATATAAAGAGAAAGATAAAACAATTATTTGATTTACCTGCACACCAGATATAGCCTTAACAACAGTTGATTTTCCATGAGCTACATGTCCAATTGTACCTAAAATATTTGCAAGAATAGATCAATATTCAATTTATATCAAAGTATCAAGCAAAAAAAAAAAAAATTTTTTTTTTCAGTGAGAAAGCAAGATCTTCAATGTTCAATTCTATAAAAGATTTCAGACCAGCAGACCTGTATAATATACCCAAACGCTGTTCGCGGAAAATTTGTCACCATCACAGAATTTTTTTTACTATTATTAGAAAAGAAAAAAATAAGATTAGTTTTTATGCTTTTCCTACCAGTGCAAATGCAATTTAAGATTGTGCATAATGTTTCTTATTTTCACAATTTTATATCATATATTGCATTTTGTATTCACACAACTTAAAAGTCATTATTATTATGATTCGTATATTCATGGATTTTAAAAATAAATGTCGAGATTCATATTAACATGATTTAAAAAATTTCTCACATTGAGATTCATATTGACACTATATAAATAAACAAATAAAATCCTTCATCAATATTTTTATTAAAATGGTGATAACATTCTGCGGATAAATGTTTCCCTCATTCACTTTAAAATTTCAAGTATTTTTTCAATTATTTAAAAAGTATTTTTGCAAATAACATTTTTGGATTTCCATTTTCAGCTTTTGCTTTGAATTTTTATTTTCAGCTTATTACCAAACTTATCTGTATAGTATGAATTAATATAGAGTTCTAAAAAATTAAACCGTTTTAATAAATCTTGTTTAGAAAAGTAAGTTCTAACAGTTTGCAGTTATATTTGCTAGGATATTTATTATAATAGTAAATAGACCAGATCAAATTACTTCAAAAAAGGTGAATAGCAAACTAAAAAAAAAAGATTTTATTTACTTAAATCAGTGTTTTCACTACAGCGCGAGAATCTCGCATATTTTTTTTCTTTTCTCACATTAAAAAATGATTAACGCGAGAAGTTTGCGCACTGAATTTATCAATTTCAAAATGCACGAATCTCTCGAATTTTGGAAAAAATTTAGTCTTCCGCCATTTTGAAAAAGACATGAAAACAGCTACGACAAGTGTTGAAAAAAAAATGAGTTCTTTATAATAAGTTGTTTAAAGTTATCTCTAGTTTTCGCTGTTAATGAATTACCAAACTCCCTCATCGACAATTTACAGCAATTTGTAAAAGTTTCAGTCTGTGAAAACTAATCTGGAAGACCTGACAAAGAGTATGAACATGGAAATAACTTCAACGAACTTCACTATTCCATAACAGAAATAAGTGAAGAACCTATGCTGGCATATGTAGAGGACAGGAAAGTGTGTGCACAATGCTACAAATTTAATTAGATTCCGAATAATTCAGCATCTGTTGCAAGGTTATTTAGCCCCCAAACGGAATTAAAACAAACTATCGTAACAGATCGATTGGTAAGCATTTGAGCAAACCAAATGAGAATAGCTAATGAAGAAGTAGATACAGAACATTTTCCATATGATAATGCAGCAAAAATATTCAATGTTCAAAATTTATTATAATTAAACAAATATTTTTTTTAAAAGTCTATTCGGGTTTTTTTAATTTTTAGAAATCTCACTTAACTTTTTGAAATCTCACCCTGTTTTTGAGAAAGGGTGAGAAATTCTCTCCCATTTTTTTTTGTAATGAAAACACTGCTTAAATGTATTAAAAGCAAATTTTATCGAGGAAAAAAATAAATACACAATTTTATATTTCTGAATAAATTGTTTAAAATAGTAAGTTTTAACAGTTTGTCATCTGTATTCTTAGATAATGGGAGGATAAAAAAACACATAGTATACAATTCAGAAAGGAAAAAAAAAAAAAAAAAAAACAGGATAACTTCGAACCCTGCAAATTTGTAGTCTTATTTCCATACTTATTATTGATAGATTAAATGGACTGCAAAAATATCAAAATCTCTCTAAAAATGCAGGTGTAAAAATTTATTAAAAATAATTAAATGGTGATACCTATATTGATTGTGGCTTGACGACTAATAACTT
This sequence comes from Parasteatoda tepidariorum, assembly GCF_982258835.1. Classification (NCBI taxonomy): domain Eukaryota; kingdom Metazoa; phylum Arthropoda; class Arachnida; order Araneae; family Theridiidae; genus Parasteatoda; species Parasteatoda tepidariorum. The sequence goes on from NC_141762.1 coordinate 1,652,959, forward strand.
CTTCTGTTAATGGAGTCAACTGTGAAACATCCTAAAAAATGAACATATAATGAGCAAATTGTTAGAAAAAATAGTTGACAGTTAATGTGAAATAACTTAAACTACAGGTAACTAAACTGTTTTTCATAGAATGGGGTTCATGAAAAATATTTAGCTCTCTAAGGTTTTTATATAAATTGATTATAACCAAACTGAATCTCAGCCATAAAAAATATTGTTTATTAACGTCCACATATAAGAAAATTCTGCACTAATATATCGTAAAAATAAAAAGATAAAATTGAATTTTTAATTAGACTTAATGTATGTTTTACTCAACTCAACATACAGACTAATTGCGAGCCCAACTCAAAAATCCTGAAAAATTTGAGAAAAATCCTTAATGACGCATTTCAAAAAATTAATGTCTTTATAAATTTAAGTCATTGATATTTTCCAAATATGAAATTATAAATAAATTATATGCAGCATATTTTAAATGAATATATATATAAGTTTACCTTTATCTCTAATCACATTTATTATTCTACCAGAAAAAATATTTACGAATGAAAAATATGCCAAGTATAAATTCTAGTTCCAATATTTCTAAATAAAATATAAAAGAACTTTTATAAATAAATATAATTGATGATTTCTTAAAACTTCTGGACCTTGGATTTCGGGAGACTTCCGGATCGCAATTGGCAAAAAATCCGGATTTTTTCCAGAGCACCTCTGAACTTACAAATAGTCATTTTGATGTTGTATAATACTTTTTTAACAAGAACATTTTTGAGAATATCTTTTATTCCTATACAAAAACAAAAGTTTAAAATATAAAGTTTGAAATACATATCTAATAAGAGTGTATTGGAAAAGGTAAGCAGAAGAATGTGGTACATCTGATGATTTTAGAAAAAAGGTGAAACTAAAAAAAAAAGCCACAGGGACCTACTCAAAAGATATAACTCCTAGTTTCCCCCCTTGGCAAACCTTTCTTAAAAAAAAAAAAAAAAAACATATTTCAAGCGTAAGATCTGTTTGGTGCTGTGGGGATTATAGTTGCCCTAGGAAGATTTCTGTATTGTGATTTATGGCAGAATAATAGCCAAGCGTTGACAACTTGCGGGCAGCGACCCGCAAAAAACTAGAAAAAAAGAGAGAGAAAAAATAACGTCACAGAAAGGAACCAACTCAAAAGACATAACTCATTTTTTTGCAAGTTTAAAATCTATTTGTCACCTTGACGACTGAAGATCAAGACATGACAGATCAAGACATGGACATATCCCCCAAGGATAAAAAAGGCCATTTTAGAGATTTTATATTAATTTACAATTTTTTTTTTAAAAAACGTAACTGGAATTTTTGTAAATATATCTTCATTGCAATGTAAGTTCATATGTAACAAAATATTCCATACCAGATGTTTATAATTTTTTTTTAATGCTTCTTTTTTAAATTTAGTATTTAATTATGTAACTAATTTCACTTATAAAAGGAATAACATTACAATAAGAAAGTTACATAAATTTGTGCATTATAAAGCAAATGCAGTTAAGAAAAAAATAAAGTACTTAGATAAATTAAAAAAACTGCAAGAAAAAAGGAAATTTTACGCTCTCTTTCTTTAAGAAAAAAAGTCACAGCAACATTAATACCAAACATCACTTATTTATCATATTGTTTGCTGAAAAAGAAAATGTTTTTTCCCCTTCCACTTTTAACCTTTTAGAAATACGAATAATTTTACGTCCATTGTTTGTAGGTTAAGAAAAATTTCAGAACTAACTAACCACATTACTAATTAAAAATATAAAACTGATCTTTCATGTACTTCCACTAAGTACCTTAACCTAAAATAACATAGAAATGGGATGATGTAATAACTTAGCTATTCATAATGCTTGATGATATTTATTAATGAGAAAGACATCAATATAACAACTAATGCGATAAAATTTATCCTACGACCAAAGAATTAATGATGGTAACTCTAACTTTTTATTAAAACCGGCTTAACTGACAAGAAAGATTCCACTCAACCTGAATATATAACGCGTGGCTTAATTCATCCAGAAACAGACGGATTTGATGGCATTATTCATGAAGTACACGGATTTCGAATTTCAGAAAATATTTTATTATGAAGAGCTCACCAATTTTGAAAGATCCTGTTTTTTAAGTTGTGGTTGTCCAAGAACCACGGTATTTTCTGATGACACCATTTTGATAGTAATGAAACAACAAAAATAAATTCAGCGATCAAAAATGAAATAAATAAATAGATTAGAAAAATCCTTTTCTGCGAACGAACAGTTTATTTGACGAATGAACAAGACCAATGGGCGGATCAGTATGAATATTTTTTTTTTTTGAGGCTTTGGTTCTAGCACTTGGTAATTATGATTTTTAAAAAGGTTTTTAAAACGTTTTTCAGTAATGGCAATAGCTTATTTAGTTTCGGTTTCGTTTGCTTCATTACTTGTTTTACTTCGTCTTCTGATAATATTAATGCATCAATATGATTTGTTCGGTATTTCCCCTTAAAGCTTACTTAGGTTTTAAAATTAACTCCTATTTTTTACAGCTTTCATGGACTTGTTATGCTGGAGAAACAATAAAAAAGGTGAGAAGTTTTAAAAGATATTGAAAATATAAGTAAATAATAAAATAACATATTTTGGAATAAATGTTTTTTTCCCATTTTGTCTTCGCTTCATTGCTAAATCATAATTTATATAAATTTTAAAAACAATCATTAAAATATAAATAATACTTTTTTATTGATTGAATTTAAATTAGAGTGACGCAATATTTTATCATTTTCTTTTTTGATCTGCGTCGAAAACCATTGTTTTATTACTGAAAACATCTACATCAATAAAACTTTGAAGTATTTCCCTTATTACTTGTGTTAAGCAAATCATAGTATTCTTATTTATTATGTATGAAAAATATGTTCGTATGATAATGCTCACATCTTTACTTTCCCCATGTTTATTTTATTTTTTAGCTATCATAGAAAAATTCAACTAGTATTAGAACCATGAGTCTTGAGAATGATTTACCATTAGACTCTTTGCTGGTTAATATTAGAAGTGTGGTTCAAAGCTGTAAAGGAGGTGTTCTGTTGAGTAACTTGCAAGGTAATTTATTTAGATTCTTATCTGTTTCAGGGAAGGAGTTGTAAAAAACCTACTTATATAACATTATCTAAATCAATACATAAGGTACCTACTACCTAACATTTGTGACCCATTTCCCATTGTACCAGCAGTAAGGGTAAGATTTCGGTTTTAGTAATCATCTCAAAAATAAACCCCAAATATTGGTGACCTCCAAGCAGTGGGGGAGATTTCCATATTGTGATATGCGGCAGTAAAATCGTCAGATCTTGGCAACTTCTGGACAGCAGCACGAGAGAAACTAAAAAAAGAAAAAAATCATGCAAAGGGATCAATTCGAAAGTTATAACTCGTAGCCAACCCTGGCCAAAAATCTACATGTTTTTTTTGTTTTGTTTTTTTATTTGCAAGTTTAAAATCTATTTGGTTATTGTAGGTAGCGTGACAGATCATGATACAGAAATATCCACCGGGCAGTAGTTTACGAGAAACTTTAAAAAAGCCACAGCGACCTACTTAAAAGGTTTGTGTAACTCCTAGTCCCCCTCCCCCTAGGGAAACCTCTTTTTTTTTTTAAAAAAAAGTGCAAGCATAAGATCTTTTTGGTGTTGTAGGGATTATAGTTGCCCCTGGGAGATTTCCATATTGTGATCTGTGGCACAATAATCTCTAAGTCTTGTCAACTTCCTAGCAGTGGCCGCAAAAAACTAAAAGAAAAACTTACGGAAAAGAACCATCTCAAAAGGTATAACTTTTAGACACCCCTGGGCAAACATCTACATGTTTTTTTTTTTCTTTTTTTTTTCAAGTTTAAGATATATTTGGCACCTTTGCGATTATAGTTGGTGAAGCAAATCACAATATGGAAATATCCCCATTGTCCCAACAGATCACTACATACGGAAATATCCTCGTAGTACCTATTACCGCAATTAATTGAAATTAAGCAGTTGGCGCCAATAATAGTTTGAGGATTTTTTAAAATCCTCTAGAGCATGAATAATAATTAATAATTTTAAATAAGCATCTTTATTTAAAATAACTTATTTTTTATCTTAGAATCTTCAATCCTAATGCATGTTTTGAAAGTCCTTATAAATATCATCCATAAGTATTGATTTCATGTTTTTTGGCCAAATTAGTTATGCCTTGCTTAAATTTCTTGACTTCTTTCAACAAAACATTATTTATGGTGGTATATTTTTATTACATATTATTGAACTAATCAAAAGTACTAGTGAGTGCAGACTTGCTAGATTTGACAATAATGAACTAAGAAATTTATTTTTATTTAATGAGCATATTAATGTATCTAGTTTTTAAGTGTAAGTTATTTCAACTGGCTGTTTGGATGAATTTTGATTTGTTTGCCAACATTTTTAGATGATTATAAGAAACTTATTGGAACAGGCATACCCTTTGAAAAGTTTGGCTACAATAGTCTAGAAAGTCTTCTTCAAAATGCTTCTAATTTTATATCCATCAAAAAGTAAGGCAACTTTTTATATAAATATTGATATTGTGAAAGTTACAATTGCACTCACATACAAATTTTTTTAATTTAATATTTTATATATTTTCTATTTGCTTACCTAATGAATAAGATGTTATTATATCTAATTTAAAATATATTACCTATCCAATATATAACATCTAAATTTAAAATTTATGACATCTAATTAAGCTCAATATGTAAAATAGTTTAATCAGTTTGTTTGCCTAGTTTAAAATTATTTTTTAATAATTATATTATTTCAACGTATCTTGATTATTAATTAATAACAATAGTTTTAAAATTATACTTCTTTAATTCCCTTAAAGCTCCTTTGTTTCTTGTATCTAAAAGCTCATGCTAGTTTTGCTTTAAACTTTTTTTTTTCAATTAAAAAAATAATAATTTAATTATGCATTTGCATAACATGTTTTCAGAAAGAATATACAGGTCTTAGAAATAAAAACTTAAGCAAGATTCTTTTCTACATTGTTTGGAATTTTTTTTTTTTTTTATCATAATGTAAATGTTCTTCAGCTTAATTATTATATTAACTCAATGAGTGGATATAATCATGTGAGTTGAGGACGAGAGTATATCTTTTCCGACTTTTTAATTTTTAAAGAATATTATTAAAATTTATATTTATTGAAAAAAAAATTTCTTCTCTTTAAAAAGTATATAAATTTTTATTCCATGTCTTCTTATTATTTTTAACTTATATAAATATTTATACAGTGGAACCCTGATCTTACGTTTTCCAACAGATTTGCATTAGGAAACACACGAAGTGGAATAACATAAAATCCGTGTAAAAAAAATATAAGTAGTATATTTTTCAAAAATTTACGTGACAGGCACTACTAAAATGTGTAATCTTTACACGCGTTTTTGTTTTTCAATACAATATCAACAATATCACTTTCAATTCTTACTATTGTTTACAAATGTTTCAGAGTTTTTATACTTTTAAACTCTTGTTCAGTTGTGTGTATATCCTCCAATATTTTTTAATCATCTTCATTTTTTTCATCTCTGTCCTCGGAAGCTGGCATTAAATTTGAAAAGTAATGAGTTATGTGTTGCCATCGGTATATGCATCAACGTCTTCGGGATATCTTCGGACATGCAATTTTAAACCGAAAAGCCAATGTTCCTGTTGGATATCTAGGAGCAAGAAGTTTTATTAAAACCATTCTCTTAAAAGACCGAGAACTCCTAGAAGTTTTATTAAAATCATTTGTAATTTCAAGTCAACTCTCCTAACCAGTTGTTTAGTGCAACATTCTTTGAATGATTGAATAATTCCCAGATTGAACTTGCTAGAAAAATTCCACCAGCATATTGTACACTTAAATTATGCTATACTTCCTTTAAACAACCTTCTAATTTCAATGGAAATGAGAGAGAGAGAGAGTCATTCTGCCCGTTCTCAGATAAAAGGACAATGAGAAAAACTAGAAACGGTTAATAACGGTTATTAGAAAAACTACAAACGGCTAAATAAACAAGTCTCTTTAGCATAAACAAAAACAAAAAAAAAACTTTGTGCTAGTTTTCGAGAGAAAAAATTAGTTTGATCTATTAGAAAAACATGTAAAGCAGGATTTTCTTAAAAAGGATAACATAAAATCCAGGAAAATTTTACATTATCTGTATAGATTTTCACAGACGAGCAAAAAATGACGTAAGAAATGGAATAACATACAAAACAGGAGTTCCACTATATGTATATATATATATATATATATTATAGTCCTTATACTCTTATTTGTTCTTATCCAGGAGTCACAATGGCCAGTTATTTGCAGAAGCAGTTACTGATTCTTCGACAGCCCATTTAGCAAATTTGATATCAAATCAAAAAAGTGGGAAATCGGTGAATTTTTTTCTTTTCATTTTGTATTTTATTTTTTTTTTTAAAGCCTCAGTATAGAAATTTATTGCAGTTTTGTTATGTGGCGGGCGATCAGCTGAAATTTATCTTAATTTACTTTATTTTTAAATTGTGATTTAGTATTCATATAATAAATTTTCAATAGTGAATGATATCTATCCAATTTTTTCTGATAAAATTACGAACAAGTGTTACAGTAAGATGAGAAATATGATGGGGTACAATTAGGTGAGATATTTCGATGTGTGAAAATTTTCCTGGTTAGAATTATGGGAATGCAAGTTCATTGTGCTTCATTCGAAAATTATTTATCTTATGATGAATAATTCACTATCTTTATTTTGAGTAAGCATTCTTGCAACAGCCCTCTGTGGGCCAGGGAAGTTATGGATGCTCAAGCTTCACAATTTTGGGACCTGACATACTGGTACTATTAATCTACAGGTAGGTGGGCTTGAAGCAACCCCTGATAATCAAACTTTCCTCAGAGTCTCTAACCGCTCTTTATTTTATAACATTTGGGATTGTCAGTTTTCTTTCTGTTCAAAATTTTATAACTTAAGTAGTTGGCAGATTGTAATAGTCAAAAAGTAACATTATCATTCGTTTAAGTGTATAAAAACTTATTTTTTGTTATTCTTGCATAGAATTGTACAATCCCATGATAAGTTTAAAATTTAAATTTTTTTTCTTTATAGTGACTGTAATAATTTGTCAGTACAGAATGCTATTCATGACTAGAAGTCTTGTTTTGTTTTAACTTTTTAGTCTTTAACAAAGTGCAATCCAGCAAAATGATTTCTCCCTTTTTCAAGACTTACCGTATTTTTCGGCAAAAGCGCAGCTTTGTCGCAAGCGCCGCACTTCGATAAAAATGAAATTTTTTTAAAAAAAGTTATAATAAGCGCCGCAATGGCGCTAAACCGCGCATATAAGCATCCTTTTAGAAAAGGCCTTTAAATTACCATTTAGAACATCTGTATAATAAGAAATTAAATATTTTGATACATTTCATAAAGTAAAGTTTTAATTTCTAAATTATAATAAAAAATTTCTTTTTCAGCGAAATAAACAACAGAAAAAAGTTCTCTTTCAGCAACAAAAAAAAAAAAAAAAAACACCAAAACGAAACAAAATAAAGTTGTTCTTACCAGTTGGCACCGTGCCAAAAAAAAAAGGTACAGAAATCCGTAAAACAAGTAGACTAAAAAAATCAGCTATATTCTTTTTATTTGGAATTTTATTCTGTTGAAGTAACTTACTTTATTTTATCTTTTAAAAATAAAAAAGAAGCTTGAAAAAAATAAGTAAACAAATCTGTGTCAAAGGAGACATCTGTTTCTAAAGCAGTTTAAAATAAAGTGAGAAGTAAAAACACCTTCATTTCCAATGAACAAAATGAAGAAGGGCAAGTTGGAAAAAACTGATAAATCAATCTTGACAGCTGTGCTTGTGCTTTACTGGTTTGTCCCCACATTTCCCTCCTCTGTTTGACCATAAATTGGCCACACCCAGTTGACATTGAAACTACTATGTGGACTACAAAATGAATTCTATCCCTTTTGCGGTTTTTTATTCGATTCATTAATTTTTTTATTTTGCTGCTTTTTTATTAGTTATTAACTGTTAATTTTTTTTTAATAGTTTGCTTGTATTTTTTTCTTGTTATTAGTTGTTTGCTTGTTTTTTTATCGTTATTAGTTTTTAGCTTGTTTTTTGTTGTTATTCATTGTTAGTTTCTTAGCATTAATTGTTACTTTTTTTTTTAGTTCCTTGTTAGCTTTTTTTTTCTTTCCTGCAAGGTAAGTGTCTTTTGTTAAAACAAAATGCTATCTGAAAGAAAAAACGGGAACTATGATCTCGCTCCGAAGAAGAAACAATTATTTCTTCTTCAGAGGATTCGGATTATTTCATCTTGATTATATTATAAATATTATTATTTTAATTAATAAAATTTCTTAAGATGGGCCAGTTTTAAATGCACCCCATAATAATCTACGATCGAAACTTGACTAAATTTATTGGTTTTTCTGAAATTAAGAGTGTAATTGAATTATAGTAATATTTGGGCGCCATATTTGAATTTCTGAAAGAGATCCGAAGTGCGGTATTTGGTCAGTCCCATGAGTGCCGGATTTAGGGTCCTATTACTTCCTTTTCTGTTCGCTCCAATTACAATTGCCAAGGCGCTAAGTAGATTTCTAGCTTGTGATTTTTCTTTAAGCTGGGGGTGAATACAAGATGCATACCTTTTAAATTTTCTCTTTATACGATGTTTTTTTAAAATTATTATTTCGTTAATTTATTTTCTTACAGGCTGCTGCCGAAAGTTTGCTCAGAATTGGCAATGTTCAGCAGCAGATCGTGATATGGGCGAATATTTCGTCGACTTCGTTATCATTTTTTTTTAACAGTCGTTCTCTCAGAAAATTATTTCATCTTAAATAACTTTCCTTGACACATTTTTTTGCTACTGTGGAAATCAAGTCTTAATTTATAAATTTTTTTTTTAACAAACCAAACTTTGTAAGAGTTTGCTTTGTGTTAAAAAAAATGTTTTGCAAAAGTGAAAAGATTTTATGTTATGAAATTTGACCATATTTTATTTTAGATTTTATGTTATGAAATTTAACCATATTTTATTTTAGATTTTATGTTATGAAGTTTAACCATATTTTATTTTAGATTTTATGTTATGAAATTGAACCATATTTTATTTTAGATTTTATGTTATGAAATTGAACCATATTTCATTTTAGATTTTATGTTATGAAATTAACCATATTTTCTTTTTCAGAAAAAAGGTCTCAAAGCAACAACTTTCAAAGCAAAAAGCTGTGGTAGCTATGGCAATAGAAAATATGTGTACTCTTCTGCAGCTAATGAAAAAGATATAGTATGTAAATGTATATATTGAAATTTTGCACTAGTTTTATTTAATTTTTGACTAATAGAAGCCATGTACAGCACTCAATTAAATACCGAAGGGTATGCTTTATACCTTGCTGTTAAAAAAAAAAGATATGTGAATCAAACAGTGAGTTCCGTTAAATTCAAGGTTTGTTAGTATTGTTTTTTATAAAAATTTTGTTGCAAAGTGATTAAATTAATTTAGATTCATTAAAATATTAATTTGAATGGATGGTGTTTTCTACACTAGGGTGCGCTGCAAGCTCTTTACTGCCTATACTTCCGAGTTACTATTTCTAGTGTGTTTTGAAGCCATTTGGCTCACAACATGATCATTGGTGTTTTTAGACTCTCTTGTTTAGTATTTCTTGTATATGTGTATTTGTTACCTCATTAATTACATGTGTTTAGAAATAAAAGAATCATCATTTGAAAAAAGAATCATTCTAAGACACTTCTTACCTTGTCAACAATATACCAACTTCAGAATTTAAACGTAAATTATAATTTGTAGAATGAACTCAATTTCGCTGCTTGAACAAAATACTAACTTATGATGGTATGATAAAAAGTGACTTTTTTCTAAATTTTGCAACCATTTCATATTTTTTAACAATACATCTATAAATAACTAAAACAAGTATTCTCTGCAAACTCACCAGAATTACTTAAAATCTTATAAATTGCAGCAGATTTGATCTCCGAAATTCTATAATTTATTTCTTTTATAAAAAACAAATTTATTTGTTTGAGAATGTCATCTCGTAGTGTAAGCAGCTGTGTACTTTATAACCGAAAGTAGAGCAGGTCAAAAGTTCAAGAGTATTTACATTTATATATAAAACACCATGCATACAAATACACATGGTTTAAAAATTACCAAATTTTTTCTTACTGTAGCCATATTGGCAGTTCAATAATTCTTTTTTTTTCTGTGTGTGTTAAAGCTTTATGTATAAATTTTACTTTTAAATCACAAGTCAGATGTATGATGACGAAATATATGGCTAGAGTGACTATTAATAATCTTTACTTTATTGAGTTTTTTCAGTTTTTGTGCAAAATGATGCTTTTATTTATAAATTTAAATCCATGGGTATTATAAAACCTACAAGTTAATAATTATGAAATTTTCTTCTTTACAAAATGTATTATTTATCACATTATCTATCAAAAAGTTGCATTCATTGCATATTGCATAAACAATATTTTATTTTTGATGAAATATGCCATGTGTAGCAAAAATTTAATATGTAATTGGGTTGAAATTTTACTTTAAAACCTAAAAAAGTAAGGTAATTTATTTCTAAAATTGTGTTTTATGTTGAGGGATAAATTATATCATTTATACATATGTAATATGACCATCCAATACTTGCACATCGAAAAGAAGACGTCCCATACCTGCACATGTGACCTATGACGACAGCACCAGCTGATCTTTATTAGCGTATTAAAATTGAGCTAAGTTTCTTTACAGAAGTTAGAATGTGTCACCAAAGAGAATTGATACTTGACGGGCTTGGCCTACTCTAAATAGAGTGGCAAGAACAGTTGCTAACGTAAATAAATGCCACGTTTCAACAACCGATCAGGATCGAGATGCCCATACTGCGTCACTTGCAGTTATTCCATTGAAAAAAAGTTCTTATCTTGGTCAATCAGTTCTGATTCTTTTGAATATTTTTATTTACTATATTCATCCCACATAGCTTACAGCTTGTGATAATAGTGCGGAAATAAATGTAGGAAAGAATATTTTTTTATTCCTGCTATTTTGATTTTTCCCTTAATTTGTTCCTTTTTAAGTGCTCACATTCATTCTTAGATATTGTTTTAAAAATATAGATAACTGATGCTCCAATCGGCACTAAAATGTAAAAAATTGCACTCCATTTTTTTTCTGTTGATAAATCATCATTATTTTTAAACCAAGAGAGAAAGAAATATTTGATTTAAAACACATATACAAATGTTGTTGTTGTTAGAGGCCAGTAAGACAAGGGGTGCGATTGTTCTTGTTTTCCAGTGGCGCCATAAAGAATTCGATTTCTATCACACCTGTTTATAGGGCGACTCATTTATTCACCCACATATTGTAATTTTGATCTGAGCCAGAGAATGGTCATTCCATTCAGTGTCCCGACAGATTAAACATGCACCGGTCACCTTTTACTACACAGGGAGTCTTCTTCCGACTGGATTCCAACTCCGTTCTCACGAACGTCAGTCCTGCGCTCCCGACCCACACATGCAAATAACCTGACTATTTTGTGGGTAATGGGGAGTTCTTTCATCTCTGTTGTTTCACCATTTATTACTATGGGTAATTAAGGTTTTTCTGTACAGAATCCATTGCGATACAAAATACATTAGCTAGTAATTTACATTCTCAAAAATCTTTTATGATTCCTAGAAATTAGGAAAATAGGTAATTAATAGGCAGGAAAAAAAACTTAAAACTAAAATTATTTTCATCACAAACATAATTATCTATTTTTTTTAGATACAGTCTTTGTTTTTAATTATAATTACTTCAAAAGAAAAATATAATTTACTACGTATTAGTTCATAAATTTATTTAACCAAAAAATCTGTGATAATTTTTTTTAGGAAATTGAAGAATTGAAAAACAAGTGGGAAAAGGAGAAAACAATGAATGAAGAACTTTCCTTTGAAGTTAACCGATTGCAAACAGAACTTAAAGTTGCTAATAAAGCTTTACAGTTTGAGCGAAACTGTAATACTCAACTAAAGTATCAACAGGTAAAGTGAATTCAGTATTAGAAAAAAAAATTATTTAATCTTTTTGAAAAATGTTGTTTTGTATAAAAAGTATTTTATTCTAATCTATTAAAGAAATTTCTGTGTGCCAATAAATATTTCTTATGTACTGAAATTTTTTTCTTCGATTTATTGAAATTATTAAGTGCACTTATAATTAGTTCCTTTACATATGATGACTCTTACCATTAACTCCCAAAAGTAAAATAATATTTATTTTATGATTGAACTAAACCTATTTTTAATTCCATTTATTTTTAAATTTCATTATTTTTTAATTCTATTTAATGTATTTTCTATGTTAATTTTTACTTTCGAGAGAAATGACTTGTATTGGTTAATTTAGGGAATCGGAAAAAAATTACAGGAGTGGTATTGTCCTAAAGTATGATAAAAGTTGTTTTGGGCAAAGTGCCATTTAAAGTTTGTGAAAATATGTTGCATTCCATTATTATGAGCATTTCAATTATAAATGAACTATTTCATTTATGTAAGTTCTGGAAATGTTATGTGTTTAATTTTATTGTGTGTAAAAATTTAAGTATTGGTTTTTTGAAAATATCACAGTGAATGAATGAATATTTAATAAAGCCTCTTTATTGTATGAATGTTTTCTCTAAGATAAAAAATTTCTTGTAAAAGTTACAAATAATATCATGATTTTTTTCTTCTTCATTTTCAGTATTTAATTTATTTATTGTTTTTAGAGTAACATAAAACTAATTCAAGAGCTAAATATGAAACTCAAAACAGAATTAAAAATCAACGACGTTTGAGGTTGAATGCTTAAGTTCAGAGCTGAAGAAGTCTATAAAAACTGAAAAAGAGAGCGTTCAAGAACTAAATGACCAACTAAAATCTTTTCAAGTATGAATTGTAATGTTATTTTCCTTCATCTTTTTCATACAATATCTTCTTCTCATTGGCACGACAGCCCAGGATGGGCCTTGGCCTTCAAGCCTATGCCAAGACATTCTTCCCTTAGCCAAGGTTCTCCAGTTTATTATCTTTAAAACTTGTAGGTCCTCTTCAAGGCTGTCTAAAAATCTTAGGTTTGGCCGTTCTCATTTTCTTGTACCTGTTGGCCTTGCACTGAAAACTTTTTTGGTTGTCCTGCTATCCTCCATTCTTATAATGTGGCCTGCCCATTTAATCCTTTGAATTTTGATAAATTTAATGACATCAGGTTCTTTATATGCTTTGTAAAGTTCCGTGTTTAATCTTCTAAATCTGGTACCGTTTTTATTTATTCCACCAAAAATGCTTCGCAGTATTTTTCTCTCAAATCTAGCTATCATATTTTCATCTCCACGGGTCATTGTCCAGGTCTCACATGCATATGTAAGCACTGATCGTATAAGACATTTATAGAATAATACTTTTGTTTTTCTTTTTATTAGGCTTGACTTAAGATATTTTCTTAGACCATAAAAACACTTAATACAATATCTTAATGTTGTAGTAATTGACTCATATGTTGTATTACTGTTTTCCAATATGGTTTGCATAGAAATGAATGCTAAAAAAACAACAAGCTATAGATGAAAATTAGGAAATTTTACTACTGGCTAGTAGCAGCATTTTCAGTAGTAGCCACTTCTTAGAACATATAACCACTTCTTTAAAAATTTATAATTTTAAGCGGTTAATATGTTAGTTGATATTAATAATGTAAGGCATTTCATTTGAAATATTTAAAATATTGTAAACATGAAAAGGTTTCTTTCAGGAAATTTTTAGAAACAAGCTTGAAATTGAGTAATTTTCATAATTCTCTAAAATATTTATAATATATCTATATTTATAAAAAAAATTGAAATTGATTGAAAGTTAAATAAGATGCTGTTACTTTTCTTTAACATACTCATAGAATATCTCAAAGTTGAAGTTGACTTAAGTTGTATATGACTTTCTTGCAATATGATTTACATTGAAATAAATGCCAAAAATATGCAAGTTTATAAACATATTTACTAATGTTTGATAAAATTTACTTAAAATTACAAAAAAAGTTAAAGGTTTTGTTACAGTTATGTTTTGAAACAGCCATGAGATTAAATTGTGGGATGAAACTCCGATTGAACAGCTGCATCCAAATGTTGCTAATAAATTTCTATTTTCAAAAAAAGTTATCCTATTCCTTTCTGAAAAATATTTTTGGCTGAATTAAGTCCATAGCACTCAATTTAGTTTTGCTTGATCAATTGTTGGAATTTCTTCATGGATTCAAACATTTTCATGATTTGTTTTCTATGAATTAAATAAATGAAGAGAAGTTAGAGAATGTTAATTATGATCAAAACTAATGAAAATTAATTGAAGATAGGGTAAGTTACTGAATACTTAATTCTTTTAGAGCTTGCTCCAAAATTCCTCTACTTTTGTGAAGTTTATTGGTTAACGGTTTATTTTTGAATTGTTTCAATTCATAATTTTTACGTTGCATCATTATTCTTTCTTAAGAATAATTCTTTAATCAGTATTTTAAATATTTCTACATGAAAATTAAACTAATAATAAAAAGATAAATTCTTAAAGAATAATTATAACACAATTCACGATTTTTACTAACTTAGGAAACAATTCCTACTGATTGTGGTTTGATCATTCTACTTAAATATCATTAATCAAATTCTCAATTTCTAAGTGTATACTTTAAATAAATTTTTATTTTGATAAAAAATTACAAACAGATATTGTCAGTGCAGCGTTGGAAAATGTTTTTGTATTTAAATTAAAAGTTTGTTTTCAAAATGTTAGAATTCTACACAAGAAGGGATGAAAGGAATAATTCCACTCTTCTCTTAAGATGAAAATGGATTATTTACTAGAGTCTATATTATATACTATATTATGTAGAGTCTATATTATATACTATACTATATTCTATTGCTAGAGTCTATATTATATACTATATTATGTAGAGTCTATATTATATACTATACTATATTCTATTGCTAGAGTCTATATTATATACTATACTATATTATGTTGCTAGAGTCTATATTATATACTATACTGTATTATATTGCTAGAGTCTATTCTCTATATTAAAAAATCATAAATGAAAAAAACAATTGTTAGCCACTTAATTAGCACGGAATACTGTATTTCTTAAACTTGGTGAATTTCTCGAGACCAATTTACTTTATGAACTTGGTTATCTTTTTTAATGTAATTTGTAAATATAAAAAAGAATTGTATGAATTACGATTTCTTTTTAAAAGACAGAAATTGTTCAACATACTGTAGATGTATAATAACATTACTTTATTTCTATTTTTAGGAGATAGAAGATTTGAACTTAAAATTAGAGAGAGAAAAGAAGATTTCTAGAGATTTTGCTTCCCAAATAATTCGTTTGAATTCCTTAGTCAAAATTAATCAAGCCACTTTATCTGCAGAACAAGATACCATTAAGAAACTTAAATGCCAAATAGGAGCTTTGCAGGTATATTTCAAAGTCATTCTTGAACTTTCTATCTTTGTGACTGTAATGTTACTACGTGCCTTGAAAACTATCAAGGATTTGAAAAAAACATTTAAAGAAAATTGGAAGGGGACAAAAATGTTCAGTTTGGTGCTTTCTGCTTATGATACCAAAGAATTTAATCTTGCCTAGTTTTGAAAGTACTTTCTAAGTTTGTCAAAACATGGTGCTGCTGACTGGAAAAACAGAAGATATTTTGTGACAATTATTAATTATGTTTTCAGGCTATTGTTGCTTTAAATGTGGGTTATTTTGAAGTCATGTTTCTGAAGTTTTCTCAGTCAACAGTGCCATGTATTGGCAAACTTTATAACAAATTTTAAAACTTCGTGAGAATAAATTTTTGTTTCCTAAATAGAATGCAGTCAATTGTATATTTCCGTCTCCTTTATGTTATTTATCTAATTGTAGATCATTTTTGGAGTAATATTTATGTGAAATGTATAAATTATTTTCAAAAAATCTCCACAAGCTATGTTGGAAATTTTTGGGTTGTCTATTATTCCATAGTTTTAAATTAAAAATTACAAAATTTTTTTGAAAAACTATGGAAAAGTCGAATTCAGTCGAACCTAGCTAATTCGAACCTCGATTTCACGAATTTTTCGATATCTCGAAGGAAAAAATATCCCTTCAAATTTCCTATGCATTCATAGTTAAAAAAATTGATTGCGCGAATTTTTTTTTCTAATCCCTCGATAAGTTGAATTTTTTGCATAAATAGTGTAGATTTTTTTTCTAAAAATAAAGAAATATTCCAAAAAAAAATAAATTTTCGGAATGGAAAAACAATTCTTATAATGATAAACTTTTTAAAAAAATGAACATAAAGACATCAGTAACACATTGAAATCACTTCTCTTAACCCTCCAAGTAGAAATTCTTGTTTTATTGTTTCCTTATCTGTTTTTCATTCAGTTACCATTGCACCGCAATGACCATGTATGCTCTCTTTGTCCTTTTATTCTGCAAGGTTATTTCTTGGGGTGGTCTTAAGAAAACCAGAAATGACGACATGAGCAAGAATCAAAAGGGTGGGTGGCTTCCAAGAAGACTGTAAAATTTCTTATTGCAACAGGAGGTGAAAGATATGTGTGAATGCATGCCTGTTCTGTTTTGCATTCAAGCTACCAAACGATCTCCTAAAAAGTTTCCTTTCTTGGTTATTTCAGAGAAAATGAGAGCACTTAGAGGTTGGATCTTTGGCGAGTCATTTGTTTAAAATGGCTAACAAGCGAAAATTAATCACGCTTTACGTAGAAATAAGGAAGAAAATCATTGACGAAGTTGAAAAAAATTCTAAAAAGGAATTGCACGGGAATTCGGGATTCCAAGCAGTACGCTCTCGACAATTTTAAAAACTAAAGCAGTTATCTTAGAAAAGTTCGAGGATGGCCTAGGCAAGCGAAAGAAGTAAAAAAACCTGTGAATTTCCCGATATGAAGAAGGGCCTTATAATGTGGATTACACAATATTGAAGTCGAAACATCCCTCTAGATGGACTTGTTATCAAAGAAAAAGCTGAATCTTTTGCAAAAGAATTAGGCCACTTAAATTTCAAAGGAATTAATGGCTGGTTTGAAAATTTTAAAAAACGTAACAATATTACATTTTTGAAAATGCGTGGTGAAAGTGCTTGCGTAGACGAAGAAGTTTGTGAATAATTTAGGAAGAAAATATGCTTGATTGTGAAGGATTACGACAAAAAAGACGCATTCAATGCGAATGAAACTGGACTTTTTTTAAATGCACTCCAGGGGCAACTATGCATGTAAAGGGTGAAACATGTCATGGAGGCAAGAGAAGTAAAGAGCATTTAACTTTATTGTTTTGTGCAAATATGAATGGAACAGAAAAGTTGAAACCGTTGATGATAGGGAAATCGAAAAAACCAAGATGTTTCAGCGGCATAAAATCATTTCCTTTAGAATATGAAGCTAATAGAAAAGCTTGGATGACATCAAACCTTTTTGAAAGCTGGCTTAAAAATTTAAATAAGAAAATGAAAACAGAAAATTGTGCTTTTCATTGATAACTATACGGGGTACTATATACCTAAATGGCATAATACGGGGCACTATATATAACAATACCTAAAATGGAAAACATAAAAATTGAATTTCTCCCCCCAAACACTACCTCAAAACTTCAACAACTTGAGCAGGGCATCATCCAAAGTTTTATAGTAAAGTATCGTCATCAAGTGGTTAAAAAATGTTGTCCGAAATGGAAGATGGAGTTTCACCAGCTATGCGAATGGCTGACAAGGCATGGAATGATGTGTCTTCCTCTACGATAATGAATGGCTTCAAGAAGGCTGGATTCATTAAAGATCACGAAAGTAGTCAAACAATCAATATCGTTAATTCTGCTGAAAACTACACCGAAAATGATCGGAACAGATTGACCAGACTCATGAAGCTTTATGACATGGAATTTCATGACTTTGTAAACGTAGATGATGCAGTAACAGTGTGTGGTCAGTGGGATGATAATGATATCATCACTCAACTGAAAGCTTCTTGTGAACTATCAGAACAGGAAATTGAAGATTTACCGCCCAATGTTACTAACAAACAAGCACTTTCTGCAGTGGACACTGTAAGGAGATTTATTAAGAGGCAGCCGAATATGTCAAAGGAGACATTTAAAGTGCACTTAGAAAGTGTTACAGACAAACTTTCTTACACATCTCTAAAGCAAACAGCAATTGAATCTTTTTTTAAATGAAAGTGCGAAAAGTGTTTTTAGAAAAGATATGGAATAGTAAATAATGTATGTAAAGAGCATTTTTCTTTATTCTACCATCAATAGCATACGATTTTCGATAATTCGAATTTTTGGTATCTCAAATTCTATCCCCTCTCCCGTCAAGTTCGAGATATCGAGGTTTGACTATATTTCACTTTTTCATGACACCTTATTTTCTGATGATTTTCGCCCTTAATTTGAAAGTTTTTGTGAAATACCTATTTTTTTTTTTTTTTTGCATACATTTGATGTTTTTGTTTGTGTTTTCTTTTTTAATGCAATCATCCTTTCTAAATCAATCTGTAATGGAATATTTGTAACTCCAATTGTGTTGTTAAGCATCCGTGTTTCTGACACTTAACTTTTTACATGTAGCAAGTGTCAACACTTCCTTGAATTTTTTTATAACTATAGTCAGTGGAAGATAGTAAAGAAAAGTTTTCACCTGTAGGAAGGTTTTTCATAAGATAGTTTTCACCTGCAGGAAATATATTCCTGAATGATTTTATTAATTGACTGTATAGCTTTTTTTTTATCTGACAAATACGTTACATTGAGTAGTTAATTTTCTCAATTTACAGTCATCAGCAGTAAAAGAACCTATTCCCGTGTATGAATACTTGGATTCCACCCAAAATAGCAAGGTAAACATTTACATTTTTCTGTATAACCAAGCATTTAAATGGAAAAAATATTTTTAAAATTTAATGTTTTATGACTGTTTTATAAATTCCTAAAATAAAATGCTTATTTTTTTAAAAAAATGTAACTTATATGTTTCAGTGTTTTATAATTCTTTTTAATGATTTCATTAGTATTATTATTTTTAAATTATATTCTTGTATTATGACTTACACTTAACCTAGCATCTATCTCTCTATTAAAATTTTGTAAGTGATACAGTTTTACTACCATACTGTTTTGGGTGTTTAACTTAATGTTACATGTTATTTGGGTACGCAGAAACCATGAAACTTGAAACTACAAAGATGCGTAAAAAAATGCACAGGGAAGTACAATGGAATGAAAAAAATTTAAAATTCCATAATTTGTTTGAGAATTATTAACTGTTTGTTAAATTTGTAAAAAATGCAACTTCATAGTTGAAATTCAGTATGCTGAAAAGGCTGTATTTATTTTCGAACTTAACACAGAATTTTTTCGAAATTCAATTTTGTTTGAAAGTTATTGCAATTTTAAGTGGGTTTTTTGTGCAAATGTTCTTCTTTTTTTTCCTTTTTTTTTGCTTTGTTGCACAAAAGCTATAAGACTTAGAAACTTTAAATTACGAATATATGTAGAAAAATCTCCAGGGAGTGTGACGGAATAAAAAAGTTTCGCATTCAATAATTAAGTTCAAAATTTATTAACCCTTAAACTTGTAGAAAAAAATACAATGTTTAGTAAATCTGCAGCCTAATGAAATGTAACTATGAAGTTAAAATTTGATGTGTTAAAAACGCTGTTTTGATTTGGGAACTTATTAATCCAAGTTTTGTTCCAAAATTTCAATTTATTCAAACCTTAATACAAATTTAAGAGCTTTTTGGTTATATTTTTTACCTTTTTGCTTTAAATGTTGACTATTTAAACATTGTTGTTTAAAAATTTATTTCTTCTTACAAGTTTATTTTATAAGCTTGTGCTCCATCAAAAGTTACAAAAGAGAGAAAGAGATTTTCATATTGCCAGATGTAAATCATATAATTTATGTATAAATGAGTTTTTAAAAAAATTATGTATAAATGAGTTTAAAAAAATTTCGAAATTAGAAACAGTTTAAATGGAAAAGTATTAATAAACTGTATAATAGACTTATTTCAGAATTATCTGTGTTCTAGTTTATTGATTAATTTTGCAACTGTTTTCTATCTATATTTTCCGGAATAATGATAAGCTGATATGAATTATTGAAAGTTAGACAAATTTTTCCCTGATTTTGTTGTTTTCTTGTTATTTAGATCCAGGATAAATGTAAGAGCTTGCAAAACCTATCCAGCAATGTTTCTTGGGATGGCTACCTAAACTTGCTCGAAACTGATGCCGCAAAGGAATTAAATTCTTGCAGTAAATATATGGACTTATTTCTTTTTTCTAATTTAGCCAGAAATTAATTTCGCAAAATATTTAGCTTGTTCAGACAGAAGTGACATATTTATGGCGCAGATGCTATAAGTGTTACAGAATACTTCTACTGGCACTTAAGGTTCTTTTTGTTGTATGAAATGCCACTTTTTAGCAAAAACTATACGATTTTTTTTAATATAATGATTTTTTAATGGTTAGTCATGGCTGTTAGAATAATTTTAGTAAAACATTCTTTGCCATGGAATATACCAAAAGTGTTGCTCATTTTACTCGTAGCCTGGTGAGCACCTTGCGACCAAAGTCACGGAGACGAGCAATATTACCCTCTCCATACTGCCACGGATACCTGTTTATAGGGTGGGCCACATTCACACATCACACACAACAGAGGACAACACAGAGAGAAACATCCATGCTCTGAGTGGGATTCCAACCTGCAGCTATTGGTTTTGCAGTCAGGCACGCTAATGGTTTAACCCCCAGGCCGGCATGTTTCGAAATATAGCAGGAAGTTAATTTTTCAAATTGTTTGACTGGTTCTAAGATAGGGATATCATACCTATGGCAGCAGAAGTGCCAGGCGAAATCTTTTTAATGCACTATGACGCAAATGAAACTTTTCGTGGCGAATTCTGTATAATTTCCTTTAATATTTTAAAAGTTCGGAGAAAAGTGGTTTAGGCAAACCTTAAGTTAACCCTGAAGTTCCAAATGCTGAAAAAATTGTTTTCAAAATGCAAACCATTATGTCATGATTACTTCCCCGATGTGTAATTTTTTTTATTTCATTCTGATATTTTAAACATGTTTTTCAGCATTTCCAAGCGGGCAGGTTACAAGAAATAAAACAACATACCGAGCTGGAGGCTAAAACTGGACTAGTATTTTCTTTACAGAAAAAATATATTTTTTGCGACACTACTGCTATCTACACTAGCATTTGTGCTCCCATCTATGGACAAAGCAATGTTAAACTAACGCATTTAATAAAAGCAATGCTAAAAAAAATTTTTTTTTGATTTGTGATGGCTTTGCATGCTATCACAAATCCAAAATTTTGCTCCGTGTGTTTACTTTACCTCAACAATCTAATTTTTTTCTTCAATTTTTATCTTATAATTTTTGAATTCTGACTGTTCTAAAAATTACTCTTTTAGATAATCTAACACCAGATGATGATCCAAACCCCATGTTGGCGGTCCTTAAGTCTTTTAAGGAACAGATGGATGAACAAATGCAGAAGTTTGTAAATCAAATAAAAAAGCAGAATCAAAAACTGATGATGTTACAACAAACTCAACAGAGAAATTATGAAGAACTGAAGGGAGAAACTAAGGTTTTAAATGAATCACTAATTATAGAAAATATTGTCCAAAAGATTCTTGAGCATCCTCCATTTTCAAAGTTAGAAAGTTCTCATTCTTTTTGCGGTAAGAAATTTGATACTAAGTTTTATCTGAATTAGAACTGAAAAACAGTGATTGTGAGTTTTCCCGCGGCAGAATCGTGGCGGCGCGGCGACATTGTCACAGAACGTTACGGAGTTCTTGCAGAAATATTTTTCTTTTGGGAAGTAAAGCTTTTTTTTCTGCTGAGATTTTTGAAAGATTTTATCTTTTCTTCAGAATTATATTCAAAAGATGCCTTTCTCGCGCAGCTGAGTGGGGGAAAAAAATGCTTTTTCTATTCTCATTTGCAAACAAGAAAAAACAAAGATTAATGAAGTTAAAAATTTGGTTTTCTTTTCTGCAGAAAATTTCGTTCTAATTTTTTTAATTCATCTATTAATATTGATTTCCTCATTGTTTTAAAGTCCGATATTTTAAATATATTTATTATTTATTACGACAACTGAATCTCGAAATAAAAACGCGCATTTAGTAACCGTTTTTAGTAACCATTCATTAATCGATTTACTGCTATGTATTTCACGATTTTTTTTTAATGAGATGACGATTTACAAAATGCGAAAAAGGAAATAATTACTTTGTTTCCCCACCCCCCTGCAATATAGCCCATAATATTAGAAAAAAAGTATACATAATGAATCGGGTAACAAATATACCATATACAAGAAATACTACTCAAGACAGTCTCAAAACACGAATGATCACGTTGTGAGCCAAATACACCTGAAACCTGTAAGTATAGGCAGTTAAAGAGCTTGCAGTGCATCCTAGTGTAGAGAACACTATCCATAGAGACACTAGGATACTTGTTATAAATCAACATTCTCAAAATAATTTGCTTTCGAACTATAAAATTCTGCCTGGTATTTAGACTTTGTTACGCTGAATTCCTCATCCATGACTCTTTTAACAGTTTTTGCTGGAACACAGAACTTGTAATATGAGTTGATTTCAAATTATTTTGATTACAATATTATTTACCCATTTGCTGCGTTTCTTGTAAACAGAAATGATTGCGCTCCAGAAAAATATCGGATTTTTCGCTAATCCCAATCCAGAAATTTTTGGAAATCTTAAGATCCAAATCATCAATCACATTTATGTATAAAAATTCTTGTATATATATTTTTTTAAATATTAAAGCTAGAATTTATACTTGGCATCTCTTTCTTTTGTAAATAATTTTTCTGGTGGAATAATAAATGTGATTAAAGATGAAAGTAAACTTGTGCAAAATTATTAATTTAAATTATGGTGCATATAATTCATTTAGAATTTCATGTTGCGAAAATATCAATGATTGGAATTTATAAAGACATAAAAATTTTTGAAATGCGTCACTAATGATTTTTCTCAAGAAATTTTCAGGATTTTTGAGTTGTGCTTTCAATTACCCCTGTGCAACGCACTACAACCTTGCAGAGTGCATAATATTTTCATAATGAATTGTAATACAGTTAAAGTTCATTAAAACAATAATTCATAATAGCTGATGAAATTATCATTATAGCTAGCTTTTTAACATGGGAAGATGTGCATATTCAATGTTAAAATAGGAACAAAAAAATTAAACAAGAATATTCACTTTTTTTTTATTTATTCCGATTTTCACTATAGACTGTTTGCCTACAGATTGAATCCTGTTTTATGTAGCTCTGTACTTAGTGTAAGACAGGAATGTTTATGGATGATTGGAAGTAAATGAGCCCTGTTTTACGTAGCTCTGTACTTAGTGAAAGACAGGAATGTTTATGGATGGTTGGAAGTAAATGAACCCTGTTTTATGTAGCTCTGTGCTTAGTGAAAGACATGAATGTTTATGGATGGTTGAAAGTAAATGAACCCTGTTTTACGTAGCTCTGTACTTAGTGAAAGACAGGAATGTTTATCGATGATTGGAAATAAATGAGCCCTGTTTTACATAGCTCTGTATTTAGTGAAAACCAGGAATGTTTATGGATGGTTGGAAGTAAATGTAAAGCTAATGTAACCATGCAAAGCTAAGCACTGATGGCGCTATGGGTTATAATTCATCGTAAGACTTCCGGGTTACTTTTACGCCTAAACTTGAAAAAACGCGCCATCAAATATTATTATGCTTGTAGTGTTTACAATATAATGTGTTTTTTAAATTTCAATGAAACAAACAACAAAGGAGTTTGGAGCATTCCGCAAGCATACTTTTCCCTGCAAGATGCAACCCCCCAAAAAACAAATGGTGATATTTTACACTGACGAGATTTATTTATAGACTGTCAACGTTCATCTATCAACAAGTATCTCCAGATAGAAACAAGTTAACATGTCTTGTATACTAAGGAATTGATATTTAATATTTATAGTGGTAGTTACACCACAACACAAATATAGCCAAATGAGGGATAACGCTCAAGACATGGCAAATCTTGCACTTTATTTATGTTGTGATATTAATTTTCTGAAATTTATTTTACGCTCATGACTTGTTAGAATTTATAAATCATAGAAAACTATTATAAACGGTAAAATTACGTGTAAATTTAGACACAAATTGCAATAATAAAACTTTCTGGAATATTAAGCCTGTTCATACATTGCCTCGTAAGCATACCATAAGTGGAAGGATACACAGGAAGTTTTCATAAATTTCTTCCGGTTTTAAGAAGTTTGTTATTGTTTACATTCAGTCAACCATCCATACAACAAGTTTCCGAACTAACAAGTTTTTGCAATAATAGAGTAAATGTAAATTACTTTTGACATTAGTGAATGGCGATTTCAATAGTAAGGTGTTAAGGAGAGATTTGTGGGCAACAAAAGGAGCAAATTTCCAAACATAGAACTTTTCTTTTATTATAAAGAAGATAACTTAACGCCAGTGCTGCATTGCAAATTTAGTGCTTAATTTAATTCCCCAATACTCTTAAATTGAAACAGAATAAATTTTTTTCAGCAAAATTTTTTAAATATTCACATTTTTATTTCAGCATCTGATAATAGGTGTCGCTCAATGCAAAGTATTACTCCTATGAGTAGCCAAAGTGATAATGATAGTGAAGTAAGTCTACAATTTATTTTAATTTATTTATATAAACAAGTACAGGTTTCATTTATATATTATTTTCTTAAAATAAAAAAACTTTGTCTTCTTGGGCTGAGAAGTTATGCTATATTGTATTGATTATTATTTGATGATAATCCTAAATGTTTTTTATATTTATGTACAATTAGTATTTAGAGATAAAATAAAGACTTGCACTTGCAAGATAAAATAAAAACAGTGCTGATTGTATTACGGGGTGTATTCCGGAATTCCGGGTTTTTCATATTATCCCCCCGGGTCCAAAAATTGGGAGCAGTGTGAATGATTTTTTTGGGAATATCGCGTAATTCAGCATTCCTCAAAACATACAATTCTAAATTTTCACGGAATTCCTCAATCTAAAGTTCAAATTTTAAAAGTTCTGCTAATTCCCACATACAAGGAGCTTTCATACACGTGATTCTTTTGGTTTAGCGAATTTTCGTCATTTTGAATATTTGAAACTGCACCAGAATTGGCTAATATTGCGATTCCTATTCACACAGTTTGAATATCAAGCATCGGTTCTCGTATTTACCTAATTTAAGTTACACATTGTGATTTGAATTCCCATGGTTCGAAAATCAAACATCGTGACTCATATTAACGCAATTTTAAAATCCAGTATCGCATTTCATATTCATGCGTTTTAAAACTTCAACATCGCAATTTTAAAAATCCCACATTGCAATTCTTGTTAAAACTAAGATTTTTGTGAGACTAAGATTTTAAAATTAGTTTCTATAAAGGTGTGATATTCATCATTGGTAGTTAATTTAATTATAATCTTTAAAAAAATTATGTTAAATACAAAACATGCATGGTATATAAATTGATATCAATTTTTAGCACATAAAAGTTTCTGTGTTTCTCTCTTTGTGTCACTATCATCCCTGTGTTAACAAAATTTAACTGAAAATGTTTTTTTTTTTTTTTTTAGTTAAATATTTTTCTTTATCTGAAAATTATTTTAAACTCATTTAAATGGCTTTTGTATAAATTTATTTAAAGAAATATGCAGTTAAGTGTAGTCCATGGAGATTTCTTATTTAAAACAATTTTCTTGATAATTAGCATTAGTTTATATATTCATAACGGTATTCAAATTACGATATAATTTTACTTTTCTTGTCTGTATCAATACACAATTTGTCTTAATTTCAGCAATCGTTTAAAGGACGTCCAATATCTAGATTTGAAGGTAGTCGCTATGGACCTCACCAAGCAGGTGCCTACAAAGTAAAAAAAGGCTATTTTGAAGAAGTCAGCTACCAAAGGTCCTAACATTTTTGAAACTATCTAGGTAAAAAATTCAAATTTATTGTTTGAATTTCTGCAATATTGTAGTAAAAAAAATCATCTGGTTATTAAAAGGCTGTTATTAAAATTTCTGTTGTATGAAAATTATGGGTTATGAAAATAATCTTGGAAATTATTATAATTTTATTATGAAAATAAGCTTGCTAAAAGTGTTCTTCAAATCTCAATTCCAAGAAAAATAGTAAAAAATTGAAGCTTTAATTTTATTATGTGTAATATCTATCTGAAGAGAAAAAAATTAAGCAAAATGTTTTTTCTTTTTTCTATGGAATACTTAATGATTAATCTACTTTGGCAGAACCCTGACTTCATAATTAAAGTTTACCTTATGTGATTAAGATTTAGCAATCTTAATCTTATTTAGTAATTAAGTTGTTTTTTGATATATGTATTTATGTTAAGAATGAATTTATAAGCTAAATTCTGATTTTCATTAAAATGGACCATTTTTGTGTCTTTTTTTTCCTAGCGTTTTACATAAATAGTTTTATAATGAAAATCTAATTATTAAATAAATAATTTTTTACTGACAGGATCTAAATAGCAGACTTCAAAAATCATTACTTAAAGAAAAATAATAACTTTTGGAACTCTTGTAATCTCTCTTAAGGAGGAAGAAGGAAGGTGATCTGTGGAAGTCACACTAGTTTCTGAAAACTGCTGATCCAGATTTTGAAATGGACTACATAGTAATCAATTAGATAATATGTTAAAAAAAAGTGTCATAATATTTTTAAATTGATCAAATGATCATATTTGAATACTTTTTTAGAAAAAAAATCTCAAAAATATATATATCAAAATCTTATAATTTGTTACTATTTTTATGATTATTAAGCATCAACATTTTTTATTTCTAAAAATGAATCTTTTCAAATATATTTATTTATTTGTTAAATTGAATTCGTCATCATTCTCAGAACTTTTTAATAAACAGAAGTACAGTGAAACCTCTCTGGAACGACCACTCTCCGTTCCACAGTGAAATGGACGTCGGTCATTCTTAGAGGTTACCTCTATTGACTTCAAAATTTTTATAGAAGGTACATGATTTCTCGTAAACGATTTTAATTCTAGTCAGTGTCATTTTCTTGGTGTGGAAATGCCACTTCTGTTGGCGCCAGGAAAGACGGATCTATGAAAATATTTAGCGTCTGTAAAAATCATCTCAACTGATATAATTATGTGTGAAAACAAATTTACCATTATCATTATTATGTATGATTACAAATATTAAACAATTATGTTTTTGTGTACGTTTGCATTTGATTTTATATTATAAAAATCAGTTGGCTTTAAAAGGTGAAATGAGGTTTCTTTATTTCAGATGTTTGTTTTTTCTAAAATAAATTTTTTTTTTTCTAATTTAACTTTGAACTCTAAAAGCAAATCATTGATAGCATCATTTTCAATGCACTCTAACTGCAACATGAGATTGTATCTCAAAAAGAGCTCTCTAAATAATAGCCTCACACAAATATTTTAAATGCAATTTAATCTACTTATTTGTTTTATTACATTTTTTGTTTTTATATTTTTTTGTGTTTCCTTATTTGACCTTTTCCGCATGTTGTGCGGATGTTTTCCTGGTCTCTGGCTGAGGTTTTAACCCTTTCGCGATGGGATGTTACACCGTGCGATTATTGCTGAGTTCGGCAGTCTCTCTCGCGAGTGTCTGTCCAGGGCCGGAGGGGTTTTTGCTATTAAGCCTAAATCCATGAAATATCAATGTGTTGTTTAATAATGTTCTGCAGAATATTTAAATGGCATATGCTTTATATATATTTCTATCGATACTTTATTGACTTAAGTTATTTCTTGTTTAATATATATTTTACACATTTTATTTTCATTATGTACTTACTATTTAATAACTTTTAACATTATATATCAGAAAACTAAATGTATAACTTAAAATTCTAATTTCCACTATAAACTGGACCGCAAATCGAAATACCCAACGCTGTAGCGGAAAAAAACAAACCTCCCCTGCTTACTGTAAGCAAATATCACGTGCGAATTTAAAGAGCCGTCATAAAGCATGCCATTCAGAAACATTCCTTTCTCCTTCATTCCTTTCCCCTACAGTATGTGAGTCATACTACTCTCATTTTGAGTAGAAGTAAAATCAACCCTAGATTTTATTTATCTGTGAAACTAGTATTTAAAGAAATCAGTATTAAAGTAAGGTTATAGTATAAAGATACATCTTTATACTACAACCATATTTTTTTGTCTATGTAAAGACGGCTTAAATTTTTAGGTTAATGAAAAAAAATCAAGTTTCACATTTTTCAATTATATTCTTTTATGTTTATTGTGATGTTTCAATTGCGTCAAATTTCCTTGACTAATCAACAGTGAAGTGGTCATAAAAAAAAAACAATACTGTTTCTTTCTTGCCACCCTCAATAAGAAAATCAGTCCATTACCTGATATAGTTGTAAAAGACACATCCATAAACATAGAATTCTTGTTTGAATAACAAGCAAAGAATAATTTATGCAGACGTTGAGTGCCCAACTTATGAAGTTAAGAGAAGGGGTCCAGTTAAGAGAAGGGGTTATTTTTGGAATTCATAGAAGACTGTCTGGAATTTTGAAAATGTTTTGTAATGTAAGTTGTCCACCCTGGAAGAAAAATATTTTCACTACATTTAAAATTATAATTGTGCTTGTACCGTATGAAATATTTCATTGTGATACTAATGGATTGTTGTTTAGAATATTTTTGAATTCACAATTTTAATTCTTTGTTTTACTTTTGCTGTTTTATCATTTGCTTAAAAAAATGCTTAATCTATAATTTTATAGATTTGAACTGTGATTTTAACCCATTTAATTCAAACTATCGACGAAAAAAAAAGTAAAAAATTTTTTATAGTTAATTAACAGTTAAGTTGGATATTCCAAATATTATATACGTTTTTAAGTTATAAATATGTATTTAATAATAGTATATTATTTGTTGTAAAGAATTGCTTCCTACTTCAAAATGTCATAGTTTGTTATATCTAATCATTTATTGTTTACAATATTTTAAATAAAAAGTTTAATATTTTTGTTTGTATATTTCATGTTTGAGCTTTCTATCATTCTTTCGTTCATTTTTTTCCCTCCAAGGACAATGACATATATTTGCTGTTTAGATATACTGAAAATTATACACGTTTATAGAGTTTCAATCACATTTTTTTTCTTTTATTTTTTGTTTTTTTAAAAAACCTACTGGAGTGTTATATGCAAGTTTCAATTGTTCCTTGACCACTAAATACAATTTCATAATGATAGGGAATTTTCTGTCAGTCATAATTCCGAGCATGTTACAATTAACTAGATTTCTCACATTTTAACTAGTTTTACGGTGGATGACTATACAAGCTTCAGATGTTTCTGGACAATTGTAAGTACAGTTATTGTCATTTTATCGTCGACCAAAGTTTTAACCACTTACTAACTAGAGTATCCAGATTTTATGTTTTTTGTAAATGAAATAAGTGTCTCAAGGCTACACGATTTTCGCACTCTCCACATTTCCCCCCTTTCCTGTACCATGGTTTCAGCAAATCTTACTTTTTCCCCACACCTGTAGATTCCATCTTCTGATTCGCGATCGCAACACTCGAACACGCCATCTGGGGAGAGACCGGTTTCATGCCTTTAGCCCTTCTACCTTCCCTCTCCTCCTCTTTTCAGTTGTATAGGAATGTACTACGATATTTTCCCTTTTCTTAATATTTTTCCTTTTTATTTAATCAAAATATTTTTTAAAATTTCCATGATACTTTTCTTTAGAACTATGTTTAATGCAGTTTTCAGTTTCATATAGTGTTTCAAGTTGAAAGATTTTAATCTATATGAAAATCAAGAGAGAAACTAACGTACTTCCTTCCTCTATGACTTTCCACACGCTAATGGGGAAAGCATGTGAAGTGTTGCCATAGGAAAAGAGTTCTGCTCTACGCCACCTGCAGCCCATTTCGATCGCCAATACGTACTGGCAGGGTGAAAAAGAAAGATTTGCCGAAATTATGGTAATGGAGAGGGGAAAAGTGTTGAGACATGTAATTGTTCCATTTCTAAAAAGTATAATTATATCTATGTACAGGATAACAATACAAGTTTTCTGATCGCTACAAACAAATAAATTATCATTGATTCCGAAATTACGTTTTGAGACAGGTAGAAAATGCTGTTATATACCCCCCTTCCTTTTCAGACTGATAGATGGGACTTAGTTACTTCACATTTTTAAGAAAGTTTTACTTAATTTATGAAAGGAATACATTTGTTTCTAATTCTATGGTGATCATTCTAGGAATTTTTCACCCCTGGATTTATTTAAAAAAGGTTTGATTTAAACGAATGAGTGTCATAATTTCTGAAAATGTCCACATATGCTTAAAAATATTTTAAGTCTGTCCAAAGCATACAAAAAGACCCTGCACAACTCGTATGAAAATTAAAATCTCTGTAAATTTGATTTGTTTAAAAATTCAATATGTTGCAGTGCCGTGATAGCCTGCAGGCTGAAATATATTACCATATGCACACAACCACTATACCATATATATACTATTCAATATACAATACACAACCACTATACTATACAATATATTACCATATGATCAAACCACTTTTAAATAACTCCCGGCAGGGCACTGGGTGAACCCTGCTGGACGAAGACTCCCCGTGTAGTGAAGTGACTGATGCATGTTAAATATGTCGAGTCGCAAAAGTCCTCCATGTTCCCATAACAAATCAATACCTCTGGGGGTACTGGATTGGAGATCGATCGTTCTCTGATTCAGTTCAAAATTACGATCTGTGGATGGATGTATGTATGAGTGGGTCCGCTCTATAATCCCATTAACGGATGCGACGTATGGTGTGGCAGAAGTCGAATTCTTGGCCATAGATGGCGCCACTGGAAAACAAGAAACGCACGCTCTGCTTAAATGTGCTCGGTTTTACCAAGCAGGCTTGTCCGTGTGGCGAGTAGCATTAGAAACAAAAACATATGTTGTAGTTCAAAACATTCTGCGCAATAGTTCTTACAGACGAAGTCCAAGAAGTGATACTGAACCTTAAATGTATTCCTTGAAGACACAGCCTGCATGATTGTGTGTAGATTAAGTCCAATGTGTGCACATGGTAATATATTACAGTAATAATATAAATAGGGCTACTAGCGCACTTGGAGCGAAATGAGACTCAAATTTTTAAATGCTAACTAAAAATTAAAAGCCTTTAACTGCTAAACTAAATAAAAGATACAATTTTTAAAGATTACAATGATTTTTTAAGAATAATATACATTATGCATTTATTATTTTGGACCTTATTTCTAGCTCCTTAAAAATGCACTAGAATCGTGATTTCTTTTCAAAAAAAAGTTTTAGTGACATTAATACTATTTATTTTGACCTTAGTGCACTTGTATCCCAGATAGCAAAATAAGGTTTAATTTCACTCGGCAAAAACTTTTAATATAAACCTAAAAATCTTTGCTGTTTACGTGTAAACCTTCTAATCTTAAAACGAGAACTGTGTTCTTTCAATGCACATTCCCTAATCCAAAACCTTAAATCGAAGTTTGTCTTAGGCTTTTCAAGCGTTTAAAAATCCTTGAATAAAGCTAAGGTGAAAATAATCTTAAATCTAGTTTATTATAAGATTTCTTTCCTCAGCTAAAATCCACTTGAAATTTTAATGGACAAAGCAATTGGATCCTATAATCTCTATAGTGTGACGTCAGCTAAACGTTTGCAGCTGCAATGTAGACAGCTAAAACGTCATTCGGACCTAATAAGTGACAATACTTTTTAAAAAATAATTTTTCATCCTCTTAGAAACTGCAATATTTTTGCTTTATTGAGAAATGGTTTTTAGTGCCAACATTTTGGTGACAATAAAAAGAAATGCATTGCTTTCTGGGTATGATGAATGCCATCTTCTAAATTTTAAATGTATCTGCATAGGACGCCCTATAATAAGAAAGCGCTCTCTTATTTCAGGGTGCTTAAAGGTGCTTATTTATTCGTTTTTTAAAAGCTCTTATATAGGTGCTTTTTTCATTGGATGTTTTTAAAAAGTGCTTAATTTTCCCTTTTCCAAAATGAGATTTTTCCTTTACCATGTTGATTTTCGCTACGAATTATGCAGAAAGACATTGTTCTATTCAGCGTTTTCACAATTAATTCAACCCCAATCAATTTCGGCGTATCGTCAGTCCGTAGCATATTAAAACTCCATTCAATTTACATGATCCAAAAATTTTGACAATTGTCAAACACAATGCCGAATTTTTTTTTTTTTTTTTTGGCATGACGGTTTAAACCAGATAAAACCTTCAGTTGTCAAAAACTTTCCAATCCTACCTAAATTGGGATTTTTTTGTTAAGTGCTTAAAAATATTATTTGAGTGCTTAAAAGGTGAATAATTTGACTACGCACCCTGTATTTGCTTGAACGGTCAATATGTCATGTTCAGTACTTCTAATTAAATTCATTATTCGATAATGTGTGCGCTTTTATTCATTCTTTATAATCTTCTTAGGAGATTCTATTTTTAACCGCACATTTTTTCACACCTTTACATTTTTTGGTTACTCATACTTTAAAAGCATACATTTTTGTTCTCAATCCAATAATCTCAGTTATTATTTCACCAGAATTTTTATCCTTTATTTTACCTTTTTCTTTCCATGCAATATTTATTATTTTCTTTATAATCTGATGCATCAAAATAAATGGATCATACATTTTATATCATTATAAAAACCATCTGTATAGATATCATATAAATTCATTATATCAATGTCTTGATATAATAATTTAAGATTTTCGTTATATTTTTATTTCATCATAATGAAATGCATCCATTAGATATTTGGATAAATCTGAAATGCTCATTCTAGCATAGATTTTGTTTATTAAATACAATTTAGATTTTATTCATATGAATTGATACCATGGTTTCATCAAATATAATAGTTCTACTTTCAAAATTTGGTTTAGATATTATTTTTCAGCTTTCTTTGCATCGCAACATAGTTTTATATCTACCATTTAACTTAAACTGGTGCTCTGGTACCAATTTAATTGAAATGGAGAGAAACCTTAACAGTACTCTTTCTGAATTGTCAAACTTTGCCTCGGAATTTAAACTCTGTTTTAATCCTGCCAAATCCATTGCCACCTTTTTTACGACCAATAAAAGATTATGCAATTTCCAGCCAAAATTTAAAATGGATAACCAGGACTTAGCTTATGAGAAGCATCCTAAATATCTGGGATTTGTTTTAAATCCCGAATGGACAAGTAAATCGAACATATTGTCTCAAAGGGCAGAAAAATATTCTTTAATACATAGCGGGCAAGGCAAAGACTGGGGAGCTGATCCTTTCACTCTGAGAAATACGTATGTGACATTTATTAGGCCCATCTTAAAGTATAGCTGTTGCCTCAGCCACCAACTTGGAGAAGGTTCAACTCAGTGCTGCTAGAATTATTACTGGACTAAAACGCAACTGCTCTATAGAGAAGTTGTTCTCTATGAGGCTAACTTGCAACCTCTCCAAACTAGAAGAAAGGCCAACCTCTTACCAAGTATTTTAACAAACTTTCTAGTTACGGTTAGCATAATAGAATCTCCCTATATTTAGACAACTGGAATTAGTACCAAAGACTTCAGAAAAACAGTCTCTTTAGTCAGGCTAAACTTCTGTGTTTGCCTCCTTATTAGCGATCGAAATGGACTGCAGGTGGCGTAGAGCAGAACTCTTTTCCTATGGCAACACTTCACATGCTTTCCCCATTAGCGTGTGGAAAGTCATAGAGGAAGGAAGTACGTTAGTTTCTCTCTTGATTTTCATATAGATTAAAATCTTTTAACTTAAAAAACTATATGGAACTGAGAACTACATTAAACATAGTTCTAAACAAAAGTATCATTGTTATTTTAAAAAATATTTTTGTTAAATAAAAAGGGAAAATATCGTAGTACATTCCTATACAACTGAAAAGAGGAGGAGAGGGAAGGGAGAAGGGCTAAAGGCATGAAACCGGTCTCTCCCCAGATGGCGTATTCGAGTGTTGCGATCGCGAATAGTGAAATTGAGCCCCACTCCTTAAAATCCTGTCTGAGTCCCTCAGAGGGACTCCCAAGAGTTCATTTCCACTTCGATTTAACTACCCCGTTCACCAAGAAGGACTTGATCCCAGCTCATCTCAGACAGTTGACTTTAGAAATCATAAATATGATCCCCGACAATGCCATAAAAATTTTTACAGGTGGCAGTAAACTGGACGACCACGTAGGCAGTGGCATCTACATTGAGAAGGGAATAGACTGTCTATCTGCCTCCACATCCCTGATTTCTCATCGGTCTTCAAAAGTGAATTAATAGCAAAACAAGGCCTTGAAGCTGTTCTTAATGAAAATGACTTCGGGGTCCTCTGGATCCTTTCGGACAGTCGCAGCTCTTTCCAACTCCTCCACAATTGGAGAGCAAACTAGTATTTCTATTCTTCTCAAGTCATCAGTTCAAAATTTCACGATGTTTATTTTCAGTGAATCCCATCTCATGTTGACATATACGGCAATGAGCAGGGGGATGGACTGGCCAAGGTGGGCTGTTACCACGCTAATCCTTCCTCTTCAACACTTACCTTTTTAGAACATCAATCCATAGTTAATTCTAAAATTTTGAAGGAGTGGAAGATTCTTCCCTGCCATCACTGGCATGCGGGCAAAGAGCCAGATTCTTCATTCGCCCTCAATTGTGACAGTGCTTCTAAAACCGCAATTTCCAGATTAGCTAGCGGTCACAGGTCCCACAAAAAGTCTCTCGTTTTTTGAATTCAGGAGAATCTTCGAGGTCTGCTCCAAATATCAAACTGAGCAGGCTTCTCCCGAATATATCCTGGATTGTTTGGAACTTTCCAGAGAGGATATATACTCAATATACTTCTTGTCCTCGATTTCCTTAAGGTCAACGGTCTGATAGACATTGTTTGACTTCGTGAAACATTTCGAGGATAAGTCACAACAACAACATATCTACCATTTTTCTAATATTTTCCATTGTTTTTCCAAATCTTTTTCAAATTCATTAGTTGCTTTGGGTTGTCATTTCAGTACTCTATATATTTCTTTAACCAATTAGATTGATTAAATTCTAATACTCTGTGAACTTTTTTAAGTTTTAAATGTCTATAATGAGCAACATATTCCTCTTTATTATATAAAATTGTTAATAATTTACTTTGTTTAGAGCCATTTGGTATTCTATTTTAGGGTGCTAAAGGTTGGAATTCTTTTGTTGTTGTTGTCGTCGGCCACTAAAGCGGAGGAGATGCGAATGTTCTTGTTTTCAAGTGGCGCCATCTATGGCCAGAATTCCTACTTCTGCCATACCCCTTCGTCACACGCATTTATAATGCAGACCCATTCATTCATCCACAGATCGTTATTTTGACATGGAACAGAGAACAAGTAATCTCCAATTCGGTACCCCCAGACAGATTTGTTATGGGAACATGGAGGCTTTGTGACTCCGTCAGATTTAACGTGCACTAGTCACCATTTACACGGCTTCGGCCGGCTGGATTCGAACCAGTGCCGAATTACCTATTAGGCCAGACTAGGCCTTAGGCCCCCAATGCTTAGGGGCCCCCTTAAAATGGATTTTTTGAAAATAAATTTTAAAAAATTAAGAAAAATAATGATTTTTTAAAAAAAAATCAATTTCAAATTTACATTAATAAAATACGAAATTTTTTTATATAATGTTAATCATATTTATTTGTATTATTTATTAAAATTTAATTTATTATTATTTATTTTTATTTCAAATATGCTTTCTTAAATGAAAAGATATGTAAATACTTTTATATTTGAATAAATAAAAAATATACGAGAAAGAAAAATTAACCTAAGGGCCCCAAAATTTTGAATGGCTTAGGGCCCCGCGTACGCTTAATCCGACTCTGTTTCGAACTACCGTTTTCACAAACGAAACTCCTGGGCCGGGATAGCCTGGTCGGTAGGGCGCTGGGCCCATATCCAAGAGGTCGTGGGTTCGATCCTCGCCGGCCGAAGACTCCCCGTGTAGTAAATGGTGACTGATGCACGTTAAATCTGTCGAGTCTCAAAGTCCTCCATGTTCCCACAACAAATCAAATACCTCTGGGGGTACTGATCCAGGAGTTTCCTTGTCTTCTGGATTGGTTCAAAATTACAAGGCTACGGAGTTGAACGTTAGTAGTCGTAAACCCATGAAATTGGGTCGGCTGTTCAACGACGGTTATAAAATAAAATAAAACGAAAGTCCTGCGCCCTGACAACCAAGCTATCCCGGTCTCATGGAATTCTTTTGGATAATGCAAATCAACTTCTAATATGTAGCCTCTTTCAGATACATCTGAGGTTTCTTAAATAGCTTCTATATTATTTGGTAGTATCCATTTAAATCCATCAGATGGCTGAACGTATAAAGCTATGCGCAGGTGGTGCTAAGAACTTCTGGGTTACTACATCCAACTGATTTTTATGCTTACGCTCACCATCCAGTATTATATTATACTTGTATTCTTTTGAAAAAAACATTTTTTTCAATCTAACTTTCAACGAAACAAACAACA
Source organism: Parasteatoda tepidariorum (assembly GCF_982258835.1). NCBI lineage: Eukaryota > Metazoa > Arthropoda > Arachnida > Araneae > Theridiidae > Parasteatoda > Parasteatoda tepidariorum. Next base: position 1,689,917 of record NC_141762.1, read on the forward strand.
AATGAATTCGGAAGACTCCCCAAACTTGCTATGAAGCTACTCTTAAAAATAACAAATCTTCATCAAATATATCACATATTCACCTTATCTGTAGGCGGGGCTTATTTTCGTTTGCAGACGTTATGGTCCACATGAACTTCCGGAGCAACCGGAACTTATTTCTTTTTTAATGTTTTAACTTAGGCTGATTCAATCATCGCTGATTAATATGAAAAATTCATTTTTAGGAAAAATACATAAAAGTTAAATAAAGGTTCTTTGAATACATAAAAGTTAAAAAGAAATAAAGGTACTTTGAAGTGTGTTTGTTTTTAAAATCTCTAAATAACTAAATATAAAGATCTATACGCAAACATTACTTGGAATTATTACAGAATAAAGCTCTACACTTTTTTTTTTTAACGCTGACTATATTTATTTCTACTTAGTGATGAAGCCAAGGGCCCATGTTGTCCTTTTCCTGAAATTTTGAGTTTAAAAAATTTATATAATCTCAAAAAAAGAACTTTTCTATATATATGTCTTAAAATTTTTCCAATTTTTTTTTTATCTAACATATACAGTATTCTTATTCTTTAAATTTCAAGATTTCATCAAGCGTAATTTAAAATAAAATTTGTACTTTCCCATAATGCAATACTAAATAATTCAGATTCGTGTGTGCTATATTTGACATACAAAAAATAAAGTTACTTTGAACCAGAGGTGGCATACAATCTCAATTTAAATTGAAAAAAATATAATTTTTTAAACAAATTTTTATTATAAAAGAATTAGTTAAAATTAAAACAATACAGAAATCACATTAGTGTTTGTATCCTTGTAAGTTTTCTCCTTATTGTTTGTAATTGTAAAATTGTTTCTTTTAAAAAAAAGTAATTAAATGTAATTTTCTGTTTATTATTTTCTTGCTTATTTAAATATATAAAAATGATGAGCAAAAAATTGTGATTGATTAAATGTTAGCCATTGTTTAAATTTCACTAGAAGCAATTCAATTTTCTCAAGATTTTGATAACATCTGTGATATTTACTAATATATAGCTTAATTTGATCTAGAAAAAAAGAGTTACTATACGTATAATTCAATGAACAACATTAACACGGTAGCACTTATTGACTTGACATAAAATTTAAATTTATAATTGCCATGTTCAAGATTTTTTACACTAAAAGCAAGGGTGGCGCCAGACTTTGCCCGACAAGGGGTCAAGTCTCCCCCGACAGGGGGGCTCAAGCAAATAAATTCGAAATATTTAAATTAAAACGAATTTTAACTTTAAATTTTTTTCTCACATCATTTTTTTCAAGTGTGTTTCTAAGAATCTAAAATCACAAATATTGATACCATAATGTGCAGATTCCTTTTAATGCAAATTTAAACCTAATTTTTTTTTCTGTTATCGATGTATTTTGTACTGTATGGTGCAATTTACCAAGCGTAAAAATTACTTCCGTAATAACGGAAAATAGTTGTAGCAGTAACCGCTATTTCAAAAAATTTCTACGCTTCTTACTCTCATAGCGCAAAAATTATTCGTTATAAAAATTTGAAATTTTATACACATTTAACAAAACATTTAAGAACATTTTGATATGTAATGTTATTTTTATGTGCATCGATTGACTTTTGAATCATTTAAATGTTTTGCAAATAAAGTTTTAAGTACATTTTTTGCATCCACGTATTCATTTAAAGATATCATGCCCCGTTTTGAACGAACTTCGAAATGGTTATGCCCATAAAATTGTAAAATTCTAATTTTTTTTAACTGTTACATAGTATAGTTTTACGGACAAAAAAAGGCTATTTTAATATGGGGACTCGACGTCAATATATATTGTAAATAAATACAAAGAGACTTTTAAAATTTCTCCTTGCGATTCCTTTTTCTTTTCAAAGATGCTTTTAAAGTGAACATCTATGTCCGGCAAAATGCTAATTTCTCCATTTGAGAAAAAAAGTTAGTCCATCGGCTTAAAATATAAGATTCAAACAATGTATATTAAATTTATAATTATTTTTCAATTTACAAATTTTAAATTTGCGTCCGATAAACGAATATTAACTAACTTACATTTTTAAAAAAAATTGCCACACATGGCTGCTGTTTGTCTGCCTATGTTTTCGTTTCTCTGGAAAGCTGAAAGCACACACTTTCTGCCAAGATTTCTGTTTCGCCCTGCAGAAGCTTTTTACGTATTGACATACGCCAGCAACGAATAACCTTACACACAGTTAATTAATTATTGTTTACCACATATCAACGCGAAACATTCTTTCCTCTACGATTTAAATTTGCCTTCAGAGTTACGAAATTTAAGTCACAAAAAATGGACACTAAAAATTAAGAAGTTAGGGGACCAAATTTTGAAAAATAAAAGTTTTTTTTTTTTTTTATTTCTCAGGACTTATATGACCGATTTTGCTTCAATTTTGTATTTTGACATTTAAAATTGCAAATGATGAAAAAATTGTACACTTTACATTTCTTAAGTTTCTCGACATCCCTTAAATAAAGTAATAATAAATGTTTACTAAAAGTTTTATTTTGCATGAAACTATCTTTAGAAAAGGAATACGAATTGATTGATCAGATTGAAATTGTATGCAAAACTTTTTCAAATCGCTTAAAAAAAATTGGGCTATAGTGAAATACGCAAAAGCTAAAGTTAACATTAAAGGGTGCTAACTTTCAAGGCGTGCTCCTGAAAAAACTAATAAAACAATATTTCTTTTGGGGGTCAGAAATCCGTCGAAGAAAAGGTATGTCTAATCGGATAACGATTTTATGTCTAATTTCCTAACTTAAAACATCGTTTGGACTAATTAATTAGTATATTTGATGCAGAGCCGTTTTTATGTTTATAGGGGCCCTAGGCCTGTCATTATCTGGGGGCCCTTTATGAGTAAATTTAGAGAAAAAAAAATTATTTTGAATAATTTTTAAAAAAATTTTTATTTTAAGAGTAAAAAACATCTAAATTAATTATAAAGGCTTATATACATTATTTTTATCGAAAATTTAAGGTAACTATACTTTTCGCGCTTTATGAGAGGCGAATCTTCTATCACATCATCAAAATCAATTTCCTGTAAGACATACATTTTGCTTTGCAGATCAAAATCTGTTAGACTTAGAAACATAAAATTATGAAGGTGTGTAGAAAATATGCAAGGAGTAATAAAAAATACAAGAAAATACAGTTTGATTATTAGTTTTTTTTTATAATCGCCGTTGAAAGATTGACTCAATTTTGAGCCAATGTTTAACTACGTAGCGTTAAAATTTTAAAACCTATCCAGCAGACAAGGAAACTCCTGGATCAATACCCAGAGGTATTGAATTGTTAAGAGAACTTGGAGTAGTTTATGACCCCGACAGATTTAACATGCACCAGTTACTTGGGCAGGTTCAATTCGAACTCCCTTTCTCACGAACACGAGTCCATAGCCCTACCATCAACCAAGCTATCGTGGCCAAATTATTAGTTTATTTTGTGACAGTCATTGAGCAGCCCACCAGATTTCGAGTTTACTACTACTAATGTTTAACCCCGTAGCCTTGTAATTTTGAACCCGATCCAGCAGACAAGAGAACTCCTGGATCAAGTAGTGGAAGAAATTTTTGCCTTCGTGGAGGACGTTTTGATGGAATTAGCCCGCATTTGAGTTACATGGAGAGGAAAACCACGAAATTCTCCCACGGTTAGTCTGATACCAAGAGAACTCTAATCCATGATCCGCCTACCACTGAGGATATTTCACGTTAGCACTGTGGTCGGTAAAAGATGGATGTGGAGTTCATATCGATCAGCCATCACTGGGATTCGAACTTGGTGCACCTCATTCGAAGGAGAATGCTCTATCCCATGAGTCCAACTTTATTGAGTAATAACTCTGCGGCAGGTATCAATTTTCCAATTTTATTGACTGCTATCAATTTTATTGATTGCTATCAATTTTATTGATTGCTATCAATTTTATTGATTGCTATCAATTTTATTGATTTGCTTAAATTTAATCATCTTCAAAACGGAAATGGTAATTCAATCGTAATTTTTGCAGAAAAAAAAGGAAATAAACCGTTTTTCCTCTTAACCTGCAATGGATGTAGAAGCAACCACGAGGGTTAGTGAGCAAAATGAACAGGTAGTGGAGCAGTTTTTTAAATAATTGTTAAATTATTAGTTATTAACATGCGTACTTAAAAAAATAAGAAAAAAATTTTTCAGTATTGAGAAATAATAATTAATAAGTGTCATCAGCTGGAATAGACACCACGATCTCACAGTTTTGTGTTAGATTTCATAATCATCAGCCCCAAATATACACACCTGCCTTTAGGATGTTTTTAAAAAAATTTTTTTTTAAATTTAATAAATTAAGTCATTTGCAGAGTTGGCCAAAAATGTAATCGATTACATTTTTTGATTACAGTAATCAATTACTTGTAATCATGATTACAATTTTCAAAATTTTTGATTACAGCTGTAATCATGATTACAATATTGATTACGGTAATCAATTACTTGTAATCGTGACTACAAAGTTTGATTACAGCTGTAATCATGATTACATAGTCGATTACAGTAATCAATTACTTGTAATCATGATTACAACTTTCAAAAAATTTTGATTACAGCTGTAATCATGATTCCAAGTAATTGCGATTACAAGTCATCACAACAAAAACGATTACGAGTAATTATGATTACAAGTAATCAAAATATATGATTACATGTAATCTAAATACACGATTACAAGACTATTGTATTCTTATAAATGATTATATTTTACAGTAGATAGTAGAATGTATTTTATAATGATACATTTTGCACGTATTAACATGTACTGCATTTTGTACGTATTTGTATACGTACAAATGAATGTAACTAAAATGTATGTACATATGATTTTATCTAGTGCATATGTTCAGACATTTTAGTTTCACACACATGTACATGCACTTGTATTGTAGGTATAAAATATATGTACGTATGTATATATATAATAATTACATATGTATGTGCAAACAATGTAGACATGTACATTTATACACAATGAATATATGCATTTTATGCAAATATTTGTGTATGTAAAATGTATATCTATGTTCATGTACGCATGTATATACAAGTACTTGCGTTTGTACGAACGTACATACATTGTCTGTACAATGTATGTCCCATGCATGCATTTGCAATTTATTTATGAACAGTATAATATATGTATGCATGTACAATATAGGTATATCTGTAGGATGTACAATATATGTATGTATACATGTACATGATATGCATGTCCAGTGTATTTATGTATATATATATAATATGTTCATGCTCAATGTATGTATCCAAATATGCATAATACATTTGTGTACGATTGTACGTACATTGGGCATATTTATATTTTACGTATATTCATACATATATTCGACATGCATAACGTACGTACATACACACATTTGAGATGCATATATTGTACAGATGTATATACATATAGTGTACAGATGTATATTCATATGATGTACATATGAAATGAACATATAATGTTCATATAATGTACATATGTGTGTACATATACAGTACATATGTGCATAAATATATTGGGCATAAATCTTTCGTACAAGTTTTGTATGTGTAATGCTATCCCTATCTATGCATATGGTGCAATGTATATATGTCCAATGAATGTATCCACACATGTACAATACACGTATGTTCCATGTATGCATATTCATATGTACTATATATGCACGTACATTACATGAATGTATGTACATACATTGTACATGGTACATACATTACACGTATACATATGTACATTACATTTATGTCTAAATATGTGTACAATGCAATAAATAAAATGCATGTAAGTTAAATTTTAATGACTCAAGCAAGTTAAATGACAAAATCAAACGATATTTAAATTTAGTTTTCTGCTTTAATTGTTCTATATCATTTTGAAATTCTCTGAATAAAAAATTATTTTCTGGTATTTTCATGAAATGTCTGACAATACAGATTTATTTTTTTATAACATAATGCATGATTCATAGAAATTTTTTAAATGGTAAGAAAAACGGTAAATTTTATGTGTGGAATTAATATTTAGAAATTCAAAATAAAATTATCGTTTGCTTTCTAAAAAATATGAGGTCGAGTTTCATATGCCTTAGAGTAAATTTTAAAACAAATTTTAATGACTTTACTCATATAAATTTTTTTAATGTATGCACAATGTATGTGTATATTGTAATTACATATATTTAAATGTACGCATGTATTTGTACATTACTTGTAATTATGTACATGTATACGTTGTATGTACATGCGTACATTGTGCATATAACTATTTTTTTGTACATCCATGCATTACATGCGCATAAGTATTAACAAAGTATGTAGTTATACAAGTACATACGTAAGCTGTACATAAGTACATACTTTGCGTGCACATATATTGATGTACATATATTGATGTACATATAAATATGCATGTATACATGTACGCATTTTATTTACGCAACTATGTGCATATATTGCACCTTTAAATAACATTCTTACATATTGTACGTAAATACGTACAATTTTATATACATACGTACATTGTATATACGTGCTATTATCGTAAATTTATACAATATATGCACTTAAGTACATAAAAGCATGCAAACGCATAAACATTATTTTCATATACGTTCATACATACATTGTCTATGTATACAAAGATACAAAACATTGCCTTTTTGTACAAACTAACATACATGCCTACATGTATCATAAATGCATAATTATATGTACTAAGCATATGCGCATTGTATTAAGTATATCACAATGTAATAATGAATATTGTACGTACAAACAACGTTTGTGCATACATTGTATGTATAGGAATCGCAAATTGTACGTTCATGCATGCGTCCATTCTATGTACATAAAAATATGTAAACACACGAATACTTACATAAAAAATTTGATTATAGTATACAATCATAATAACTTGTAATCGTATAGTTTGATTACAAGTAATCACAATTACATGTAATCAAATTACATGTAATCATGATTACATGTAATCATATATTTTGATTACTTGTAATCATAATTACTCGTAATCGTTTTTGTTGTGATTACTTGTAATCGCAATTACTTGGAATCATGATTACAAGTAATTGATTACTGTAATCAAAATTGTAATCATGATTACAGCTGTAATCAAAATTTTTTGAAAGTTGTAATCACGATTACAAGTAATTGACTACTTGTAATCGTGATTACAAGTAATTGATTACATAGCTGTAATTATCTGTAATCAATTACAGTTGTAATCGATTACTGTAATCAACGGCCAACTCTGGTCATTTGGATACTTGACATTCTTGAAAAATGCTTTCCAAATTTCCAAATTACCATTTTTAACTTTTATAACAAGTATCTTCAGTTCATTTAGAAGTAAACCATAATTCGTCTTATCTTATTCATTTTCAGCTTATGTACGAGGGTTGTTATTTATATTTCTGGCCTTGGCAACAGTAAGTGTTGCTAGGCGACCGCAGACGATTTTAATCGAAAGTTTGATACTTTTAAACATAAATTCAGCAGACGATTTACCATTATAGCTTCATTTGTGTTGTTGATAGTAAATTGAAAAGTTCTTCTCTTTCAAAAAATTGGAATTGAATCGTGAACATTTTCGTGCCATTATTTTTCACAACTTTCGACATGGATTGTCAAGACAAGAGTGCTATGAACTTAATTCTTTATTCAGCGATAATGCGCCATCCTACAGCACTGTAAAAAATTGGTATAACGAATTTAATTGCGGTCGATGTTCGATCCAGGACGAATCCCGTGCAGGTCGTCCAAAATCCGTTGTTGTGCCAGAAAAGATCCATGCTGTGCGTGAACTGATCGTCATGTGACATACCGTGAGATAGAGGCGTCTTTGGACATTAGTATGACTAGCATCAATAAAATATTGCATGAACATTTGAGCGTAAAAAAAAAAAATTTCGCGTTGGATCCCGCATAATCTGACAAACTCTCAAAAAAAGGCTCGTGTCGATTGGTGCAAGTAAATTTAGGAAAAATACGTTCAAGCACATCGAAACAAATGATTGCCTGTTTCTTCGGCATTAACGGTCATGTGGCAACAGTGGCGTTAGAGGAACGCAGGACGGTCAATTCTGAATGGTACACGACCATTTGTTTGCCAGAAGTCATCGGAGAAATTCGAAAAAAGCAGAAGAACAGGCGATTCATTCTTCATTATGACAATGCGAGCTCTCAAACATCGACTCAAACAAAGGCATTTCTGACGGAGCGAAAGATCGAACTGATGGGTCATCCGCCGTAAAGCCCTGATTTGGTACCCAATGACTTCTTCTTATTCCCACACATCAAAAATAAATTACGTGGACAACGATTTTCGACCCCCGAAGAAGCGGTTGATGCATTCAAAACGCATGTTTAGGAGTTACCTCAATCGGACTGGAAAAAGTGCTTTGAAAATTGGTTCAAACGCATGCAAAAGTGTATTGATCATCATGGAGAATATTTTGAAAAACAATAAAACCAATTTCGATCCTACATATTTGTTTTTTCATTATTAGGCCAGAAATATAAATAGCAACCCTCGTATATGCACCAAAAATAAATTCGAAACTAGACTAGATATAACACAAGAACTGCAAATTTAACTGTCGGATATAAAACCTTATTTAAGATTGAAAATGATAAAACAGTGAAAAATCTACATTCCTCGAATTAAATATTTTAAAAATAGTCTGTTTTAAGGTTATAATATTCGTAATTACCTTAATAAACTTTAATTGTAATGTCGGGGCTCCGCTGATGGATGACATTTAATATATCAATGGAACACACTAAAACTTTATATCAATTAGCAATTAGTTTTAGAATTACAATTATAGAATAATTATTATAGAATGAATATAGAATTAATAATTATTATTGAGTGAAAGATTTTAAAAGGCAAATATTTGATAATGTTTAATATTTAATCTAAGAAAAAATATAACCCATATTGAAATCTAACGAATAGCCCCTAATAAATTTCGTGAAAAAAAAAAATAAAAAAAAAAATTGAAGCCTGATTGATTTCCGGATTTTAGAAACACCTTCTAGTTTTACTATTCAATCAAATTGGTTTCGATGTCTTTCATCCCACCTGTCTCACTAGTGATTCAGCATAATTTGATATCATCTTTGTTTCGTTCTTAATATTAATTTGTTTGCGACAGTTATTTCTTTACTACGTTTTTGCTTATTAATTGTTAAAGTGTTAATTGTTTTTTAAATTGACAACTTCAATGATCGTTTAGGTATTTAAAATTGCAGCAATTCACATGAAAGTATTAAGTACATATCATTTTTCCTATAAAGTAAAATAAAAAAGAATTCTGATCCTTAGGAACAGATATTAAATAGTCTCATGATCGAATGATGGAGCATAATTACCTTTTGAACAAATCAAAAATTTTTGACCTTTTAAACTAAAAATTTTCTTATTTTTAAATAATTTATTAATACTCAAATTATTTAAAAGATGATATGACAACGAAGTTTTTTTATTTCATTCAGTCGTTTATTTGTATTTTTCCATTTTTTTTATTTCATTAAATTAAATGCACACGTTTAAAATAAAAATAAAGCTGTCAAAATTTCATATACATAGTTTCGATTTATAATTTTAAGAAATTCTTTCTACTTTGATTAGAAAATTTAAAAGCCTTATTAATAAAAAAATTGAGAAGCCTTATTAACTTTAAACACATAATAGCAACAGAAAGGAGTTAAAAATAGAAACAAATATGATCAATAAACACTAAAATCATAAGCTAACTAAATAAATGAATTTCGTGTACGAAATATAATATTACAAATTAAACATATTTCATATTTAGGGGAAACATGGAAAATTTCTGTTACACAGGAGTTTTAAAAAATTTTTTTCTCATGTTTAAAAATTTTTTTAGCTTATGATCATTTGATTTAAATGCTCTATTAAACAAAATCATATGTTGTTTCTGTCTATTAGCAGTAAGTAAAATTAAAATAAAATTACATTTGTTGTATCAATTTTATCCAGAACAGACCAAATAAAGTGGGATCTGGAGGCCCTCTTGAGTTATAAATAATAAATGAGTTAGAATTTTTAAAAAAAAAAATGCAATGAGATTTAAGACTTTTCGGGGGCCCCATCAGAATTCGAGGCACTGGGCCCTTCCTTAAAAACGGCTCTGCTTTGATGCCACCCTCTCGTACCATTAAGAATGTGTCCTAGAACATGAAGAACCGAACTTAAGATTAAAATTTATTCCGGTGGGTCCATTTATTTTTTTGCTCACTGTACATTCATTTGAAGTATATGTCAATATTGCTGATAATAGCAAAATAATTTTTCATTTTTATATAGAAAGGTAATTTAGCTGGTGGTTATCCATATATAATTTTAATAATTTTAATTTTGATAATTTTAAGGATTATGATTGAAAGAGGAAAATAAGGTGAAATTATGTTCACTTTCAATATTAATTTCAGATATAAATAAATAAAAACGTCTTTCATTTTTTCCTCTTTTGTTAACTTCATAGAAATTGCATAGTAATAGCTTCGAAATAATAGCTCAATGATAATGATGATAGTATCTCAATCTCGTCATATCTCAAGAACGTTTTGCGTTTTGATTGAATCGGAAAAATTTTCATACAATTGCAAAAATTCGTTTTTCCGAAGGTAATGCCATGCAAAAAATATAGTTTTAAATAGTTATGAAATATTTAATATTTTTTATATTTGTATTTATAGTATGCGATTGAAAAATTCTGAATCTCGATTTTTGAAATCATCGTGTAGTAAATAGCGACTGATGCACGTTAAATATGTCGAGTCGCAAAGTACTCCATGTTCCCACAACAAATCAAGACCTCTGTGGGTACTTATCCAGGAGTTTCCTCGTCTTCTGGATTGGTTCAAAATTACAAGGCTACGGAGTTGAACATTAGTAGTCGCAAACCCGAAAATTGGATCTGTTATTCAATGACGGATAAAATAAAATAAAATAGCAAGATATACAAATTTTTATATAATTTTATGGAAGGTAATTTTAAATTGTTAAATGCAAAATTTGAATGAAATCGGTTGAATAATTCGAGATAAATAAAATTTTAAGCAAACTAACTTTTTTAAAATTTGATAACTCCGAAACTAATTGATCGATTGCACTGAAAGTTTGTATACTGAAATTAAAAGGATGTAAAAATATGTAGAACATACAATTCAATATATTTTACAACTACTATTTAATAAACTAATAAAAAATAACAAATAATTATTTAAAATTAATTTTGCTTAAAAATTAGTGTGTAAACTGTTTTTCATAATTTTATGCAAACATTTTTCAATACACTCAAAAAGTTCTCGAGATAATAGGCTATAATCGAAGAGTGAAGTTAAAATTAAAGGACCCAAATTTTCCAACTCTCTCTCTGCAATAACTTACTTCAGACCATATCTTCCAGATTGCGGCTGTTTCCTCATTTTGAATATTAAAAACCTAAAACTATAGACAAACTTGCAAGTTTATCCAGAACAGAATGCGCTTTTCTGCTCATTTTCGTAACTTAAAATATGGTATTGACTCTTTGTACGTGAAAATATGCTTAAATTAAAAGTTTATTAAGTGTTCCCTTTTTCCATTTTATACACTGTACATAAAATAAGTCAATGAGAATCTGTTATGTTGATTAATATATATTTAAAGATATTGAATACGAACAGTTTAATTGTTTTTCTGAATCAATCAACAATCTTTTTACTACTAAGACAATGATAAAAAAAATAATAAATTTAAAAAAATTTGTTACTGTTTTTCTTTTTTTCCGACTGAATATTTATTGCGTTGATTAAAATATAAACCGTGAATCCGAATAAGGAAATGATTTTCCTCATTTAAAAGTATTAAAAAAATTTTTTTTAAAATTGGAATTTTTTTTTATACTTTTATTTTACTTGAAAATTTCAAAAAGCAATTATGTGATCCCATAAACCATTGATAAACACATTACATAAAAAAAGAATCTGTAAAGAAGAGGACCTGCGTCTCTTTCTGTCCCCAGGCTTTTATTCCAAGAAAATGATGTGCCTGTGGGAAAGGATTTCTAAGGGACTTCAAAAAGTCGCAAATTTCAACCATGTCTAATCGCATCCGGTCTCTAGTTTAACAATGTATGGGCAAAGTTACAAGTAGTGCAGTGAAACTACAATTACATAGAATTTACATATTTTACAAATTTTTGTTACTAATTCTTAAAAATAAATAAATAAAAAATTAACTACAAAAATTTTTAATAGGAATTTTTTGACATTATTTAGAAACAAATGTGACCAGACTATTTTCCCGACGAGACTCTAAATTTTTCCCGATGGGGGGGGGGCTGGCCATGCCCGACAGGGGTGCAATTGCCCCCCTGACCCCCTACTGGCGCCGCCCTTGACTAAAAGTGGTGCACAAGATGCTCAGTGTTGACCACGCCTGCTTTAAACAATTAAACTTCCGAAAGAAAAATAAAATAAATGCATTTAAGAAAATTTAATGAAGTAACATATCTCTTGTTTTTGTGTTTGCGTGCGGGAATTGAAGATATTGCTTTTATTTAAGGAAGAAAAAAAATCTCCATTATGAAATTTAATTTTTTGAAGAAAATAAAATTTCTGTTATAAATTGATAATAAAGCCATATTTTGTACTTCTTTTAATGTCATATATAAAAGCTACAAGTTTTAAGCTGTGCTTAACTTAATATTTAGCTGTTAGAGTGTCTTTTAAAAACTTAATTGCATTTCATATTTTAAACTTTAAGATAACTCTCCAGAAAAAGGATCAGACAACTGAATATATGACAATTTTTTCTGGCCATCATCATTCAACTTGTGATAATAGGAAAAGCGCATTTCGATTTAATAAAACAAATTTTTATTTCCAAACAACAAACGCTGTCAAGATAAGAGAAAACGCCAACAATCTGATGCAAAACGTAATAATAAGAAGGCTATAGCGATGTAACGGAAGTTCGCACGAACCGGGGGAAGTTACTTCCGCTGAACTAGCTGTTTGTTTATTTAGAAAACGAGGTGAATACTAAATGAATATTCATTCAGTTTGTTACAAAATTCGTCTTTCGGTGGTAATTTTTTTTTTATTTCACATTTATTCCCACGAATCCATATAGTCATACACCTTTTCTAATAAATAGATCAAATAAATCATTTTTAGCAATTTAAAAGTTTCTCTGTTCTGCTCTTACGATAAGTTTTTGGATAAACTATATCTTAGTCATAAATCTAAATAAATCTTAGTTTTAGAGAACCAATTTTTTAAGATTAGTTAAATTGCCAATTTGACTAATCTTAGTTTTTTTGTCAATTTATTATTTTTTTTTTTTGCTAATTTTTTAGCCAATTTTTTTTTTTTTTTTTTTGCTTTTTTTTTATATGTATTTTTCTTCTGTATTAGGTATTGAATCGATTTTTTATTTCATCATATTCTGTTAGATGGGAAGTGTGAGACATTTTGTCTCTTGGTTCGTTTTTAAAGACCTCCTCAATAAGGATGACCAAGGATTATTTCAGTTATAGCTTATTTATTTCATTATTCTGGATTAATATAATTATTTACAAAATGATACATGAATTGGAGAATATAATATTCCGGAGCGCTGCTGCTCCCTTCTCTCTCATGCTTTCTCTAGCATAGTTCAACTCGAAACTCAACTCTTCTGCGTTCTAAACTAATCTCTCCTCCAAAAATTCTTTCTCATCAGAAAAAGTCATTCGCTCCACCCCCAATGTAGGGGACGACACCTCCAGTGTCCTTCACCCTCTGACCCTCAGGTCAAGGGGTCAATCAAATGCGTGGGAGAGGAATCAGGATCCTGACACCTCCCCCACGGTTTCATCTAGTTCGACCTTCTTCCCTGGTCGTACAAGTGAAACCTAAAAACAATGCAAGCCCATCCCTGCACCAAAAAATAATAACACGCACACATTCCCGTGCGCAAAAGAGATTGGCCGCATTATACCTTATTAAACATAAAATTAAACTTAGGACACTTGACAAACTAATAAATACAAAATCAAAACACAGCATAAAAGAACCTAATATTTTTACAATCAAAACATTAAAATCACTTTTATCAGGCCAAAAATAAAATATCCATGCCAAAATCCATTTATAAAATTCCATCAAAATAAAATCCTTAAAGTCATGTCCAAAATTCCTGCCTAACAAATAATAATAATTAGCATACAAAATTAACCGTCCAAACTGCCCAAAACTCCACTCCTTCAAGTTCATTGACCTAATTCCCTCGAACCTTTCTCTTTCAATACCATCCCCTCTTTGACTTCTTAAGTGACTAGCTAACTCTTTTGTTCTATTTTTCCTTTCAGAACTCCATTTCTGAAAACAAAACCTTATTTTCATATGCACCTTACGTGTTCTATTTCTGATATCGGGAGTGTTCGAATTCGCAGCTGTGCATAAATCCTTCTTAGGATACCTAAACAATTTTACACCCCTCGCGACCCCCTGAGGTTTAGGTTCAATCGCGCCTTCGCTATCTCCCTTTCTTTTCTCACAGGACAAATCCATCCTCTTCAACGCGTTAATTGGACTTATGACCTTCCCTTCAACCCCTCGCTAACCATCCTCCCTCACTTCCTCTAACATTTCTTCAAATTCCGAGCCCTGCACCTGCTCCTCTTTAATTCTTTGGACTTGAGAAAAGGGTGATTCCTTATCTCCACCCCCTACTTTCTCCCCACACTCCGGATTCATTAAAATACATGGTGGATCTTCGTCCTCACCCCCACTTGACTTTCTCTCCAACACCTCGAGACCCCCTGGAATGATTCGCACTCCTCTCCTGTCCGAATTCTCGCAATCAAGGTCAGTGTCCTTAGCCTCCATCCCCTTGTTCCCTTCTTGTTCTTTTCCCTCAGAACCGATCATCTTTTTCTCCCACTCTTTTCCCCACTGTTCATCCCCGGCATTTTCAAAAGCCTGCTCCTCTAATATTTTAAACTTCCTTGACCTTATCACTGTCTCCCCGTTTTCACTTTCGAACACTCCTGGGATTTTTTCACTAGGGTTTACAATTCCTTCCCCTATCCCACAGTTACTAGGAACATAACTGAGCTTCTCCTCTACAGCAGGACCTATCTCTGAACTTAAAAAGATCCATCTCCCATTCTCAAAATTTTCTTCAGGATCTAAAGATTGCCTTGATATGCTTAATTTAGGAACGCTGTATATTATTTTTGAGAAACAAAACTTCTCCTCAACCACCTCGATTCTACGCAAATCCGATTCGTCTTTCTTCATCCTCTTTTCGTGAATAACGCGTTCTACAGAATCTTGCTTAGCCTGATCTTTCTTCTGATCTAACCTAAATCTAGTAATTTTCGGACATCCCCTCTTTAAATGTCCTACCTCTCCACAGTTATAACATTTCGGGGACCATTCTCCTGAGCTAGTACTATTTTTCCTTTGCGATTCACGCGGAAACTTACCCTTTCTATTAACATTCGGACCACTCCATTCAGGAAATCGTCTCACCCCACCCTTCACATTCACCTCCTTTCCTTCAATTCCAAAACCAAACCTTCGGGACTCCGGCCTCTCCGCTGATTCCACGGTGCCTAAACATCCAACCGATCCATTTAAATTGACTAAGGGGTTACAATCCTGGGTTTTACTTTCCTCATCTTGGTCACTCATTAAAATTTTTGTTATCAGCTCAATCCCTTCTATAGTACTTCTTATCCGCTCATAATCATATTCCCGTTCTCGTTTTAACCATTCCAGTTCACGTATCCTTCTATTTAACGCCCATTTCGCACCTTCTCTTAATTTTCGTTCGTGCTCTTTTTGCCTCCTTATTTCATCCTCGCGTTCCCTATCTTCTTTTAATTTTTGTTTCTCCCGTTCCCTATCTTCTGTTAATTTTAGTCGCTCACGTTCCCTATCTTCACGTTCCCTATCTTTCCGTTCCCACTCCTCTCGTTTCTGTTTCCATACCTCTTGTTTCCGTTCCCACTCCTCTTGTTCCCGCTTCCGTTCCTCTTTTTCTAATCTATCCTCTTCAATCACACTTAAAACATCTTTAGTAAATTGCTCATCGTAATCCGAACTCCCGGTGATCAATGCTTTTAACTCAACAAGCTTGACGTTCTCGGGAACCGTTAGCCCCAGCTCCTCAGCTAGAACTATCACATCTTCCTTTTTTGCTGTTAGAAGAAAACTCATACTGACAATATTAATTTAATTTCTTAACCACTAAAAAAAATATTCCCACTTAAAAATAAAATTTAAACTTAGCAACACTTTCCCTCATTCTCATACACCGACCTTCTATTATGAAATTTAACCCTTCACATGTAACCATAACATATACAATACAATTTGTATCATGCAATATTCAAAACGTGCAATATTCAAACATTACTTCTTAATGCACATAAATACAAGTTACTCTTTTCAACTTTCATTGCAAAATAATAAAATTTCGTACTCTTTTGGTACATCAAAATATACCCCTTTACTTTCCCCAAAATTAAAACTCTTAAATTTCATAGATTCTACAGTCATAATAATTAACCATTTCATCATTTAAACAAAAGCAAACCCCTTCCTTGACCTTTTTTTTTTCCGTTCCAAAATTATTTTAACAGAATGCATTATAAATAATAATCACTACTAAATAATAATAAGCCAAGAATCTTGTTTACTCAGATCGCTATTGACATATAAAAACACAATCTTTAAATAATCCTACACTTTTTTACATGTTATTAAATCAATACTCTTCTTCTTTCATACATACTCTTAATAAAGCAATAAAAAAATTACACTCTTAACCAACCAACCACTAAGTTACTTTAAAAAAAAACATCAAATCATTACTTATTATATTTATCAATAATAATCATACTGATTAATCACACAAACAATACTACAGCTAACTGGCCAATCCCTTAAGCTCAAATAAAATAACACATCAGGTTGACTTTAAACCAAAACAAAATAAACTTATCCCCTTAACTAACTACCCTTTTTGTTAAACTTCTACCCAGAAATGTGAGCGTGTAATTTATCTTTTCATGCATGAGATAAAGCTTACCTCCCTTTATTATCTTTTCAATTGTCCTCTTTGTCAGAGAGTCGATGTTGAAACCACACTCTATGGTCACCGGTCACGGGGGGTAGCGCTGGCTGCCTATCACCTCCGGCGATAATAGTCCCTTTCCAGTACCGTCTCTTCAACTCCCGTCGATGTTGTCAGTCCGCCATCACACTTTCCTTCAGGCAATCTTTCCAATTTCTTTCACTCGGAACTTAAATGGGCATCGGCGATGATTCTTTTCACTAGCATAGCAGTCTTCCTTCCATCCTGACTAAAACTCCATCAGGCAACACTCTGTACTCGGCATTTCTCATCGGCGATGATTCTTTTCACTAGCATAGCAATCCTCCTTCCATCCAGGCGAGGATCCTGTCAGGCTGCGACAATTTGTGAGACATTTTGTCTCTTGGTTCGTTTTTAAAGACCTCCTCAATAAGGATGACCAAGGATTATTTCAGTTATAGCTTATTTATTTCATTATTCTGGATTAATATAATTATTTACAAAATGATACATGAATTGGAGAATATAATATTCCGGAGCGCTGCTGCTCCCTTCTCTCTCATGCTTTCTCTAGCATAGTTCAACTCGAAACTCAACTCTTCTGCGTTCTAAACTAATCTCTCCTCCAAAAATTCTTTCTCATCAGAAAAAGTCATTCGCTCCACCCCCAATGTAGGGGACGACACCTCCAGTGTCCTTCACCCTCTGACCCTCAGGTCAAGGGGTCAATCAAATGCGTGGGAGAGGAATCAGGATCCTGACAGGAAGTAAAAACTGGAACAAATTTTGGATTTTTATAGTTTAAAATACATGGGGATTCGTGAATTGAACCTCCATATTGACCAGTTAAATTATCTCTTAGCTTTTCTTCATCTATTATCTCATTTTCACTCATTTTCACATTTATTTATTATTTTTTTTGAAATATGTTTTTCTTCTTTATTAATCATATTAATAAGTGGTTTAATTTTGCTCTATATCTTTTCAATTTCTTCTTTTAACGTTTTGCTGAATATATTTGCAGCATTTTTTCCTCTATAAACAACAGGATATTTATAATATTGATGTTCAGATATTATATTATATAATAACGAAACCCATTGGTTCATGCCTTTGATTGGTTCATGTTTTTTCTTCTTTATTACTCATATTAAGTGGTTTAACTTTGCTCTATATCTCTTCAATTTCTTCTTTTAACGTTTTGCAGAATATATTTGCAATATTTTTTCCTCTATAAACAACAGGATATTTATAATATTGATTTTCAGATATTATATTATATGATAACAAAACCTATTGGTTCATGCTTTTGATATTTCAGTATATAAAATTTTTCTTGATTTGATTAGCAGTTGTCAATATTTCTTGCCGAATTCATTATTATCGATACAAACTCATTTATTTCATTTTTCAGTTCTGATGATCCGACAAGAGAGTATATTTAGCATTCCAAGAAGATATTTGAAAGTTTTCCGAGTTCTGAATTATAAATTTCATTGATATGCCAATCTCTGAACTAACTCATTCATTTCTCTCAATAATTTATCAATTACTTCATAATAATATTCATTTAAATCATTCAATTTTATTTCATTAATAGTTTTGAATGAAAAATCTCATTTCCATTTCTTACAAATTTATAAAATAGTTTAGTTTCAGCTCTTGTGGTATTAACCAAATCTTTTATTTTATCCATAATCGTACGTCTGAAAAATCTAAAGGAATCTTAAAATTAAAAATGTTATTTAAGGAATAAGTTTTCAATCTAGCTTCAAAAGCTGTTTCAATCTCTTGGATAGCATCTTGAATACGGCTTTTTTTTAGGTCTTTTCATCTTTTCTTAAATGTGATTTTCTGTAATATTGATCACAAATATCACATTTAATTTGTTTTTCTTTTTGTTCTTTTCGTTTAGTGAAAATATCATCATCAAAGGAAACAAAAAGTTTTTGAAATCTACGTCTTTGGATCTTATCAATTATAAAATTAACAAGATCTCATTTTTTTTTAGCTTTGAATATCTATCAATTTTAAGAATTTTGCAATATTCTCACAATTCTTCAACTTTAATTCTGACTCCGTTTATTAAGAAACATTTTTTAAATATTTTGTCTTCAGAAAATACATCATTCATGAAACGGAAACAAATTTAAAATTATGTATTGTGTATGAAAATCACTTCTTAAAAGTCTTTATTGAAGAGAAAGTAAACTTTTAGAAAAGTCGTATATTTAGAATACGATTTTTCAAGAACTTTTCAGCCGATTTCGCTCCAATTTTGTATTTTGCACACACTTTAAAATTATGAATAAAAACCTTACAGTTCAAAACTTTTCTGACTATTATTAAATTAAACAATTAAAAATGTTAAATATTTACTAAACTTTATTTTTTTGCAGGGCAAAAAAGTAATTCTTTAATAATAAAATAATAATTCTTTAATAATAAAATCAAATCTTTGGCAAACGAATTTTATAATTGTGTGCAAAATTTTTTCAATTCACTGAAAAAGTGTTTGAGATATGGTGAAATACGCAAAAAGTACAATTAATATAAAGAGGTTCAAACTTTCGACCGCTCTCTTGAACAAACTATTAGTACCATATTTCCCAGATTGACTCTACTACACCTTATATTGTTCTGGATCGGGAATCAAAATCCTATGGGAAAAAAAAAGGTATGTTAATCAGAGAAAATGCCTTCTTGTGCTTGATTTCTCAACTCAACGTATTGTAAGTACTACTACTAATTAGCATATTTGAGAACCATTAAGATTGAGTCCATCGCTCTCCTAACCAAACTAAGGGGATCATATTTCCCTGATGGCGGTTAATTAGTGCAATCGATATTTTAAGTTAGGAAATTGGACATAAAAATGATGTACTTTCTCTGATTAAGCATACCCCAAGATATACGGAGTAGTATCTGGTTGATCAGGAGCGCGGTTCGAAATTCTTTAATGTTAATCTTACTTTTTGCGTATTTCACCCTATCCCAATATTTGTTTAACGAATTAAAAAACATTTTGCATACAATTATAAAATTCATTTTTCTGAAGTTATAATTTCATGCAATATATAATCTTTAGTAAATATTATATTATTTAACAATAGTCTAAAAACTTTTGAATTGTAAGGAAGGTATATTATTTTTACATCATTTGAAAGAATGCAATTTTAAATTAGCAAAATACAAAATTTGAGCAAAATATTTCTCGAGAAATCGAATTCTGAAGAAGTTGTATTTTTCGAAATTCGGTCCCCCAGCCTATAAAAGTAAATTTAAATCGTAGAGGTAAGCATATACGCAAATCTATAATTATTATGAATGATTGAGCAATTCTTAATTAGCTGTGTCAAAGGTTATTCGTTGCGAGCGCATGTCAGTGGGTGAAAGGGTTCTGCAGAGCGAAACAGAAATCTAGGCGGAAAGTCTGCTTTTAGCTCTGCAGAAGAAAGAAGACATTGGCCTACAAACAGCAGCCATATGTGGCAACTTTTTTTAAATGTATGTTGATTAATATTCTTTTCCCGGTCAAAAGTTTGATTTGTAAATTGAAAAATTATTAAGAATTTTAGCTATATTGTTCGAATTTTATACTTCAAACCGATATACTCAATCTAAATGAATAAAGTAGCATTTTACTGAACACAAATGTTTATCTTAAAAGTATCTTAGGAAGAAGAAAAAAAGGAATCATAGGAAGAATTTTTAAAAGTTTCTCTATATATACATCTATACTCACATTCTTTCAACCAGGGTTTTATGAATTTGGGCAAATAGGGTCCGGTTATTGCAAAAAAAAAAAACTTTTTCAAGGAGTTTTTAAATTGTAAATA
This sequence comes from Parasteatoda tepidariorum, assembly GCF_982258835.1. Lineage (NCBI taxonomy): Eukaryota > Metazoa > Arthropoda > Arachnida > Araneae > Theridiidae > Parasteatoda > Parasteatoda tepidariorum. Next base: position 1,710,971 of record NC_141762.1, read on the forward strand.
GATACAAGATTATGCTGAGCACTGTAAAATTATAATTAAAAAAATTAAATTTTCACAAATAAATAGCAATTGCTGCTTCTAAATTAGAGATGCAACATACAAATATTTGGTATTTAGCCTATACTGCTCAGCGCAGAATATTCATTTCGGACGAATAATGGAAGAATCGTCTGCCGAAGACAAAACTCAATTTCTTGTTTTCTGCCCTGGGAAGGGTTTATTCAATTAACAAAACAATAGTGAATGTAAACAAATTTGTGAAGGGTTCGATAAAAAGAAAAATCATTTTCTGAAGGGTCCGTTTGCAAGTTAAAATATTTTGTGAATTTCTTCTAAACAGACCCCTGCTTATATATGTATAAAAAAAAAAATTATCTGTTGCTTTTTCACCGAAATTCTAGTATTTAAAAGAGTCTATAATTAGTATTTTAGTATTACCCACAGAGTTTACATGTGTACTCTGTTTTACCCTACTAGTGGGGTAAGATCGGGTGAGTTGACTTTTACTCGAGGGAAGAAAAGAAAAAAAACATTTCTTAAAAAAAAAGTAGTGCATCTATGACTTTTTAAAGAATATATTGTACACAACTAATAAACCATGAACATCTCGATGTCAGTTTCTCCAACAGATCTTTCCTCTACTGGAAACCGTTCATTATTGAAAATCACGTGCGAAATACTCAAGAATGGAAAATAATTATTTTTATGTATTTCTATTGTAACACGTTAGGATGACAAAAAAGTTTATCAGTATTAAGTTACTTATAATGGAATAAATGTCATATACTATAATATAGGTTATTTACTATTTGTTCAAAAGAAACGAAAATTACAAGGTTAATCTTTTCTTCTATTTATTTTAGACAAAAAAAGGAATAAAGAAGTAACAAAATGTTTCGATTTTTTGCAGTATTTGCATAGAAAATGTTTCTAGTTTTATAGAGTATTAAATATCTGGGAAATTTCAATAAACTTTTCATTTTGAAGGTTTAAAATTGAAAAACATTAATGCAACCCGTCATTTCTCTTACTCAATATAACTCTGATTTGTCCATAAGAAGAGAAAAGACGATTAAGTTTTTTTTTTTTTTCTAATTTAATTTAGACAAAAATAAAAGAATAAAGAGGAACAATAATGTATTTAATTTTTGCAGATTGTAAATTGTTAAATACAAGAAAAATTTCGATGAAGTACTTTTTATTTTGATGGTTCAAAATTTAAAAATATATGCGGAACCCATCTTTTCTCTTCACTCAACATCGAGCGTGTCATTGACTTCTAAGATCAATTGTTGCTCTAAACAGCCGATAGATGGCGTTAGTAGTTATTTTCTTCAAAGGTAATCCTTCCATGCTGTCAGGTGAAGACCTACGATAAGGGATGCCGAAAATCGTTTTTAGAACCAAATTTTGCTCATCACTGCCTCTACTGGGGTGCTCAACTTTTTCCATCACCACAACTTATGCATGCTTCAACAAAAATAGACTCATAACCATTAAACTTAATCTTCCCCGTGATATGTAAGTAGTAATCAATATCGTTTGCTTTCCTGTTCTCAGTTTAGAATTAGAGCAACCGGAGTAGTATTTTTGTTTTCTTCAAGAGATTATCGTTTGAAATTACGTTTATGTTAGTACTATGAAAATGATTTCATTTAGGAATAAATATTATTTTCTAATTCCTTTCTATGCTTCTAAATTTACAGTAAAAATTGTATACGAATAGAATTTATAAAGCACAGATTATGTGCAGGCTGTGTAACTTTAATACCCAATATAAGTTTTAAATGCGAAAATATTGTACCCTGTTTCGATTTTTTTTTTTTTAAATATTTATCCATACATCAGAATTTTGAAAGTAAAATTCGTAATTGTATTTAAAAATTCATAAAAAATTGTTAAAATCATGGTTTAAATAGATTAGTTTTAACTTAAAATTTTTAGTCATTATCGAAAATATTTAAACATTAGTTGCGATATGTGAATGATATAGAATATGATAGCTCACGTTTTTGATATTTTAAAATGTATCCGACAGTTCTAAAAATAAAATCCTTTTAGAAATGTTGTATAAGAATACATAAAATAAAATAAATAAGCAATGTGTTTTAAAGATGAGTAAAGGAGTAATTCTATATAAATAAAAGATTAACGTTAAAAAATTTTTTAATCAAGCATGAATTAAAAAAAAAGGGTTTGAACATTGAATTGAATGCCCTAATTTTAAACGTTCATTGAAAGTGGGTTAAGACTATGTGTCGTTAAAATATTTACTCGACTGTTTTTACTAAAACATAAATAATGAAACATTAAAGAATCAATTATCTATTTCATTAAAATAATTTTAGTTTGTACATTTAAAGTAAAAAAAAATTATAAAATACACGTTGCTAAATACACATACGTACAATGCAGAAAAAAAAACTTGAATGACTTATAATATATATAAGTTCTGGTTATAATAACCAGATTTTTTCGAATTTAGTTGCAATACAAACTTAATAACTCTTAAATATGAAACTAATTAGTGTATTTTTATTTACGAAATCCGAGGCAAAAACGCATTTTCTCTAATTACATATACCTTTTTTTGCTATAAAAAAATTCATGTTTTTTTTTTAAATCTGAGAATAATGAGATGTAACAGCAATTTGGGAAATAAGTTTCTTATCCAGTAGAGTGGTCAAAATTTTCAGCCTCTTCGTTAGTTTTACTTTTTGCTTATATTGTCATTGATTGCATTATACTGCATGCCATTATTAGACCCTTTTTCCAAAAATAACTACATGTGAAACCCATTTTTTAAAACTTATTTATATATTTTTTAATTTCATTTAATAATGATAGCAAAGTTTTCAATTGTAAAGTCTATAAATTTTCTCAACTATAATTACATATGACATAAGTTTAAGATAAGCACAAAATCGCTACATTTCGACATCGTAACCGAAATGTGAGCAACAGCAACAAATTGTGTTCGATCTTCAAAAAAACTTCCAACATACCGCTAAATTTTAACTGAATCTCTCTAACGGCTCAAAAGCTTTGTTTTTCATGAAATGTAATAATCGTATTCTTGCCGTAGATATGTTACCGGCAAAGTATGAAATACCGGCATTCTATAGAATGCCTAGACATTGTATATAATGCCGGATGTTTTTAGGCAAGGTATGAAATATGAGAAGTATTACATACTTTTCCTAGGCATTGTACATAATACCTAGGCATTCTAAATTGAGAGAAAAGAATGACATAAAGAATGATCAATGCTATTAGGCAAAGTATGAAATAAACGTCCTGATGAGGTTTTTATGTAAATGGTGTGCATTTCTCAAAAAAAAATAATGAAAGTGTCATTAAAAAAATTTTTTTCAGAATTGGTAAAGAAAAATGAAAGTTGTACAAAACATAATTTATGCATTTCTTATTAAGGGGAACAAAATTTTCATATAAAAAAATAAGAAATTAACCTACTTGTTGCAACATGGCATTTTGAATTACATTTCATTACATTACGAAACGAATCGGAGATGCATTTTATACTTTCTCATTTGGCATTCTATAGAATGCCTAGGAAATGTGTGAAATATAAATCGTTTCATACATTGCCTGCTAGTTTTAGGCATTATATACAATGCCTAGGCATTCTGTAGAATGCCGGATTTCAAATTTGCCGGTAACATATATAAATACACTTTCTTTCTTATTGGGAAACTGCAACAGTTAGGTATGGAAAATCGCTGGCAAAAATCATTAAATAACTCAGAAATTTGGAATCAGAATGGGATAATGTTGACTGTTGAATGATGATGCTTGATTATTTTTTTATCCACTGTTTAGCCTCATAAAGCTACTTATATCACGGAATCTATTTTTTGCTTCCAAATTTTTCTCTGACAAATTAACGAATCGTTAAGGGCATTGTACTCGCAAAAAAAAAAAATGATAAAAGTAAACCCCTTTCTATCTTTTTTAACGAAATGTTTGTCACCCTGAAAAGCTTAGATGAGACGATTCTCTACTCGTTTGTTGTCATAATTTTCTGCACCCTGAAAAGTTCTTGAATCAAACAATAGAAGAGACAATTGTTTCAGAAAAAATTGTTCTCCCTCTGTTGTTTCCTAAGAAAACTGTCAGGGAATTTACACATTAAAAAAAAAAAAAATAGAACAGTTGCTTCGGCTTATTTTGATCTTTATTACTTGAAACTATAAGGGGAGGAGGGCCGAAAGATGGAAAAACTGTGCTGAGTGAGAATAAATGATGCAAAATGTAAGAAGAAATAAATTTCAAATCCATTAACAGAAAGATTCAATTATTTTGACTTTAACACGTCGAGGAAGATAAGATTCAGAGTCGCAAGAAGGGGAGAGTTCTGGATTATTCAGTTTTAAAATTTTAGAAAATGACTATTTTCTACACGAGTATACTTGCCTCCAAAATTAAAGGTGCAACCTGCTTTCTGTGTCTAGTTTAAAAATGAATAATCTTAAAAAAACAATAAATTTAGAATAAATTTGCACTAAACACTTCTTCATTGAATGCGATATGGAAAATGACATGAATTCAAACACAATTTTTTTAAAGGTTTACTTAAAACAAAAGTCACTTCTTTGGAGAAAAAAAAAACACGACATCACAGTTTAATATGGAAAAACTGTCGGGGGAAACAACATATGAATGACCCAAGTCAAAATGTTTGATGAACCAACATTATCTTGATGGTAACCATCAATCATTCCATCATGAACTATTTAATTTTTGATGATAACCATCACCTTGTTCATGTTGAACCATCAGAAATTTCCATCTCTTATAAATCAAATGTTGGAACGATTATGTACCGCCATCGCCTCAATGTAGGAATTCGAACTGATTTTTGATGGACCAACATAAAAAAAAATTGTTTTGATGGTATGTTCCTGCTGAATCAACAATAATTATTATTAAACCGTCATGGCAATGTATAGTTGGCACCATCACGGATCATCATGGATTGTTGGTCCATGAGAATCAAACTTCTCTTGATGGTTGACCATCATAGTATTTAAGTAACATTTTCCATTATGGAATGATGGAAGTGTGTTGGCATACCAAAAACCATGAATGGAAAATGTTGGATGATGGTGGCCATCAAATGATGTTGGACCATCATGAATCGCACTGAAACCAACTTGAACCATCTTAATGTTTTGATGTGACCATCAAGAATGTTGACTTGGGGTGTGCTTTGTGGAGGGATGTGCCATCACTAACTGAAAGACAGTGGTCACATCGCGTATCAATGCTGCTAATTATTTTCAGAGCCTTAAAGGTGGTAACTGTTATCTCCTTACATGTAAAGAGCATGGAAATAAATCAACGCCGCAAATTGTGTGCAAAATCTGTATGAGATTCAGGTCTGGAGATCAAGCTAGACAATCGTTACAATGCTAATCTTCGCATTTTCAAAAAGCCTCGACATGATGTGGCTGAGCAATTTCGTTCATTAAAATGAAGTAACAAAAAAAGGAATCTCTAAAAAAGCGGCGAATGAGATCAATAAAAAAAAAACAGCACATTTTCCGTCATATATATATAAATGGTAATTACTACAGCTATTACAGACTTTTTCTTCATTTTTTAATTAAGAGAAATAATAAATAGATAGAAAAAGGGATAAATCTGTCGTGTTTTTTTATTTTTTTGTTTTTTTTTGCCGTGTTTTTTTAAGAGCAATATCCGATTTTTTTTTTTTTTTTTGAAAACCGAGAAACTTACCAAGATTATTTCTATTTTCTTTTCTTACTTCTCATAACTACATTTTTTTTCTTCTTAATTTTCCTCGCTAGACGAAACAGTTTTCGAACGTGACAAAGGAAACAAAGAGAAGTAACTATGAAAAGTTGAAAAGAAAAAAAAAAGGGGTCCCCCAATCTCCGGAGAAATAAAAGTGTTGAAAAACCTTTCCCAGTCGATTTTATTGCGACGCCTTGTGTGTCTCATTTTTTTATTCCTTCACCTCTAGTTTTCACTGATTGAATTCTTTTATTATTTTTTCCCAGATCGACTTGCCTTTTCTCAGGAATAGAGGAGAAGTATGTCGTTCTTTTTTATTTCCGGGATTCAATTTTTTTTCTTTTTGGGGTTCTTTAAAAACCGTGAGCTGCCGTTTTAAAACCATTCGTGATATTTGACGTGTTTTGGCGAAATATTGAACGGGGTTCTTCTTCATTTTAATACAACACATATTATATAATTCAATTTCAATCTACTTTTTTCGTACTCAAGTATTATGACACACAATGAATATATTTTTAAAATTAAACCTCCATTTTTTTGAAGAAATGAAGAAAATGTTGTGTACGAATGACTGCAGCGAAACAACCCGAATAAAGCACAGACAGTGGCTCTAATGCTCTACTTTTTTGGTTCCATTCACAAGAACCCTATCGAAACACAAAATGACAATAGGGAGACAATGAGAACTTTGCTAAAAAGAAAAAAGTGGAAAGGGAAACAAGTGGTTTAACCAATAGTTAAAAAAAAATAGGGAAGATGAACTTGTTCCTTTTCCTCTATGGGTTAAGCCAGGGATGGCCAAACTACGGCCCGCGGGCCAACTTTGGCCCACCGGAAGGTTTTATCCGGCCCGCGAATAGAATTCGAACTTTCCGATCGGTGGCGAATATAAACAAGATACATTATACATAAATTACTTTGTTTAAAGCAATCTTTTTCTTTTTTTTTTCACAAAGTACTGATGACCTATTTACTTTCTCTATTGGTGGAATTGATGTTAAGACAGACAGCTTCAATTGGTAAAATGTTGAAAGCAGAAGTTTTGTATAGAATAGCCGCAGATTAACTCCAACGAGCGTTTGTCTTTCTCGAGGATCAGACATATGGAATCTAACATAGGTGAATTATGCTTCACATGTTGCAGACAGCGCATTTTAAGCTCCAACGAGCGGGTTTTTCTGCGGTGCGAATTCTAACATTATTTATTGCGTATGGAAAGATTGCACACTATTGTTGTCTCTAAACATGCCAAAGTTTGAGTTTTGCAAATCATTACCAAAAGCTAGTTTCCAAAATTTAATATCTTATGCCCAGAAAATCAGTGCTATGTTTGCTTCATCTTACATATGTGAACAAGTGTTTTCAACTATGAACCTTAGAAAAAATCCTTTTAGAAATAGACTAACAGACAAGCATTTAGCCTCGTTCCTTAAAATAAGCACATCTCACTTCGAACCTCAATATAAGGAACTTTTAAAAATGAAATCGCAATTTCATTCATCTCATTAAATATGTAAATTAAAACTTGTACTATATCGTTTTTTTATTTTTTTATTTTAGAAGTTTTTACTCCGTCCACCAAACTTTTTTCTCTCGATTTTTTGCCCTCGAACAAAAAAGTTTGCCCATCCCTGGGTTAAACCATTAGTTGCCGATATTTTTCAGCTATGGAACCTTAAACGATGGATCATCTTTTGGCGGAACCTCAAGACTTAATAAGTAAATTTATAAATAAATAAAAAAATTGAATGATTGAAATTTTACGAACTATTTAGAAAATATTGAATGAATGAATAAGAGCCGCTCCAGTTCAGGCGATAGATCCCCTTCCAACGAACTGCACCGGGTTCGAATTCCAGCGATGGCGGGTTGATTCGAATTCCGCATCCGGCTTGCACCGACCACAGTGGTGACGTGAAATATTCTCAGTGGTAGACTGATCATGGGTTAGAGTCCCCTTGCCGTCAGGTTAACCGTAGAAGCCTCTCGTGGATTTCATCTTCATGTAACGCAAATACGGGTTAGTTCCATCAAAAAGGCGAATTTCTCCCAATACTTGATCCAGGAGTTCCCTTGTCTTCTGGCTTAGGTTCAAAATGACATGGCTACGGAGTTGAACATGAGAAGTCGTAAGTCGGCTCGGCTGTTCAACGACGGTTATAAAATAAAATAAAATTTTTTCATAGTTATCGTTTTATCAATACTGTTATGTCAAACAATTAGATTTTCAGTTCTGAAGCGGCATTCTAATTTGATTTTAATGTTTGTATAAGCCGAATGTACATGAACCAAAGCTTGGTTTGCTTTGAAATAAAGACGAAAAAAGGACCGTTATAAACGTTGAAAATTGTTATTAAAAAAGACATATTTCTTCTTTTTTTGAATGTGATTATTTTCATTCTAAGCAAAATACTAATGCAATTTTTCATAAATATGTCCTTTTCATTATTAATTCAAAATATTGTTACTAGAATTTTTTTTAAATTTGGTTTTTCTTTCTTCGCAAGCTTTCTTCTCACAATTATTTTATAAAAATAACGAAAATATTAAGTAAATAATGGGTAGTTAATTGATTATCAATATAATTACAGGTTTCAAAAATAGAAGCAGGTTTGAAAAAAGAAATTCAAACTCTCGGAACCCCTCTACAGAACCTCAGGGAACACCATTTAGGAACTCTAGTGTTAAATCACTTTTTTTCCCTTATTACAACGTGCTTGTTTCTTGCTTTCTTTCCTGTTATTTTATGTTTTGACACTGAGAAAGTTTCTTCAGTTATTGGCTAATTGGAAAGTGGTTAAAATGTTGTGTGAATTAATTTCTATGTTATTGCACTCCTCTTGTTTAGTTTTAAACTCTGAAATTTTAGGAAATAATTTTCAGTGAATTTGTATAAGTGTTAATTTTAATGCATGCTTATATTTTCTAATAAAATAAGTATAATTTTTTCCTTATGTTGTGACAAAGGTGTCAATAAATTATATCCACAAGTTAAATGAGGAAAAAAAAATAGAAAAATGTTTGAAGACAAAAGGAAGAAGGAAAAAAAAAGTTTTGTTCTCTTGCCTATCAAGCAGAGGCTGAGACTAGCATTTTAATAAAAGGCTATTATACCAACTAAAGTATGGAAAAATGTTTTCTTGCTATCAAGAGAAAGTATCAAAAGCGTGTAACATGGTTAGAGGGCAAACAAAATGCTTCGATGTCATAGATCGAATCAAACAAATGGCAACGCGCCAGCCATATGTAGCTCTCAAGTTCAGAGTTCCGCAGTGGACTGATCGTTAAGACACGGCTTCCAGCAGATCACCGAAGTCGAGCATCACTGGCTGTGGTCAGTGTGCCTGTGGGTGACCACTTGGATTAGTCAGCGTAGGGACCGAGGATGTGCGGTATGGGTTCTCGATAAACTGTTCTACCGTAAAGTGCCCGACTTCGCGTGCAGGTCGTTGGGCTGCCGAAGCAGGGGTGCCATCCCCTCTGCAGAGAATCAAAATTGTGAGGGCATGTCTTCGGATCATCCTCAGGGATGTTTCCCAGATCGTCGCCAATAGTCCATTGTGCAGCTTTAGTGCGACGTAAATGAACTATAACGGCAGAAGACTTACCCAAACTTTTCCGGAAAAAAAGTTCGGTGAAGACAAAAATTCTTAGATAGAGTTAAGCCTAAATAATTACCTGTGAATATACTATGAGTGTTTATTCAGGCTTAACCTCCATGAAAATTTTCTCCCTACCCTCATAGTTTTACATAACAGCTTTTCTCTGAAGACTTGGCAGGAAAAATTAATAATTTATGATTGCAGCTGACTAAAATATATTTTTAAAAGAGAAAATTGTGTTATTAAACTGCGTCTCTTGGCACGTTCTTCCACCGCGCTCTTCAATTAGTAATGGATCTTTAGAGATTTCGGATTTATTTTTCGAACCATGAAAATTCCCTCTGAAAAGTAGGGGGGGAAATTTATTGAATAGGGAACATATATTTTTAAGAAAAAGAATATGAGAAAATATCCCCTCGCGTCAAGGAAAATCGAGTTGGGAGGGAAGGGAAGCAATGACCGTTGGCTCGATCCTCGGGATGAGAATTTTTTTGGACATCAGCCAAAGCCCGTGTCTCTGGGGCGTCTGTGGGCCGTACATGCACTATCATTCTATCCAAACATCTCAGCTAAGCTCTATTGATGTCTTTCTCCGCCTCACCCCATCATTCTAGTTTTAAATTTTTTTGCCCGGTTAGATTGTGCTTCTGCTTTTGGTTGTTCCGGTTTTTAAAATCTGTACTTATTTTCCTACAGATTAAAAATCCGGGTTACATCCACATGCTTTTACACTCATAGAAATTAAACTCTTTGATTTTGACGAACCAGGTGATAACTGCTAACAAATCATCCTTCACTCATCTCCCCACTCCCGAAGAGGGAATACATTGCTGACCGATAGGGAAATTCTTGGTTTCAAATGTCGCAGCAAACAGAATAAAAAAAATTTTTTTAAAAAAACCCTGTTAAATAAGATATAAATACAAGTAATTTGCAGGTAAACGATTTCTCTCATTAACTTTATTTTTATTTTAAAACAATTCAAATCATGCAGTTAAAAGAGTAAAGTAAATTCAAATTCATAAATTCATGATTGCCACACACACACATATATATATATATATATATATATATATATATATATATATATATATATATATATATATATATATATATATATATATATATATAAGTTCAAAATGAAGAATAAAACAAAGAAAAATAATAGACATATGAAAAAAAGGGGGTGGGAAATAATAAGTAAAAAAATAACAAACAACATTTTATTTAAAAAAAAAAAAAAAAAATGAGTGCAGTAAGAACGACACTTTAAAACCCTCTTGTTACACTCAATTTGCGCTTTTGTTTTCATCTTTTGTTTTCATATTTTGTAATCTGGCAATCTCTCTGCGAAAACATGTTTAAATCATTCTTGAAAAATAACAGTCCATGTAAGTTGTTATGATTTTGCTACTCGCTTTATAGTCCCCCCTTTTTAATGTTTTTTCTTTTTATTTTATGATCTGTTTTTACATGTTATTTTTACTTTTTATGATCTTTTTTTATGTAGTTACTAGCTGTACCCTGCGTGCGTTGCAACGCTTTCAATTTGAATTTGAATTTTGTATTTAAGTGTGTAAATGACATTTGCGATTATGATTTGAAATACAAATTTTATTTAATGGTGAAAAAAAGCAGTTAATTCTCTAGGATATCATTAGTGCATTTTCAAACAGACATGTATGGTGATGCAAACGGAGCATGAAACATATTTTGGACAATGATCTGAAATAAGACTGGATCTATGGTGACATCAAGAATTTCTGCTGATATCTGATCAGTTTTAGAAGGTGGTTTTTTTTCAATAAGCCAAATTAGAATGTGTGCCTGAGGCAATCCTCGTTTTTGCCATTCAATAGAGTACACCCAACACCGTGTCTCTCTAAAAACATGACGCTTCACAATGAAATCAAGTAAAGATTATCATTTTTGTTTGAACACACGTGCTGTAATATCATGACGATCCGATGATGATTGTCCTGGTAACAAAATATCTCTAATTTCAACCCAAGCAGAATTGCACGTAAATGTAATAAATAAATCTAGGAGCCCATATGCGAGAAAATATGTCATTGCATCCTGTGAGTATTCATACATGTGCCTTGGAGTCCAAGGCACATGTATGAATACTCAGACATGTATGAATACTACATTTGCAGGGAGTCCAAGTTTTTCTCCCTGCAAATGTAGTCGGCAATATAATCATTTTCCCCACATCATTAGGATTAACGTTACCATCATTAATTATTGCATCCCGTAAATGAATGCATTCTTCTGAACGTAATTTGGTTTGATTTAATTTAATATACAGTAGGCGTTCAGTTTCAATTTTCGCATACATATCGACAATGTATTGATGAACTAATTGTCGACATTTTAAAGTATGATTATCAGCGTTTTGGCAATCATTAATCTATATGCATAAAAACTTATTGCACTTGCTTTCTTATTGGTTTTCTCGCCTGTTTGCGGACTTCTTAATTTTATGTTAAAATAATATCCCTCCTCTCCTCACCAAAATAAAATAGGATATTGCAATGCATCATATGATCGATACGTTTCTGAGAACTCTTTGAACGTCACGATTTCTGCGATGAAGAACTGTATCGCGGGAGGTAAATTCTTCGCCAACTATAACAATAGCCACTTCATCCAATGTTGGCGCATTGTATTTTTCTTTGTGGTGGCCTACAGGTGTTTTTTCAGCTCTAATAACAACTTTGTAAATATCGGATGACATTTAGTCTAGGGCAATTGTGAACAGCCTAATTAACTGATTATGTTGATCGAAAAATTTTTGTAATACGGTAACAATTTTTCGTTTAGTGCCATTGTTTACCTGACAATGTTGATTGACTTGATCATTTGTGTTATCCATGAAATAAATTTGTAGAAATTTATGATCTGCGTTAGGCATTGAAAGAAGTGATCCTTGCACGATGATAAATTTGGCCTTGCACTTTGAATGTTGGGATGTAATTCTCGTTCAGGATACGTGTAGCACCGAATAAAGTCATTTAGAAACACGAATTGTACCGGCGTATATGCGCCAAAAAATGTTTCGATTGGTTTGTTTGACCTGATACGAAGGTTGATAATGTCTCGGCAGGCGACGTAAAATCTTGTAGTTTCTGTATGCTTCTAGAACAGCAAATTTCAGCTGTTTCATTTTTAAATTTGAGAGCATTACAAAACATACATAATTGATATATTTCTCCGATGATGACACTTGGGGGAAGACTATAGTTTGTTGTCGGATCATAGTGAAATGCACTGAAATTCAAATCAGAGTATTGGCAGCGTCTGAATAGCGAAATGCGTTCTCGGTCGGTTTTCATTCTTGCTTCCCGTTGCTCTGATGTTTCCGACGAACGGGCTTGTGTAGTTCGTAGTTGATTTGTTGACAGTCTTCTTTCCTGTTGCTCAGACGTTTCTAAGGAACGGGCAAAAGCATTCTGTTCTCGATTAGTTTCAAGTCTTTTTCCCGTTGCTCCGATGTTTCTGAAACACGGGTAGTTCTCTTTTTGCGCGCTTGAGATGTCGACCGACTAAGAGCGATTTGCTTAGGCGGCATATTTTTGCAAATATTCTTTCTGACAACGAAAAAGAAATGTAAAAGTTGGCAGTGGTCGCAAATTTGCTAAATCGAAATATCACATACATATTTTAAATAATAAAAAGAGCAATAAAAATGAGATGAATAAGAAATATGAAAATTATAAGATTTAAAACAAAAATCAATTTTATAAATGAAAGAAATAAAATGGATGAATTCGAAAACTTTGCATAAATAAACAAACAAACTAATAGTTTTCAAATGACAACTGTCACAGCACTGAAATCTTCGAAAAGTATATTTAATTTTGCTAACCTAAAATTACGTACTAAATATAAATATTTCTGAAAACGTGCAATTTGAATGAAATTTGCTTTTGTCTTTATATTTATTAAACAGTTTTCACAGTACTGAATCCGTGATACGACCAACAATTAAGAAATCTATTCTCGTTGATTTTACTTGCTTGTGCTCACCTGACATTAAAGTATATGCAATTTACTTTAATTTACTTTTCTAAATGAATAGAGTTATAAGATAGAAAATATCACTGTTGTTATCTTCAAGATATTTGAAAATTGAATCGTTTATAGCAAAATTTAAAACAATGGCTAGCTTTTAACCAATCAGAAAATTCCATTTCGACTTTCACTGATATCGCTGGAACGGTTTATCGCACGGGATAAAAAGTATCCTATGTCCTTCTCCTGGCTCTAAACTACCTCCCTGCCAATTTTCAGCTAAATCGGTTCAGCCGTTCTTGAGTTATAAGTGAAGTAACTAACACGACTTTCTTTTATATATATAGATTTTATAAAAAAAATTTTTTTGAGTGCTCCTCACACTCTTGTATTAATAAATTTTGCTTTGTCTTTATTGATACAATATCAGAAAGCACTCTGTTTTGCGGATATAATCGTGTGGGCTGAAGAAAAGATTATATCTTCTTTTTTTCTGGCTTTTTTTCCGATTTTTTTTATTAACAATTCATTTTTTTTTTTTTTTTTTAAATAAAATGTTGTTTGTTATTTTTTTACTTATTATTTCCCACCCCCTTTTTTTCATATGTCTATTATTTTTCTTTGTTTTATTCTTCATTTTGAACTTATCTAATGAGTGCTGTTTACTTGCAGCTTAAGCGCAATAAATGATACTTATTGTTTTTCTTAACTTTCTTAGTGTTTTCTTGTATTTATTTATTTTATATATATATATATATATATATATATATATATATACATATATATATATATATATATATATATATATATATATATATATATATATATATATATATATATATATATATATATATATATATATATTAAAGAAGTAAATATATCCATAGTTTAACTAAAATTGGCTCCCATGGAAATACCATTAATTTGTACTAAACTACTACTAAACTAAACTCAGTGGCGCGACAGCCCATAGAGGGCCAGGGCCTACTGTGCCCATCTCAGTTTTCTTAACCTTGGGCTCTGGGGTGCAGGAGCAGATGTTCCGGTCAGGAGTTCAGCCGAACGCGGAACCCCTGTGTTTAATTCCCAAGCATGATTGGTACTCATTTAACGACCCACTGAAGGGATGAAGGGCCATTAATTTGTAGAAGTAAAAAATGTAGTATTGGTGTATTTGTTATGTAGACAAAAATTTTAAAAGAGCTAAAAATATATCCATTCCATGGAAGCCAATTTTACTTCAACTATGCATATTGTAACATATGCAAATGAATTGTATTTCCACATCATCAATAAATAAATGTTTCATTTAAAAAAAACTATTTTTTCATCGTTTTCATGCACATACATTGCAACGTAAATAAAGTACTACCAAAAAACAAGCATGCCTGCAAGTGACGCAGTGTGCATATCTCGATCCTGATGGGCTGTTGAAACGTGGCAATTGTTTACATTAGCAACTGTTCTTTCAATTCTAATTAAAGTAAGCCAAGCCCGTCAAGTATCAATCCTCTTTAAGTGACACATTCTATATTCTTACACAAAGATTTCACTATGTATTTTCACAGGGACAACACAAGGGCAGGCACGAATTCATGGGGAACATAAACAAACTAATGATGCACCGAAGTTGCCAGGTACACAAAACAAAAATATATCATGGCTACACTAAAATACGTGAACAAGTAATATATCTAAGTGAAGTAAAAGAAGTAGACGAGAAAGAATTAATTCGATGTGCGATACTGTTCTGAATTTAATTAACATTCTAACTTAAGTAGAGAAACTTAGTTTAATATGCCATTTTGCTGATAAAGATGAGTAGGCATTGACGTCATAGGTCACATGTGTGGGTATGGGAGGTCGTCTTCTTGAAGAGCAAGTACTTAATTAAATTATACCCATTATTAAATTATGCGAAAATATGGTTTTTAGAGATAAGTTCTTTTTATTTTTGGAGCTAAAGGGGTATTTTATAATTTAAATGAGAATGTAAGCAATTTTATTTACGGAGGCTCTTAGGAAAGAAAAAAAGGACCCGGTTTTGTCCAACTTTTCCCATATTATATTGCATTTTTTTAATGGTGTTAATCCATCGGTTACATTGAGCCAAAGGCTTTTAACAAAATCCGTCAAATGAAGATTAATAATTTCAATTTGGCAGCATGTTCGCTCGCAGCGTTTCCCACAAAACATAGTCATTAAAAATACAGACAATTTCGTTCATTTGAGAATATATTTTTAGCAGTGCATGAAAAACGTATTAGAATTAGTTATTGGAATTTTAGGAACTTGCAGACATTTCGCTAAAATTACGAAATGGAATTTTTAAAATATAATCGTGACAAAGCTAACTTTTAAGCATTACCAAAGCTACGACAGCCCTGTTTACATCTTCTTTAATAGTTTAGAACGAGTGGTCGGAAAAACTACATTTCCATAGTAGTTAACTACAACTACTTTATTACAATTGTAGTTAACTACAACTATATACATATTTTTTTAAATGTAGCGACTACAAACTGCTTCCGAAATGTAGTCGCTACTTTAAGAAGAGAAACAGGAGAATTAAATTTTCACCCGTATTCAACATGATTTTGAATATAAAAATTAGCTTGGTAAAATATGAGGAAATATTTTAATTGATGTTTAAATGAAATAGTTTTTTATTTTAAATCACTGTTTTAAGGATTTGTTCTTTTTAAGCCTTCAAACTCTATTGCTTTTCTCGACAGTGATTTAAGAAATGGTAAAGAAATTATCAAATATTTCTGATTTAAGTGATCAATGCTTTTTTTTCATATCCTCCAAGAAGTAAAGTACAGTGCGAAAAACAAAAACGAACCGCCCTGAGTAACTTTTAATGATCGTATCTTCACATTCTAAGACTTATAATGGTTTAAGGGGGTGACCGTGAATATATGCCAATTAATGAATGCAGATGATATTTTAAGTTCTGAAATTAGACACAAAAACATACTTCATAGTTCCTGTGAAATCGAATATTAAAAAAGTCAGATATTTGAAATTTGATTTCTCAGGAACAATTCGATCGATTTCGCACCGATTTTTCCAAGCATCAAACGTAGATTTTATAAACGCTTGACCAGAGATGCATTCTCATTACGTACGTTGACGGGATTCGCGCCGATCAGATTCTAAAAATCTTTTTGCTTTTGAACTTTGTCTCTTTATTTAACTAACGTTAAAAGTTGTTGCCCCAAGGATAAACTACTTTTTTTTTATCGCACTATTCACTACAAAATACTTCTTTTAAGAAGTAGCGCACGACTACTCTATAAATTACGAAAAAAAAGTAGCGACTACAGTAATTTCACTACCTGTAGCTCGCTACTTCCGCCCACTGGTTGTACCAAAAAACTCTTTTTATCGCTAAATGTAGCGACTATGTTATAATGAAACTTTGAGATGAATATTCTTATTAGAATATAACATGTTAACTAAATAATTGTTAAATATAAATCAATATTCACTACTTATATTTATTTCGATGCTCTTCACTTTTTGTTTACTTGATAAATGAGAGTAAATTTATAAGAAAGAATCTAGTTTATTATAGTCTTTATCCGTAGTATAATCAAAAAGAATTCAAGTTTAGCAGTATAATTCAGTAGTTTTTTGTACAGAAAAGTACTAAGATTTTAATTATAAAGAAATAGCTCATGATTAAGTTTTACGCCATAACGTTGAAAAATTTTGCTCTTGAATTACTTAAATACCAGGCCAGTATATAAAAAGGTTTAAAAGAACAATAATAATAAAAATCATTTTTCTGTTTTATCGTCTGCCACCGAAGAAAAAAAGGCAAAAATATTTATAGTATTATAGTAAATTCATTTTTCTTGTTATTTCTGATTTAATTCTTCATAATTACTGACATTCTCACCAATATAATTTTTATTTGTTTGCTGACTATTTTTTTTAATAAAATTATTAATGCGAACTATTCTGTAGGGGTGGATCATTACATATCGTAGAATTAACCGTGATTAAGGTTAAATCGCGAGTATAGTATTAAGTTTATTCTATAATAAATATCTAATGTTAGAGAAGAGCAATAAATGTTTACTTTTTTTTCTTCAATAAATAAATAATTTTAATAAGGAATAGATTTTTAAAAGTGCCATTTTTGAAGTATGTGTTTTTTACTATGTTATTACTAAGGATTAAAACCGCTTGCTCATATAGCCATTATTATTATTTATCTATACATAATAATAAACGCGGCTGTGTGTGTGTGTGTGTGTGTGTGTGTGTCTGTAATCACAATATATCGCCCCAGAAGCCTCGCCCGGGCACGAAACTCGGCCCATAATTGTGTTTTGACATAATGAAGAAGTATTTTTTTTCTTTTTCAAAAATTTTGATTAGTTATTTAGTTATCAGTCATTTTGTAAGTCGATGCTTTTCGTCTGCTTTTTCGTCTTCAAAGAGCCATATTCAAAAAACTATTAAAAAATGCATATGCTTTTCCCCACTCTTATAAATGTATGCTAATGCGAACCTCACAATTGAAATATTAATTTTCGATAACTTAAACCAATAATATACGAAGGAATTAATAATTTAATTGTAAAGTTCGCATTAGTTTACATTTATTAAAGTGGAGAAAAGTTTAACTTTTGTATTAAAAATGTGGCAACATATTCGATACGTAAATAGAACGCTTCGCTTTGATATATTTGTCGCTGTTCATAATTGTTATAATAAGTTTTTCTTCTTCTTTCCACGCTCAACAGTCGGCAAAGAATTCGATTAGGTTGAAAAACATTTCGCTAAAAAGGAACGAATTCAAAAAGAAAAAATAAACAACTTAAAGAATAAAAATGCTGATGCCAGCCAATTTTTTGAAAGTTAACTTAGAAATAACAAACCAAACGATGTTAACAAAATGACGTAGAAAGCGCAACTAGATCAAAATTATACAAGCACAACTAGATCAAATTATAATACCTGAGTGCTTGACGTAACAGATATAGAAATAGAATTGGGTATAATATAGCCTACGTCACAGGTTGTGTTGTTCCTACTAAATTTAACCCATGAACGGCATTTTCTGCGAGCCTAACTTCAAGCCACAAATAAACAAATGAAGTGTTCGATCGTTTAAATAGCTGCTCGCCAGATTTTATTGCATTATAAAGAAAAGTTATTGAAACTAAATACAACTAAATAAACAACAACAACTAAAACAAATAACAACAACTACTAAAAACAATAACTAAATAAACAACAACTAAATTCCATTCGTTTAGCATTGCGTCATATGTTGTTCCTACTAAATCGAAGTAGTTGTGTTTTTTTCATATTATACCCAATTTGATACCATAAAAAATTATATAGAAATAGAAATTGATACCATAAAAAATTTATTCGTTTTCGTGTTCTTTTCATGTATTTAGCATTTTAGTTTTTTTTTCTTAAGCGTTGTAGCTATATAATTTCAAACATCCTCCTGCAGCAGAACTGGATATGAAGACAAAATTGCTGGACAGGAACACTTTAATTGTCCCCTAATCTTCAGATTTCCTGCTATGTCTTAAAAAACTTTATTTGTGAAAACCTTCAGCGTGGCGGACAGCTGGCCGCCTTAGGCGGCTAGTATGAAATAAAATTATATTATATTATAATTTTATTTCATGGAACATTTCTTAGATGTATATAATTAACTAGATTATTTCTTATATTAGTACGCAGCCCACTAGTGCAAAACGGTATATAATTTTAAAATGTTCTAAATCATATTAAAATATAAATAACTGGGAGGCTTCGCCCCCTGCTCGCTAACGCTCACCAACCCCTGGAACTGCTTTCGCAGTTCATTTCGGATTGCTTCGCAAACCAATGCTCGCTTTGCTCG
Source organism: Parasteatoda tepidariorum (assembly GCF_982258835.1). Taxonomy (NCBI): domain Eukaryota; kingdom Metazoa; phylum Arthropoda; class Arachnida; order Araneae; family Theridiidae; genus Parasteatoda; species Parasteatoda tepidariorum. The sequence continues at coordinate 1,730,252 of NC_141762.1, forward strand.
CTCATTGGATACGTTCTTAACGTCTAGCTTTTGTATACTTTTTTGAATACTGAAGTTCCGAAAACTTTTCACTGTAGAAAATTCTAAACCTGCTGTACATTTCAATATTAATTTGAAATTGCAAACAGTTCACATATTTTTCTTAATCACACTATTCTAAATTTCAGTTGTTGAGAAAAGTTAACTGTTGTAAGTTTTGTTTCAAAGTCTTTCCCACCAGAGGGCTAAAGCCATGTGTTGTAAAACAATATGAAATAGTAGTCTGCCACTGAACGCCGGATGTAAAGCATCGGCTTCGATGAAGATAATTTTGTATTTTTAATTCTCTGAAGTGCGCCACCCTAATAATATAGAATTTGTAAAATAAATGTATATATTTTTGATTGTTGATGAAGCCCGTCATTTTGTGTTTTCATAAGTGTTCAGAAGCAGAACAACTATAAGTTTTTTATTTTATCACAAAATTATAAAATGTATAAAAAACAAAGAAAAGAGTAAGAAAATGAGTATAGTCATAGAAAAAGTTAAAATTATAATATAGAATTTGTTAGTTAAAATAAAACTTTTTGTTTAAGTCATTTCTAACAATTCAAATTTCTCCGAGGCAATTCTAAAGTATAAATTAAGGTAGTATTGTTAAGTTGAAACACAATATTTTTAGTTTTGATGTCAACAATACAATTCAATTTTTCACAAAAACGATTGTTTTTATTGTTAAATTCAATGTCAACAATTCAAATTTTTCTGAGGTAAACTCTTAACCTCTAAATATTACTTTTTTATATACGCATTTCTAAATGTCAGTATTCAACCACAAAACAACTTAAAGTCCTCAAATTTAGCATGAAGTTGTAAAATGTAATGAAAGAGGGTCATAGCAATAATGAAAGTAGAAGTAAAATTAGTACTGTAAAATTAAAACAATATTTTTAATCAAAGAGCCAAGTTCTTCAAGAAGCAGTTGTAGAAGTAGGTTGCTTATTTAAAACTTTTTATCGAATTTCTTTAAAAACACAATTGTTAATTTGGGCATTTGGCGATACAACACTTATAGAATTGAAGGATTTGTTGCGTCAAGCGCTCAGGTATCATAATTTTGATCTAGTTGCGCTTCTATGTCATTTTGATTTATTAAGTTAACTTTCAAAAAATTCTATGGCTGGCAACAGCATTTTTATTTTTTAAGTTGTTTATTTTTATTTCTTTTAGAATTCGTTATTTTTTTAGCGAAATGTTTTTTAACCTAACAGAATTCTTTGCCGACTGATATATGAAGAAAATAAAGTTAATATTTAAGTGTTGTGAAAAGAATCATATTTAGTTGCACAAAGTACTTCAGCCAAAATTTGGGAGCCACGTAAGAGAATTATATATATTAGATCAGAAACACATAATTAAAAGGCAGAATGCTTTGATGTTTTCAAAACGTAAACAAAACAAAGCAAACGTTGCCACCGGCGGAAAAGAAATACAGCCAAAATTTGGGAGCCACGTAAGAGAATTATATATAATAGATATTTGAAAGTGAGAAAAAAGAATCACGTTTTTTGAGCAAATTATTTTGTAAGTGATACATTCCTAAATTGTTATTTATTTTTCTTTCTTAATTTAAAACGGATATTTTTCTAAATGAAATACGATAAATGAAAATCTCTAAAACTTTGAACAAAAAGAATGCGATGGTAAAAAAAAAAAAATTGAACTTAATGCCCTCAGGTGCATTCATGTGCTTAAATCTATACCGCAAACAACAGCCTTAACTTTTAAGTGAACGGTGTAGAAGGATTTTTCAAATTTGTAATGAATTTCAAGCATATTTTTCAAGAATTTTTTTTAATAACTTTTTTAGAGAGTTATCAGATTTTCCACCACACAAACTAGGAAGCTGTCAAGAAATTTCAAAATCTTAATAACTCCTCCAAAAATTAATTAAATAAATAAATTAATTACACTATAGACACCGAGGTATGAAAGGAGAATCATTTAGGTTTCAATTTAAGTTACCGTCATGAGGGGCTACTTTGTGCAGGATTTCGCAGTTTTTGAGCTTTGATATGAAAAAAACTATGTTAATTCAAACTTTAGTAAAATTTATCGATATTATATTCATAACTGAACTCAGACGAGTGAATTTGATCAATATTGGCATTATTTGTATGTAATATTTACAAATAATAAGTCAAAACATACCTTGCACAAAGTAGCCCCCAAGTGGGGCTACTTTGTGCAGCGATTCAGTTTAATTGTCATGTTTGTAGTAAAATATTGATATAAAATTGTTAAAAAAGTTAATTGTTGACATTTTTAATTACAAAAGCATCAAGACATGTAAAGATATTAGTTTGAAAATAATTTTCAGCGTTAAAAAACCATTTTTTATAAAGAATTTTTTCTTAAAAAGAATGTTTATTTCAAAACATTTGAGTTTAAACAAAAGGAAACCATATGCATTTTTGAACATTGAAATGGATGAAATTTCAAAAATAATAATTATTACATATTCATTAACATTTATAATATTGATAAATTGAACATGACAGAACTTGCTCTTCAGTTTCTGTCAAAATCACCTGATGTCCTATAAAATATATTTTTATGTGTTAAATCGTTTGATTAATTCATTAGAAAAATCTTTGTAGAAGAAAAATAATAGTTTACCAGCACGTTTCACGTGTTTCTTGTGAATTTTATTAGGGGTAGTATTTCTGTGGATTTTGTACTTCCGAGAAGCTTCTGCAATCGACATACCACCAGCAACTGCTTGCAAACATTGTTGCAGCTTTTCTAAAGTGTAATCACGGTAGTTTCTCGTTCCAGGTATTTTTTAAATAACGTCTGACAATTTTTCCGTCGAAAAAAAAAAAAAAAAAACGAATGAAACTTTGCACAAAGTAGCCCCCACTGTGCATTTTTTTTCATTTTCCGTTTATTTGTTATTAATTTTCGAAATTTTTTAACGCTAACATGATATAACTGCTTATTAATATACTAAGAGGCTTCGCCCTCTGCTCGCTGGCGCTCGCCAACCCCCGGAACTGCTTTCGCAGTTCATTTCGGATTGCTTCGCAATCCGATGCTCGCTTTGCTCGCTCATTGGATACGTTCTTGACGTCTAGCTTTTGTATACTTTTTTGAACACTGAAGTTCCGAAAACTTTTCACTGTAGAAAATTCTAAACCTGCTGTACATTTCAATATTAATTTGAAATTGCAAACAGTTCACATATTTTTCTTAATCACACTATTCTAAATTTCAGTTGTTGAGAAAAGTAACTGTTGTAAGTTTTGTTTTAAAGTCTTTCCCACCAGAGGGCTAAAACCATGTGTTGTAAAACAATATGAAATAGTACTGAACGCCGGATGTAAAGCATCGGCTTCGATGAAGATAGTTTTGCGAGAATTTTTTTTTGATAATTCGGTGAGAATTCACCTGATTAGACATATGATGCTCACTACGTGCTCTTGCGTGCCGAAGCCTATCAATTAAAACGTATTAGCGTTTTATATAATATAGATTAGCCATATGATGCTCACTACGTGCTCTTGCGCGCCGAAGCCCATCAATTAAAAATGAAAACTGTTGCCAACGCGAGAAAGGAAATATAATCGGTTTCCTTGATACATACATATTAGCGTTTTATATAATATAGATAAATAAAAAATTTTGCACTTACGACAATAGTTATATCAAAGTCTCTGCATTTCACAGCTAAAGTTTCCTCGCACACTTTTCGACGTCCGACGTTCTCGGAAAGTTGTTGACATTGGATAAACAAAACACACTCTGAGATTGTTTTAAAATTCGAAAAAAATGTTTGTAGTAATAGAGGAGACTTCTATCTTCAAATTCCACGCATTTTTAACGTGAAAAAAACATAATACTGAATAGCAGCACTTGAAAAGTGCTAAATTCGAATTTGCACAAAGTAGCCCCACATGACGGTACTAACGTTCCTACTTTTATGTTTTAGAAAATCAGAAGCCTTCAGCGGTGTTAAAATTATTTATTATTTTATTTAGTATTAACAGCAGTCCTTCATTTATAAAATATTATTAAAACCCTTCGGTAGGGGTTTATACATTTGAGCTGCTACAATTAACCCTAAAATAATATGTTCCTTTTTCGTGCACACAGAGAAGATAAAGTGGAAAATTCAATTATAGCAATAGTTCAGCAGGTTATTTTTTAAAAAAATAGTTAAAAGATAAGCATTGAGCTACTTTTTTTAACATAAATTAATAAGCTTGACTAAACACATTTATGGACTATTTCAGAAATTCCGTTGGTATATCGGTTAAAGAGCTATTCATCTTAAACTAACACGTTTCTTATTACATTAAATACTGTACAAATGATGGAAGTGGAAGAAGCAGTTACTAATACTTTTGTAGATAAGTTTTAAAAATTTCTGCTGGGATTTTTACTGCACCGCCATCATTTATCCCAAAATAACATGTTCCTTTTACACATTTTACTCCATCGGCGGAAACGCACTATAAGGTGGGTTTCCCGGAGCACTTCTTTATGTATTTAATGTTGCCATCACCTGTAGTATTTCGTAATTGTAAATTTTTAGAGTTTTAATAAATGCCACGGGTGCGCCTAGCCCATCTGGTTGGTCGGCCGGGATTGTGGTCTTCTCGGGAGGACGGGCCATCGCTCCGAATACCCAACTGAGGGGAGGTCGGATTATTTTACCTTACACATGTGGAGAAATGATTCTACATTCTCTGATCTTCTACCTCTGATTTCTACACATGAGTAGAAATCAGAGGGGAGTAGATCTATTTACACATTTTATTGACTATTTAAACATAAATTCGATTAGAATAATTATTGAACAGATATTCATCTTAAAACAGCTCTTTTCAGTTCAGCTCTTTTCAGTTTGCTCTTGTTCAGTTTCCGTAACTGTAGAAATGGCGAAAAAAGTAGATCTACTTGAACATTTATTAAAAAAAAATCTCATCGGCCATTATTGATCTTAAAATAGCATGTTTCTTTTCAGTTTACATTTTGAAAAGATGGTAAAAGAAATAGATCAGCTATTGCATTCATGGGTTAAGGTTATTTTAAAAGAAATCTGATTGGAATAACTATTGCTCCATAATATAACTTTAAATGACATGTTCCTTTTTCAGTTCTCGTATTGTAGAACAGGCGAAAAAATTCGATCTACTTACGCAATTATTGGCAATTCAAAATAAAAAATCTGATTGGAATGATTCTTAATCTTAAAATAACACGTTCCTTTTCTTCCTTCCAGTTTCCATGTTGTACATAAAAATTCCGGAAAACTCATATATTGGCTATTCAATGAAAAAAAAAATCCGATTGGAATGATTATTGAGCTGCTATTAATCTTAATATAACATGTTCTTTTTCTTTTACCATATCGTAGAAAGGCCCAAGAAAGTAGATCTACTTCACATTTATTGGCTATTTAAAAAAAAAAAAAGATCCAAAAGGAATAATTATTGAGCAGCTATTAATCTTTAAAAAAAAGATTCCTATTCAGCTTACAGTTTGTAGATATGATGAAAGAAATAGATAAGCTATTACATTAATTGGTTATGATTATTTAAAAAAAAATCCGATTGGAACAATTATTGAGCCTCTATTGATCTTGAAGTAACATTTTCTTTTTCAGTTTTTTTATTGTAGAAATGGCAAAAAACGTACACATTTATAGACTAGATCTTTAATTGCTGTTTAAGATGTATGTACTGAGCAACTATTGATCTTAAAATAACAGACTCTTATTCAGTTTACATAGAGTAGAAATAGTATTTCTAGTGAAAAAAACAGTTCTACGGACACATTCGGTTACTAGTTTTCAATGTTTTTGATTAAAAATCTAAACATTTGACAAGTGGAAAAAATCTTTTTTAATTTCTTCCGACATCTCAATCGCGTGCACCTCGTTCAGAGACTTGCCACACCCAACATGATGGAACATTCGCAAACATAGGCCCCGATTCATTTTCCATAACAAATCTTTCGATTTTTTATTCATGTTTTCCTTTTAAAAGTAACACACACGTTTTATATGGACACACGCAATGCTTTCTTTACCTCTCTTCAAGTTTTCGTTTAATGTAACAGATATATTTTAACGGTGATTTCCTTCAGAACAGGTATGAAACTCGCATGTTAAATGCACATAACAAAAGTACCGTTTATTTCCTTTTTCCGCTTTGAAACTTTTTCTTGGACTGAGGCAATTAAAAAAGCTTTTTTTTTTCTTCATTTATTTACTTATTCGTAAATGTGATCAGAATCGACATTTGAGGATCGCTTATTTTTTCAAAAAAGTGATAACTGTAGTAACAGAATTTCAGTGTTGTTATTTTATCTTGGTTAAGAAACAGAATCGCGATTTTCGAAGTCTTCTAGAGACGACTCCACAAGGTGATTGCATTTAAAATATACTACAAATATTGTTGGTAGACGGGAATTTGTTGAGCAAAGACCAAATTTCGCACAACCAAACGATACACTTTCAAACTTCGGATTATTCTGAAATCATGGAATGGAATTTTTGGGATCTTCCCAGAATGCTGTAAGACTTCAATGAAGATGATCTTAAATCACTTATCAATTCTGGCAAAATAGAGAACCCTGTCTCTCCCAGGTTACGGAAAAGTTGTAACAGGAGTTTTGAATTAAATAAGTGAAGCTAGAAATGGATATATCCTTCCCAGTGCTGCAAGACTTGAATGAAGATGATATTAAATCACTTGATTAATCCTGGAACAATGAGAAAAAGAAAGTTTCGCTGTCACTTCCAGGCTATTGAAAAGTGTGTGAAACTTGTGACAGAGGCTCCGAATAGTGAATTTGAAGCTACCGATTGCAGCACTAACTCAGTTAATCCTCATCTTTCCTCAAAATTAGAAATTAAATATGTAGTAGATATTAAAAAAAAAAAAAAAAACTTATTAATGCAGTAAACCAAAAAAAAAAAAAAAAAAAAAAAAAAAAAAAATTCAACTTTATTGAAAATAAAGAAACGACTGCTCATGTTCAACTGCGTAGCCTTGTCATTTTGAACCCAATCCAGAGGACAAGGGAACTCCTGGATCGAGTTTTGGGAGAAATTTGCCTTCGTGGAGGACTTTTTGATGGAATTAACCCGCATTTGCGTGACATGGATTTAAAGACCACGAGAACCTCCCACGGTTATCCTGAAGGCAAAGTGTCTATAACCCATGATCCGTATACCCCTGAGGATATTTCACGTCATCACTGAGGTCGGTGCTAGCCGGATGCGGACTCATATCGGCCAGCCATCGCAGGGATTCGTACCCTGTTCACCTCATTGGAAGGCGAACGCTCTATCCCCTAAGCCATCACGGCTCAAATTACATAGTATACTATATTTGCTATTTGCTTACAACGCATAAACTTAAGTTTAAGGAACGTTTTAGTTTAATATCAAACTAAAGACAGTTCAGCAGGCACATTTTGTGGTAAGCTATAAACTGAAATTGTTGTAGTTAATACTGTTCTCTGTTGCAAGTTAAGAAAAAAAAAACATTCCTGTGGAGAGAGCATCTAAGTGCACGCCAAATGAATGCCAATCTCCTGGCGTGAACGTATATCAACATCATCGCCGACTTGTATGTACAGCCTTTTTTTTTCCTGCTTGTTTTCTTAAATTGTGTGAAATGAGGAAACAAAACTTATTGAATAATCTATTAACAAGTAATGAGAATTAATAAAAATGTCTAAAAATCGTAACAAATATGCGTCTTTCTCCTCGCTTTTAAAGAAACTGATATAAAAATAAATATAGGATTATTGTTTCTTGCAGACGATTTTCTTCTACCGCGAAACAAAGATAAAAATTCTTATTTCGCATTTGATTTGTTAAGGGCATGTCAACATAAGACGCGCCATGTTTAGTGGTCTAATCAAATCCAATGCTCTGGCAGCGTCATAATTATTTCTTTTCAAGAACGTATGAAGCCTGCATTGCAGATGGTAGTATTCTTGAGTTTACCGAGGAATTTGAAGTCACAAGGTGACAGATCTGAACAGTAGTGTAGGTGGTTAAGAACGTCCCATTTGAGTTTCAGCTAAAGTTGATCTGTTGCCTCGTTTGAGTGTGGTCTAGCGTTGTCATGCAAGAAATGAATTTACGAAAAAGGTTATATTGATATACTCTGTTAACCGGATTATATCGAGTCTTATTTCCCTCCCGTGCTTTGTTAACGTTTCCAAATATCTCTAAGATCATAGCTCCAGCCCTTTTGTCTCCTTTATAGATTGCTCCGATACGTGAGCAGTCTTCTCTCGGGAGTGAAATGCATGCTTTTCTCCATTACGATTAAAGTGATACGTTTAACTTCGATTTTACATAAATATTTTTGTCTCGAAATTTTATGCATCTATTTTAAAACATTAGAGAAGATAATCAACAGCTATACGATTGCGTAGCAAGATGGGTGGGTGAAGCGAACCCCCTCTTTAAAGTAATTTCCACCTTGTTTATTACCAATAAGGTCATTTTGAGAATCTTCATAGATAATCTGTATCAAGAACAAAGATAACAGTCTGGTATAATGAAATCACACCTTTCACAAAGATTCCTACTCAAATAAATGTTCTCTTTTTTAAAACTCGTTTATTGAAAAAAATAAATACTTTATTGGATTCATTGAGATGTTTTTCTATTATTAATGGTTTTTATACCTGAGATAAATTATTTTTACAAATAAACAAACTAAATTAAACACCCTTAATCTTTATGGGAGAATGATCTTGAAAGCAGGTTGTTTTAGTACGTGACGTCATCAATGTGACTTATTTTTTTTAATTATTATTGTTTGCAATTAAAACATTTAATTAACTAGTTAATTATTTTTGAAAAAAAAATAATAATTTGAAAACAATTTGTAAAGCATTTTGTGTATGCTTTTTGTATCGCACAACAGTATAAAAAAATTCAACAAAAGCATTTTTAAAACAAAAAATTTAAAAAACGATTCCGGACTCTCTTAAAATGATTAGTATAAATGATATGTTATTTAAAATGCTGGATGTTAAATGTATTTCTTTTCATTTCGTAGGTTCCTAACCCCAGTTTTGAAACATTCTCATCTTTGACAATCTCTTCTTCTCACAAATTTGTATTATACATTATATTATTGTAGTCATTGAATGTTGGCACTATATCATCGAAATGATGGTTTCTCTTGAAATGAGGGTCTTCAATCTGTAGCATTTTCTTTCTTATTCTGCATAATATTTTGGTGTTATTTAGAAATCAAAGAACATAGTCAGTTTCACGAGTAGTGCATGCACCAAATCAAAGCTGTTTTATACATTCTTATGAACTGTTTATAATAAGTTTTTAACCTTTCATATGCAAACAAGTATATTCTTGCTCAATGAACTTGTATAACTTGGCTCTAAAAATAGCAGTCATAAGTTTGCTGTTAAACTTGAATGACTGTTAAAAACTTTATTGAATTGAGTATTGATGTGTGAAACTACAGTTTTTAATAAAGTTTGTTGTTGAACTTTAGTGAGAACGACTGCTGAACATTTATTAAATTGAGGAAGATAATATTGACTTCTAAAATTTTGATTTCAAATTACGCAGTCAGACTTATAGTTTTTACTATAAAAAGTTTGCTAGTGAATTTCAATGGAAAAAGCTGCTGAACCTTTATTGAATTGAGGAAGATGTGATTGATTTTAAAATTTGCAATATAGTGACAATTTGCTATTAAAATTCTGTGGGGACGACTGCCAAACCTTTATTAAACTGAGGTATTGATTCGCGGAATTTTGATTTTAAAATTTTGCAATCAAACTTATGATTTTTTATTTCAAAGAAATTGCTATTGAACTTTAGTAGAATTTGAGATTGACATGTGGAGTTTTGATTGAAAAAATTTTGGAGTCAGACATGTAGTTTTTGTTGTAAAAAGTGTGCTATTGAACTGTTATCAGAAAAACTGGTAAACGACTATTTAATTAAAGATAGGAACGATTTGCACTAAAACGATATAACGATAAATTTGTTTTTGGTTGAATTGTAAAGAAAATGATTTTTTATTGAAATGTATAAAAAGGAGTCGGCTTTGAGGATTTCAAAAAACTGCCATGTTTGATTGATATTTAAAAAGTTGATATTAAAAAAGTAGATATCATTTCAACTGTTACATTTATATTAAAAAGGTGCAAAAATTACTGTTTATTATTAAAATTATTATTATGCATTTAAAGTTTCTGTATAAAAAAACAGTGTTGTCTGCTAAGATCACTGTTTAGAACAGACTTTCCTATTGATCAACAATCTAAATAAAATGACGCATTTTGCTTCCAATAAGTTTCAAATGTAGTTTTTTGAAGAATGTGCTTTTAAGCCTAGTGTTTTTTAAGTAGGCTTGTGAATAATTTTTATATGAACATTCATTCTCCAAATAGGAGAAGAATTTCTATAGAGGAATTTCTAAGACGAAAACATTTACTATTTACGAGTACAAAGTATTCACAACAGTTTTAAAGAGTTGGATTTGTACTCCAAAACCTAAATGTAGTTCTGAAGATTTAAATACTTAAGGAGTTCCTTGTTTTGGGATAAGTGACAACTACATAAAACTTCTTCGAGCTCTTTTTCTAAATAGAATTATGAACCAGAAAATTAAACATTGATTCAGAGCTCCAATGAACTGTGATTCAAGTTTGGTTCCAAAGACTGAAAATTAAGAGCATTCCGGTTCTTAATTCTACCCGCTTTCCACTAACAGATTCTGAAGTCCTTGCTAATAAAATCTAAAATTTATCGACGACAATAAAGATTCCGTCAGATGTTTAACAGTGATCTAACTTTTAGTTTCGGAAACAAATGATAGAAGCAGAAAAACCTAAAAATCTCTAAAGGAATATTTTGTAGTGTTTCTAGGTCATGCTTAAGACTGTTGATTTAGCGGACCAACTTCTATCGGCTTTTAAAACTTGATTCTAATATCAACATAACTGTCTGAGAATTTGAATCAGATGACTATTATGCCTTTATTAAGTGGAAAATCTTCTTAGAATCTGATTCTAAAGATCAAAACAAGCATGTAATAAATTGTTTCGAGAGTAATTAAGTGGGTATTTTTCTTGGACAAATGCGTTTCAGCTATAACGTGCTTCCGAATACCAAAACTCAATTTCCTTTTATTTTGTAGAATATTTTTTCTGAGTTTTCAAATGACTGAATGACTCGTACTTGCACCAAACTTTGTAGTTTAGATATTTTCACGAGAGAATCTGTTTTTTAGATATTACATCTCACTGCAACTCTGCAAGTTCATAAATTGACACTAATGAATAAAATGAGATAATTTCATAATAATGGGTGGATAAATTGAGCTACAAGAATGCCTTTGAAATCCTACCACAGTCAAATTGAGATGCAGATCGAAAACTTTGTTGAAAATTTTAAAAAGAATGGATCTGTTCTAATTAGTTCATTGAATGCAGAAGGACTCAGCCGTAGAGACAGTTTTGCACAGTGGACACCATCAGATGAAAGCGATTATCGTCGGACATCCACTGGATATCCATCCAGTTATTCGGACACCTGCTCCTGTGACGCCAACAGTGGTGAGTACATTGCTTCAATTATATTTAGTCTTTATAGAATGAATTTGCTCTTATAACAGATACAGGAGGACCCATAATGACCGCCTTTAATATGCATGTTTAGAATTCTTGTCTAAAATGCAAGTCAGTAAAAGAGGGATCTTAATAGTGCTTTTCGAAGCTCCTTCGCTGTATGAAAAGAACCACAAACCCAGAAGATTAATTTATGGATTATATGAAATCCCGGTCATTTTACCTATCCCACACTACCATTTTGGATTTGAAGTTGTTTATCGCTATCCAAGATTATCGCAAATAAACAAACTCTCATAAAAGACTTACATTTGTGTCTCCTCTAGTTTAAAAAAAAAAACGTCTCAATTTATATTATAGTGGATTTCATAACCCATTAATAGAGACACGTGAGCAGGGCGTGTACTGCTAACTATGATTTCATCGGGAATATACCAAGTTTATCATTTTACTCTACTTTCCTCGATTTAAATTTAAGTAAACATTCATTATACAATGCAATAAATGTATGTGTGCACGATATTAGTGGAATGGGTTTCAGCTTTTGAAGGAAATCTTTGCCATGTTTGAAGGAGAAATCAAATGGGTCGAGATTCCATGAATATATTTCTGCAAGCAAGAGGTTCCAAATAAAATGTGGAACTAATCATTGCATATAGTTTTAACTCTGGGTGACTAACTATTATTTAATTTACAAATCTTAATCGTTTGTAAAACCTCTTAATTTATCTTCTTTTATTTTTCAATATTTAAGATATTGCGTAAAATATTATTTAATTCATCTATCCAAACAGCCATTAATCTAGCTTTATAAAATTTTAAACAAGTGTAGGAACCGGAAAGTTCTTTATTCAGAAATCGCCCAAGCGGCACGTGATGCGAAAAATAACGGTTTTGGAATGGCTTAAAAGGGCAAGGAAAAAAAGAGCAAAGCTAGTCGTGAACTTGCTCTAAGAGCTTTCCGCCTTTTCCTAACTGTTCGTTCGCCCATCACCCAAGAACTTCAACTCAAACCATTAACTAGAGTTATATTTTTTTGTATTCGCATTTTTCATCCGCCAAAGCGACAGAGATGGCGCTTTCTTTTTGATGCCATCGGTTTCTAGAGTTGGTAAATTTGGCGGAGAATCGCTTTTAAAGAAGAAAAAAAAGCATCCAAAAGTTCAGCTGACTTGTTTTTGTTGATGATTACTTGGCACGGATGCTAATGAGTCTTGATTTTTTTGTATTATTTTGTGGCATGACAAAGCGAAGTTTTTCTCTGAAACAATGTCAAAAATATTTTACTGTTTTGTAAATTTTTGAGAGTTTTTAGATTTAAAAACACTATTTTATACTTTAGTTAATGGTTGCAAATTGAAATTTTACGTAAGAATTAAAAACTAACTAATTATTATCAGTACTATAAGTTTTCAAAATGACAGGCACATTTAAAATTGCAATTTTTTGGTTTTAATATGGGTCTAATATTCAAAATAATGAATATAAAAGTTTGTTTTCATATGTAAACAAAATGAAGGAAATTAGTCTGAGATCTTTCTCTTAAGAAAATCAATTTTTTTACAATATTGTTGAAAAAAATGCAATTTTTAAGGATTAAAACTTTTAAAAACTCGACAATAATTCACGCTCAAGTCATCTGGCCAAGTTCTGCAATTTATTTTTCTTTCATCGTTGAGCAATATTTTGAGCATTGTTGTGATTTCACGTTATGAAAAAGAAAATTGAATGCAGAGATCATGCCATTTAATACTGATTGGGTTTTTTCTTTAAAGTATTTGTAGTCTAATCTTTCATGCCAACAAGACTACGATCCGCCATACTTTGACGAGGAAAAGGTGTTTTAGAAACTTCAAAAATTTTGTCATAATATGAATTATTTAAGCTACCCATCTTTGCTATTCATGTCATTAATCATCCCGCGTTTTGATTCATTTTATTTAAAATGCTTCCGACTAGCACTATTTTTATCATGAAGAGCCTCTTTGCTTAGAAACGATTTTTTAAAGTTACAAAAAGCAACAACTACTGTTATTTTGCATCAAACCCGAAATAACATAAATTTTGCACTAGATAATAAAAATTGCTTTGTAACAATTTGTAACACTTCCTTGTGCTTTTTATTGCTATTTATGTAATTCATCTTCACCGATCATTGCTCTATTTTTTATTCCACTTCACTTAGTTTGGTTCGGGAATAATTTATATACTAGTTTGAATTACAAAAAGTCAGTCAAAGTATTGATGCGATGTTGTGTAATTCTTATTCATTGGGAAAAATAATGAATATTATTTGATAAAACTAATCTTACAATACATACATTAATAGGACAAACATATTTAATAATCAATCCAGAGAGTTCTAATTAATAAGCTAACAGTACGAAATTCGAAGTCTATAGAATAAAAAAGGGAGCAGAAAGTTTTAAATCTTACCTAAATCTCCTTAAAAAATAAAATAGGATTTTTTTGAACTTTTATTTATTAAATCAGCTGTTCTGAAATGGTACCCCATGTTCTGCAAGTCAAATATAAATAGTTTTAATTTTATAAGAGCTCTTCATAATTTCTTAAGACATTCATAATTTTAATTTCATAAGACCCTTCACCATTGACTTCTTTTGTAAATTAGCATTAAGCATTTTTATTTCCCTTTTTAAATTAAAATAATGAAATATAAAAAAAAACACATTCAATTTAACATTTTTACTTTCATTAAAATTAAGTTAATTATGAATTTGAGTTTATTAAAAAATTATATAATGTATAAAACAATGTCTATTAAAATTAATGCAAAAATTAATAACTTAATCTTAATTGCGCATTTTTGAATTTGTCCTCGAGAAGTTTTGCGCCCTCGCGAAGTTTCGCTCGAGAAGATTTGGCCCATTACCTTTTCAACTAATACTTGCTAGCCTATAAACTGAAGCATTATTTGTGTTGCTTTAAAATATAAAAATTGTCTTAAAGTTACCATTCTTTACTAACAACAAAATTAAAAAAAGAAAACTCTTATTTTAATACAAATTTCTCTAAAATAAAATAAAATAAAATATACTTGTTTATCTTTAAAATATATGAAAATTGTTATAAGAAGTATCCGTTTCTTCAAACTTCATAGTTTAATGTTTTGTCAAATAATGTAAGATAATCTATCAATCTTTTTCTTTTCTTCTTATTTTCAGCGCATACAAAAAGAGGAAGAAAAAATAATTAAACATTTTTAATCATTTAAATGAAAAAAATAATTTATTAAAAAAATCATACAAAATTGAAACAGTTTAACGCAATAGAAATATTGACATGCATGCATAATGATAAACATAATGTTTTAGAAATAAATATATTAAATGATTACATTTAAACTTAATTCTAACATATTTAAAAAATTATTACATATTATTATTGATACCATTTACGTTTTTAAGAATTATTAAAAGGTAATTAATGTTCGTAATTAATCAAAATTTTTTTATATCGGATATACGCACCATAGCTTGAGACATATAAATTGATATTGATTTTTCCAATAAATATTTCCCTAATAATAGTATAGTCTGCGCTCTTTTTCTCTCTGAATTTTTATCATTACCCAGCCTCCAATTTTCAAAAATAAATAAATAATTGAAAATGAAGAAATAAGTAAATAAAAAAAAGAATAAATATGGGGGGGGGGGGAATACGAAAATTATTTTTAATGTTCATTAAGAAAATATAGATGTAATTTTCTACCTACAGCGACGTTTCATGTGGCGTTGAGACTATATAAAAAATGAAAGACTTTAGCTGCCTCAAATTAATATATAATCAAGGGGGAAAACACATCGAAAAAAGCTATTAAAATCTGTTCAATTACTCGAGAGAAAAGAAAGATAAAGCCCGTTTGATTGCCTTATGAAACTAATTAAATATTTTTTTCTATTAAACACCTTTCACCTCATCTCTTTTCTTCTGACAATCACAAGCGGATTTGGATGTTTTTAGTCCCGCCATCCTCAGTCGTTAATTGCTACATTTCATTAGTATTTTAGTTTCTAATCCCCGCTTAAATATTAATTTGCTACCTTTAATATATGCTTTTGAATTTAACATTGTTTAGTAATTATTCATTATCATGTACAAAGCAACAAAAATTAGAATTTTTTAAATTTTTAAATGGTAAAAATTAGTGTATCAAGGAATGATTAAATGCATAAAACAGAAGTGCTTGAACAATAGTGTGTTGTGTAACTTTCACAAAAATGATACTGTTAGGATTGATAAACAGAATCTACATTGTCCCGCAATCGGCCGTACAAGTGGTTAAAAAAAAAACACTTCATTCAAGACTTACTTTTCAAAAAGGTATAATATACATTTTATTTGAAATTTAATGAATCAAAAGAAAAAGAAAAGAATAACATTTTTATGACTTATATAAAAAAACTGAATAATATTTTTTTTATAAAGAAAACATGTATAGAGAAGTTGAAATAGAGAATGCACAACTACCATATCTATGAAGACTATCGTACAGTGCGTAAAAAAGGTAATGTTGAATAACTTTTGATCTAGTGATCGGATCTTCCCATTCTAGGAATCTATCTTAATGGTTCTAGGGGATGATCTAAAATATGAGAATTAATCAATGCAGGCGATATTTTAAGTTACGAAATCAGACTCGTAAACGTACTTTCTCAGAATAAATATACTTTTTTTTCTCTTTGACGGATTCGGATTGCTGATTACCTCAGAATATAGGGGGGTAGCCGGGAAACTTTGGTCAGGAAAGCGGTCCAAATTTTGTACCCCTCAATAACTTTTGCATGTTCCCCCCCCCCATGTCTCCAGAATTTTTTTAACCGAATTGAAAAACTTTCGCAAACAATTATAAAGTTTTTATTATTTTATAGAAACTGAATTTCGTGACCAACCCATGTTAAAAATAAAGAATCAATTGTTTATTTTGTATTTTTATCGAAGATTTTGTGTCCCCTCCCCCAAATTAAAATATGTATGTACATGGTTTAATTCATAAAAGTTCTCCTGTTTTACCAAAGGGAAAATCATTTGATTCGTATTTTATGAAAAGCTCTTGCGACCTAAAATAATCAGTGATTTCATTGGTATTTTCATAAAAGCTTTTACGCATCACGCATTAAGATCTCAAAAACTCAAGTTTAGATTCGTGACTGCAAACGTCCGGCTTAAAGGGTCTTCAAACACCTTTACACACCAAATTTAAACCTTTACACACCAAATTTACTTATTGTTTGTTTTTTTAATTATTCCGTGATCATTCCATTTGGGCCTAAAATCCGGTAAAGATCGAAAAGTCTCTACTCTATCAAAATCGAATGTGGCGATCGAAATGCCCTCTTTGGCGCCAAACACCGGCAACCCGTCGCCTGTAAAACACGCTTTGCCTGCACTCTTTATTCCGACTTGCCGTAGTGATAGTGTTCGCAGCATCTCGAAGAGAATCAATTCCCTTTTAATATCTTCCCCAACCCCAACTCTGTGGTTATGATGTGTGCCAAACATTGCCTGCACTGCGGTTCTTTTCTAAGCATATTATTTGGATTTCTTTTTGGCGACTGCCAAGTTATTATGTAAAGCTCAAAAATAACCATTACTACTAGCCTAGCATTTATTGACCCGCCATGGCTTGTTTTGAACTCGTTTCATTCTAGATATTTAGAAAACTTTTTCCCCCTTTTATCGCTACGTAAAAATTTTCCATGTACGAAAGTTTTAAACCCAGTGATACTTTTTAAGAGTAACTAAAAAAGGAAAAAAAGTTCCTCTCCTTAAATTTTTATGACAGTGGACGACTCTGATACTAATTAAACACTAAAATTGTGATTGCAAATAATTCGCTCAAAGTGAAATCAGTATACAAACATTTAAATACTATTGCAAATGTGGAACTGCTTTTTATATTTATTTTTGGAAGAAAAAAAAAACGAAATTCATATTAATGTGATAAAATATAATAACTTTCTTTTGTGTCATAATTTTTTCTTTCATAACTAAGTGTAAAAACATAAATCGCTCAAAGTACTTTTTTTTGTGTGATAGAAACTTTTATAAAAGTATCTTTTGCTGTTGATCTTAAATCTGTTTGGACTTTGTTTGAAAAGATGATTTATGGAAGCGATATCTTAACCGAGGATATTTTAAATGCAAGGTAAAATTTGATTGGATGGCATCGTGGTTACCATGGAATTGGTGGATAGTTAACGATGAAGATGGGATCCAAGTACAAAGTAAGGAAGTTTTCTTCTTCATTGCTAAAACTCACTTTCTTATTGATTTGGTGGAAGAGAGAAAAAAATTTTTTTTACTTCTTTTCAAAACTTTCTTCCTTACTATTAAAAAAAAAAATCCAAATTCTTAATTTTTTTTTGGCATAGCAGAATCTCAAAGTCTGCTAACTTGAGGGAAAAAAAATTCATAACATCATAAATATTAAGATAATTAAAGATATTACATACGGGCCTGTAGCATTACTTTGAATTGTATTTTCATTAAAAACATGTTTTTCAAACTAGAACTTTTCAGTTCTTAAATTCGAAAATTTCAACTTTTTTTTTTTATAAAAAAAAGTGTTGAACGACTTATAGCGGGTTTGAAAACTACATTTTGCATGCTATCAATTTATCATTGACTAGCAATGAACACTATATTTATGAACTTGTTAAAAATTTATTAAGAACTTTGAAAACAATATTTTGTCAGCTACGAATTTTTTAAAAATTTAAAATCTACTTTGAAATCTTTAATTTCTGCGCTATCAGTTTATCAAAAAATAAGTATTAATTTTGAATATTATATTTTGTGCGTTATGAACTTAAAGGCTTGGGTATATGCTTTTAAAACGGAAAATTAACTTTAAAATAAGTTAACAACTTTTTAAATTAAATTCAGTATCAAATTTTAAAACTAAATTGTGAAACAATTTTAAAATTAAATTGCACTTTAAATGAGCAATGACCTTATTTGGGAATTATAAAAATTGCGTGAATTATTGCGCACAATTCAATATTCCTCAATTAATTAGTGTATTAATGGATATAACACTTTATATGGGTCATTCTCACAAAAACAGTCATTTTCATGTCCCCAGTATATTTTATGTTTGTTTTACAGCTTACGAAAAAAAAAATTCAGGGAAAGTGTCCTTCGGAATGCAAGCTAACAAAAGAATAAAAATAAAATTATCAATTTGTATTTTTTATTTATTTTAGGTAATTAAAATATACCAATATGTCATTCCCTCACTTGTCCCCACTGCTGATTTGAAAAAAGAAAAAAATTGTTTCTGAAATAAAAAATTTTTTTTTACAAATTCGTGTTTTTTATTTCAGAATACTGAAATATAGAATTCAGAAAATCAACTTTATATTTAATTTCTGATAAAAATATTAACACAGCACTATTTTAAACTTTGTCCCCAGTGTTTCGTGTCATTCCCTCACAACAATGTTCTTATCACCTGCAATCTTCTTAGAATAAAAATATTTTAATAAAAACTTCAGAAGTTAACAACTGGCATCATAGAACAAAATTGCAGTATGTTTCCATCTTCAACTTAAAGAAGCTTTGCTGTGGAATAAATTTGAATGAATCAAACCAAGTAAAATTTTTTACATTTGTCATTCCCTCATGTCATTTTTTAGAGCAAAATAAAATACAACTTCATCGAGAAAGTGGATAATTATATGTTGCTTTCTTGTATGAATATAATTGTATGTGATTGACTTCAGAAATTAATTAGGCCTAACTGTTATTTTTAAATTTCATTGAATTCGTCATTCCCTCACTAGTGTATAAAGTGAGGGAATGACGCTGAAGTGAGGGAATGATTCAAGATGAGTATATTATAAAAATTTTTTTTGTTCAATCGTGCCAGCCAATTTTATTTCCCAAACCTGTAAAAATTATTAAATATATAAGACTAAATTATAATAAATATTAGATATACTTAGTATGTTATCATTTTCAAACTTTAGGTAGATGTAACTTAGATAAAAACATGTATTAAAATAAAATATCATTCCCTCACTATTAGTGTCATTCCCTCACTTTTTAAATAGTGAAAATAATTAATTTACTTATTAATTAATTTGAAATATAAATTAAAAAATTTATAAATTAAAAAATTAATAAGTTAATTTATTAAATTAATTAATTTATTTATTAAATTAATTAATTAATTATTATAAATTAATTAATTATAAATTAATTAATTATAAATTAATTATTTAAAAAATTAATTAATTTAAATATTAAGAGTAATTTATAGGATATATACTTTCTTTATAATGCCATTACATATTTCTATTAATATAAAAAGTTTCAGAGCTTTTTATTCACTTTACTTTTTTGGGATTTTATGAACTGAAAAATGACAGTTTTCGTGAGAATGACCCATATATCTTATTTATGCTTTCAAAATATTTGTTAAAACATTCAAGCCTTAAAAACGTTTCTATAAATAAAAATATCAATTTATACACAAATTTCGGAAAAAATTTCAAATAGGTAACATGTTGGTTATTTATTAAATGTATAACATTGAAACATAAATTTGGAAACGCAATTTTAAGGTTATCAATGAAACATAACATGTGGAAATATGAGCTTGGAAAATGAACATATTGGTTTTATACAGGTTATTAAATATAATCCTACTGATATATAAATCGGAAAATAATCATATTGCTTAATTTTGGTAATTACCAAGAATTCTTGTCGAAAAATCATCTATTTTGTGGGGTCTATTATCTATTGCTTAATAGAGACAGAAACAGGAATGCTACCGTAGTTAAACGAATAACTAATAAGGAAGGTGAAATTGATGACGTTAAAAGCCGTTTTTATTACAGGAAAAAACAGTGAAGGGTTGAATGTCTATTATTAAAAATATTTCTAATTTTCATAAAACAATCCATTTTTTTTTCTTCGTTGTTTCTCATCTTGCCTTCCTCACCAGAGATTCGATAGATTTCAGCCTTTTCCTACTCGCTTAAATGAGTATATACTTTGACGAGGATTCTAATAATGCATATTAGGAATAGTCATTTTGGAACACCTTGAATATTCGAGTGTCACCGTTGTTGTCAATTGTTCCATAAATTAATAAGCTTATTTATGAAATTTATTCCTTCATTTCAAAATCATTCATAGAGTCATTGAGTCTGTAGTTTATTTAAGTATCATTGTTATTGAATACGTTTTCGGAAATATGCATTCAGTAATGTAAATATAATCATTTAACGACTATTCATTAATTTAAAATATTATTCAAACTTTAGTTAATGAAGAAAAATTTCAGTATTTATTTGTGTAATCTTTGTTATGCATATTATTTTCATTTGCAAGTTAGTTCGCGTAATACTTTATTTCATAAATTAGTTAATATGTTCATTAAATTTCTGAACAAAAATGGGTGCATTAAGTTTGTCCATTGATTTATGCATTCGTTAAACAGTGTTTTGTAGTTGTTACTATGAAACAATTTCTACATTTTCTTATGCTATGTTCCTATAATCTCTAACTTTGAACATTCATTTGAATAAAAGCAGTTACGCAGTGATTAAATTCACATATTTATTCCTTAATCTTTGCATCATACTACAACTGTTTAAATTTAAAAAATACTTAAAGGTATGAACGTAATTCATTAAAAACAACTTTCCACTTATTTTAAATTTGATTTCGTTCTCTTTTATTTCTCCATTTAAATTTGAATTCTCTTAAATGATGGAAAAATTTGTATCCCTACAATTCAAATTTTTTCCGAGTACTATTAAAAGAAATTACTATTAAAAATTATTTTTGCATTGAATTATAATTGGGTAAACGAATTTTACGATTGTGTGTGAAAATTTTAAAATTCTCTTAAAAAGTTCCCGAGATATGGTAAAATACGCTTATAGTTATTAAAGGGTCTAGAAGTCTAGATGATTTTTTCCTAACAAAATTTTCGATGTTTTCAGAATATTATTCTGAGCAATTTGACACCAAGTACAAGATAATGGACAAAAAAACTTTCAAAGATATGGCAAAAAAAAAACTCACTCACTGGAATCAGAAAATAACACACTCGTTTTTTGTTAGAAGTTATTTATTCAAAGTTTTGTCTTTAAATCCGTTTTTTTTTCCAAATAAACTTATTAAGTTAAAACTTGGTTATTGATTTAAGAAAAAAAACAGCATGTTACTCAAATTCATACTAGCACTTGAATAATGTAAGTATTTTTTACTTTTTGGTGGGGCAAAATAATTTTTTCCACATAAAAATCCAAAACGTTATTTTTTTTTTAGTTTAAAAAATGCGTTTTATTTTTCACTTTCTTGGAGCTAATATGGTTTTAAAAAGAGTATATTTGACTGCCTATTAAAATTTGTTTCAATTCATTAACATTATTTTAATGACTTGTCTCTTTTTTTCTTTCAAATTTTATCCCTAAGAAGAAATTAAGTTTTAAAAGTTCTTTACATTATTTTATAAAATTATGTCTGTGCTCATGCTAAACTCATGTAAAAAAAATAATTTCAGAATCTTAATTTGAATATTAGACGCTTAGATATTAGATCCTACTTAAATATTAGTTAAAATATAGATACTATATATTTAGTCAGGGCACGCGATAAGGGCTTCAAATTATTAGCAAGTAAATTAGCCAAACATCGAAAGTATTAGCCAATTTTCGAAATTCTTTACCAAGGGCGAAATTACCAAGGGCAACAAAAAAAAAAATTTGATAGTTTTTTCCCGTTAAAAACATTGAATCAAAATACAAATTTACAATAATTGAATCATTTTATTAAATTCAAATCAAGAGTCAATTTTCAGTTGGGGAGGAGTAATTGAACAATATGAATGGGGAAGAATAAGAATTGGTTAGGGTTAATTTTTGATTACTTCTTAAACTAGAGGCAGTAATATAAAGATAAAACTGAAGCAACAGTATGTTAAAGTCACGAAAAAATATTTTTTTCTGCAAAAATAGTTGGATGATAATATGCAATATGTTTTATTGATTTTCGATTCCCCTCTCCCAAGGATGGGCAGAAAAAATCATTCGTCAATATTTTCGCCAAAACACAATTTCTCTAGCTGAATTTACGATTTTACCGCAGATGGCGAATGCTTAGCGTGCGCGCGAATAATAATTTATAGAAAGTATATATTACTATATGCTTTCGATTGTTTTCCGGATCCAGTCATTCCGACCCTATTTTCCAAATTGCAGCTCCATATTTTGTAGGTCAAAAAAAGAAGAAAAACAAAGGTATGATTTAGAGACTGACATATTCAAGGTGTTAAATAAATTGCAATCAAAGTAAGTTACAAAACATAATTTAAATCAACCGAAAAAATACAATTCTTACGGAGTAAGTTACAAAAACGTCCTTTTTCTGAAACCTTTGTTACAACAGATTCGGATTTTTGATCTTTTAAAGGAGGGGTCTCAATATTTTAATCAAGCTAGCAGTTTATATCACTCTAACTTCACTTTTTGCGCATTTCACCATAGCTTTGAAGCTAATAAATCATAAAACGTTTCACACATAGTTAAATTTATTTAATTCGTCTATTCCAAAATAATTTTAAGTAAAAAAAAAAAATATCGTTTTTTATAACGATGTTTTTCATTGTTAAAAATACTTACTTTCGAAAAATGGTTTGGTTTTTACGTTTAAAAAATTTAGAACACTTTAATGAATGCAATTTTTTGAACGAAACCAAATATTGTAGCTCCCGAAAACTTATTAACTGATTTCATCCAAATCTTTGGATTCTTTTTTTTTTTTATTAAAGTTAGATATTTTCAGATGATATAAAACTTTGTACACCGAAGAAATTGAGATTTTTTTATCGTAGTAAATTAAAATAACAAAAAATGATTTCTAAAAAATATTAAAATTACTTTTTGCGTGTTTTATAACTGCGTGCAACAATTGTTTGATTCCAATAAATATAAGTCCAAGTAAAATTGATATTGACCAACATGATTACGTAATTCATTTAATACAAATGTACAGAGTGCAAAAAAAACGGACCACACTGAATAACATTTGATCTAATGATCGGATCTGTACGTTCCAGGACTCAATCTTAATGATTCGAAGAAATGACTTCAACTACGTGTATTAATAATTACAGATGATATTTTAGGATACGAAATCGGACACAAAAACGTAATTTCTTTGGATAAACATATCTTTTTTTCGGCTGATCAGAATTTCTGACCTTCAAAAAATAGGAGTTGGACGCAATCTGTCAAATAGGGTCAGTTTGGTCAATAGAGCGGTTCAAAGTTTGATGTTAATTTTACTTTTTTGCGTATTTCTCGAGAACTCTGCAGGCGTTATTTATAATTTTAAAGCGATAATATTCGCTTAGACAAGAATAATTCCATAAAAAAATAACATTCAGTAAATATTTATAATTTATTATTATTTTATTTAATAATAGTCAGAAAATTTTGAATTGTAAGATATACAATATTTTACATAACTATAAAGATTATAATTTTTCATGTCCAAATACAAAATTTGAGAGAAGTCGGTCGAATAGTTCTTGAGAAATCAAATTTTTAATACCGGACATCATCAGCTTCCAATCAGCACGTAAAATTTTATCTTTTATTTGAATTTAAGCGAACCAATATGATTTATTTTATTAATAGTTAAACAAGTTCGAAAATTATTACAAGTTAATCATTTTCGAACTAAGATTCGAATCGTTTTCTTTCCATCATACTCTTAACTGCACGCCGTCGTCATTTCAAGTTTTTAAATCTTGAAGATTTTGAGAGCAAATTGTAACGTAAAACAACAAAAAATGTGAGGGAAAAAAAATCGCAAAAATACTCTTTTTTTTCTTTCCAATGCCCACCGGGGTAACATCCGTCAATTCAGGCATTTACAGTGCCATTTTGTTGGCCTCTCTTTCAGGGGCACCATATTAGGTGGCCCAATGTCGCTCCCACAGTGAGGACAGATAGTACAGAGAAGGAAAGAACGGCCGGTGCCTTGCCCGGGATTCGAACCCAGAACCTTTCTGATGCAAGGACAGTTCCCTGCCCCCTACACAGGCCGGTCGGAGCAAAAATACTCTTAAAATCGCAATAATGTGTTATTTCAAGTTTTCAAGTCTTAAAGGTTTTGAAAGCAAAACAGAAAACAAAACAAAGGCCAAAAAGAAAAATAATACTTTTAAAAATCACAATTATGTGTAGTTTCAACCCTGCGGTTGTAAAGCAGCCCGTATGGTATATTTTCCAATAAGTTTACCAATTAATAATTCTCGTACAATTTAATAAATGCTCACTTTTTTATGACGTCGTAATCCCTGTAAACTTTTCTACTTACCTTGGCAATTTAAGTTAGTTTTTGCGCAACCAAACAAAATGTAACGTTAAGTTGTTTGATTATTTCAAACTGATTGTGTACATAAATGCGTTTAAAACGGATTCATAAATGCTTAAAAGAATGTAGAAGTGATAAGAACTTATTGTATAAAGCAATGCACTCTTTCATTACTTTGAAATAAATGCTAGTAGAAAACAAACGTAAAGAATTCGAGAAAAAATATACAAGTAATCATTTTCCCAAAATAATGTAGTGTTAAAGAATATTCAAAATAAATGAATAAAGTGCAAAAATTATTACATATTAATTGTATAAACATTGCGAGAAAGTAGATAAATGTAAATACAAACTCATAGAATAAGTAAAATATAATATTGCTCTTAAATGCGTATATAAGGTTAAAAGAAAAATATCTGAATAAATGCACCTATAACAATGAAACCTACATAAATGATTATACACTATGGTTTCTGGTTCGAAAAAAATTCAAGCAAAAGTAATTAAAAAGCTGAAAAGTAGCAAAAAGATTTATTTTAGTTACTGTGTGAAACGTATACTTTCTAAAATAAAATGAAACTGTATGATAGGATAATGATATCTACATTTAAAAATCAGTTAGAGAGTGAAGTAGTAGGAAAAAAGAAAGCCAATTTAAGGTGTCGAATTTATTATTTTTTTACGAGTATTTAGGGCTAGCGAGTCAGTTTTGTCTCATAAAATACTGGGTTTCTAATCAAACTATTTTATTTTTCCTGGAGTTGTGAGTTTCAGGGTTCAATCAGCACACATGGGGGGAACAAAAGTCTCGGACTTAAGATATGTTAGCATTACTGCATGTTCTTGATGCTTTGGTTTAGCCTTCCAAAAAAAAATTCTTGAATTTGGCATAGAAGAGATTCAGAAACTCATCATGTTGTTGTAGTACATTATTTAGGTAGACTGGGAAACATGATTCGAAGACACAATGGCGGATAGGGCGTCTCTTTATATTGCCTGCGCGAGAAGTCAAGCACTTTATGGTATGGCACAGTTTAATGGTTCTTTTCGAAGTCCGATAAAACACCCACTCTCACTGATACCTCTACTGTGGAATATTTAAATTCAAATCTATTGAATGTCCCTTCACTGAGCCGTGGTGACTCAGGGGATAGAGCGCTCGCCTTCTAATGAGGTGACCCAGGTTTGAATCCCACCGATGGCTGGTGGATACGAATTCCGGCTCGCACCGACCACAGTGGTAGATCATGGGTCGAATCCCCTTGCCGTCAAGCTAACAGTGTGAGGTTTTCGTGGTTTTCCTGTGTATTTAACGCAAACGCGGGTGAGTTCCATCAAAAAGTCCTCCACGAAGGCAAATTTCCCTCCCAATACTTGATCCAGGAGTTCCCTTATCTTCTGGGTGGGGTTCAGATCGGCTGTTCAACGACGGTCATAAAGTCCCTTTTAACTCAGATGCTGGAGAAATGAAAAATGTTCCAGACATTATTCTAGCAGTGATCACATCGTACTGTGAAGGCTCAGAATTTCTATAAAGCAGAATTTGATGCTAAATTCACAATTATTGAATGCAAACAGTATGTACAAACAATACATACTGTTTGCATTCAACGATTTTCAACAATTCAATAATACTGTTTGTAAACAATGTACACACAGTATTTTAGTGTAGAATACAAATATGAAGTGTTAAGAGAACGTTTTTGGTGTCTGATAATACGTACTTTAATGATAGGTGGATAACATTGGAACCACAGAAACTTTTTTAAACTAATACCGGTGGTTTTTAGCAATCAAAATGCATCAGTTTTCCATACAGTACATTCTTTCATGCTTTTGGTCACTAAAAAGTTCTTCTGTTAACATTTTGAAAATAGTGGCGAGCAAAAGATTTTTAAAACTGTAATCTTATATCGTGATATAAGACATTTACTATATGAAATGTATACAATCTTAAATATAATATAATTATGTTTATTTTTATAAAGCTAACAACATAAATAAGAAAGAAAAATGCATTATATCGTGTACTATGCACAATGCCCTAAAAAAAGAAAACAGACCAACTTGAATACATTTTGATCTAATGACCGGATTTTGACGTTCAAGGACTCTTAGTAGCAGGAGGGGTTGACCTTATGTTATGTTACGAAATCAGATATAAAAACGTTTTTTCACTGAATAAACCTGCCGTTTTTCGACTGATTTGGATTACTAATGCCCAAAAATAGGGGGTAGCCGTAATCTGGAAAATAAGGGTCCTGATAGTTTAGTCAGGAGAGAGCTCCAAAGCTTTTTTTCTTTAAACCCCGTAATGCTAATTTACTTTTTAGGTATTTCACGCTTTTCCTCGAGAACTTTTTCATCGAATCGAAAAATGTTTGCACACAATCATCAAATTCGTCTATCCCACTATAATTCCATGCAAAAAATAAAATTTCGTAAATATTTTTTTTCTTATTATTATATTCAATAATGGTCGAAAAAAATTTGAATTGTAAGGATTACAATTGTTTACATCACTTTAAAGAATGCAATTTTAAATGTGAAATAACAAAATTTTAGAGAAATCAGTCGAATAGTTCCTGAGGAATTGAATTTCAAAAAATTCATACTTAAAATTCGATGTCTACATTCTATATTAAATATCAAGGGTATACTATTTAAAATCAAGCGCTTATATGTATTTTCTGTAAAAAAAAAGTTAAGAATAAATTTTTATATTTTTAAGATTTAAACCAAAAAATAAATAAATTTTTTATACTTTTATATCTCTAGCTTTTCTATGTTTTCTACCTTTTATATTCTCTAGCTTTCTTAAGGTGATTTAAAAATAATCCTTTTTAAAAAAATAAAAGTCAGTGTGACATTTCGAAGATTAAATTTTACTTTTGACAGTAAAGATGAGAAAATGCGCGTCAGAGAAATAAAAAATAAAAAATTTCGACTGTAAGCTCAAATTGAACTCCGTTTTATCGAAGCTGTCAGTTTGTTATAAAAATCAATAGCACTATATTTGAAGCTCAGAAAGAAGTTTATGATTAAAAAAGTAATTGCAAAAAGCTTGGTAAAATTATCTTTCTAACTTAGATTTATTTTCAGACTATTTTTCGCGACTTACACTAAACAAAAATAGTATGTTAGTTGCTTTCATGAAAATTTTTTCTATCATCCGAACTAGTGATTACGTGTTTTATAGTTATTTATTACATGGTTACTTTTTGAATTGACTTAAAAATAACTTTATTAAAAGTTTGCTGCTAAATAACAACTCAAAATTCGATTCCTTCTTCTCTAAGTATTTAAAAAAAAGAGCTCTCCCAAAAACAAAGCTCAGTCTTTATGTGTGTATATATAAGTTCAAAATGTAGAGAAAACAAGGGAAATATTACAGAATAATAAAAAAAGAGGGAGGAATAATAATAATAATAAAAATAACAATAACCAGAGAAAAAAAAGGACAAAAAATGTTAGATTTTTTTAAAAAAAATCTGGAAAATAAAAGATATAATCTCTTCATCAGCACACACGATTATATCCGCAAAAAAAGACTGCTTTCTGATATTGTATCAATATAGCCAAAGCAAAATATATCAATACAATAGTGCGAGGAACACTCAAAAAAGTTGACAAAAAAATTACAACAAATAAAATCGAACACAACAAGTAAAAATATCACGTAAAAGCATAAAATAAAAGGAAAAAAACAGAATAAAACATGAAGAGAAATCTGTAAAGCGAGTAGCGAATTCAAATGAACTTACATGAACGGGAAATTTTTCAAGAATGATTTAAAATATATTCGTAACAAGATTGCCAGATTGCAAAAAGTGAAAACAAAAGCGCAAATTGAGCTAAAAGCGTAACTAGAGGAGTTTTGTAATAAAGTGCGTTCTTACTGCGTTACTGAAGTGCGTTTGATTTGTTAGTTACCAAGGATGGACCCGAAAATGGATGTGCGCAAGGTAACATTATACTGGATTATTTAAAGAAGTTGACAATAAATAATTTTAGAAAATAAATGTTAATTTAAGAGAAAAAACATAAAATAGAAAAGAGAAAGAAACATGAATTGCCTGTTTTGCACATAATTTTAGCCACGGATTTATATACATATATACATATAAGGAGACATAAAAAGACAGATATATATATATATATATATATATATATATATAAATCTTTCATTATTGTAGGGAAGTGTACATATATTCGATAAGTATTTTTAGCCTCCCCAAAACACATCACTGTCTTTTTATGTCTCCTTATAAACATTTTTTTTTACTTTAAACAGATTTTATCTCCTAAAAACATATCTCAGTCTTTGTGAATCTTTTCTCCCCGAAACAATCTTACAATCTTTGTTAATCAGCTTTAGTCTCTCAAAAAGTTTTAGTCTCTTCCTCATATAAATATATTTGTTTTGATAAAGGGAAAAATCAAAATTATTAAAAAAGCAATTAAAAACTACACTTCCAGAGAAAAATCACGCCATGCAGCAGAAATTCCCTTAGAAAATTGAAACCAATAGAATATATAAAGAAGTGAACAATGAAAAATTTAAAAATGACGGACGAAACTGACGTCTTCAGGGGGTACCAGCCCCGGAAGTCATATATGCAAAACCTTTTCTATCGAGAGAGTACGACAAATGTCTAAGGTGCTGTCTCTGTACCCCAAAGGTTTTGCCAAAAGTCCAGGTAGAGAGAAAAAGAATACAAAATACAAAAATAAATACAAAAGTATAATACTTAAACTAATACAAAAGAAAACAATGTTCAAAAACTTACTCAAAATTAATAAATCCCAAAACCAACGAACACAACGCACTACAAATTGTCAACTAAATTGAAATTAATGAAAAAACAACGCCCCTTAATTCAATGCGCAGAAGGAAGAAAAAAGAAAAGAAAAGGAGCAAGAAAGCAGTTGCCATCATTAGTAGAAATACTTAACGCATCATAAGAAAACAAAACTAACAATTTTTAATCATTTCCTTAATTTTAAATTCAATGTTACAAAAATTAAAGGGAAATCGTTCCAGATTTTTTAAATCCGAATCCGTCTACAAAAAGGTCGGAGAAAGTACGTTTTTGTGTCTGATTTCATGACTTAAAATATCGTCTGACCTAATTACTTAGCATATTTGAACCATTAAGATTGAGTCCTAAAACGTGAGAATTTAGAAAACAAAAGTTATTCAGGTGGTCTTTCTTTTTGGTCCACTGTACATAATAGCCTACTTACATTTTCTTTTTTTTTTTACAAGCTTATAGCAAACATTTTTCTGCATGGCTAGTAAATTATAGTATTAATTTAGTCAATAAAAAGATTAATAATGAAAGTAGTTAAGTAAGCGACGAAAGAACGTTAAAATGCGTCTTTTCTGTTTTCACTAAGTTTGTCTCTTTTAAGAAAAGTGAACTGTAAAATCTGTATTGAACCGAAATGAGGCATAAATTAAATATCGAGGTTAAAAACTTAAGATAGGGTAAAAATTTGCCTACTGCTTCCCCTTGGGTAAAATATGCCCCATTAAGTTCATTTACTCATTTAAAAGAAAATTTAAAAATACTTTTTAGCTTCCGCGGATTCATGACACAACAGTTAATCTATCCACCTTCCAACTTAGAAATCGGGGATTCAAATGTGAGGTGAGACATTAAGCTTATATCAACTAATATTGATAGCATCTAATACACAAATCATCCAATACAGCTACAGACATACATAATCTAATACAGCTTTATCTAATACATAAATTATTATTTTGTAATCTAAATGACTTTTTACAGGATTAAAATTTTTGAAAACAAAAGGGAAAATTTGATAGATGTTTCATTTTTTTTTATCTTTTAACTAAAATGCATTATTATTAAAGAAACTTCATTTGTAATTTAGCAAATTAATTTTCTGAGTGTCTTTAACTTAAAATTTTTATTTTGTGACAGATATTTTTTAACTTTTTATTAAATTTAATGTTGAAATATAAGCAAAATTGGATTATAATTATTGTTAAAAAAGATAGAAAGAAGGGATACATTTAAAAGAACTCTTTAAGAAAGGAAGATAATGTCATTGAAAATACAATCTTTATTAGTAGTAGAGGCATAATTTCTTCACAAAAATTATAATGTAATTTTATTTGCATTTTCATAGTTAATGCAATGAAAACTAAAAATTATTTATAGCAAAATTAAAAAAAATCAGTTAGTCGAACTAAAAAAAAATTAAATTACAATTTTTTTTTAAATATTTTATATATTTTATTTAAAAAATGAAAATAATAAAACATCTATCAAAATTTCTTTGCTTCTAAGAGTATAAATTTTGTAAAAAAAAAAAATAGTTTGGAGTAAAAAAATGTTAATTTATGTGTTAAATAAAACATATTAAAAAGTTATCAGTTTGATCAGAAATCTAGATCAAATATCTGATCTCTCAGTAAAAAGGCGGATAGATTAACTGTGATGCCAGTAGACCGCAGGGAGTTGAAAAGTTTTATTATTTTATAAGAAATGAACTAAAACTTCAAGGGGCATATTTTTCCCCAGGGGCAGCTGTAGCAGTAAATATTTACCCTATTCAAAGTTTTGAACTACGATCTTTAATTTGAACTTAATTCCGTTTCAATACAGATTTTACAGATATACACTTCCCTTGTTAGCACAACTTTTTAAATGCGCAATATATTTAAATTTTCCAGGAATAAGTAAGAATACCTAGTTTATGAAGTACTTAGGAAAATTTTTTTAAAGGGTCTTTAAACATCACCACGAAACCCTCATCAATGAGAACTTTTAAAATGTTATTCAGGACACTTCTTCCAACAAGTCTGCTGAACCTAGTCTTCTCGATAACTTTTTGAACTCTTTTTTTTTTTTTTTTTTTTTTTTTTTTGGTCTTCGTTACCTGTACAATATGTCTTAATATCCATGACTCTTCACAAAAATTCCATTTTGGAGCAAAATTTGAACCATTTATGTCACAAAAATGTAAATTTTGTTTCATTTACCGACGGGAAAAAAAAAACATGTTAGATTTCAGGAACTTGAAACTTCACTAAGACGTAATTTTGGACTTGTAACATTTTGACAGTAAATGAAACGTTTCTGCGACCTTCCGGATCTCTTTTTGACATTAATCACGTTTGTTGAAAAGTTGATATTTTGTTTTGTTAGAAAATAAACCGTGAAAGTTTCGGAACATAACAAAGAAATAGTACCGGAACATTTTGTATACATTTAAAATTTGTGGGAAATTGACTTTCGAAACTGGTGGAATAATTAACCAATCACTTGAACAATTCCCAAAAAACAATCATTAGTTTGAAAAAAACAACAACACTGGGAATTGTATTTAGTAATATCAAATTTAAAGCGTATCATTTATGTATAACAAAGCTTTTATATTATTATTTAACAATAATTTACTCGTCATTCATTATCAATTTTCCATAAGATGTTCTATAAATGTTACCACCTGACCCTCACTAAAGGGACTCCTTCTTGGATGTCGGATAAAGTTATGGACACAGAAATCATTTTTGTGTACCCCCCTCAGATTAAGTATTAAACCCTTCGAACGAAGCAAACAACGATCGATGTCACGTTGGTATGTGAAAGCGAACCTTCTTATCTGTGCTTGCCAGCTTCGTCGTCCGGAGACGAAGAATGCGATGACGTCAGAGCATTTCTCTCTTCACTTCAAATCGCAAAATAGTGTTGGCGGGAGAAGTTGATACTTGTTTTATTCGATTTGCCTTTGTCACTTAATGTAGAAAAATAGATAGACCGTAGAAGGGTTAGTACTAAAGATTAATGGAAAAAGTATCTGCGGGGTAAAAAGCAAACGATCTTTACAACGGTATCAAATCAAAGAGCTTATAGAACTCATAATCAATCAATCAATTATCTTTGAAGAAAGACTTTTAATTTAGCCAAATAAATAGCATTCCACTCCGTCTTTCTTTATTGCTTATATGAAATAATATTAAAGAGTTGTCATGTAACATTTTTCCTGGTTATTTTGTTTTTACGGTTTGCTATTCTCATACAATCTGATGCTCATTTTCTCAAAAATCATTAAAATTTCACGTAATTTATTCTTTATTTAACCTTTTCAAAATGAGAAATTGTTATGATTCTTGAAAAGCTAAAGTAATTTGGACGGAATTAAGCTCAATAACTGAAATAAGAAACGGGAATCTGAAGTGCTATTACATATATAACGCTATTAAATAAAATAATGTAGAAAAAATAAAACGTTGAATTTACAATTAGTCATCTTTTTTTTTGTTGTGACCTAGTGAAGTTAACTGTCACAAATTTACAGCCAAAGCGTCAACATTTTCCTCAGCTTTATTCGAAATCTAAAAAAAATATCGATTTTGGAGTCCAAAATCGTTATTTGTTTTGTTTTCGTCTTAAGCTGAGGACACAACTTTGGACACAGGATTAACTTTAAAAAATCTCCTTCATGACGATTTATATTGAAACATGCGAGTAAATAAGGAATTCATTCAACATTATAATATAACAATAAATCAAGAATGTATATTGTGGGTGACCATTTTTTTAATGTTGTTGTAGATAGCAACCATAAACAAAGAAAATAAATGATGATAATTATTTCGTCAATGATTGAACTTCTTTCTTTTTATCCCAGACTTCTTTTTTGATCGAACGTCACTCGATGCAGTGTTTAATTGCATTTAATTAATTGAAAATTTGTACAATAGTTATCCAGCCTTTCATAGCTTAGGATTGTGAAACCTGTCGAATAAGGATGAAACATGTAATTTACTGATATTTTTAAAAAGAATTTTTGAAATAATTCAACTAACGATTTCCCGGTGAAGAATTAGAAACATTAGGACCATTTATTTAAACGAGGAAAAAAAAGTACCATCAGATTATTCCTGACGTGACTGGGTCATACAGAAAGAATGTATGAAAATATTGACTGAATTTCTGAAAATTAAATTTTAAGTAGATTAGCTAGAAACTAACGAACTCAAAAGCCAGAGGAGGACCTAAAAAGGAGCAAAAGATCTAACCTCAATGGAAATTGCCAACTAAAAGGCTGAAACAGAAAGGTTTCGAACAACATTGTAGACTGTAGCGTTATGAAAGAACGAGAAGTGCATTTTGTGAGAAATGACAAGCTTGACTATAGCGAAATTTTTTGA
The DNA here is from genome assembly GCF_982258835.1 of Parasteatoda tepidariorum. NCBI lineage: Eukaryota > Metazoa > Arthropoda > Arachnida > Araneae > Theridiidae > Parasteatoda > Parasteatoda tepidariorum. The sequence goes on from NC_141762.1 coordinate 1,764,426, forward strand.
CATAAAAGAAACAGGTTATTTTTTTTTTACATACGATTTATATTATGTAAATTGTAAAATTCTTGTAAAGACCTATAGCACAATACGCAATGAAAAAGAAATATTTGAAAAACATTTGATTCAATGATCATGTATATCAGATACAATATCTTAATGGTTTGAGTGGTGGATCTTCCCTATTCTAAACAATCAGATATTTTTAATTACAAAATTTGATATTGAATGAACATTATTTAGTCCCGTTCTGATACATAAATATTCTTATAAGTTTGTAAGAAAAGCAGACAAAAACGTGATACATTTAAAATTCATTACTTATACATGTCATTACTTATACATCTTGCGAACTCTTTTTACAAAAAATAAATAAATAAATTCACCCAACTTAAAACTTGTTTTTCCAAAACAATGATGTTTAATAATTATTTATTTTAATAATAGCTGTAAATAAACTGCATGGCATAAAAAATTTCTCATTCTCTTGAGCAACAATATAGTTTAGTTTTACCTCCCAATAACGGGATCCCTTAAATAGGTGTCTCCAGGGCCCGATTATGAAAAACCCTGGACTGATACTGATTAAGGGACCCCAACTTTTTTGTTGAAAATAAAATTTGCATTACTTTAATTTTAATGAAAAATTAGCAAATCTGCATCAGTATACTTAGTAATATACGCATTCTACTCATTTTCAATGCTTGCACTCATGATTTTCTAATTCTTCTAAGTTAAGCCCCCAACGATATATAATCTGATAGGTGCATGGCATATAGAACGAATCAGAATGTGCATTTTATTTTTAATCAAGTAAAAATACGTTGTGGCAACTTTTTCACTATACAAAAATTAAGCATATACTATTATGACTCATTGATTTGATTGATCTTTTTGGTTAAAAGTTAAATGACTGTAATAATTTAATGAATCAGCAATATCTAAAATAAAGTGTAAAACTAAAAACCTTTTATATATTAATATGAGAGGGGCTCTAAAATGAAGGGCAAGTATTCATGCAAATAATCGTTTTGCCCCCCCCCCCATGCAATAATGAAGCCTTGGGTGTCCCGTATTCAGAGAGTTTATAAAAATCATGATACAATGAGACTTAACTATAGTTCGTTCATCAGGGGTTGGCACTTGGCTCCACCTTCTCGGACGAAGAGTTCATTTAAGGACGGGGAGCATAGGAAGAAACGTCCCCGCGCTTGAAATTGAGACAACCCTTACTGCTCGCCAGACGTAAGCAGTGAATTCTTTTTCAGTCACTTACTTCGCTTTATCATCTGCTATTATATCTTTCGTTACTCTAGCTAATTAAATATATTGCAGCAAAATGTCTAGAAAAGGACATACTATTCACTCAAAAGAAAGAAATGTCATTAAATTTAGGAAATATTTATTGTTAAATGCACATGAAAATTGCAAAATAAATATTTTTGACATACGATCGCCAAATAGCAACCTTGTTCAGGATTGTTCACATCCTTCTCCCAAAAATAGCGAAATAGTATAGTCGAATACCACGTGATGAAGGCGGAGCCAAGTGCCAACTCCTGGTGAACGAACTATAGATTTTATTTAACTTTTGTGTACTACGTTGTGCATGCCTAAAGATTTATCTCCACTAGCAAATAGTCTTATGTGGCGCTTTTGCTTAAATTTCCTTAACCAATCATTCGAGGCTTTGAAGTTCTGGTAACACTTTTTGAAACTTCTTTCGCTTTTCTTAAAGTGATTCTCCGCTTAAAGAAATATTTACCGAACTTACGGAGCAAAATCAATCGAGTTCTACTCCATCCATTTTGTATGCTTTAGTTTTTCTAAATTTGCTAGTTTTGGAATGAGCAACCCATGATTTTTTAATTTATCTTCAATTAATTAGCACATTATTTGATTTTTTGTTACTCCAAAATCTCATACAAAGCTTTTTGCTACATAAATTACATTTCTGAAACTGAAAATACTTCTAAAGGAACAAAGTTTAGGAATTTCGAAGATATTTAAAACGTCACGATTGAAAGAGTATTCCGAAAGAGGATTTTTAAAGTTGTTTCAGGATCTTTTACAGCCATGGCCAGAAGTACAGTCGTGTACGAGAAATATAGATGGAGCATATCTGAGTACAGACATCAAGAAGGTCAAAATTGAAGAGTATTGCGACTTTTAAAGTTATTTCAAAAACTTTTACAGCCAAGTACTGACATTAAGAACTGAAGAGCATCCCAAAAGAGAATTTTTAAAGTCGTTTCAAAAACTTCTACAGCCGAATATAGACATAAAGAAGGTCAAAAATACAGAATGTTCCGAAAAGGATTTTTTATGTTGTTCCAAAAACTTTTTCAGCTGAGTACAGAAGGTTGTTGCCGTAGGGCATTAAGGCAATAGATGCGATTGTTCTTGTTTTCCAGTGGCACCATCTATGATCAAGAATTTGACTTCTACCACACCCATACGTCACACCCCTTCATAGGGCGGACCCATTTATACATCCATCCACAGATCGTTATTTTTGACCTGAACCAAAGAACGATCATTCTCCAATTTAGTACCATTAGAGGTATTATTTGTTATGGGAACATGGAAGACTTTGTGACTCCGACAGATTTAACGTGCACCAATCACCATTTACTACAGTCTTCAGGCGGCTGGATTCGAACTCTCGTTCTCACGAATGTAAGTCCAGCGCCCTTCCAACCAGGCTGTCCCGGCCTCCCAGAACTTGGAACTTTACAACAAATGGAGGTTGTTTTGGTATATATTAAATGAAGACATAATTCACACATAATTCTGGAATTATTGGGTAAGTCCTGGATATTCATAGCCTCCCTCTATCTTAATTTATACGATAACCTGTTCAAAAACTTTAAAAAAAAGTAAAAGGTCTGAATTCATGTAATGATAACTAACATTAAAAGCTTTCTTTTTGCGTTGTAAGAGGGCGCTAACGTAACCAATTATTAATAAAGTCCATCTTTGTGGAAAGGCTTAAACCAAATGTTACCCTTGCGTGTGAAACATTCATTTATTTCTAACGTCCTAAGGATGGTATCTTCAGTTTAGCCTCATTCTTGTGTTGTATAACATTAACGGAACAGATGTAGTTCTTCTCATACTTAGCTCACACGTTATGGCGAGAATCCTTTGAAGAATTTAACTCGTTCGTAATGTAAAAATTTCTCTGTTTTAAAGCCTATTAACGAACCTATACTGTTTAGAGAGAATTTCTTTCAAACAAATTTACGTAGTTTTCGGTTCAATTAAATTAGCTAAAGACTTTAATTTATGATTATGTAATTAACTGGAAGCACGTTCAACACTTTAAAAGGAAATAGATAATTTGCATTTAGTACAGTAAGGTAGTGCTCGAATATTTTGAACTATAAATTTTGTATGTACAAATTATTTCAACACATATATTTCTATTCACTTCTGTTGATGCTAAATTAAGTGTATCATATTGATTTTCGTGTTATAAAGGGAGAAAGATATGTAAGACTATAAAATTTGCAATGTAAATATGGTATGAATGATCTATTTTTGCATTTAGTTTTGTTTAAAATTGTCATTAGTTTTAGTATTCTTCATGAAGAAAAATGTAAGTATTTCTATATAATTTTAAATTCTGTATAGATGCTCAAATAAAACTTACATTAATTTTCAGAAGTATATTTTGAATATTTTGATCCCAATAAATTTTATATGAACATACTATTTTTTGCTCTGACGTTTGTTTTATTTCGGTTAAATTTAGGTTTTATATTAAATTTGGATCTGCAATCTAAAGTGAACTAATAATTTAAATAATTTTGCATTTATATTTTGTATATATCTTATTTTGTATTATTTAAATATTTTATTAATAGATTTTAAATAAATTTGACGTGAAATTATTTTTGATATACCCTAAATTTAATATAAAATTATTTTTGCACTTATGTTCGGTTTTGTTTTTATTAGTAAAACTTTAAAATTTCCATTAATTTTAACAGTCTCAATGTAGAAAGATGCATGGATGGAATTTCGATGAATCTAACTGTAAAATTGAATAACTGATCCCTGAATAACTTACGTGCTAATGATCGGATTTTCACGTCCTAAGTGCTAATCTTAATAATTCCTGGGGTTTGAATTCAAATATCTTAACTAATTTTTGTAAACTATTATTTAAATTAAAAATCAAACACAAAAACGACTTTCTCTGAATTAACATATATTTTTGTTTACATATTTGGATTTCTGATCCTCAAAAACTGGGGTAGAAAAAATCTCGAAAAGATTGCATCAAAAATTGGGGGGATTGAAAGCTTTGGCGATAGTCCCCCCCCCAAGAAAACCAAGCAATGTCGCAGTCACAAATGAGTAACTTAAGAAACTTATTCCTGAGAGTAATTCCTAATTTTAGTCAGTTGTTAAACAACCAAATCCAGACAATAAAAGAAGAATAAAATTAGTGAGTTCTCGGTGAAGTTTATTTATTAATAGTTAATAGAAAAATATCTCGAAGTTTCTAGGCAATTGAGATGACTATTTTGAGATGTTTATATAAGGATTTCATACTAAAAGTTATTATAATTAAAGAAACGTATGTTATTATAGTTATATACAAAATTCTAGAGATCATCATTTTTACAGCTTTGACCGAGTCTTTTAGGCGAGAAAGTTTTAAAAAAAACAAAAAAATAAAATAAGAAATTCTTTTTAAAAAGTAGAGGGTATGGTAATTCTAATGAGCCATATTTCTTTTATTTATAACTGAAGAAATGGGTGAATGTTAATTGGCATTTTAAAAACATTGAGATTTGCATGTTTAAGAAAAACATGTTGTAATAATATGTCGTATATTGTCGGATTCGTTGCTTAAAAAATCGCTTAATTCCGCCAACTATTTAAGTTATATGATTTTCTTGAGATAATGATGATTAGCAAATAGTATCCTGAAGTTTTTACGCATTCTGTAACTTATTTTCGAAAATTCACCTTAAAATATCGCTCAACATGTTCTTTAATTACGATCAACTACATTAATACTAACTATCGCCACTAAGATTTCTATGTTTTTTTCCTTAATTTACAAACTTGCTTTACGATCACTACTCATATACGATATTCTCTTTTGAAACAGAGGTCGCAAGATACTGAAATGGTGGCAGCACAAAGATTGAATGTATTTCTTTCACATACTGTTCAATTTTATTTACTTTGAACACTTGGTTTCAAAATTTTAATTTTAAAGTAATAGAAGGTAACTTCATAACTAAAATATTGATGCTACTGTTCTCTTACCTTTTTAGAAATGTGTGAACAGTGTTAAAATATTAAAATACAGTTGTTTACTTCTATGAGCATAAAATTTTTGTCCAAATAATGATCAGGACCCAAATGTAACACAATATAGTTAATGATAAAAGTTTCATTGTCTTAAAAAAATATGAAGATGGAAATAAATGTCCACATGTTTGTATCGCTCAAAAATAAGCACCCATTCTCAAGACTCGAAGTAGTAAATGACTTGGGACGACAATTTTTGAAAGCTTAAAACAAGTCTACTTTTATTCTCATCGGCATATTTTTTGACTCAGTGAAGTTTCAATCTTTTCGCTTCAGTTTATTGGGATTGTTCATTTAGAAACACGGTATATAAAATTACTTCAAGCGACATTAAAATAAGTTTTACGTAAGGTAATGGCATAGGCTCTTAAATTGAGAAAATCATAATTAGTCACAACTTTCCAAAAAAATCACTGCTGTACAATTTTTTTTACTGCCAAGCCTTAAAAACTTTTTACTAGAACGTCCAAAAAATTCCATTTACAATTGAAATTTCGAATTAGAAAATGGAATGCCCCCTAACGCTAGGAATCAAAGTTAAAAAATTTGAAAATGTGTAGTTTACTTACCGATTTCAAAATTTATTCTACATATATTTTAAGGTGTACTTTAAGCATAATTCGACAGATATTATTTTTACACGACCCTTATTTTTTAAAATTTTTTGAATAATTTGCTGAAAATAAATTATTCAAGCTATATGATCTATCCACAGCATAATATTAAACGGGGCTTCCAATGCATATCCTTATCCTTAATAACGCTTACAACAAATAAATGTAATAAGCTTAGATAAATAATAATAGTTAAATTGTTTCTTGTTTTAGCTTTCAAGCAATAATGTGTTTCGTTCCAACAAATTTTAATTCTGAAAATATCAAAATTATTGAGAAAAATAAAAAAAAGTTGCAGCTTAAGTTGAAAAATAATTTTAACAAAAGTAAATTTTTTCAACATCTTATATTTTTTAAAGAACAACTTTCTTGAAGTTAAAAGGTGTAATGTACCAGTTTAATCGTCAAAATAAAAATGCGCTCCGAATTTGTTAATTTAAGAAACAAAGCAAACAATTGCGGTTTTTTGAGTTGCTCTAATATGTATTTACTTTTCACAAATCAGAAACATTAAAGAAAGAAATAATTTGTTTGCTCATTCCTAGAGAAAAAAAAGGGCTCACTTATTTAATGCGATCAGTCAGTTGTTTTGCACCGAGTAATTTCAATATAGCAAAATGTTCTTAAATTCTTGTCAGCTAACTCACTATAGATCAGTGACTCGAGAAAAAAAACTAGATAATTATTTAGACCACTCTTAACTTGAAAATTTTTAAGTACTTATAAAATTTAAACGAAATAGCTTAGTATATTAACGGAAACAAATCTACATGGTAGCATAAAGAAAGAGAATTTGAAAAACGTAATGAAATAATTGGTTGAATAGTTCTGTGAATCACACGTGGCCAGGTAATAAAAAAATTTAATTTTCAATGTGGGTACTTGCACTATGTTTCCATTAAGACTATATAGCAAAGATAATATTTATTCTTGACTTTGAATTCTAAACTTCTCGTCTGGAATGAATCTATTAAAACTAATAAAATTGAATCAAAATCCAATCTGAAAGTAAATAACAACAAAAAAAGGAAAAGTATTCTGAACTATTTCATTTTCGCTATTAAATCTAAGAAATGAATAAGTGGTTCGAAAATCTTTTAAAATAAGAGAAATTCAAAACTATGTGAAACTCGTTTTGTTCGTAAATTCCATTCAGGAAAATCTTTATTCATTTCTGGAGGGGATATCAAACTCAACTTATGAATTCGGTCAAAATCGTCTGAACTTGAAGAAAAATAAGAATGGGAAAAAAGAAAATAATTGGAAGGAGCAGAAGATAAAAATTTCGGCGAGAAGAATTCCTACCCTTTTCGATTTCATATATTTTTGGAAAACAGCATTTAAGAAATAAAGAAAAAAAATTGAAAGGTCAAAACTAGATGGTACGGAACTATTTGAATGAGTCCATTCAAGGTAAAAAAAGATGATCCTTAAAATTTGGTTATAATGAGTAAAATCTAATTATTTAACTAATTTAAATCGCCATTGAGTATACTGAGTACTATATGCTGCTCATCGAATCTATCATATGCACGTTACGCGTATACGTTTCGAATATGTAATATCTACTCATGACGCTAACATACACATTACTCTGCTAATCTGAAGATTAACGAGTGTCATCCGTTAAAGTGCGGAATCAGGAGTTTTCCATAATTGACCTAAATAAGGTGGGGGAGGACGGTTTTCCAATCGTTAAAGTTCAAAAGTTAGTTTCTCTCGTTCCATCAACTAATGTGTTGATTATGAGATTGAATTTTTTTCCCCTTGATTCTTCTGGTATTGAAAAATAAATAAATGACACTTTGTTAATTTCCTTCATTACTATAATATTTTAAACCGTTTGGTTTTTAAAGCGATTGATTTTATCAACTAGTGTATCGATTGATCACAGTCACTTGATTTTTAGATGGCAAAAATGAATAAATAACATTTTGTTAATGTATGCTCTTATTTTCACTTTAACGATTAAACGTGCAAATAGGTAGTTTGAAGATTCCTTAGGTTGTGTGAGAAATCAAATACATTTTTGACACTTTAACGGATCACCCTAGTTAATCTGCACCTTATCTAGATGTTGTTGTTGACGTATGCCTGTTTAGGCAGAGGGGGTGAGATTGTTCTTGTTTTCCAGTGGCGCCATCTATGGTCAAAAATACTTCTGCCACACCACACGTCACATTCGTTTATAGGGCGGACCCATTCATACATCCATTCATTCATCCACAGATCGTAATTTTGACCTGAATCAGAGAACGATCGATCTCCAATCCAGTACCCCCAGAGGTATTGATTTGTTATGGGAACATGGGGGACTTTTGCGACTCTACAGATTTAACGTGCAGCAGTCACTTTACTACACGGGGAGTCTTCGGCCGTCGGGGTTAGAACCCACGAACTCTCGGACATGGGCCCAGCGACCTACCGACCAGGCTATCCCGGCCTACCTTTTCTAGATAATACGCAGAAAAACTGGTTTGTGCATTTTTAGCATTAACATAAAGATTCCAATAACTGCTGATTCGAATATTTTAACACGATAATCTGTGATGACCGACTTTAATACATATTTTTTAGTATCCCTTCTCAAAAATGAAACAAGAAGAGGGCTCATTAAGTTTCTCCAATTAATATTTAAACGAGAAAGAATCGAGAATAGCTTTGAAATCAGCCAAATGACTTGAGAAGAAGAAATGAATTACAAGCATCTAAACCAGTTTGTTTGCCTGAATAAAATTAAAGATGTTTCCATCGCGGTTCAATTTATCTCAGTTTTCTCTTGAAACCAAACAGATTCTTATGTATTCCTTCTCGCCTTCGTTAGTAATGATTTGTTAGTTTTAGATAACGTTTTAGCTTTTTTTTCTTTTTAATTCAAGCGACGCATTCATCACTTAATTTAGTATAATTAAAGCAAAATTTTACCTTTCATTAAAATCACCCTCTTTTGAGTGATCATTGTTAAACTCTTTCGGAGAATTTCATTGGTTATTTTTCGTATCCAACGCTATTGCATTAAATCACCTCCCACAAAAAATTTTAGCTAGTGATATTTATAAATCTATTGAGCTAGTCAAAATTTTGCATAATATGATGCAAGGATCGAAACTTAATTTTAAAATTTTCGAGTTTGGACAATTTGCACTTACAATAAATGATGGCACTTTTTCAAGCAATTGTATAAATATTGTATTGAAGCATCGTATTTTTCATACTTTCGATGAACTTAAAAAAAAAAAAAAAAAAAAAAGACCGAAGTGTATTAACGTAATTTCTTTTATCTAAATAGATTTAAAAACGGAGTATTTTTAATGACATGTTTCGAATCTACATGTATTTTAGAGTGAAAATATACGCGAATTTTTTTGCAAAAGAGTTTTTTTTTTCCAAGATGATAAAAAAGAGGATATTTTTTTCGATGATAAAGTTAACGCATCGCCGCGGAAATCTCGTGTGGCACAAATTTTCTACCGTTGCCAATGAAAATCGCGTTTAACGCAGCGAGAGTGTTGAAATTCAAGGGATGAATTATAATATTTTTAAATTCTTCCTTAACCCTAATCCTTAGAAAATTGTTTTACTAAAGATAAAATAAATAAGTGAAAACTTATGTTCATTGTTCAAACGTAATAAATTGAAATAAAATGTAATCAACTATATCACTTAAAGTATTCATTCGAAGTCTACCCTTAAAATATATTTCGAACTATTGATAATCTTTATCTAAAAATGTCTTTATTGATTCAAAAGGACCACTAACCAAAATATCAGTTCCCCCAACCGGAGAATGAAGAATTGCGTTCAATGAAGTGTCTATCATAATAGAATAAATCTGGATGTATTTGGCGAATGGGTTTGGCGCCGGAATGCTATGGATAATGGACTTTCACCATGATGGATGTCCATGTCTTGATAACGTTTATTCTCTGAGTGTGTGATCGCGCCAGAGCGTAAGTAGGTCTGTTTATAATGTGAATCTACACTTTCCATTTCTGGTATAAAATGTTTCCAGTTTGGCGACGTTGGGCAGATAGAGTTGAGAAAGCGGCAGTGATTTAAATGCTGTTAATGCATCAGAGAAAGCAATGAAGCAGTTCCTTACATGAGGAAAAATTTTACACTAGCTCTTTCTTACATTTACATACTTATTTCATTTATTTATTGGCTGAAGGTGAAAATAGGGTAGCTTTTAATGACGTAGTAGAATTTTTTTACTTTTTTTCGATGTATTCTTTACTGCAAATTATTGTTATTTATTTTTTCAAATCATGAATGTCATACAAACTGCGATTCCCATGCATGTATATTTCCAAAAATCAATAGCCTAAAAACAAAAAATATTTTGGAAGATTCAAAAAAAAAAAAAAAAAAAAAAAAGAAAAGAAAAAAATTGCAACTGATAAGAACATCATTTACAGAGGATGGCGCCAAACACACAGCATCTTTTTTTTTCCCCTCCCGACATCTTTTCTTATTTGCGACAAAATAATAATAAAAAGGAAAAGCCGGAGAAATCTGTATGAGCCGGCGCTGTAATATCGAAAACATTTTAGTTTCATTTCTTTTATTCTTCCTCTTTCCTCGAACCCCATGCTGCGAATCTTTGTTTCCTTTTATTATTCTTTTTTATTTAATTACTAGCTCTCCTGTTTTTTTTTCTCCTCCTGTTTTTCTTACTCGGGGATACAAGAGATTTCCAACCAACGGCGATTTATTTATTGATCGCTTTACTCTTTATTAATCGCCACCTATGTTGTTTGCTTTTCCCATTTGCTTCAATATGTTTCCTAACTTGCAAAACTTCATATTTAATATGGAATAATCATTCCGACAAAATAGTCATTTTAACCTTGAAGAGTCATTCGATTCTCGAACTTTCAAAACAACTTTATCTTCAGAATTCATCCCAATGCTTAAATAAATATAACTTTGCAATCATTCGTTCTCTATAAAAAAAATTATTTTATTTTATGGCCAGTGTTAAGAAGCATATTCATTTTTGTATTTAACTCTAGTATTCAACTCTGAAGCCATCGCTGAGTCACCTCATTGAAAGACATCCACTGAGTCACCGCTGGATTTCACTGTAAAGTCATACAATTGTATCAACTAGCTTTTTAATGATTTAGTTCCCTCTTGGATAATGATTCGCCTGAATTTGATACGATTTTTTCACTTAAATATCGATTTGAGAACTTGCATGACATTGCAGCGTTACCAGTACAATTCCGATTCACTAGTATTATAAGACATGGCTTTTATTTGAAGGAAGACACTTTTTAATAAATGACGGCTGTCGGTAGCCCTCCACAACATAGTTTGTGAAAATTTTATAAAGGGTGGTTGTTACTTAACATATAAAGGGTGGTTGTTACTTAACATATCCTGTGTTCGATAAGGAAAATATTCATGTTCTGTAATTCGGGTACAATTTAGAATAACCGGAGTAGATAACATCTGATCCCTATGAAAACATAAGAATATTTCCCTGCTTATCATAGGTTCGACCAGCAGGTTCCGAAAGTTGGGTTTTTTATTTAAAAAAAAAACATTATTAGGGAGATTTCGCACATTTATGTTAGCTTCCGTTCGCTTCTGTACGTATGATCTCTAGCAATTGCGCATGCGCACTTTTAGTGTACATTCGTCAGTTCTGGTGAAATGCGCATGCACCTGTGAAAAAATATCAAACTTACGTAAGTGAAAACTGTGGTTCTGAGAGCAGAACATCTAGTGCAGGGATGGCGAACCAATGGCACGCGTGCCATTTATGGCACGCGACACAATATTTTAGGCACTCCACCGATCACAATTGTTGTTACACTATGAATTGTTATTACACAAATGTTATTACGCTATGAAGCATATGTGACAATTAAATTAAAATTCTCATAAACAAGCAAAATAATAAACAATTATTAATAAAAAAGTTAAAAATTAATGCCAAAAAACAATTAATGACCATAAAAAACAAGCTAACAATAAATAACTAGCAAAAAAATTAACAGTGCTGCTTAAACTAACATCTAACAATAAGTTATTGGTCATCTAATCTGCAACAACAGAAGTCACACTGATGTTACTTTAAGTTGAATTACGTGTATAACTGAGACATTGCGAAATGTATCTTTTTTTTAAATGTAAATAAGAAGTTTTGAGTTTATAGTTTTTAGTATTATTATTTTCCCAATAATCACGAAGTCAAAATTATTTGACGGCACGTCTATGACCTCATTAAGCAATTTTTTAGAGAAAATGGCACGTTGGTGTATAAAGGTTCGCCACCCCTGATCTAGTGGATTATAGATTTTGATGAATTCAGAGATAAAGAATGTAGCCTATTGTTATTAATGTTTAACAAAAATATTATTCAACTCCTATTGATTAATGAGCTAAATTGTATAGTTAAAATAAATATAATTTTGAAATAGCGAAAATATATCTAGTTTTTCATGGAATTAGTACAATTCTGCTAAACAAAAGCCAATAAAATTATTTTTTTATTGAATGAACCATTGGTTATAAGATCACATGATTCATTTCATAGATACATTTCTTCTAACTCGCATTTCATATCTATGTTTTTAGTTCAACATTCACTTAACAACTATAAACAGCTTGCTTGTAACTTTGTAGCGTAAATCACGACAACATAACGTTGCATCTAAAATAAGCCACAGCATGCTTCAATCTTACGTACGGGGAGCTTAAAGTAATGAAAAAGAAGAGATTTTTAAATATATAATTTTTTATAATAACAATGCGCTGCATAAAATTTGTTGATGCGTTAGCGGAGTAGCACAGTAGTGAGTGAAAGTGTTATCTCACATAAAGATTTAAACATTTCTTTATTTCATACAGTACCATCTTATATACAGATTCCATAATCATATGCACGGATGACGCCACTCGCGTTATCTGAAAATAAAATATCTGTTGCCAACACACGACCGAAACTTAATTCTGTCAATTTAATGTATTCAGAGGAGTAACAAACCACTCCAACATACGGTCGTGTGATCTATATCAAAGAAAAATATATTATTCACAACTTCTTTAAATTTATTACCCATTAATGGTTTTGTTAGGAAATCTGCTTAGTTATTCTTAAAATGAATAAAAACTAATTCTACTAGATTTTCTTCAATAAGTTGTCGAATAAATTTATATCGAATATCTATATGTTTTGTCTTAAAGTTTTCACAATTATTTTTAGAGAAATGAATAGCAGCCTGATTATCACAATACACTTTTGGTACAATTTGGCAGACAGAATACTAAGTTCATTAATTACTCTAGAAAACCAAACTGTTTCTTTCATACTTTCACATAAGGCAACAAACTAAGATTCCATTGAGCTAAGGGCAATACATTTTTGTTTACTTGAACGCCAACTAAAAACTACATCTCCAAATTTTATTAAATATCCACTAGTTGAATGGCGATTACTTAAACTACAGCCCCAAGCATCAGAAAAACAAATTAAATTTAAATTCTTAGCTTTAGTTAAATTAATATTGTAATCCTTAGTGTTAAATACATAATTCATTATATCAACCACGATTTTCCAATGTTCGAACGTATAACCATTTGAAAATTGAGACATCAAATTTACTGAAAAACTAATATCAGGTCTCGTACGATCAGCTAAAAAGGTTAAACAGTTGATTAAAGTTCGATATGGAAATCGCTTCATTAAGTAGTTTTCAACAATGTCACTTTCATTTATTTTACCGAGTATAGAGTATCAGTTTACATCCGAGTTTTATCGAAAGACTAACATTAAACTTTGGAAGTTCTTTAAATTTCATTCTTAATTTCTCAATACGCTTATTTTGATGCGTTAATAAAGCACCATTGCTTATATCAAAATTTACACCTAACAAATATTTTACCTGATCTAATTCAGTTAATTCTAATCTACTTTTAACTAGTGAAATAGCATTATTAACATCAATTTGTGTTTTACCAAAAATTACAATATCATCAACATACACAATTAAAATAGTATTCTTGCGTTTATAAACACAATTTAACCATTTTAATTTCTCAAATTCCAAATCTTTAAATATACTATCAAGTTTATAGTTCCAATATCGACTACTTTGATGTAGCCCGTATAAGGATTTATGCAACAAATAAACTTTACCTTCATGACCTTTAACAATATATCCTGGAGGGTGTTTAACATATACAGGTTCCGATAAATTCCCATACAAATATGCAGACTTTACATCGACTTGATAATGACACCAGTTTAACATTGATACTAATAAAATAAATAACAATTTAATAATTGAAAAGTTAACAACAGGAGAAAATGTTTCTCCATAATCAATACCTGCTCTTTGTTTAAAAGCCAAAGCAACAAGTCTAGCTTTATATTTCTTAGGTTTATTATTTTCATAACGTTTAACAGTGTAAACCCATTTAGCGCCTATCACTTTAGTGTTTTTAGGAAGATCTAATTCCCATACTTTGCGTTTTTCAATCATTTTGAGTTCTTCACTCACAGCAAAATCCCATTTTTCTCTATCTTTGCAAATTTGTGTATCCTCAAAAGTTTTGGGAAATTCAGAATAATGACACTCGTATTCGAAATCTTCATTTGATTTTAAATCTTCCTCACTACTTGAACTACTAGTTACGTTATTAGGATGTTTGCTTTTTGCTTTAAATGAAAATTTCTCAGGTTCAAAAGATAGTTTGTTTTTCTCACAATACTTTTTAACATCATTTAAAAATCAGTCTTAGTTTACTTGAAGGAGGATAATAAAATACATCTATTCTTTTACTTTTAGTTCGTGGACATTCTTTCCTTTCCCACTTTTCGATATCAATAGGACTTAATTTATCTAACGCTGTTTTATCATTACTAGATTCATTATCAAAGTTATCTAGCTCGTTTCTCAAATTTAGGTTGAACTTAACATATTCAAATGATTTATTTTTTCCAAATAAAGTTTCTACACCCTTTTTACCTTCATCAATACTAACATGAATTGTTTCAATTACTTTCCTATCGTTCGGAATAAAAATTTTGCACCCTTTGATTCGTACAGCATATCTTACAACAATTCTAAGTTTAGCTCTAGGTTGAAGTTTATTTCTATTAATTTTGGGAATATGTACATAAGCTAGTGATCCAAAAATTTACTGAAGGTTAGGTCTTACTGAAGGTTTAAAACCTGACCATATTTCGATTGGACTTAAATGATTAGTTAGTTTATGCTCGCATCTGTTTTTGGTATGCACGAAAGCTAACAAAGCTTCCCCCCAAAATTTGGGTTGTGACCCACTATCATGTAACATTGCTCTTACCGCGTCCATTGCACTTCTATTAAACTTTTCTGCTATCCCGTTCATTTCTGGAGTATATACATTAGTCCTTTCTATTCTAATTCCGAGATTGCTTAAGAACTTTTCAAATTTTTTATGGCAAAATTCTAGCCCGTTATCAGTTCTGACACATTTTAACTTAAGATTAGTTTCCCTTTCACATTTAGCTAAGTATTTCTTAAGGCATTCGAAAACTTCGGTTTTACTTTTTATAACATAAACATCAGCTTTACGAGAAAAATCATCAATACAAGATAAGAAATACTTGTTACCACCTAAAGAGTTTACTGGAGAAGGTCCCCATAAATCACAAATGCACTCTTTCTAAACATGTTTTCGTAGTTCTATGATAAATAAGATTTCGTTTTAGAGATACCCTAGTAGATTAGGCAATTTTACAACTAGTACAATTTTCGTTTTTACTTTTACTTAAGTTTTCAATACCTTTTACAACATTATTTTTACTCATACTTTGAATTAATGGCATATTCACATGACAGAATCGTCTATGTGCAATATCTAAATTTGAAGTTGAAATTAAAGCTATATTCTTACTATCAATATTTTCGTTAAGTTTATCTTTAAATTTTGTTGTATATCCATTCAAAACATATAATTTATCTTTTCTGTTTACAGTGAACATATAATTATCAGATTTATCAGAAATTACCATTTTACTGCGGCCCCATTCAGCATAGTTACCAGTAATATCAATTTTCGCTCCACTAATCAAATTACGCCTCATGTTGAGCACATATAGAACATTTTTCAAAGTAATTTCCACCTTACCTTTAATGTCAAATATAGTAAAGTCAATATCTCCGACACCAATGGCAATTGTTGAGCTATTTGTGTTACCAGCCAGAACTTCTGTCGGTGTAATCTTTTTAAACCAGGAAAACCATTCTCCGGGATGTTTCCCAGACCGTCGCCAATAGCCCATTGTGCCACTCTAGTGCGACGTAAATTAACAACAACAACACTTTCTTGTAGCATTTATCCCCAGTGTGACCTAATTTTTCACAGAACTTGCATACAACAGAACGACGAGGATTTGTTACTTCGAATTTCTTGTTAGGGTCCAGACTGCTTCCACTGAAGTTTTTCTTATTCTCTGCTTGTCTTTTATAATCACACTTTCGAACTTTAGTTGAATAAGCATCATTTACAAACGTAATTTATTCTCGTCCTTTTGTTTTAGTTCAATACTTCCAAATTCTGTAATTAGTTGTTTAGTAATTGAATCGATCGTAAATTCATCATCTTTTACTCTGTAAAGAATCTGTACCAAGTTATCATACTCAGAAGGCAGATATCTTATCAGCTGAAAACACACTAATATTGAAGGCATTTTGAAACCAGCATCGTCAATTTGTTTATTCTTCTCCAACATTCTTTTGCTGTATATTCCGATCGTTTCGTCGTCGGGTGAAAATCTTGTGTTAAAGAAATCATCGAATAAACCAGCCAGACGAGCTCTCGACGTAGGTTCAAAGTTTAATCGTCAACTCTACTACGCGTTCGTTCCCACTCCTTGATGAGATCTTCCGGCAAAGCAGATTCAACTAATTGATATAACATAGCTTCGTATTTTTCAGACATTACTCCTAAAGTCTCTAAAGCTCGTAGTTGAGTTTCTAATTTATCATAAAGAACACGTAATGTAAAATTTTCGTCATTTTTTGCTTGGGTTAAAACAAGATTTAACAGTTTCCGAACATAAATTTGGATTAATAATTCATCTTTGGCGAAACGAGATTTTAATTGCTCAACCGCTTTATAATAATTGGTACCAGATGGCGGAAAACTTTCGACTTCCAATTCGCGATCGCAACGCTCGAGTACGCCCTCTAGCGGGAGCCTGTAAATATCAGACATTAATTTATCACGTTTTCATTTAGTTCCATCAAAATCATTGGCAGAATCAGACGCCATTTTCTTAGCAGCAAATAAAAATAAAAATGTCCCTAAGGAAAAGCCGAAGAACTTGAAAAAACTCTCCAGAATATTGTGATATCTTTCAGACCCAGAACACGCCGAATATTTGAAGAAAAATTTCTCAATAATTTTTAACTTCTATTGTCAACAAACTTGCAACTGATAACTTCCGATTTCGCTATCGCATACTGTTACAGATGTGTGTATTAAGGTAAAATGCATTTCTTCTGTCTTCAATTCATTACAAATTAAAGTGAAGTCAATATTGCTTTCGTCGTTCCAATAAATAAATGTGAATTCAGAACTGTAATAGTTATAGAATATTCTTCTTCGTTATAGAATAGTACATATTTCTGTATCCATATAATTCGGAAAACAACAATAAAAAATTATCCAAATTACTTGAAATAGTGTATTTGTGCTGATTCTTAATTAATTTTTATCGTTTTCTTGGTAAGTATTTTTTAGTTTTGAAAGAATAATTTCAACTAGAATTCAACTATTCTGTTTTTAGCTACATATTCAAATTTATATCAAGATCTTACAATTATAAAATTTTGCTGTGTAGTATGTTATCTAAAAGTAAAGAATGGAGAAACTATGTATCTATTATTTGAGAATAAAGTTTTCAAACAAAGAACATATCATTTTGGAATTCTCCGGAATTATAAATCAGGTAAGTGTTATGATTTTTATAATGAAAAATTTGCTTGTAAATATTATTTTTTTTTCTCATTTGATGATAGTTCTCTACAGAATGCTTTTTTACGTCTGATTAATAACTATAAGAATAAAAAGAGAAACAATTTGGAAGTTTTTTTTGTTTCAATATGAGGAATTTTTAAAATCGTTTTTTTATCCTGAGAATTCTTTATTATAACGTTTTTTAGTTTATAATTTTCTGATAAAAATTGTTGTTAAAATAATTGTTTTGAAAAATTAAATGGTATAACATTATGTGCTAATGTATACTTCTTGCATATTCTAATGTTTGATGTAATATGATTCAAAAAAGTATGGAATAAAAATTCGGTACTTACGTAATAACGCCACCGCAACTACAGATTTGGCGGTTTTTAAGTGCCACCAATCTACACCAAAATTTTTGCGACAAATCATAAAATAAAACACTTTATTTAAAATCAAAGTAGTTTATCGGATTTCGGTGGACAATGGGCAAAATATTTCGCTCCTGAAAAAATAAAATTGCATCTTGTTCTATTTTTGGCAAATCCCAAACACGCATTTTCGTAGCACTACAAAATGGTAACAAAAATCGAAGAACAAATCATTTTGGAATTTTTCTGATTTATAAAGCAGGTAGGGGAGAGTGGGGTCAATTGTAACAGGGTACGATTGTAACAGAGCAAAAATTTCGAGTGTCGGGTTCTAGATTTGGTTCCTAGGTGGCGCACAATGTGTATTTAATAAATCTACATGTACACCCCTGCTGGCAACCATTTTTATGTACATTTGAAAGAGTTACATCACAAAAGATATTTACACGCCACGTAAGTACTTTTTTTGGTATTAGAATATTATATTGTAACAAAGTAATTTTGTTTAAACAAATAAAAATTATTAACCGAATATGTAAGAATATGTAAACCTTAATTAACATTTCAAAAAAGAATTAGTTTTGTTAATTAACTAGCATTGTTTTTAACAAATGAAGCTGAAATGGCGTCTTGGGGACGATTGTAACAATAAGTAAGGGGACGATTGTAACAGCTGAAAATAAATAATCTTATGTTTACAAACCATTACTTAACTCTTTAAGAACCACCAATAGTTTCCTATATCATTTATATTATGTTGCATGTGCATTATTTTATTTGTCACCTTTCACAGCATAAATTAAAATTTTTAACCCCTTAAAGTTAAAAGTTTAACCCTTTAGGTCTCTGCTCATTATTATTTTTACTCCTAAAATATCACTACTATTTTGATCAATAAAAAAATAAATCACAACTATGATAATATGTATAATTAACTATGTTTTAGTTGAATTTATGAACTGTTACAATTGACCCCGTAAGTGGGGACAATTGTAACAAGTGCACGACTGTCAAAAATTGTTAATAACTAATATAATAACATTTAAGATAAGGTATTTATTTATTTTTTTCTTGTAGAGGATAGTCTACTTTACTCGTCTGTCAAGTAATACTAATAATAAAGTGGATTTTTTGTTAGTCAAAAATAGTTAAGTAAAAAATGTTGCAATTGACACCACTCTCCCCTAAGTGTTAATTTTTATAAAATAAAAATTTTTACTTTCAAGTAATTTTTTTCGTATTTGATGATAGTTTTCTATAGAATGGTTTTCTGCGTCTGATTATGAATCAAAAAAGAAAAAAACATGAAAGTTGTATATTTTAATGTAAGGAATTTTTAGAATTGGTTTTTTCTTTTTTGCTTTGTATCGTAAGCATTCTTTATTTTACGTTTTTTAGTTTCTAAATAATGATTTTTATTAAAACTTAAAATTTTTTGATAAAAATTGTTGTCAAAGAACTTTTTTTACAAAATTAAATTATATAAAATTATGAAGTGTATGTATACTTTTTGCTTATTTTAATGTTTGAAGTAATATGATTCTTAAAACTATGGAATGTAAAGTTTAAATAAGCCTTTCAGGTTATATCATTAAATTTAGTAAAACTATTTCTCAGGCATTAGGTTTAACTCTAATAAGAAGATACATATTTTTTTCTGTTTATTTACAAATATTTTTCAGATGTGTTTTTGATGTTCCTTCTGTAAAAAAAAAAGAGATACCATCTTATTTTTGGTTGCATAAGAAAGGATATCAAACATTTTTCTTTTTTAAATTTAATAAGCCACGATAAAGAAGGAACGTTACAATGTTACACGCTACATTAAAGACGTCTCCAGAGTAACTGAATGACTGTTCATATAGAAATCGCAGGTATTAGTCTCATACAACAACGCCCCCTATAGTTCGTTGCAATCGCGAATATCTTGCGGAAGATATTGGAACTTATCGTCTGAATCACTGCTATTATCTTCATGAATTTTGTTGAATTGTCCCCAGAATCCAAGCCAATTTTGCCGTCGAATTGTTTCAATTCTAATTTCGGGAAACGAAAATTTCGTTTTGTTTCATTTAACGCATCAAGAATTTCCTCGTTTTTTTTTTCTATCAATTTTCGCAAAATTCAAATCTACTTTTGCTTTCATGGAAACCCATTTATCACGGTAATCTTCTGTTAAATCTGTTTCGTTAGAAAATTCGGTTTCATCAAAATTTTCTACTTCTAGCCAAATTACTTTTATTTTTTCGTCTATTATAAATAGTCTTCACGACGGCTTCCATTTCTTTCAAGGATCTTGTAAATAATCGCTGCGTTCTCTCACGTTTCAAATTTTCCATATTCCCTGTCGCGGGCGCCACTAGATTCGACATAAATACTATGGAATTTCATAAAAGGAAAACGCTTTAGTTTCGATATTTACAATAATTTTGGAAACCTACCTGAATGAAAATTCGAATTGCAGCATATCTAATCAAAATATACAACTATGATAGAGTAGAGTTGTAGGCTTCTGATACTTCAACAAACATATTACAAACATTAATTAAGCATCATTGTCGTCAATGATAGTATATGGCGATTTCTTACGGTTCTTCTGGATAAATAAATGTATTTACTCCATTACTTTTGCGTTCTAGTACATAGCTCATTTGTTTCATTTCAATATCCATATATTACCTATATTAATTAAGCATCATTGTCGTCAATACTAATATGACGATTTCTTTTACGTTTCTTCTAAAGGTCTGGTTTCTTAGGACAAGCGTCTTATCTACGCGTAAGCGGGACGTCAACGTCCCGCTGATGCCAACAAAATACTGGTTTGTTAGCTCAAGGCCTGGTTTCTTAGAACTAGCGCCTTATCTGGGAGTCAGCGGAAAGTTGACGTAGAGCTGACGCCAAAAAAATACTTTTTTGTTAGCTCAGCATGAGCAGTCGGTCCAAGGCAGACATTATCTCTCATTGCGCATGCGTTAATTACGTAAACAAATATTTATTTTGAATTTGTATTGATTT
This sequence comes from Parasteatoda tepidariorum, assembly GCF_982258835.1. NCBI lineage: Eukaryota > Metazoa > Arthropoda > Arachnida > Araneae > Theridiidae > Parasteatoda > Parasteatoda tepidariorum. Next base: position 1,785,721 of record NC_141762.1, read on the forward strand.
TGTTATTGTCGACCAGTGTTTTAGAGAACAAATAATGACTTTGTCCAAGAAAAAACACATTATAGCTGAGCTAAATGAAGAGTGCTATGCTTAATGAAGAAACTATGTTTAATGTCAAAATCAAAATCTTGGCTGATTTCAATGTGCTGTTGGATGTTGTCCGCCATTGCTTCTGTGGTAACGTTACGTTGTAATCCAACTGCAGTTGAGTTGGACGGCAATTGTAGTTCAAGATGAGCGTTCGATGACGTATACTATCAAACTCACGAATGGACCAATCAGAGGTTAGCGCTGATTTCCAGCTGACGGCGTCCTATCCTAAGAAACCAGGCCTTAAGCGAATTAGTACTAGTTTTCCATTAATTTTGCTTTTGAATTCATAAATATCTTTTTTTATTCAATTAACGTGCATTTTAAATACTTATTTTTTTTAGAAGCACGTTTTAAAAGAATTATTATAAATAAGAAAAGCGCTTGGTATCTGACAACGTTAAAAGTATAAATTTGCTGACGAAGATCACGCGTGCTACCACGTAATGTTGTTCATTTAATTTATCTGACACAGCAAATATAAAATAATTAAATTGGGTATAATATGAAAAAAACACAACTACTTCGATTTAGTAGGAACAACATATGACGCAATGCTAAACGAATGGAATTTAGTTGTTGTTTATTTAGTTATTGTTATTAGTAGTTGTTGTTATTTGTTTTAGTTGTTGTTGTTTATTTAGTTGTATTTAGTTTCAATAACTTTTCTTTATAATGCAATAAAATCTGGCGAGCAGCTATTTAAACGATCGAACACATCGTTTGTTTATTTGTGGCTTGAAGTTAGGCTCGCAGAAAATGTCGTTCATGGGTTAAATTTAGAAGGAACAACACAACCTGTGACGTAGGCTATATTGTACCCAATTCCAGCTATAAACTATTTTTTGATCAAATAGAGCTATAAGCTAGAAATTATCACTGATGTTATCCTTAAAATATGAGAAAAACTGAATCACTTATAGTAAAATTTAAAACAATGGCTAACGCTTAACCAATCAGAAAATTCCATTTCGTTTTTCACTCATCCTGCAAAAGCGATTTGTCGCAGAATGTTATTATGTGACCTTCCTCGTGCTTGAAACGTATCTGAATGCCGAATTTCATCGCTTTCTGTCGGATGGCTTAGGAGTTTATAAAGGACATACATACACACAGACTCACATTCATTTTTCTATATATAGATAGATAAAGTAAAATGCTACATTCAAAATTCAAATATCGTCAATTAAAGTACTTATATTTTCCTTTCAAAATGTGCTCAGAATTTATTTTTTAGGCTCTGTCACTGTTGGATTAAGTCATCTTAAAATTATTCTCTTATTTATTATCAAACTTTTTTGCGAGGTGTGGTGTTCACTCCATTGATGAGAATCAATAAGATGTCTTCTTATTTCGATTTAAGAAGAGAACAATGCATGAGGAATGGCAAAGAATGGGATTAGTTTTCAATTCAGTGGTTACTATGACAACGGAAGTGATATTCTTCCTCTGATGGGGACTCAACTTTCGCATTAAGATGTATCTAAAAAGAAGAAATGGATGGGAGATCTTTAGAAATATCGAGATGTATTGAATACAAATTTTCAAGTAGAGTTTTGCTACAAGTAAAAAAGAAATTAAATAGTAATAAAAATCGTAAAATTGAAAAATAATGATAAGAAAAGAGAGAAAATTGTGAGCTCATTATTGCGATCACTGGTTATCCATTGGTCAATTATTTATTTTAGATAGATTTTCATAAACGCCCCAACATTTCAAGTTTTCGATTCATGGGTTGCAGAAATATTTGCCCATGTGTCGTCCAATGGGCTGGCTGGATTGGTTTCCATTTTCCACGTTTTTTTAAGCCATTCTAATTCTTTCTTTCCAAATATTTGTAGTGTATCTACCACTACAAAAATACAATTCCGGTTCATTAGTGTATAAGACAAGTTAACTCGATTCTGTGTTGGGGTATATAGATGAAGATTGACGTAGTCGATAACTACTGTTCCCACATTGGTGACCCGGACGTGATGTGAACACGCCTACCTTGACAGAAACTCTCACTTCGATTTTAACACGCCTACTTCGATGGATTGTCCACATTGAACAGTTTACTTACTATTTGTGACTGCTACATTACCCACTTCCTCGCGCTGCTGCTACTCAGTCTCGATCACACCTAACGTACAACGTATTCACTCGACTGCTAAAGGTAACACAGGAGTGACCACGACCGTGAACTTAATACAGCTCTCACGATCAGCACTCAAAAGTACGGTGATCTTAATACAGCTCTCCCGCCTTCTCACAAAACAGCAATGAATTAACTAGTGGTATCCTTTCATCGAATTCTATCACAGATAAAATTCTGGTGGGGGAGCACTGTAGTGTGCCTACCAGTACAAAAATACAATTCCAATTCTCTGGTATATAAGACAAGTTAACTCGATTCTATGTTGTACTGTATCTACCAGTACAAAAATATAATTCTAATTCACTAGTATATAAGACAAGTTAATTCGATTCTATGTTGTGGTACCTTTCCATAGATGAAGATTGACATGGTCGATAAATACTGTTCCCACATATTCTTTTCTTTCTTCAGTTATGTATATTAAAATCGCGATGAAGAGAGTCATTATGAATAAGTTAATCATAAAGCGAACATAAAAATAATTGAAATTAATATTATGTGAAGAGTTAAGAAATGAACGTTTATGAAAATAAAAATAAAAAATACAGCTTGGAAAACAGTCAACTCTAAGATGTTTCAAAATGATCATTAACTTTTTTTTTTGCTGCTTTTTTTAGTAGCATTTTAACTGTCAAGTTATTTAGATGATTTAGGTAAATAAATTGAGAATTTTTTTATTGCAAAAATCGAATAATTGGTACAAAATAAAATACACTTAATACTTAAAAATTGGTATTTTAAGTGACATGTATAAAAATTTTAAGGTTTTGTAGCCCACTGCCTATTCGCCTGAGGCGGCTGGCACTCAGTGTGGCAGTGATAAATTTCTCTTCCAGTGGAGCAATATTTTCTGAAAATTAAAATAAAATATTCTCTAAAGCAATAAATCATCTAAACCAGTGTTCTCCAACCCTCGGTCCGTGGATCGAATTGTACCGGGCCGCCAAATTCATTGAAACTGAATTTAAATTCCTGGGTTTATATCCCAAATTAAAAATAAATCCCAAATTAAAGGGGCTCCCGAAGGTAGTTGCATAAATTTTTTAAAGTTTTAAAAAGAAAAGAAAAAGAAAGAAAGAAAACCAATGCAACTATTTTCTCATTCAATTAGTTTTAATTAAAAAAAATCAATCATCATAATGGTAAATATCATAAATAAAACACGAAAGCGAGGCGCGAAATTTACATTGGAACTAATGAAGAACTTCGTCTTCTCTCTCGATAGTGACTCATTGATTTAAGTAAGTTAAAATGTTAGTAAGCTAAAATTTTAAATCACTTTATACTTATTTTTTTGGTGTAACTGTATTTTATTTTGAAGTCATGTTTAAATACAATTAAATTAAAATTAATAAACCAAAATAATTCAGGCCCAAGGCCCACCAAATTCTCCGGGCCCCTTACAAAATATTTTGAAATTAAATTACTGAAGTTTACATAATATTTTGAGTAATTAATCCTAACATTAGAAAAGAATCTATTGTACTGCATGATTCAAGATAAACATTCAAAGAAATTTTGAAAGCAGACAATTGAGGATTATTTTTCTAAGATAAAGTTTACGTATCTATAAATTAAAGCAAAATATAAAATGACGAAACAATGTTATGTCAAAATAAAAATAGTTTCGTGACCACAAACAATTGAAATCAGTGATCTTTTCTAAAAGTCATTCATTAGCTGAGTTATTTCTTTATTGTACGCTGTAATTATTTTTATTTAGTACTTAAACCAACACAAAGCTATCCCACCTTCCATTTGACTTTTTACTAATTTTTGAGGCCCTTCAAAAATTGTGGGCCCCAAGCCCATGCCTATTATGCCTACTATGACTGGACGACATTTCGTAAAAAAAAAATGCCGCGCACCTAGAGCATAAACCTCTATCCTTTGAAACCTTCAGTAAAGTGCTGCCATCCATACTTATTCGGGTATAACAATACGCTGCACTCAAAAAAATTACCCAGAGTAAAACTCGGGCGTGACATTTTGGAACACCAGAGCTGTGCCCGCATATTATTCGGGTTAAAAGGTTAGCAATGCTTATATTGTCTGATTTTTTTGAAAACTCTTACTATTCTTCATTTGTGATTATAGAGTTAAAGTTGATCTAGTCGATGAAGTCGAAAAGTGTGCAGACATGAAAAATCTAGTACAACACTCATTTTCAATATGGGTGAAGGGAAAAAAAATAGATGCTATTTAAACTTTTGAATTTTGCGGCAGTTGGAAAAAGATTGAAACAATAAGGTCTCTCGTTTTCAGAAATCCTTAAAAAGAAGTCTTTTTCTCAAGTATTCTTAAAACATATATTTAGAGCGGTCACAATAGAACACCCTACTTTTTCAATGTCAAATGTGTTAAAAAGAAATCCTACAATAGTTGGCGAATTTCGAGAAATGCAGCATGATGTCAAAGCATTGCCCATCGATCTGAAACTGAGGGAGCTATAAACCGGGTGTAGAACCGCAATTCATCAACCATCACAGTTGAGTGAGTTATCCATTTAGCCATTGTGATTCGTAAAATTATGTATTAATCGCAAAAAGTAATGTATAAAAAATTATAAAATTTGTAAAATTATATAAGAAGTATGACTGTAATGATGTTTATTTCTAGAAAATTTATGTGAAATAAAACATTATTAATAATAATGATAATCATAATTTCAAAGAACGAGCATGTGACGATATCATTTTCTCTTACTTACTGTGACCTTACAGATTTTAGAATTTGCAGACTGGAAAGCAGCAAAGTTGTATCCGAAACACTTCTGTTTTATTAATAATTTATTAATCACAATATTCATAATACACTTAAAATGGATAAATTAACAATATTAAATAATAAGCATGACTCTTATAACATTAATTTCTAACCTAATTATATTAAGTAAAATATTAATCATGTAGTTGTTGTTATTTCTAATGCCACTTGCCAATACTAGCAGCCTACTTGGTGAAACCAAACGAATTTAAGGCAGGGCGTGCGTTTTTGTTTTTCAGTGGCGCCATCTATGGCCAAGAATAAAACTTCAGCCGCACACGTCACAGCCAGTTTCAAAGGATGAACTCATTCATATATCCATCCATTCATCTACAAATCGTAATTTTCACCCGAAACAGCAAACGATCCATCTCCAATTTCCCCATGTTTTTGATTTGCTGTGGGATCGTGGTAGACTTTGTGACTCAACAGATTTAACATGCACCAGTAATCTCTTACTACAAGGGAAGTACTCGGTCGGTGGAGATCGAAATCACGACCACTTGGACATAAACCCAATGCCCTGCCAACCAGGCTATCCCGACCCCAAAACGATAATTATAATAATGGTAATCATAATTTCAAAGAAACATATGTGATTTCTATAAATTATTGTGGCCTTACGAATTTAATAATAGTTATTAGACTCAAAAACTGCAAAATTTTTTCTCCTAAACACTTTCAAATTATTTCTAATATACACAATAGTCACATTATATTTAGTCTCAATATTAATAAGACATATGAAATAGTTAAAATCACGATGTTAAATAATAAGTATGACTGTAATATTCATTTCTAGTTTAAATATGTTAAATAAAACAATAACAATAGTAATCATAATTTTCAAAGAAAGAAGGAATCCTTTTTCTTTTATATATCATAACTTTGCATACGTAGGAATCCGTAGACTGGAAAATAGCAAAAAACTGGAAAACAAGCTTCGAAGTTCGAAACTCTTCGAAATTATTACTATTAATATTAACATTAATAATTAATTAATTTTAACATTAATTGTTAAATTAGCAGTGTAAAATAATAAGTATGAGTACAATAATCTTTATTTCAAGTCTAATTATATTAAATAACACATTAATAATTATAATGGTAATCATAATTTCAAAGAAAGAAGATTTAGCCATTTTCTCTTAATGAATATGGCCTTGCAGATGTAGGAATCCGTAGACTCTGGAAAACAGCAAAAGTTCTCTCCAAAGTACTTCGTCGTTACGGAGTTTTCCAGAAGATTTAATCGAAATACCTCAGAAATGGAATTTCGGCGCCATTAAAACTTTCGATCACCTCTTTTGCAGCCAATCACTACTTCTCGTCGTCACATTATTCGAATTAATTTGCCTCTCAAGAACTCGGGGAGTCCATTAAATTCTACCACTGTTCCGTTAAGGGGGGGCCGATGACCAACCTTGTTAGTTAATTAAAATGGTTCGATCTTGATTTGGGATGTAAAAAGTTTGGCGGAAAATATAAATTTCTGGACTTGTCTACCTAATGAAGGAAGTGCCGTTTCGATCGATCTTACAAGACGATCTTCTTTAATTGACAACAGTTTCCATTCTTTCTGGAGTACAGACGACAATCGTTACTGAGTTAAAGTAAACTGTTATTTTGCAAAGAACATTTTAGTTCTCTTAAAGGGACAGTTGATCTTCGAAACATCTTTTTAATATCAATTGCTCTTTTTTTCTTGTGACAGTTAATGCAGATGAAACTTACTGAGTGTTTAATCGAAGATCCAGATAATACAAAAATTGAAATTAATTTAATAATCAAGAAGCTTCTTATTATTTCTAATTATAAACAAAACACGAGCAATTCTATCCGTTCAAACGATATTCCATACGATGACATCAGAAATAATTATAGCAGCAGAATATTCATTAGGCGATGATTTTCATTTCAACCCATAAACTGGTATTTTTTGGGGGGTAAGAAAAAACACCAGTTTATGCGTTGAACCAGATTATACCAGTTGAACCAATACTGACTTAGTACATATCTCAATAAATTCTTGCTGACTGGACTCGTTCTTAGGCTGGTGTGGAGCCGGACCAGTAGCCAAGATTTGGGTTATATGGTAAACGGTCCATAATGACCTAGGCACATGTCCAAAGCTTGGAGAAAAGAAAAAAAAAAAGTTGAACCAGTAACGTGGAAATCAGCGTTTCTGAATAAGAATCCTGCCTTATTTTTTTCCCGAACGAGTTGCTTAACCCACATTGACAACGACTCTACCGGAGTCAGTCAGTTTTTCTTATTTTATTTATTTATTTATTATTTTTATATATAATCAATTTTGTTGTACTGTATTTTATTATCATTTAAATTAACATTTGGGAAGTTTCTTACAATAAATATTGAACCAAATTTCAGAAAAATATTTGAAGTAATTAATAGATATTAATCAAGATACTTTTCTTTTTTCTTCTTTTTTTTTTTTGGTTTGTAGGTAACTAAATTCGTGATCGCAACGAGCTATAGGGGGCGTTGTTGCATGAGACGAATTCCTGCAATTTCTATATGAACAGTCATTCAGTCGCTTTGGAGACGTCTTTAATACAGCGTGTAGCATTGTAACGTTCCTTCTTTATTGTGGCTTAATAAATTTAAGAAAGAAAAATATTTGATATTCTTTCTTATGCAAGCGAAAACAAAATTGTATCTCTTTCTTTTTTTTTCCTTTTTTTCTTTAGAGAAGGAACATCTAAAACGCATCGGAAATATATTTGTAAATAAACAGGACAAAAAACACGTATCTTCTTATTAGAGTTAAAACCTAATGCCTGCGAAATCGTTTTACTAAATATAAATAATCGTTTAATGATATTGCATGAAATACCTATTTAAACTTTACATTCCATAATTTTATGAATCATATTATTTCAAACATTAAAATGTGCAAAAAGTATACATAAGCCCATAATTTTATATAATTTAATTTTGCAAAAAACGTTTTTTGACAATATTTTTTTTAAATTTAAGTTTCAATAAAAATCATTATTTCTGAACAAAAAAGCGCAAAATAAAGAATGCTTACGAAAAAAAAAAAAGATTCTAAAAATTCTTCAAATTAAAATAAAAAACTTTCATGTTTTCTTTTATTATTAATCGGACGTAGAAAACCATTCTATAGAGAACTATCATCAAATTAGAGAAAAGAAAATTTACAAGTAAATTTTTTATTATAAAAATCATAACACTTACCTGATTTATGAATCCGGAGGATTCCAAAATGATATGTTCTTCATTTGAAAACTTTATTCTCAAATAATATATAAATAGATTATCCATTCATTACTTTAAGATGACATATACCACACTATAAAATTTTTTAATTGCAAGATCTCGATATGAACTTCAATATGTAACTTAAAAACAGAATAGCTGAATTCTAGTTGAAATTATCATTCAAAATTAAAAAATACTTACCAAGAAAACGATAAAAATTTATTAATAATCAACATAAATGATACTATTTCAAGCAATTCGGATGATTCTTTATTGTTGTTTTCCGAATAATAGAGAAACAGAAATTTAAACTATTCTATAAAGAAGAAGAATATTCTATAACTATTACTGTTCTGGACGGTCTGAAACAAACCACATTTATCCAGTGGAATGATGCAAGCAATATAGACTTAAATAACTTCTCTTTAATTTATAATGAATTGAAGACAAACAAAAAAAATTTCACCTTAATACACGCATTTTTAACGGTATGCGATCATGAAAGCGGAAATTATCGGTTGCAGGCTTGCTAATAATAAATAGAAAGGTAAAAATTATTGAGAAATTGTTCTCCAAATGTTTAGCGTGTTCTGTTTCAAAAAGATTTGCCAATGTTCTGGTTAGTTTTTTCAATTTCTTCTGCCTTTTTAGGGAAATTTTGCTTCTTATCTGCTACTAAGAAAATGGCGTCCGACTCTGCCAATGATTATGATAGAACTAAATGAAAACTTAATAAATAAATGCCTGCTATTTTCAGGCTCCGCTAGAGGGATTACTCAAGCGTTGCGATGGCGAATAGACTCTTAATTTAATTTCCTTCCTTTTTTAAATTATAAATATATTTTTGAAAGTTGGGTTGAAATGCTTACAAAATATTTCGAGCTTCATATTAACATTGATAGGAAAATTTGAAATTTAAAGGGGAACAAAACGCACTGTCAATTTTTACGAAAGTTAACGCATGCACAGTAACGATAGAAATCCTGCCAACTAATTAAGAGACGCTAAACAATTCAGTTGAAATCATTGTTGTTGTTGTCTTTAATTTAGTTGAAAATAGGTTGTGCCTATTCATATTAGCCGTTTTTAATTAAGAATAATCGAATGATAATAATAAGACAGAGATGTTTGTTCGGTTTACATTTGCCTTGAAATTCCTTAAAGCAGGGATGGGCAAACTTTTTTGGTCGAGGGCCAAAAATCGAGAGAAAAAAAGTGCTGGGCCAAGTAAAGACAATATATAAAAATTTAAAAAACGATATAAAAAAATACGATATACAAGTTCTAGTTTAGATATTTAATGAGATGAAGGAAATTGCGATTTCATTTTCTTATATTGAGGTTCGAAGTGAGATGTGCTTATTTTAAGGAACGAGGCTATATTCTTGTCTATTAGTCTACTTCTAAAATGATTTTTTTCTAAGATTCATAGTTGAAAATGCTTGTTCACATATATAAGAGGAAGCAAACTTAGCACTGATTTTCTGGGCTTGAGATTAAATTTTGGAAACTAACTTTTTGGTAATGATTTGTAAAACTCAAACTTTAGCACATTTAGAAACAACTGCTTCAGATGATTGTTAGATTGCAACTCAATTAATTCAAGCTTCTTAATTCGACCTCAATGTTTCTCAATAACGTTGAAAAGCATGGTAAAAATATCTAATTCTGTATGAATGGCACTGAAATCTGCATTCAAATTCAAAATTGAGTTTCTTTAAGCCATCTTCCTAATTCTTAAGCTTTTCCTTATTTACTGAGAGTTTTGATATATAGAGAAATACGACAAGTCGTTCTTAGCTAGCTGGCAAGCAAACAGATGAAGCTGCAGTTTAAAAGCTTTGATATGGGCCAAGATATCGATAAATTGATTTTTCCCTTTCATCTTAACAATCAAGTTGTCCATTCGTCATTAAGCGCAAGGCATTCTAAATCAACTTTGCGTTTTTAGTAGCTTTTTTGGGGTTAAAAAAGTTTTCAAATAAGTCAAAAAAGCACTAACCATTTTATAAATTTAATAATTTCACCATTATTTACAATGACGCGTGTGCAATTTTTCCATACTCCAAAAAAAGTTAGAACTCGCGCCAGCAGAAAAATCCACTCGTTGGAGCTTAAACTGCGCAGTCTGCCACATGTGAAGTGCAATTCACCTAAAGTAGATTCCATAAATCTGCTCGTCGAGAAAGGCATACCCTCGTTGGAGCCAATCTACGGCTATTCTATAAAGAACTTCTGCTTTCAACATTTTACCAATTTAAGCTGTCTCTGTTAACTATTTCCATCAATTTATGCTTTGTAGAACAAAAATAGAGAAAGTAGGAAAGTCATCAAAACTTACTTAAAAAAAAAAACAAAAAAAAAAACAAACTTAAAACAAAGTAGACAAAAAATGGATGAATATTGTTTATAGTCGTCACGGATCGGCGAGTTAAAATTCTAACCGCGGGCCGGATGAAACCTTCCGGCGGGCCACAGTTGGCCCGCGGGCCGTAGTTTGCCCATCCCTGCCTTAAAGGATGATTTTTTAGCCATTGGATAGGTCCATTGCCAAGTATACATTTGATCGGTATTCTTTAAAGTGCTTTCTAATAAAAGCAAATGCCTTTCATTCCTTGCACAGATGTTTTTTAAGGTTGATGTCACTGTCCGGTATACATTTGCCCGATATTTCCTATACTGATGTTTTTAAGGTTAAGTGCCATTGCTCGATATTCATTGCACTGAAGTTTGTTCAAAAGGATTAAATAAAATGTGTGTGTCCTAAAAACTTGACTTATAGAATAAATTTTTTTATTATCAACTTAGTATAGCAAAAACAAAAAAAAGAAGGTAAAGAAACAATACAATATTAGTTTCTCCGTGATTTAAATGTCTTTAGCTACAAGATATATTCAGGTAGTTCAACTGTAAATATTCCTGATTTATTTAAGTTGATAAATCACAAAAACAAATAATCTTATCAATTTTCCATCAATATAACTTTCAGCTTTCAGATCGTACCATTTCCGGCGTCATAGCGCAATAACATAAATGAGCACGAGCAAATCGTTTTCACGAAAACAGCATTCTCACGACTATCGTGAAAATAGCCAATGCCCAAAAGAGTATTTTTATTTAGAAAATAATGCCATTTCTATACTATAGTTTTTGTATTCATTTTGTGCAACATTAGTACAAATGTACAGTAGTGTTAGTACGAATATTTAAAGGGAAAAAAAAGCTAACGGAATCCTCTCCTTGCTCTCCAAACACCGTAATTGCTTTTCATTCATCATTTCTCTTAAAAGAGAATATTTTTCAGCAATAAAAAAAGATCATTTCCGTAATAAATATTATAATTTTATGAAAAGAACATTTTGTTAATCGTAAGGAAATGATCGATTACCAGGAATAATGAACTGTACTTAAAAAAGACTTAATAATACAGAGTGTGAGATTACAATACGAAAAAAATAAAGGAGGCAGAGACTCCATTTACTCTAGATTCTTCGTTGTAGTTTGCAAGGATAATGGATTTATATTTTAATTAATTCGAATTTTGCCCACCACTAAACACAAGTCATTTAAACAGATCTATAGAAGGTCATAAATAGACGAATGCATAAGTTAAATTTAAAAAAAAAAAATTTTTTTTTTTTTGAAAAATCTGTTTGTTATCAATACATTCTGCTTCTGTTTACTACCACTAAGTGAAATAATTCGCGAAAGCCTCTATTAGTTGGAGCCTGTGTTATTAAGTTGAATAACATCATTATTGCAGTTCAGATTGGCAACGGTTTTCACCGCTTTTGAATGAAGTGTTTTATATTTTATAAAATTTCATTATAAATGTTAAGATTTATGTGTGGCAACATCAAATCTCTCTCTCTTCTTTTTTTTTTTCCTTTCTTTTCGTTTTTTTTTTCCAACTCCAGAGCGAGCCTTACAAAATAAAGATCTCAAAAGAAAGAATTAATTTTCATTCTAGAACAATAGATAACAACAATCATTGCTTGAATCAAAAATATAATAATTATTATTTTTGCTTTAAATAAAAAATCGTATTCCGCGTACATTTTATGCGGTATTGTAATTTTTTTCATCAAAAAATAACTTTTTGTGATTAATTATATATTTTTTGTTATTTAATCTAATAAATGATAAGGAAAAAATTATGAATAACTTCATAAGCATATTTAAGGTCAGTCCTCGATAACATTAGAAAATACATCTTCATACGTAAATATCTGCTCAGTAATTAAGGTTTGCGCGTTGCAACTTAATTTTTAAAAAAAAACTGCACACTTAAAAGTCACATTTAGAAATAAACATCTCAAATAATTCATGAGTTGAACTTTTGAAATTGTTTCTTCTCAAAATAACTTGATTCAATATTATTATTTATATATCTTCACTGCACAGACTTATTTTAGAAAAAAATGCTCTGTGTAAAACTTTTTTTTTAAAAAAAGTGTCATAATCATTGGCAGGATAGTTTCTCTAAAACAATTCTCCATGTAGATATTTTGACGTCCTATATCTAGTACTAATTGGTTTATGTTTGAAAATCTTATGTGTTTTGCTAGTTGTATCTCAACCGCAAATGAGTCCTATAAATATAATAACTTCTTATAAATTTTTTCTGTATTTTTCCTTCTCCTGTAGTAAATTAGATTTTTCGACTCCGACTTTGATTTTCCGCCAAAAATGGTTCGCAAAATCCTCCTTTCATATATGGCCTAATATCAACAATAATACTTAAAATAAGCCTCTAAGTCAGCCTAAAAATAGCCTTTTTCGCATTTTTAGTACGTTGAAAATATTGAAAAAAGAGCCTAACATAATTTTTTCATTTCAGACAGTGGCATTTTTCTGAAGAAAAATGCCATCGTAACCTGTTCATCGTAATATTTCTCTTATCAATGATTGAATAAAATCTACTGCAAACCTAATTTATTCGATTTTGTTTCTTGAAGTAATGAAGTCACACTATCAAAGGTCAACAGTTGACCAAATATAAAATTATATAAAAAAAAAAAGGTTTCGAAACTTCTCAAAAATTCTTCTCAAAATGTTAAGAACTTTTGAACTCAAAAATGTAAAAAAGTAGTGAGACTAGTTGCCATGACAACCCGTAATGATCATTTTCCTGTCATTTCAAGTTGTCTTTCTGAATGCTGAAGAATTGGATGGGGGAAAAATTCAATAGAGCTCAAACTTTAGACTTTTTACAAAATATGTGCCTTACTTTTATAGAGGCAAGCTTATGAACATTCTTTTATAAATTCAATTCATAAAGATACGTTATTTCGACAACAATGCATATATTGCACATATTGGATAAAAAACAGCCTATCTTTTCGCATGAAAATTTTTTAAAAGAAAGGGATTGTATAAGAAAAATAGATTAGATTATGTTGTAAGCTTCTTTTCTTGTGAAGCGTTCTAACTTCATTGAATTGAGCCTAGTTTAAAATGTTTTGTTTTATTTTAATTTATTTTATTTTATTTTTTTGTTTTAGTTGTGTTTCAGTTGCCGCCGACCAAAAAGACAACGGAATTAGTTTGTTAACTACTGATGCTATTAATATTATTGTTCTGAAACTGATTTTGTTCATATATTGAATTTTTTTAAAATTTATTTGTTGTTAAGTTCAAAATGGTATAAGCATTTTGATAGTTTTAGAACAATTTTCGACGATTATTAATTTAAATTTGCACGAACCTCTTTTAGACAAACGAGTTTTAGAATTTTGTTCAAACACTAAATAATTCATCGAATTTTTAATAAGAAATCATTCATAAATAATGTTTTGCTTTTCTTCCCAATATTTTTTACCCTCTTCCTCCCCTCTGCTACTTCCGCTTCACTTTACCCCCTCTCACATATGCTGCTATATTACATAAACATATACTAGCAGTTCGGAAACAAAATACATATTATCTATCACATTTCAAATATTATTTTTAAGTTTCTACTGTGCTTTTTAGTAAACCTTGTGATCAATACAAGAAATGGTTACATATTTTAAGAAATCTGCCCTTTTTATGTGTGATGTCACACTTATCCCTTTCCCACCACCTCCTTATCACAAACTTTCACAATTTCAAGTACTAGTTTGTGACCCTCTTCAAGTTTGACATCATTTGTTATAGATGGCCTTTAAGTAAAAATCAACCCAACTTATACGAAGTATGTTTTGAAAGTATTAAAAGTACACTTTTTTCTTCATTAAGTTATTTAAAATACTGTCTGTACTAATTAACGTGCATTGAGACCCTTAAATTGTCGTCTTAATACATGAAAATCCGATCTTTAGCACAAAAGTTGATAGCATACCCAGTTTTATGTTGCTGTTTTTTTCTCGTATGCAATTTCAAAAGCATTTATGTTTAACAAGTTCTGCAACTTATTCCATTGAAATATAATGCCTACTTTCGATAATTGAAGAATTCATTATGAGATAAATTGATTGTCAGTGAAAAAAAAAGTACGAAAGAAACGAGTAAAACTTCAAAAACTTAGTAACGCAAATAAGGCGTTCATATTTTAAAAACTAAAACAGAATCAGCGAAGCGTTTTTCTTTTTTTGTTTTTTGACCACGCTTATTTCGGTGTTATCGATTAAACTAAGTAATTAACATCTTCCAGAAATGATCCAAAAAAAACTAAAAAACTAAAAGGAATATGATGTTTAAATCGGAAAGATTGTTTTTTTTCATTACCCTAGTTGCTACCAACAAGAAGTAGCGAACGTTAGAAGATCAAGTGTTTAATTAAAGTTTCATCTTCTTATAATCCCTTCCGTTTAAGAATTTAAAAACAAAAAATCTTAATTTTTTTGTGCATGACGTTAAGTTTTAAAAATGTTTCAAACTTTTGAACAACTTTATATCAAAATTAAAAATGTTAATCCTAATAGTAAATTAGAATAGAGTATTAAATGATTGCGAAATCTCGTACATTATCTAAATTACAAACTATGAAATAAATAAATGTTAAAAACTACGTTTTTCAAAAGAATTAAAAAGAAGAAAATAATTTTGTGTATGCCAAACCTAAACTGATAAACGTAAAGCGCATCGTATTAAAAATTCTCCCTTACGTCTTACAAAAGTGATGCATATTCCGTTTTTCATTTAGAGTCTGACAAAAACAGTAGAGTAACGGGAAATAAGCTAGGAGAGCGAATGAATTTACAGTTGATATCAACGAAATCTGTGCATCGTATTTTCTTAATCTTAATTTCGACAAACTTTTTACTTTGGGTGAAAAATTCTGCTAGTAGCAGTCAAGAGACGCTTGTCATAGAGGTGCAGCTGAAATTTGAGCTCTCTAGCTAAGGGGGAAATATTCAAATGACGATAAATTCTGCTTGACAGTAAAATGAAATGAAATTCTGCTTGTATCGGTTAAGAGGCGATTGCAGTTTGTTCTGACATCAGACACGTAGGTGCAAATGAAATTAAAGCATTCTAGTTAGTCGGAAAGTTGTCAAAATTCTAAAATTAAGAATTTCTCTTCACAGACACGTAAGCGTATTAATAAAAAAAAAAAATTTAAAAATAATAATAAAATATAATAAATAGTTTTATACAAGTTGGTGATATTGCATAAGCACGTGATCAGCGAATAATTGTATGAAAATGATGTAAGCCACTGACTTTGAAAAAAAAGTTAAAAAACTCTTAGTAAAAAATCGCTATTAATCATTAGCGAATAATGACAGAAATCAATCAGAAAAAAGTGGAGCTTAAGGTTAGTAAAAACCAATTTGTGTATCTATTAGAACTCAATGAAGCTTTCGTTAAAAATCGCCCTTAAAATTCATCGTCAAGTAAACTGGCTTTCAATGATTTTAACCATCCTTTGCTCTGATCAACCTCGATAATGACTTGTCTCTTTCTACTGTTATTTTTATTATTATACCGATTTTCAACCAGGAAGTTGCATTCCTGCGGCCTGTAGAGCGGCCCTTATGGTGTTATTTCTTACAATTTAAACAATTAATGATTCTCGAACTAATTATCGAATGTTAGTTTTTTTTTTATCCCTGTAAATTTCTTTACACACCTTTGTAGTTACAAGTTGCTAAATCATACCATTTTTGCGCAACTAAGCAAAATGTAACATTAATTTGAACACCCAAAACAGCAGCGTCATCGGTCGTTACGATTTTATGGAAAGTTTTTTGACTAGGATTCTAAAATTATAATTTAAAGGTGCACTTGCCATATATTAAGACTAGTCAGTACGGAACACCTTGCATATTGGCTAAACAAAAAAACCCGTTGCTTACAAATATTGCCGACTTAAGGCATTTCATCAGGTTTATTGAAAAAGTGTTCAGTGTTGATAATTTTTTAGGCTTATTGCAATTATCTAATTAGAAAATGTGCAAAGAATCACGCTATCAGCTTGCATTTACGTAAGGTTATTGCGATGATCCTTTGGCATCTGCCGGAGTTTTGAATAGAGACCCGCAGCTTTTTATTTTTTTTAAAAAAGTTCAATTAACAAGTTTTTACTTCAATTAGTTATAATGAAAATTAACAGCTGTGAGCTTATTACAAACGGCTTAAAATAAATCAGATTAATTTCTTTAATGATTTATTCTTTTGTTCTCTTAATGTCTAAAGATAAGTGGGCCCATTGTAGTTGACCTAAAATCTATTAGGCTGATTTTA
The DNA here is from genome assembly GCF_982258835.1 of Parasteatoda tepidariorum. Lineage (NCBI taxonomy): Eukaryota > Metazoa > Arthropoda > Arachnida > Araneae > Theridiidae > Parasteatoda > Parasteatoda tepidariorum. The sequence continues at coordinate 1,802,633 of NC_141762.1, forward strand.
TAACCGGCGGTGAGCGACTGACCCAATTCTGAGTTTACAACTACTAATGTTCAACTCCCTAGCCATGTAATTTTGAACTCAACGCAGAAGACAAGGGAACTCCGGGATCAAGCATTGGGAGATACTAGCCATCGTGGAAGACTTTTGATGGAAACTCGCATTTGCGTTGCATGGAGAGGAAAACAACGAGAAAAAAAACCACTGTTAGTCCGTCAGCAAGAGGACTCTTACCCATGATACGTCTACCACTGGGGATATTTTTCGTCAGCACTGTGGTCGGTGCGAGCCGAGTGCAGAATTCTTATCGACAAGCCACCGCTGCGATTCGAACCTGGGTCACCTTATGGGAAGGCGAAAACTCCATCACTTGAGCCACCATGACTCTTATAAGGCTGATTAGAAAATTCTGCAGATTTTCCAATTAGCATAGTGTATATAATATCCTCAGTGGTAGACGGATCATGAAGTCTCCTTGCCGTCAGACTCGCCGTGGGAGATTTTTCTCTCCGTGGAAAACAAATGTGGGTTAGTTCCATCCAAAAGTTCTCCACGAAGTCAAATTTCTCTCACTCCAAGAGTTCTCTCCTGGATTGAGCTCAAAATGACAATGAGTTGTCCCCCCCCCCAAAAAAAAAAATTGGGGGGGGGGGGGGTCTGCTGTTCAGCGAAGGTCATGAAATATTATAAAATAAAATAAAATAAAACAGAAAAGCTATATACTTTTGATAAGACACAACTTCAGAGTATATTTTCCAGATCTGCATATTCACTCAGGTGATCCGTTCAAGTATGGAATCAAGTGTTTTCCTCATTTTTTATTGGTGATGTGCACATTAACGGTTTGCGTATCTTTAAAGTTTAAAAGTGTGTTTTTTCTATCCACTAGTATGTAGATTGTTTGAGTGTCGTCACTTTATTTTCTAGATAGCGAAAATGAATAAATAATATTTTGTTAATTTAAGCGTACTCTGTTCTTCCAGCAAAAATTTTATTTTCACTTTTACGGGCGCCTAGAAGGTAATGTGCAGATTATCTAAGATTCTCGCAATTTGTAAAATGTTTGGCACTTCTACTAAACAATCTAGCCAATTTGCGCATTCATAAGATCAGCGATTCATTTTATTTTTCTGGCTTTGGACCCTAAAATGATCCACTTTCATGTATCGGAATCTTAAAAACTTATTGAATACATTTTATTAGCAATTGTGAATAGATTAATTAACAGAAGATTGTTAATTATTTCAAAAATAAGCAATGATCTAAATTTTATTAATTATTTTGAAAATATTTTGTGAATGAACGATGAATGAATTTTTTTTAAAAATCTTATCGTTGTGTTTATGTCAGACAGCTGAATTCAGAGGTCTGGAGCGACGCATCTAGTCTAGTTCTTAATTTGATTTTGATACAGGCATAAACTGAAAATGAATGAACTGCGATAGGGTCTTCATTAGAATAAAAACGAAAAAGCAGGAAAATAAACATTGAGAATGGTTATAAGAGAAACATTCTTCTTCATGGTTGAATTTTATTCGAGGCGGAAACATTCAGTAAGTAATAGATTATTAATTGGATAGAAATTGAATGACCCGTTTCGAAAATCATAACTGGTTCAATAAAAAGATACTAACCCTCGGAACCCCTTTCCACGGATCCCTAGAGTTCCGCGGTACACCATTTCGGAACCGCTGACCTAGATAGTTTATAGAACAATTGTGAATTTTACACTTTATCTCTGTAGCAGTCATACCACTCTTTCATAGCGATAAAAAGTTTTTTTTTTTCTTCTCTTTTTCCACATTGTTACGCACCCTATGAAACTAATTTGCAGTATGTTCCGAAAAACAATACACTGTTTAATAATAAAAAAAATAATTTCTTTAAAAAACTACTGAACAAAACTACTCTCCTCTAAATATTCAATTTTACTAACTTTCGTTCATTCCAAATCAAGAAGTACTTTGTACTTCAGACATTACACAATAGTGATCTTCCACAAAAAGCGTTTTTTTTTTTTTCTTCCCCTACATGACATGGGGAGCCCTATCATCGCTTTCCCATTTCTTTAAAGAACCTCATTACGCTTTTCATTGCCCCCCATTCTTGGAATCATTTGAGATGACGATCCAAATTCTAATATTCTTTTTTTCCGGCTCAGTTTTCATTGTTTTTGTTTAGATACTGTGCAGAGAATCGTCCCGATTCGAAAAGACTGGAGACATCGTCATTTTGCGAGGGACTTTTTCCCCGCCATTTGATTTATTTCGTTATTATTCGCGTTTTTAGTTGTTTAAGGTATTTTCCTATTGAAGCAGTTCGTGCTTAAAAATGCGTGACAATAGTTTTTACCTTTGTATTTCGGGACTTTTATTTAAATAAATTCGAAGAAGAAGAAAAAAAAATGGTGGAGAAAATAAAGGGAAAAAATTTTTTATTTTTATTTTATTTAAATGATTTTTCTTTTACAATTTTGAAAGTCGTATAATAATAAATGGATTTACTTAGAATTCTCATTTCCCTCTATTTAAATAATATTTTAAAATTCTGTATAACTAGGAGGCTTCGCCCCCTGCTCGCTGGCTCTCGCCAACCCCCGGAACTGCTTTCGCAGTTCATTTCGGATTGCTCGCTCATTGGATACGTTCTTAACGTCTAGCTTTTGTATACTTTTTTGAACACAGAAGTTCCGGAAACTTTTCACTGTAGAAAATTCTAAACCTGTGCATTTCAATATTAATTTGAAATTGCAAACAGTTAACATATTTTTCTTAATCTCACTATTCTAAATTTCAGTTGTTGAGAAAAGTAACTGTTGTAAGTTTTGTTTTAAAGTCTATCCCACCAGAGGACTAAAGCCATGTGTTGTAAAACAATATGAAATAGTACTGAACGCCGGATGTAAAGCATCGGCTTCGATGAAGATAATTTTGTGAGAATTTTTTTGATAATTCGGTGAGAATTCACCCGATTAGACATATGATGCTCACTACGTGCTCTTGCGAGCCGAAGCCTATCAATTAAAAATGAAAACTGTTGCCAACGCGAGAAAAGAAATATCATCGGTTTTATTGATACATACGTATTAGCGTTTTATATAATATAGATATTCATTCTTATGACTGCATTGACATCGCTGTATCAGTAAATTTTCGCTCTTCTCGCAATCGAAGCTCACAAACACTTTTATATGAAACAAAATGAAAATACGCGGCATTTCTAGAGAAATGTTTAAAGAACAGTTTAATATCAAAATAGCATTTTTGAGTTATTTTGAGATTTCTTTTTTCCATCGCGTTAACAAAAGCCTTCAGGAGGGGAATTTTGAATTTATTTATTTTATTTATTTATTTGTTTATTTATTGATCTGCTTAGTTATTTATTTATCTATTTATTATTATTATTATTTTGCAGTTCCATATTCTTGTGTCAGAAAAATATGCAACGCATCTCATTTTGCTTAAATTTCAAATTACTTTCGAATAATTAATATTATCAGTTTTTCGAGTTTTAGGTTATGAAGAAAAAAATGAATCACAGTAAAATTATAATTCTTTACAAGCACGTACTCAAAGGATTGGAGATTAAAGAAACAATAAAAATATAAATAAAATTTTTAAAAAAAATTTCGACTGTTTTTTAATTTTATTCCAAAAAGATTAAGTGCTAAATCTGTGTCCATAAAATAGTAAAATGTTGGAGTCATTTAATGGAATGTTTAATTTTGATAAAACAATCTGTTTTTTTGTCAAAAAATAAAAATAGTTGGGGAACGAGGAAATGGCGAAGAAAGTGAACGGAAGACGGAACCTCTTAGTTAAATTATAATTTTGTTGAATAAACAAAACAAAACAACAACAAAAATAGAATTTACAATTGGAAAAATTATGGATTATTTGAAGATCTTGGAGTAATATAAAAATCAGCCGTGTTTACAAATTATTCAGGAGAGCGTTTCTGATTAAAGGCACCTTTTAATTTTGAACCCAATCCAGAGAAGAAGGGTACTCCAGAATCAAATATTGAGAGAAATTTTGCCTTCGCGGAGGACTTTTCGATGGAACTGACCATCCTTTGCGTTACATGGAGAGAAAAACCACGAAAACTTATCAAGGTTAGTCTGACGGTAAGGGGATTCTAACCGTCTAACACTGAGGATATTTTACGTCAACACTGTGGTTGGTGCGAGCCAGGTGCGAAATTCGTATCAACCGGATTCGAATCCGGTTCACCTCATTGGGCGGCTTTCCTCATTTTCTTAAATAAAAATAATAACTTGATTCTTGAGTGTTTTTAGTTCAGGTGACAAATTTTGAAAGAAATAAAAACTTGCCTTAGGTTAACAGCAAAATCTCCTGAAAAAGAAAAAAAATATCGAGTTTTTGAAAGCACCAGAATTGTAAATTAACGTGCGGGTCTTTAGCGGGTTCTGGAGGGATTTGCTTTTCTAGTGTGATCTCCCTAATTTTTAACACCGTTTATGAAATATATACTTTTTTCTCATTGAAATATATTTTCAGTTCATCTCAAAACATTTGGTCCAGAATCTTGTTTTTTTTTTTTTTTAAAAAAAACTTAACAATGGCATAAATAAATAATGCATAATGGTGTGCCACATTCTCTTCGAAGATATAAATTATTCATTATTGATAATGTCACCAACCACCTGAATTTGAAAATGTGGCTAATTGGGTGGCTGAATCCACTCCATTTTATTTAAAACACCTCATTTTTAAATAGTTAACAACCGTACATTTTATCTCAAAACTTTTTGTTGAGTTAAAAAATAATTTCTATAGTCTTTTGTTGAAGCTCTTTTGATTAATGACACTTAAGTAGTTTTGAAGAGTTTGCACTTTTTTTATTCCTTTAGGGAAGAACAAAGGGAACATTTCCTTCTTCAGGGAATAGGTTGATATCCTTTTTTTTTCTTCGTAATTTTGCACCTCATTTCCTTTTCCTGGTCACATAAACTCTCACGTCATCTCTTAAATTCTCAAGTTCTTGTTTTTTTTTCTTTTTTAATTGCATGTTTTTGTCAAGTTTTAAAAGTTGAGAAAAAATTTTGTCTATGAAATTTCAGTACCTGCCAAATGTTAAAGAAAGGTGATACGAACCGTAATAAAGCTTAAATAACCGTATTGAATGCTAAATATGCAAAAGAACCGTAGCGAAGTCTAAATATGTAAATCGATCATAATGAAGCATATCGTAGACAGAGCCTGATTAAGGCTGGGGCATACGGGGCAGTTGTCCCGGGCCCCACATCAGAGGGGGACCCCAAATTGAATAGAGAGTTTATTTTACGTTTAATGAACTTTTTTTTTTTAAACAAAATATCAGTGCAGAGTAAAATCCGTTTTATGTTAGCTTCTTCATTAATGTATCGTATGAACACAAAAAATCTATATTTCCATGGCTTTCTAGGGTGAAATTCTGCTAAATTTTCACAATTACGATGGAAAAATATGGCCAAACAAAAGCCTGTATTTTTACATATCGCAAAATGCGATATGTTTACAAAAATATGGGCTTATGATTGGCTTAATTGAGCCATCGTAATTGCGAAAATGTAGCAGAATTCTGCCCTAATGTCAGCAAGGATATGAATTTTTCGCAGCTAGATGATAAAGTTAACAATCAATTATCCCATTTTGACTGTTTTGTATTTCTTTAATCCAGTTAATTTAAAGAAGATAATAAATTTTGGCTCTTCAGAAGTGCTATGTTCTCTTAATGATGGACATAGAATTGTTAGAAAACCAATTAAATTAACAGAACGATATTTCGTCTGACCATAGATGGGGTGGGGAGCTTTATAGCTACTTTAGGTTCTAGCCAATTTTCTTGTATCTATAACGAGGTGAAAAATTTAAATACCTCCATAAAGTTCGGTTCCTCATTACTGAAGTAGTGCAGCAGAGGGGGGCCCCAAGGAAGTTTTTGCCCCGGGCCCCAATAGGACTAAGTCGGGCCATGACAATAATGAATATGTAAACGGACCGAAATGAAGCCTAAATACATAGGCTGACCATAGTAAAGACTAAATATGTAAGCGGGTCGAAATTAAACCTAAATACGTAAAACGGATCGTCATGAAACCTATATATATATATATATATATATATATATATATATATATATATATATATATATATATATATATATATATATATATATATATATATATATGTAATACAAGAATTAAATACTTTTGTATTAATAAAAGAACTAAAACTCTTTCGTTTTCATAAAATGTCTTTGTTAAAGAATAAGCGTAGAGAGATTCTATTTTGGGAATTCAAGGCTGAAAACATACCATTGAAATATAAATAGATTTATATTTCAAAGGAAGAGTTATTTTTAGAATCGTTCCCTTTTTCAATTCCATATAAGGAAGCAGAAATGATTTTACTTAATGCGTAAGGTTACAAGGAATGTACGAATGTGCCTTTATACTTCAAATCTATGTTGGTATAAAACGTAAGAACGCATAGTTTTGCGTGTCCTTTTCATCATAATGTGATCCTGATAAGCTGTGCCGAAATTGTCCGGAGTCTTGTCCACTCTCCCTCCTTTGCAGGAGTGGGGACGTGAATTGTTAGCAATACCAGCCTACCTTTGAATAAACCTGTTTAGAACGTCTGATGGCTTATGACTGCAATTATTTCAAGCTAAATACAACACTGATAACAGGGTTGGAGCCCTGTTATTACAAGTCGACAGGATAGTTGCTTGCTGAGGAAATCTTTGGACCTGCTGACTGCTACGTTGAAATTTTCCATCACCCCGGAGGAGAAAAAAATCGGCAGTGAAAAAAACGTTGAAGGAAGGAAGGGCGATTTCCACCCATACTACTTGTACCTCGTCGCGCCTGAAATGCTGATGTACTGAAACCAGTGAAAGTATCCCATCCGATGACCCTACAGTTCCATAGTGCCTCTAAGTATGAAGAAACATCAACCATGGTAGTGATTCGACACCGAGTGATCCTCAAGTTGTGAAAACAAAAAAGAATGTGCGCGAATCTTATTCATGAATTGCTACGATTTAAGTGCGCGAAAGAAGAAGAAAAAATGATATGTTTTGTGTCTCTCGTCAAAGAAAAATAGATGAAGGTCAAAGGAGAAAAGTGTGGCTAATGGAAAGGATTTACTGTAGATATATTTTTTTTCTCTCATTTTTGTATCTTTCTAAATGTTATAATTAAATATTTTAGTAATATTAGATATAAGTAGTAATTTAAATATTTTATTTTGAATAAAGGAATAGAGTATTATTAAGAGTTAGCTTGTATTTCTTGTGTTTATATATTTTTTTTTATATAATATTATGATATAGTATTGTATTTATCGTGCATTTTAAAATTTTTTGGGAAAAAAAAATATGGTTCAAACGTCAATTAAACTAGTGACGGCAAACAAAATTAAGTCATTATTTAAACTTTTGTTTTCTAATGATTTTTCAAGATTTAACCACATGAAAAATTAAATTGTTTAGAACTTTCTTTTGAACTTAAAAATGAAGAGTTTTCAAATAAACTTAAAGAAAGTGTAATACTTCTTTTACTTTTTCGGACTTGGTCAAAACTAAAAATTCCTATTTTAAAAAATGTGAAACCCAAACAAACGGACAGTTAACACTTAACAAAATTTGTGAGACTCCCTTATTACGATAGGCTAAATTTTTAAATCAGCAAAGTTTTTATACTTGATACTGATTTACCATATGCTTTAGTAGGGTTGTAGACTTGCAGGGATTTTTGTTTGTTTATTGATTGTGTCGGGCCAGTTGTTACTCTATTTGGTAAGAGACTGATCATCTCTGCTAATTCTAAAAGTGACAACTTATCTTCGCACATTAGACAGCAGAATTCTCAATATGTTAAGGTTAAAAATGGTGAAAAAGATGTTTAAAAAAAATTAAACATCGAAAAAAGAAAAGAATGATGTTTCAAAAAAGTAAGCATCGAAAAAATGAATGTTAAGGATGTTTCAGTAAAAGTAAACATCAAAAAATAGAAAGAAAGGATGTCCAAAAAGTTCAAATGATTCGAAGATAGATCTAGGTAATGGATGCGTTCATTATCAGGTTAATATCGACTAAAAAATATGTAAAGGGTAACAATAACAAAAACAAAAAATAAAAGGAAAAATAGGAAAAGGAAAGAATGACCAAGAAACTGATTACAAAAACAAAATAAATGAAAAGAAATTTAAGTAAACAAAATTTTGAAAAAGTACATGTATCAAAGCATAGGAAATGTCACAAACCACAAATGTTGAAATTAAATTCTAAATAAATGACACTTGTTGTCCAGTTCGTTTTGCATAAAAATTTTGTATATTTTTGTGAGAAAAATTTTTTTTGAAAATTTTAGTAGATTAGTTATGTAAATATTTCATTTTTCTTTCTGTTTAATTGACTAAACAGATAAATTGCATAATCATGTTTTTCATATTTTTGTCATTGTAAATAATATTTTTCTTCTCATAATTGAAAAAATGTTGTTTGTAGTAGGGAAAAAGGAACAGTCGTACCAACCTAAAAATTTTAAATTTAAAGCATTCTAAATTTTTTTATTTTTTTTGGCTCACCAAAAAATTTTGTTTGGGGGGGGGATGTAATACAAGAATTAAATACTTTTGTATTAATAAAAGAACTAAAACTCTTTCGTTTTCATAAAATGTCTTTGTTAAAGAATAAGCGTAGAGAGATTCTATTTTGGGAATTCAAGGCTGAAAACATACCATTGAAATATAAATAGATTTATATTTCAAAGGAAGAGTTATTTTTAGAATCGTTCCCTTTTTCAATTCCATATAAGGAAGCAGAAATGATTTTCCTTAATGCGTAAGGTTACAAGGAATGTACGAATGTGCCTTTATACTTCAAATCTATGTTGGTATAAAACGTAAGAACGCATAGTTTTGCGTGTCCTTTTCATCATAATGTGATCCTGATAAGCTGTGCCGAAATTGTCCGGAGTCTTGTCCACTCTCCCTCCTTTGCAGGAGTGGGGACGTGAATTGTTAGCAATACCAGCCTACCTTTGAATAAACCTGTTTAGAACGTCTGATGGCTTATGACTGCAATTATTTCAAGCTAAATACAACACTGATAACAGGGTTGGAGCCCTGTTATTACATATGTATATACACTATCTAGCCATTGATGACCGGACACCCCTTGAAAGGCAGGTGGACTCGTCCTGGCGGAATAAATACGCAACCTGTGGTGGGGGAAAGACTATTCGCAAGCAGGCGACGGCCATGCGAGTGTTAACAGTGAAAATGAGTGGACGGCGAGAACTGAATGATGCGGATAAGGACATGATCATAGGCTCCCACCGATTTGGTCATTCCATACGTGCCATCTCCGACAAGTTTCAGATACATCGGTCAACAGTTGGTGACGTCGTGTTGAAATGGGAACGAGAGGGAGTGATAAAACCGCAGTCCTGACCCGGCAAGCCCAAAATAATGTCCGACAGGGATTGACGATCTCTTCGACGTGTAGTGAAGGCAAACCGACAAATGTCGTTGAACACTGTCGCTACCAGCATCCGGGTTGCATCTGGCAGTGTTGCCAGTACACGTACCATTCGTCGGGAGCTGATTGCGCAAGGATTCCGTGGACAAGCAGCAGCACATAAGCCAAACATCTCTCCATCAAACTCCCGCCACCGATTTCAGTGTTGCAGAGCACGTCGCCAGTGGACAGTAGAGCAATGGAAAAGCGTTATGTGGAGTGATGAGTCACGCTACATGTTGTGGCACTCTGATGGACGGGTGCGGACCTGGCGAATGCCCGGAGAGCGGTACCTACAGGAGTGCATTGTCACCACTGTGAAGTTCAGCGGTGGAGGAATTATGGTGTGGTCCTGTTTCTCATGGTTTGGCCTTGAACCCTTGGTGTTAGTGCGTGGAACCCTGAACGCAGAAGGGTATAGAGACATCCTGGACAATTCGGCGCTTCCCACCCTGTGGCAACAGTTCGGTAATGGCCCGTTTGTGTTTCAACACAATAACGCTGCCAGCTGCCATTCATAAAGCACATGCCATCACGAACTGGTTTGATGAAATGGGGGTGCAAGAACTTGACTGGCCATCCCAAAGTCCCGACATCAATCCAATTGAGCATCTCTGGGATGAGTTGGAGCGCCGGTTGAGGGCCAGACTACAACGCCCCAAAACCACCACTCAACTCTTCGCCATGTTACAGGAGGAATGGCGGGCAATACCTGCCGCCGTGTACCAACACCTAGTGGATAGCCTTCCTAGAAGGGTTAAAGCTGTGATTCGGGCGCGTAGCGGCCCTACGCCCTACTGACTTGATACTAGCACCTCATGTATCCGAAATGAGAGGTGTCCGGTCATTAATGGCCAGATAGTGTGTTTATATATATGTATATATATATATATATATATATATATATATATATATATATATATATATATATATATATATATATATATATATGATTCCTTCCAGGTCCTTCCATTCCTTTCAAACAATTGTTCTTTTTAAATGTTTCGCAAAAAGGAAAAGAAATCCTTCAAAACTTTTCTACTTCTAAGAGTTCCAAAAATCGACAGAATTATTTTTTTAATGAGAAAAAAAAAGGAAGATTAGCATATTCATACCACATCAACAACCAGGTGTTTTCATCGAGAATTGAAAACCACTTTGTTATTTGAAAAGAGTTGTTTTTTTGAAATATTGAATAGGAAGAAAAGCAACGATAAAAGTTATACTTGCCTGTATACATATAGTTTGCCTATGTAAATAACTCCTCTAGCCATTCCTCTGGAGAGGTGGCGGTTACTATGGTTATCATCTTTAATTATTTGAAGTTGCGTCATTATTTAAGACAGGTTCCGACACGGGTCGGTGAGAGAAAGGGAAGCGGGGGAAGAGAGAAGCTTTGAAATGCGGTGTTTCCATAGCAGCAAACGGCCTTAGACTTCATGGCGAAAGGAGTTCTTTCTGTAGACAAACTATATTTATATATTTGTGCAGGTTTCTTTATTTTGATAAATGACTTTTGTTACATTGCATTTTCTCCTCGTCTTCTCGTGGAACACTCAAGACAAACCAAATAATTCACAGAAGTGCCTTATTCAAACTTAAAATGATTCATTTTAACTTCGAATCAATGAGTCACTTCTGAAATTCCTGATTAAAGTTGTCAACTAAATATTATGACACATTGAGTCCTTTTATTTATTGATTCATTTATGAAACCATTTATTACTTACATAATATATTATTTATTCCTTTATTTTTTTTCATAGATGAGACAATGGAAGATGCTGGCTGTCAGCTGAATGTAAAAGATGTAGCCCATCTGCTCCGAGCCAGGCATACCATCATTACTGGTGACCTTTCTTTACTTATTCACTCAGTATATTTAGTATTTGTTGTCTTTGCTCAGTTATTCTATTAAAACTAAATTGAATTTATTAAGTTGCTTTACACAGAGAAAATAATATTTTTTCATGCCTAAAGCAAAAAATGCGGGGAACTTTCGGAAAAAGTACCGAAAGTAACCAGGAACTTTCGAAAGATGTGGAGAAATTTTTCATGGTAATAAAAAGTTTCTGTCGAAAATAATGCACTCGACATTTTTCGATTTATATACAACAAAAAATCATTTTATATTATTTTATTTATTTATGTACTTTTTTTGTCTACTTGAAAAATGTAATTTTTAAAGTCTTTATTTATTATTTCCTTCTTGTTAGTTTTTGTCCGTTTGCCTGACGAAAAGTGGTAAAAATTACGATATTTAACAAACAGACGAAAATTGTGTTTGTACGTTTTAAGAAATTATAGTATTGGTATCAGGAACATAATTCTAGATAATGTTTAAGCAAAGTCGAAAAGTGTTTGACGGTAAAATAAAGACAATAAAGATTCTCCTAATGAGTCATGTCCAGGAAACGATTGGAACTTGCTTTGCCTCAGAACTCCAGATCAGATTAAAGTTCTCTATTTAGGCAGAAAATGGCCTGAATTATTCATTGACTATAAATTCCTTGCGGTCATAATTATGGCAAAAAAAAACTGCGTAGGTGGTCAGAAAACGATTAAACTTTAAATTGTTATCAGACATGGAGCACCAATAGAGGTTTCAGTGCTTGAGTGAATCGGGAAGTAGTCAGAAATTTTTGTTACGTCATTTCATCCTCATAACACGAAAGTGACGAGTTAGTAAAAATGTATTCGTGAAAAAGGGCCAAGTGTTTGCAGTCTCTGTCTAGACTTCAAAGATACTAGATCGAGAATAAATTCAACTAACACACACATTTTCGAAGTGAATGGAAATAATATTTTCAAATTGAAAAATAGGAGGAAAAGAAATAATAAAAATTGGAGAAAAAGGGTTTTTTCTTTTTTTTCTCAATAGAAAGTATTATTTAAATTAATTTAAAGTAAGAAAAAATCAATCTAGTTTTCGAAAACTCGTGAACCCTCACCATTTTTTTTTTAAAGAAAGTACTTTTTATACATAAATAACTAAAATTACAATAATATAATAACGGTGGGTACATAACCTGAGCAACTGATTTCACCCAGTAGTACACTAATAATAAGGATCCAGAAACCTACTATGTACTTATTTTTATACTATTAACACTCTTAAACATTATTTAACTTCTTCGTTATGAGGGCCGTATTTAACCGGTATCCACACCTGTTGTTGTTGACGTATACCTGTTTTAGGCAGAGGGGTGCGATTGTTCTTGTTTTCTAGTGGCGCCATCTATGTTCAAGAATTCGACTTCTGACACGCCATACGTCGCACCCGTTTATAGGGCGGACCCATTCATTCATTCATCCACAGATCGTAATTTTGACCTGAATCAGAGAACGATCGATCTCCAATCCAGTACCCCCAGAGATTTTGATTTGTTATGGGAACATGGAGGACTTTTGCGACTCGACAGATTTAACGTGCATGAGTCACTTTACTACACGGGGAGTCTTCGGTCGGCGGGGTTCAAGCCGACGAACTCTCGGACATGGGTCCAGCGCCCTACCGACCAGACTATCCCGGCTTATCCACACCTGAATGTACTATAAGGTGGTGCCCAGGTGATTTGAAGACAAATCAGCAAAGCATTCTCAAAGGAACTTTATTATCCGTATATTTATGGAAAATATTAATTTATAGGTGCAACGCGTAAAATAAATAAGTGCATGATTGCTGAAGCTTGCTTTTTTCTTTTCTTTGTTGACATTATTTTAAAGGACGTTTTCATCTATTAGTTTCAGCATATGGGGGCATTTTTGCTTTTCGTTTGTGTTCTCTGAAAAACAAAACTATCTTGTTTAAAAAAAACATCCTCAATTCCATTTTTTGTTGTTGATATTTTACTGCGTATTAAAAAAGTGGCAGAAATTCGAGCACATAGTGGAAGAAGTCCGTAACCTTGTAAGCTACGGATTTCAACGCCGGTTATAAATTAAAATATAAAATACAATCGCCGCCTAAATCAATTCATTGAGAGCCGTCGGACTTTTTTCATTGTTTTTATTTATTTATTTCAAATCTAAGGCTAATGACAATGAGCCCATAACCATCCCATCATGAAAGGGGGAGTGAAAGGTGGTTTCATTAAATTTCAATAATTATGCAAAACATGGTCATTGAAAGTTTGGACAAAAGAGTGGTCGTGTACATCCTTCAAAACTATTTTCCCGATTTACTATACTGTATACTTCATGAATCAAAGAAAAAATCTCACCATTTTTACTTAAAAGCCTGTGTTTTCTATCAAATTTCTTCCGTGCTTGAATTTTGGGCCACCCTCATGTAAGCAATTAAATTTTTTTTTCCAGGTGGCCGGACGACAGAAGGATATCCTATCATAATATTTCCTGATACAGGAGCCTTTTGGAGTCTTTCTGACGAAGACTACCACAAATTGATTCTGTACCTCACCAACGTGCCTACGTAATTATTTTTATTTAGATGCATAATTTTTTTTTATAAAGGTTAAGTGAGTTTTAGAACAAGAAATTAAATATTCAAATGATTTTATTTATTTAATTTCACATAGTGAGAGATTTATTTTATTCAGTTTTGTGGCATGAAAAATAAATCATTTGAGCTTCATTTTATTAGCTTTTTCATTGAAATTTTTTGAAAATTCAGCCTTTGAGAATTGAATAATAATTCTAGTTGTTGCTGTTGTCGTCGGTCATTAAGGCAGAGGGAGTGCAATGGTTCTTGTTTTCCAGTGATGTCATCTATGGTCCAGAATTAGACTTCTACCACACCGTTTATAGGGCGGACCCATTCATTCATCCACAGATCTTAATTTTGACCTGAAGAGAACGATCCATCTCTAATTCAGTACCCCCATAGATGTTGATTTGCTATGGGAACATGGAGGGCTTTGTGACCGATAGATTTAATGTGCACCAGTCACCATTTACTATCTTCGGCCGGCTGGATTTGAACTCCCGTTCTCACAAACGTGAGTCTAGCGCCCTGCCAACCAGACTATCCCTGCCAATAATTCCAGTAGTAGCATTTTACATTATCTCAGTTTTCTTCTACAATCAGTCCCGCAGTGAACTGATCGTAAAGACACGGTTCACAGAAGAACACCGAAATCACGCATCACTGGCTGCTGTCAGTAAATGGGTGAGTGACCAATTTGATCAGCCATAGTAGCCTCGTAAAATTGTTCTATCATAAAGTGCTGAACTTCAAGCTTAGGCCATCGAGCTGCAAAATTAATCCATCCCCTCTGAAGAGGATCCAAATTGTGATGTCTTTCAGATCATCGATTCAGACCTCGAGGATATTTCGCAGACCATCGCTTACAGCAGCTCTAGTGCGACGCAAATAAGTACGTACTTTCTTTTCGCAATTAATTAGATTTCGATATTTCAAATATCGCCTTCTTCATCAATAATTCGCCAGATTTTGATAAACTTTAACTTCGTTCCTCTCTTAAATGTTGCTTGCAACCCCAATGTGTTTATTTATTTATTTTTCATGTATTCTAAACAAGAATTTTAAATATACAAATACATTGTTGTTGTTTTTCCTCATTTAATTTATACTTATATTTAATTTGAATTAATATTTAAATCCTAACCTGATTCGTGCAGCGTATTGACAAACCTAGATTAAGTTTGAATGACTCCGGATCACATTTCGAAATTCATCCACTCGAAATTCAAAAAATTCATCCACTCAAAAGTAGAATATTTTTTATTGTACATCAAGGAAATTTTGTACTACAACTCATATTGGCTATACTTTTCTAGCTCCATCAAGTTCAATCGAAAAGGCCCTGCATCAAACGCTCAAAAGCGTAGAGGTAGAGGGTTCAAATGCCATCTTAAACCTGAACACTTTTGAGCTGTTCTTCTTTAATTTGTGTTGTTTTTCTAATTGACAAAGTTTATAAGCCATTCTTTTTATTCTAAACACAAGCTTATGTCCAATCCTTCCCTATGCCGCCGTTCAGCAATCATCCTCATTACTTCCGACTGCTCCACTCGCGTATGCAATTGCAATCGTGAATAGCGTGCAGTAAAAAATGCCCCTTAGTGAAAAGATCCTTATACGTGGCTACCGTGTCTACCTCTTAAAGATCTTCAGTGATCATGCTAGTTTAAAAGGTATTTGACACAGATCCAAATATAAACAAACAAGCGCGTAAAAAATAATAAATGCATTTAATTATAGTTACATCCGAGTAATTTTTAAGTACCCTATTTTTTTATTACTGTTATTGAACATTACTTAATTACAAGCAATTATAGAAGATGTCTAAGAGTGAATTGAAAAAATTGAGTGAAGAGAGCTTGACCAGACAACCTGAGGAGGTGTTCGACATCATTTGTAAATTAGGAGAAGGTAGTTATGGGAGTGTTTACAAAGCCCTTCACAAAGAATCTGGTCAGGTTTTAGCCATTAAACAAGTCCCCGTCGACACTGACCTTCAAGAAATCATCAAGGAAATTTCTATTATGCAGCAATGTGACAGTCCCTATGTTGTTAAATACTATGGAAGCTACTTTAAAGGCACTGATCTTTGGATCGTGATGGAATACTGTGGCGGAGGATCTGTATCAGATCTCATGAGAATCAGAAAGAAAACTCTGATGGAACATGAAATTGCCACCATACTTTGTGACACTTTAAGAGGTTTAAGTTATTTACACAGCAGGCGCAAAATACATAGAGATATTAAAGCTGGCAATATTTTACTGAATTCGGAAGGACATGCCAAGTTAGCTGATTTTGGTGTTGCTGGACAACTCACAGACACCATGGCTAAGAGAAATACTGTTATTGGCACTCCATTCTGGATGGCACCCGAAGTCATTCAAGAGATCGGGTACGACTGCGTGGCGGATATCTGGAGTCTGGGCATAACGGCGTTGGAGATGGCCGAGGGTAAACCACCTTACGGAGACATCCACCCGATGAGAGCTATTTTCATGATTCCTGGTAAACCGCCGCCTTCATTTCGTGATTTAGATCGATGGTCGTCGGAATTCATAGACTTCGTTTCGAGGTGCCTCGTAAAAAACCCCGAGGAAAGAGCCACGGCGGAAGAGTTATTGCAGCATGGCTATATAAAAAATGCAAAACCTGTTACTATTTTGCAGCAAATAATTGCAGAAGCAAAAGAGATTCAAAACAGTGACAGCTTTCAAAGAGTCGGTAATCCTGACTACGACGAGGATGAGGTGGATTCGCGCACCGTGAAATTTCGCAGCGACTCGGATACGCTCGTACCTAGTAAAAATGAGTGCAATCAAAACTTGACGATGATAGCACACTCTGATGCCAATACTTTTATCGCCAACAGCGACATCGAATCCGATCTGGGGACACTTGTTATAATCAGTGACGGAGAGGACGATGACTCGACCATGAAAAAGAGAAATTCTGAACATCGGGATAAAAACTACCGTCCTTTCTTTTTAGATCACTTTGATAAAAAAGAGAAAGAACAACAGCAAAAAACTAAAGCTTATTTAAGCCAATCTCAAGATTCTGTGCCAAATACTGAAACTCAATCTACTTATTTCCAACCAGAAAATATGAAATCTCCTGTCGTGCCTGAGTGTTATCCTCCTCCAAATGCACATCCAGAGCTTAGCCACGTAAACCAATCTCACCCAGCCTTTGATGCAACAAAATTTCGCAGTTACTTCAATGCTCGAGACTTTAGCTTTTTGAGATTTCTTAATTTTGATGAGCTGAGCCATCATATGTCTAATTTAGATTCAGAAATGGAACGGGAAATTGAAGAATTGCAAAAACGCTATCACGCAAAGCGCCAACCCATTCTAGATGCCATGGATTCTAAAAAAAGAGGCCAACAAAATTTTTGACTGGTGTTTCTAGGAATATTTTTTAATTATTGTAACGCCAGCAATCTGAACTATTTTCTTAATGTTGTTACTCTAGGGAAAGCTATTTATTGTAAAACAATTTTTTACTGGAAAAGCATTAAAATCTCTACACTTTTTAAATTGTGTTTGAATTACTAATCACTTTTTAATATCAATTCGGATAATTCTTTTGTGTCATAATCCTTTTTAAGCAACTCTCACTTCTAGTTTTTTAAAATGCTTTGATTCAAACCAAGAAACAATAACCTTGTCATTTTTTCCTTTGTAGGTAATACTTTTTTTTTTTAAATTCTCTTTAAAAAAAATTTACCAAAAAAAATTGTTAAAGTAAATACAAATCCTGTCCAATCCTGATTTTTTTTTTACTATTTATTTGAAAAGTTTTACTGTTAAGTTGGAAAGGTTGACAATTTTTCAAATTTTTTATTTAAATTAAATGCAGCAATTTCCTACAGGGATTAAACTTCTAAAATTTTTTTATATTAGGTTGATTATAAGTTATTTTATTTAATCACAACTGATAATGATAGATTTTAATGAACTTTATCATCTGTATTTATGATAGGTACTGATTTTCAAACTTTTTGGGGCGAGCGTTCGGTTGAATGGAATGTAGTGAAATAGTTTTTTGCTTTTATAAAATAAAAAAAGGCAGTTATTCTTTAAAACTTGATGTTATCTGAAAGTAAATTTGATAAAGAATAATAACAAAAACCTGATAAATTAAAACTAACATATTCAAGAACATTTGCACTTGGAATAAATTTTTTAATGTAGGAATGGCCGACCGAACTGTGTAGGGGTCGGTCAACTGGCCTTGCATTAGAAAGATTCTGGGTTCAAATCCCGGACAAGGCATGAATGTTGTTTCATTCTCTGTACTATCTGCTCTTACTGTGAGAGCATTGTTGGCCCACCTAATATGGTGCCCCTGAAGGAATTGCCAGCAAATTTGCCCTTAAATGCCTGACTTCCCAAAAGTCAACAAAGGTGGACATTGGGGAAAAAACTAATAATTTAGGGATGTAATGAATATTCGCTATTCGACCTATTATTATTTGGAAAAGCATTTTTCGACAAAGTGTTTTTTGGAGGGCAAATTTAAATAGATTTAAGAAAGAGTAATCAAAAATTGTATTTTTTACTATACATTATAAGAAATTGTTTTTACACATATTTCTTAAGTTCTAAAACTTGATAATTTATGATCTGAAAGCTAAATGAAAAAAACGAAATTAGAAGAATTTATACTGAACCATGAGTTTTGTAGTGCTGATTTTTTTGAAATTATATTCAGGCAGGTCAGTTTTGTGTTTTTTCAACGCTTTATGTTTTGAAAACTGAGAACCTCTTTTTTTTCATTTGTTACACTTTTACTTGTTTTTCTGTATTAACTATAATGCAGTATTTTGACAGAGTGTTTCTAATAAACTTAATTCTTTTTTTGTCACTTGTATGATAAGACTGTTAACCACTCACTTAGAAAACTGTGATTCTCAACTTTATATTTCAGAACTAAGAAAAAAAATTCTCTTTAACTTTATATCAATTTTTTTTTTCTTGAGCATTTTTTAACTATCGTATCATTTTTTAAAGAGCATATCTTATGAATGTTATTCTTTAGTGGTCACTTTTTTCTAAAAATACGGCATTGTGAAAAAATTAAATTAAGACATTTAGCATTAAATATTTTATTTACAAATTAAGAACGGTTTTTGTTTTGGTTTCTTCCAGCTTATTCAAAAAACTTTTGTTTTTTATTAGACTTTAAACTTAATAAAATTTTTAACTTTAAATTTGAAAATACGGTAATTGGAAAATTGATATATTTGGCTTTAAAATTTTCTTTCAAAAATTAAGATCTTTTTTCTGCTTTTGTATATAATCTTTTTTATGGGATTTTTTATGATAGCGCTGCATTTTTAAAAGGGTTTCTACTAGATACCACCTCTTTTAATGTTTTATGGATTTTTTTTCTTCTAGAAAATATTATTTTTAGCAATAAAGTTTTGTTTTAAAAATTAAGAAGATGATTTTTTTCTTTTTTTCAACTTTACAACTTTAATTTTTTCTTAATTGCTTTTAGTCAGTTTTTTATTTATCTTAAATATTTCTTATTATCTTGATATCTAATTATCTTTATTATCTTAAAATTTTTTATCAAAGGTTTTTTTCTTTTACCCCTTACCAATAATACAGCTAAGTTTTTATTATTTTTCAATAATGACTAAACTTCTTTGTATTTAAAAAAAATATTATTTATTAATGTTTTTGTTTTATAAAATGCTGCAGAATATGCAATATTTGGCAGAATCACTATTTGTTACATCCTTAATCCCCTTCAGGACAGTGATCACACACACATATATATATAAATGATTGCACAATTCTCTTCACAGACCTATGGTATCTATAGTGATAATAACTAGTCTTTCTGATTTTAGCGATCAAAGATCACACGGATCTCGATACGGTACTCTCGTATTAGTACGCATACTTGCTAAACTTGCAGGCCTGGAGTAGTATACATACTGAAGGGGTTAACAAACCCCACAAACAACAACTAATAAAAGAAAATTTATATTAAAAATTAATTCACAATTATATTAATCATCAAGAGAAGACAATTTTAAGACACTACTAAGACTTGGTTTCAACGAAATTAATACATCTGCATTAAACTGCCTTATGTCAATTTTATATTGTACTTATATCTGAAATCTCTCTGATCGATCTCAAAGTCCTTTCATCCATTCCAATGTTGATCCAAATGTTGTTCATCCAATGATCTGGGCACACATTTTGTTGTTGAAGTTTTTCTTTTTTTGTAGAATTTAGAAAAATGTATTAGAAGAATTAGAAACTGAACATTTTCAAATCTTTTTACCACAGTGCGAATTTCATGTGTCATAATATATTTCGTTTGAAAATATAACTTTAATGTATTAGAACTAAAGATTATAACTTTTGGAAAAGCTAATGGTGAACAAATTTAGACAAAATTCTTAAAATGAGTCGTAAATTTGTTTTCAACACTTCATAGTTAGTTTACCATTTCATCTTTAAAAATATTTAAATATAGATTGGTTTATAATTGATTTTCTGTAAAAATAGGGATTAAAATCTTTTCAGTGTCTAAATATGTTGTGATAACAAAATATTTGGTGACAAGATTTTTTAAAAATGAATAACCTGAAATGAATTCGTTGTAATTCAAATGATATACAAGAAATATTTTTTCTGATATGTAAAAAATAAACTTATTTTGCATGTTCTTGTTTGAAATTATTTAATATTCTATTTATTTGATTTAAATGCTTTAGGCTACAAGATGCAGACTTGGGATTTGTCCTCATAATAGATAGAAGGAATGATAAGTGGAGTTCCGTAAAAACAGTTCTTTTAAAAATTTCGGTAATTAACTTCTTCTACTTATATGCATTGTCTACGCTGCATGTTTTTTTAACTCTTCTTGTTTATTTTAAGGGGTACTTCCCAGGACTCATTCAAGTGGTGTTTGTCCTTCGTCCATTGGGTTTTTTACAGAAAGCTATTTCAGAAGTTAGTAACAAGTTCTTTAGAGAAGAGTTTAAATTTCGGGTAAGTGCCTTAAAATTATATAATGGAAAGAAATTTAAAATATTTATTAAATTTTTATCCTCTTTGTTCTATACCAGAGATTGATAAAAATGTTTGTCAGGTGACAATTCATTTTATCTTTTGTTTTTCAGCTTGTAATTTGTAGCAATATTGATCATTTACATCAGTACATTGAGGTTAGTCAACTGACGGTTGATTTAGGAGGAACCATTTCGTACAATCATGAAGAATGGATACAACAGCGTGTGGTGCGTTTATTGTGTTTTTTTTATTTTTTTATCTACAGTAGTATTTTGAGCTATTTGAGATTTGTATTGTTGTTTTGTATTGTTTTACTGTGTGTTATGTTTACTTATATGTTATTTCAGTCAAATCTCAATGCATTGTTCCCACATCTTTCTTTTCCCTTTTTATATCATTTTGTTTTACCTGTTCCACAGCACAAAGGTTATTCGTATAATGTTAAGCATACATGCTCATATTATTTTTTAAACCAATAGATGCCGTGTCTATAGTGCAGAAATGTTAACATTTAAAAAAAAAATGAAGTTGTTTAGTTTTGGAAAGTTTTAGAAGTATAATTGATGTTTTCTTGCGGTATTTACTTCAAAAATGAATTTCTTTTTAGGTGTATTTTTGAGTTCTAATCTCGTTAGTCCATTAATGTTTGTAAAAGCCATTAAAAGAATATGAATTTCACATTTTGTTATGTTTTACTCCATTCTGTAGAAATTGCTAAAAAATTTGTACTGGAAAGATTAATTTTAATACAATTAATTTTAAAACATTAATTTTTTAACAATTTTGTTTGTGAATAAATGATAAGTTTTATATTTGCATGCATTGTATTCTATTTTTCTTTGTAGACTCTAGAAAAAAAAAATTTGTTTTTTCCTTTTAAACTGTTTTAATATTTTATTTCTCTATATAGGGTGTTAAAAATTTGTTCGAAACAATATTTTAGACTATTATTTAAAAAAAAAACAATAAAACAATTGTAAATTCCATTTTACATTTATTTCTATTTTTTGTGGACTGTAAAAAAAAAATATTAAAACTATTTTTTAAATAATTTGTTACCTGAAACAATTTCAAGGCTTTTGAATTATGCTTTCCTTGTGTAGGCTGTTGAAAATTTTACTACAAACCTTCAGGACATTTCAGCATCTCTGCGGGAATTGACCCAAAGACTTCAGGAAACAGAGTTTCCGAATGATGTCCAGTCCACTCTCTCCCTCTTGGAGGATCAGGGTGGTGAGTACCAGAGTCTGAAGGAAGACATCCGATGTGCAGCAATGCACGGAGAGACTCTCCTTAATTGCATCAGGAAGCCTAATCTGCAGAATGTGATTGCGGTCAAATGTTCTGATCGATTCATCAATGCAGCAGCCGTGCAAAGGTCAGTTGCTTATTTTTTAATTCATTTTGTAATCCTAACGATGCTCATTAGTTTTATTACTTAATAGGATTGCATATTAAGTGGGATTTGATTTCAAAAAATTTCAAGATATATTGCTTAAAAATATGTTTCACTTGGTTGTTGTTGTTGACGTATGCCTGTTTAGGCAGAGAGGTGTGATTGTTCTTGTTTTCCAGTGGCGCCATCTGTGGCCAAGAATTCGACTTCTGCCACAGACATTCCTCGCACCTGTTTATAGGGCAGATCCATTCATTAATCCACAGATCGTAATTTTGACCTGAATCAGAGAATGATCGATCGATCTCCTATCCAGTACCCCCAGAGGTTTTGATTTGTTATGGGAACATGGAGGACTTTGTAACTCGACAGATTTAGCATTCATCAGTCACCATTTACTACGCAGGGAATCTTCGGCCAGCGAGATTCGAACTCTCGGACATGGGTCCAGCACCCTACCGACCAGGCTATCCCGGCCTGTTTCAGTTGGTAAATTATGTATTTTATTTTATAACTGTTGTTAAACATCTAACCCAATTTTTTGGGTTTACAACGATAAATGTTCAACTCCTTAGTCTTATAATTTTGAACTCCATCCAGAAGACAAGGGAATTCTTGGATCAAGTAGTGGGAGAAATTTGCCTTTGTGGAGGACTTTTTGGTGGAACTAACCCGCATTAGCGATACATGGAAAGGAAAACCTCCCATGGTTAGTCTGACGGCAAGGAGACTCTAAACCATGATCTATCTACCACAGAGGATATTTTATGTCTTCACTGTGGTCAGTGAAATCTGGATGCGGAATTGTATTGACCAGCCATCGCTGGGATTCGAACCTGGTTCACCTCATTGGAAGGTGAATGCTCTATCCCCTGAGCTTTTACGGCCCTGGTTGATAATGTAGTATCAATTCATTGCTTCAAGTGTTCCATGAATGCTTATCCCTAAATTTTTTCTCTAAACAAATTCAACAGCATAACTTGTTTAATTGTAAGATTAAAAGTTTCTAATTATCTGTGTGATTATAATGGAATCTTTTGAAAGTAATTTTCTAAGAATCTTTTTAGTCGTCTGCTTATACAAAGGCAAGTTCATCTCTCTTAATAAAGTTACTTGGCTCACTAATTCACTCGCTTTTTATTTTTTATCTAATTACCCAACCATAAATGTTGGAGGAAATAATGAATGAAGACTTGGCTAACTATTCAGATTGCACCTATTTACCAAACTATATAGATAAAAATGTCAGTATGTATCTTACATTAACTGTAGTTCATTTAGAGTTGAATATAAAATAGCATTGCTGCAAATTTGGCAAATTTTCAAGCAGTTAATTTTGAGAACTTGGTATATATCATTTGTTTTCATGGTCATAAATGTCTTATAGGTTGCTTCTTCAGCTAGATGAAACAGAAAAAGGTTTTGACTCATTTTGGTCACAACATGAAAAGCGCCTCAGTCAGTGCCTTGAACTTAGAAAATTTGAACAGGAATTTAAAGAAGTAAGTCATCTCAGGTTTTTTGTAATTTTTTTTAAATACTCCTCAAATCTTCTTTTTTTCTTCTGTAATCGCATACAAGGCTCAAAGTTGTCCTTAATTTCAATTTTTAAAAAAAGTGTCCTTACTTTTTAAAAATTTCAATAAATGTTCAGAAAATTTTGTATTTTCCAAATTTTTGTTGAAGTTAATAGCAAGAATAAATATTATTTATCTAAAAAAAGAAGTGAGGAAATTTCAAGTGCAGAAATTTGCTAGGTGCCATAAAACAAAGTATGTAACAAAATGAACGCCTCATTCTTTATAGCGTGTCAAGTATGGCATTAATTTGCTTTCATTGTTGAAGACAATTTCCCTTGACTTGCTGGTATGGAACATTCCATGTGAGAGAAATACATATAAAACTCTTTATCTCTCTTTTCTCCCTCCATCACTGTATCGTACTGTACTGATTTTCAAAAGAGAAACCTCGTATTTTGCTACTATTTAACGATTTTCCCTATTTATATTATTTTTTCCCTCTTTTTCTTCTTTATATATATATATAGAGAGAGAGAGAGAGAAAAGAGAAACTTTTGCATAACTTTGTTTTTAAAAAAAATCTGAGTTTTCTAAAAAAAATTTATTTTTGTGCTTAAGTGCAGGCAGGGCCGGATTTAAGCTTGGCGGGGCCCTAAGCTACTGAAAATGATGGGGCCCTTTTAAGTTCAATTCTATTTCTATACACCTAAAGTAAACTGTCGTATTTTTTATTGCTGAATATTAACATTATATTATTAAAAATTTGATAATATTGCTTGATTGTTAAATATATTGATTGTGATGGGACTATAATGTAGAGCCTTTCTATTATTACACATATTTTTTGAACGAGGAAAAAAACAGAAACTCATAAGCACAGAGTAAAGATTTGGCATGTTAGAAGAACCATTATATGTTTAACAGAGTTTTTTTTCTGGAAATTCTGAATCTATGTTATTTGGAATTTTAAATGATTTTTTTTTTTTTTTGCGAATTTTTTTTTTCTAAATTGCTTTTTTTTTAAACGTTACATTTCGCTTTGCTGCTCTATGACTTAGAAACATGAAATTATGAAGGTGTGTCAAAAATAAGCAAGGAGTAAGAAAGAACATAAGAAAATACAATTTTATTATTAGTTTTATTTTTTTTTACAACCGCCGTTGAACAACCGACTTAATTTGAGTTTACGACTACAAATGTTTAACTCCGTATAATATTGAATAATCACCTTATAATTTTGAACTCAATCCAGAAGACAAGAGAATTGGATCAGTCCCCAGAGGTATTGATTTGTTGTGAGAACTTAGAGGACTTTGTGACCACGGCAGATTTAACATGCACCAGCCACCATTTTATACATGGGTATTCTTCGGCCTGCTGGATTCGAAATCCCATTCTCACAAACACGAGTTCAACTCCCTGCCAACCAGGCTATCCCGGCCAAATTATTAGTTTATTTTATAATAGTCATTGAACAGCCAACCCAATTTTGAGTTTAGGACTACTAATGTTCAACTTATTAGACTTCTAATTTTAAACTCAATTCAGAACACAAGGGAACTCCAGGATCAAGTATTGGAAGAAATGTTTGTCTTGGAAGGGGACGTTTTGATGGAACTGACCAGCATTTAAGTTACATGATGATGAAAACCACAAAAGCTTTCCACTGTCAGTCTGACAACAAGGGGACCTATGATCCGTCTACCACTGAGGATATTTTACTTCGGCACAGTGGCTGGTGTAAGCCGGGTGTAGAATTCGTATCGACCAGTCAACACTGGGATTCGAACTCTTGAGTCCATCTTCACTGGGTAATAACTCTGCAGGAGGTACCAATTTTATTGATTTGCAAAATTTTAGTCATTTTCAAAATGTAAATAGAAATTCAATCGTAATTTTTGTAGAATAAAAAGATGGAAATAAACCGTTTTTCCTCTTAATCTGCAATGATTAATCAGAAGCAACCATGAGGGTTAGTGTGCAAAATGAACAGGGGGTTTAACTTTCTAGTTTTTTAAATACTTGTTAAATTATTAGTTTTTAACACGCATACTTTAAAAGAATAAGAAATACATTTTTCAGTATTAAGAAATAATAACTAAAAACTGTCATCAGCTGGAATAGAACCCGCGATCTCACAGTTTTGTGTTAGATTTCATAATCATCAGCCCCAAATATACACACCTGCCTTGAGGATATTTAATTATTATTATATTATTATTTTTTTTAAATTTAATAAATGAAGTTATTTGGATACTTGACATTCTTGAACTGGAAACTTTAAATGCTTGACATTCGTTATTGCAGAATGAAAAGCTTGGAAAGACAAATATTAGTTAATATTTAATTAAAGAAAACCCCGTATTGAAATCTAACAAATTGTCCCTGATAAATTTTGTGGCAGTAAGAAAAATATTGAAGCCTGATACATGTCCGGATTTTTGAAACACTTTCTAGTTTTACTATTTAATCAAATTGGTTTCGATGTCTTTCATCCCGCCTGTCTCATTAGTGATTCAGCATATTTCGATATCATTTTTGATTCGTTCTTACTTAATATTAATTTGTTTGCGACAATTAATTTGTATAACTTTTTTACTACATTTTTGCGAGGAGTTTAGAAATATAATATCGAGGGCATTAACTGAAGTTAAATTAGCTTTTTTTGTATGCCTCTTTTACTTACATCATCCACACACCCACACGCGACCGACTGCTTCTTAGAAACAGATATTAAATAGTCTCTTGATCAAATGATGGGACAAAATTTGCCTTTTAAACAAATCAAAAAACTTTTCTACTTTTTAAAATTTTTTATTTTTAAATAATTTATTAATACTCAAATTGTTTAAAAGATATGTTCCTTTTCATTGACAACACAGTTTTATATTTAATCTAGCCATTTATTTATATTTTTTAAACTTATTTTTTATTTATTTTTATTTTATTAAATTAAATGCGCAGATTTAAAATAAAAACAAATCTGCCAAAATTTTATAAATAGTTTCAATTTGCAATTTTGAGAAGTTATTTCAACTTTGCTTTAAAAATTTGAAATCCTTATAAATTAAAAAATTTAGGTGCCTTATTAACTGTAAACACATAATAACAACAAAAACCAGGGAGTTAAAAATAGAAACAAGTATAATCAATAAACAATAAAAGCATAAGCTAACTAAATAAATGAATTTTGTGTACGAAATATCATATTTTACAAATTAAACATAATTCATGTTTCGGGGATACAT
Organism: Parasteatoda tepidariorum; assembly: GCF_982258835.1. NCBI lineage: Eukaryota > Metazoa > Arthropoda > Arachnida > Araneae > Theridiidae > Parasteatoda > Parasteatoda tepidariorum. The sequence continues at coordinate 1,829,812 of NC_141762.1, forward strand.
GGAAAATTTGGTCAGACAGTAGGTTTGAACAATATTTTTTACATATATATTAAAACATTTGTTTAGCTGATGATCACTTGATTTCAATGCTCTATCAAGCAATATCACATGTTGCTTCTGTCTATTAGCAGTAAGTAAAATTTAAGTAAAATCACATCTGTCATCTCAATTTCATCCAAAATAAACCAAATCAAGAATTTTGGCAGATGGACCTGTCAAAGAGGGAATTGAATGGTGGCCCACCATTTAAATAAAGAAAGAAAGAAGTTCACGGATTCATGTACGATTAATTTGGAAAATAGCAAATTAAAATCAATTACAATAATTAAGTAAATTAAACAATTAAGCTAGTTAAAACATTTAGGATAATTAAAAGGAAAAAAAGCTTTTGTAATAAATTGGAAAACATATATTTTGCAAAAAAGAAAAGTTAAAATTAAACGAGAAGCTCTTTAACGACAATGAGACACAACGGAAATTTCGAAACAGAGTGACCCTAAACAAGATTCTCCCACAGCCCTAGAAATTTTTTGCCCAGAAATCAGACAAAAGGGTGTTTCTGTGGACAAAAGAGCCCACAGCAATTTAAAGAAGCTGAAAACATTTCCCACAGTGTAAATTAAGGTGGCTATTTGACTACTCCTTGGAGTACCGCTTTTTAGGATCCATGGACTACTCCCATCACTGGTAGCTACGAAAGCTACAGGATATTTTCATCAGTCAAAAGGCCTTTTTATTGCTTGTTTATGCTTGTAAACACTTCTATTAGATTTTGAAAAGCGTTCGTCAATGCAAAAAAGAAAAAAAAATGTATTTTAGGCTTCAGAGGGCTCCAGCTCCGAATAAAACTTTAAAAAAAGAAGGAAAAAGTTGGATTTGGGGGCCCCAAGCTACAGCTTATTTAGCTTATACGTAAATCCGGCCCTGAGTGCAGGAACTACTAAAATTGTATATCTGCAAATCTATGTTGGTATCCTAGAAATTGCTCCCATTAGAGAATCCTTTAAATTGTCCTTAAGTTTGAAAGCAATTTAGTCCTTAATTTTTATATTCTGGACTTCCAGCCCTGAGTATTATTTATTATCTGCAACAAAAAAAAAATTTTGTTCAAATGTGTGTCTAATGAGTGATTGCAGTTGCAGGTGACTCTAGCTGGAAATCTGAGAGATTTAGCTGAAATTCCCGATACTGGAGATTCTGTTTCTGAAGTAGACTCATTGTTGGAAGCCTTAGAAAAATTCAGAAGTGATACTGAGGTGAATCTTTTATAAAAGAAAAGTTTTACCAAATATTATATGAATGCTGCACAGTGTTTTATCATGTTTTTTAATTACTGATTATATATATATTTATTTATTTATTTTTTTACGTTTTAACACATGAACAAAATTTTATATTTTATTTATCCTAATAATGATAGATTTACTCAATATTTACTCACAGTAAAATTGAATATTTTTTTACTTGGTCTAGTATCAAATTATTTTGCACTATTTAAAATTATGAAATTACTTACAAAATAATATCAAAATATTTTTAATTTTGAGAGTTATTATTAAGAATGTTTTGCGCTATTGATAATGAGGAAAATAATTTTTTATTAAATAATATTTCCTTCTTAATTGTTAACTTCTTTGAAAAAAAGAATTTTTCTGTTGTAAATATAATGTTGCGTATAATTTTTTATACGACAATATTTTCAAGTTATCTGTCCCCTTAGTATCATTAATAAAAATATCTTGGGTTATTGCAAATTTTTAAGAACTTTATTTTGAAGCTTTCTTTATTACTAAATTACAGGTTGATTTATCACAATGCATTATTACTTCATGGATTTTTAAGAAATAAGTAAGATAAACTGTTTGTGTCATTTGTCTGCTTCAAAAAATCAGGGTTGTCATAATTTAAATTAACTCTTTTTTTTTTGATAAAAAGATCATTGATTTAATTCAGAAATATTTTTCATTCAGAATAATTTATAAATATATTCTTAAGGTTGTGATTTTTGGAAAGTAATTCCATTGATATTGAAGGTTATATCTAGAAAAATAATGAAAAGGTGATGTATTTAAATTATTATTTATTGTTAAAAAAAGACTAAATGTGCATTAGTGTATGTGTATTGCTGTATGAAACTGTATGAAAAATAATTTGCTATTTAATAAGCATATTTTAATGCTTTAATAATAAGCATATTTTTATTTAATAAGCAAATTTATTATACCAATGTAATACTTATTTTAACCATTTTAGTTAAAAAATATTAGGTACTTAATTTATTGTTGTTTTAAATAGTATTAAACATTATAAACTTTTTTTATCAAAGCTGTGATTAGTATAAGTATAAAAAAATAGTAGAAATATATATATATATATTTTTAAATTATGTTTCTTTGCCAACTTTGATACAAATTTTAGAGTGAAATTTTTTGTTAAGAACTTTCTTTTATAAAAAATTGTTATTCTGAGAAGTGGTCACTCAAAGAATTCTCAACACCTGTCAAAGCATTTCTAAAATATTTACAAACTAGCAGCTTTACTCAATGCTATATTAGTTTTATAACATATTTTATTATTCAAAATTATGAATGATAAATTATACAATAAACGTAATAAATTAAAGTTATTTTAATTCCATTTGGACAATCAGAAATGGAAAATAACTCCTGAACTTTTGATAGGTTCCCTAAATATAGCAAGGGATAATAACAACTGCCGATCCTTAAAATAATTAAAAAATTTTAATCAGTTTTTTTCTTTAAGGATGTTTAGAATCGATTTTGAAATGTGTTTCTAAAAACATAAATAATAAAAAATCAGCAGTAATTGAAATGAAAAAATAAAACTAATTTACTAAAATACAGATTGATCAGGAAAAATGTTTGATTGTAGTAAATCTAGAGCATTGGGGATTGGCTGCCATCAATAGCACCATATTTGATGCCAAATAATATTGAATCTTTATTTTAAGTTGAACTTCTAATAATAAAACAAAACAAAAAGAAATGCTGGAATTAGCTTTTTTAATTTTCTCAGAATCTGTAATCTGTTACATTGTGCATGACTGTGTAGTGATGAAAAATATTGATTTATAGATTATTTACTTTTAGTTTTACCCCGTACGATGAACGGGTGCTTATAAAAATCACTAGAATTGCCTATGGAGGAAAGTATTTTATGTGAGACTCGATAACTAGCATAAAATTCTTATTGTATCCTAAAATCTTGAGATTTGTTTTCCTTTTACTGTGGGCAACTAAGTTGTAAATGTTGATTTTGAATTTAATTGTTTTATAATAGGCTGATCTAGACAAGGCAGATCATCTTCAGCAGGAGGGAGAAAAACTTATAGTTGCCAATCATTACGCTGTAGACTCTCTAGCGCCTAAATGCATTGAGCTCGAGAGAATTGCAGCTGACATTCGCCAACAAGTAGCTTTCCGTATAGAGATTCTAAGAAAAAGTCGAGACCTCCAAGCAAGAATAGAAAAAGTGAGTTCTTTTGCTTAAAATTAAAGAAAATATGTTTTTTTTTGCATTATGAAATGTTATATATATATATATATCTGTGTGTGCGTGTGCGTGTGTGATTGTTGACACTAAGTTAGACATGTAAAAAAATTAAAAAGTATGAAAATGGCGGTTTTTGTGTTGGTTTGTTGAACTGATTTGTATAGCAATGCTAAATGTGTTGCATATTTCTTATTTATATCAGTTTTAATTTAAATTTTAAAAAAAAGAAATTCGTGTTAAAAATTTTAATCACCCAGTTTCTTGTGTTGTCAAAACAAATCTCGAAGCTTTTTTTTATTTTTATGTTAACTGCATTAAAAAAGGCTTTTAAAAAATGTATTTGTTAAAATTCGTAATCAAAATTTTATAAATTGAATTTTTGTGTTAAACTTGATAAAAATAGTTTTTCCAATCTGATATTTTATATTCAATTTTGTAAACATTTTAAAACATTTTTTTTTCGTAAATTTTATTGTTTTTCTTGTATTCAATTATTGTTCAAAAAAATGTAGAAATGTTTTAAAAGTATTGAAAGTGAATGTAAACACAGAAGTGTTAATCAAAAGTCATTTTTTAATTGCAGGCAAACAAGTGGTGCACAAGGGGTGTGAACCTGCTGGCTGGGCAGCAGATTGAAAAATATTCCTCTCCTGTGTTTGCTCAATCTGCTCTAAAAGAGATTGAGTATTTTTTGGAGAGTTCCAATGAGTTCAATCTCAATGATCCCAAAGAAATTCACTCACTCTTCAAGGGGGTGATCACACCTGAATCTAGAGCTCTTGTGCAACAGGTAACTCTTGTTTTATTTATTATGTTTCATAATTATTTACTACAGTAGAGTTTCCCGAATCTGGAACCAGGGTCGGATTACGTATCAGGCCAGACTGGGCCATGGCCTGGGGCCCCAATGATTAAGGGCCCCCTTAAAAAAAAATTTTGAAAATAAATTTTAAAAAATTAAGAAAAACAATGATTTTTTTTAAAAAAGATCAATTTCAAATATATATTAATAAAATACGATAATTTTTTTAGTTCTAATTTAACAAAATAAAGTAAAATTTAATTTATTATTATTTATTTTAATTTTAAATTTGCTTTCTTATATGAAAAGATATATAAATACTTTTATATTTAAATAAATAGAAAATATATGATTAAAAAAATTTATTCTAAGGGCCCCAAAAATTTGAATGGCCTAGGGCCCCGCTTGCGCTTAATCTGGCCCTGTCTGAAATGTTTGTAGCTGTTGATTTTTAGATTTTAGAATTTTCTGGATTTAAGGTATACATTTAAATTTATGATGACTTAACAGAATATGCAGTGAAAAACATATTTAAAAATGCAGGTACTCAAATTAATATGAAAGCTGTTATTTCAAATTGATATGAAAATCATTATTTTTCCTTGAAAATCAGTGATTCGGCACAACTTTGAAACTTGGTTTCCTTAAAACCCAGAACTTACATGTTTTTGGATTTCATTTTACCATAAGCAAGTCCCTATTTAAAATCTTTTTCCCTCTACCCATGTTCGCATTTTGCTTTGTAACTCTATTAATATTTACCTTCGTTATTTTTATATCTATTGCTGGACAAAATAAAGAATTTCAAAGCAAAAAAAGGCTTTAAATTAGGTCTGATCATATACTTGCTTCAAGAAAAAGCAACAAAGTAAATTCACACTTCAACTATTAGTAAAAAAAAAAAAGATTTTTTTATATATATTTAAAGTTCTTACAATTTTACTTACATAAAAATAACTGCTGGTGTGTTCTTTTCATATGTATTTTTTCCATGCTTGAGAGTTACATGTCCTGGTGGATAACTTATTTTTTGCTTCCTCTCTACACTTTTTAGAATATCTTATATTGAGTAATCTCTAAGAACACTAACAGAATTATTTTTTGCTTCCTCTCTACACTTTTTAGAATATCTTATATTGAGTAATCTCTAAGAACACTAACAGAATTATTTTTTGCTTCCTCTCTACACTTTTTAGAATATCTTATATTGAGTAATCTCTAAGAACACTAACAGAATTATTTTTTGCTTCCTCTCTACACTTTTTAGAATATCTTATATTGAGTAATCTCTAAGAACACTAACAGAATTATTTTTTGCTTCCTCTCTACACTTTTTAGAATATCTTATATTGAGTAATCTCTAAGAACACTAACAGAATTATTTTTTACTTCCTCTCTACAGTTTTTAGCATATTATATCTTATATTGAGTAATGTCTAAGAACACTGACAGAATTATTTTTTGCTTCCTCTCTGCAGTTTTTAGCATATTATATCTTATATTGAGTAATCTCTAAGAACACTAACAGAATTATTTTTTTCTTCCTCTCTGCAGTTTTTCGCATATTATATCTTATATTGAGTAATCTCTAAGAACACTAACAGAATTATTTTTAAACATATGAATCAGTTGTTAAAAACTTTATTGTTTTTCGAAAGATAGCAGTTCTTGTAACTTACTTATCTGCAGAAATTGTCTTCCAAATTTCGTGTCTCATACTCAGTATATAATTTTATCTTCCAAATTTATTTATTAAGTAATTACTACCCATCTTTCTCTACAATTGAGTTTATTGTATTTTGTCCCAATTCACTAGTTTGTGTGTCTTACACCTTTATTTAAAACTTTTTTTAGGTTCTGAAAAGGATAGAAGATGTTCAGATGATGTGTGAGAAAAGAAAGTGTAGCTTACAAAGAATAGTTTCTAGAAACAAAGGCAATGCTCAAGAATCCTCTCTCTTTTCTTCTGGAAAATCTCCTGAAGGCAGGAGAAAAATTGTGAGGAAGACAAAAAATGTGCCTAAGGTAAACTAACCTCACATTGTCTGCTGTTATGCACATTATAGCGAAACTAGTGAAAATTGTGACCAACTGTTATACATATTACAGTGGAAGATTTTGTAATGTATACTTGAGGATGCTATCCCTCGCAATAATTGCTATGCAATTATATTTACTTATTAAAGTGGATTTGCATAATTAAATTTACATATTATAGTGGAAGATTCTGTTATGTATACTATCACTCGCCTACTCCCAATAATTGCTGCACAAATATTTTTTGGTTGCTCTGCAGTAAATTATTTTATCGTCCTTTTATCCACCTACCTATCAATAATTATAATATTAATTGATAATAATTATGATAATTATAAATATAATAATTATTACATAATTATATTATGTAATAATATTATATAATTTTGATAATTATAATAATTATGATATTGATCTATTAGTGAACATAAATAATTTTGCTCAGTAATCATTTTTTCAAAACGACATTTAAAATTAAAGATTTATTGCTATTACAAATTTGTTGAGCTCACAACCATCATTTAATGTTACCAAACATAAAAGTCATAAGATTGTGAATGCAGCCAATCATCTCACAAACAATAATTTAATGAAATGAAAATAAAAAAAACGCAAGTTGTATGAGACACCGATTAAAATAAGTTTATCTTAAAATGTAGAGTATTAAGGTGATTTCATAAAATTACAATATAATAAAGAAACAACACTTTCAGTTTTAAACTCTTTACCAATCAAAAATTTAATATCAGCCGAGTAGAATAAGAAAAATAAATAGTGTAGTTCAATATCTTTAAATTAGGGATACAAAAATATTTTGTAGGACAATACCTTTATGACTTTTATTAATTTTATGCTTACCAAAAGTATACAGATATTAATGTGAGAAAACTGGATCCTACCATGTGATTTTTACAGCCAATAAAAATAGTTTACAATATGAGAACTTTATTTTTATCATATATACACCGAAGAACCATTACATTATGACCACCCTGCTAATAACATGTAGGACCACCTTTAGCCCTCAAAACTGCTAGCACCCGCCGTGGCATTGATTCCACAAGGTGCTGATAGGTAGTCTGAGGTATCTGGTACCAAGCGCTCACCAACTGTGAGGGGGTAGCGTGGCAGCACGAATTTGGTTTTCCAAGTAGGACCACAAATGCTCTATTGGGTTAAGGTCAGGTGAATTTGGGGGCCAAGACATGACTTGAAAGTCACTGGAATGTTCCTCGAACCAATCCATAACGATTCGACCCTTATGACATGGTGCATTATCCTGTTGGTAAACAGCATCCCCCGCAGGAAAAACTGTTGCCATGAATGGGTGAACCTGGTCTGCAACTATGTTCAAGTAGCTTACAGACGTCAGGGATCGTTCTATGAGGATTATGGGTTCTAATGTGCCCCATGAAAACATTGTTCCTGGGCAAGAAACCTTGAAAACCTGGGCGAGCCCATTGTTATAGATGGAGGGTGGTCATAATGTAATGACTCTTTGTGTACTTATATATATATAAATTAACAATTTCAATTTCCTTACAAAAGAAAAATAATATCAACTCAAAAGCTAGGTTGCCTTTTAGTTGAGAATCATACTCAGAAGACAAAAGTACTCCCTAATCAGAAATCGGGAAAAGCATACCTTATTTCAAATGAAAATAAATTAAAACCACATCTTAAATAATCTTGCAACCTTCCTTTTGTTGCAAGTAATGTCTATACTGCATTTTATGTTATAGTAAAAGAGAGGAATAACTCTTGTAATTTAAGCAAAAATGGTGATAGTAGCAAGATATTGCTGCACTGTGAGTGTAAAAAAACTTTTGTAAACATATAGTTACGTTAGTACTTGATTGAGAATACTTACACTGGAAGAATTACCTTCTAACAATCCAAAATTGGGAAATAGGCAGAAAAATTTCTCTAAAATTAATCAATATTTTTTTTTTTTTTTTGCAGTATTAGTTAAATAAAAAACATTGTGAGTAAAAAAAGTGACAAACAAAAAAGTATTGATATTTTTATTCAATCCTTTGAACATGTTAGAATATTTCAGCATACACTGCAATAGCATTTTTTGATTATTAATTGAGTTGAACCTGTTGAATCAAATTAATATATTCTTTATATGCTTGATATAAATTGCTAAATTTGATGCTCTTGATAAGAAGAGTACAGAAACTGGAGAGGAATAAAAAATCTGTTTGCAAACTATTATCCAAAAGCATCTCCATAAATTTTTCATGCTAATCAAAATTTCAGCAGAAAAAATTTTATGGCAAAAAAAATTATTAATTTAATCAAAACATTCATCATTTATTTTTCTTAAGAAAAATTTAATTTTTATAGATTATCTTTTTTTCTTCTCTTTTGTAAAATTACATGATTCAACTTATTTGAAAATTAAATCTTAATTTTCTAAAAATATTTTTTTAAGAACCAATTACTTATATGTTTCAAAAATTGACTTTGTTATAAAAATAAGAGTAAAAGATTCAAAGTTTTAGTAGTCTTCATTGAATTCCCCCCTTTGATTGGATGGTCCTCCTGTTTGCATGCCACTTGCCCTTAATAATTCTGTTTAGTAATATAAAATAAAAGGCCTTGTTATCATTGAATAATCAAGTTGATTATTTTATATTAAAAAGTTATTGATCGTTTATTTTAGTCACTTATTTGTAAAATTTAAAATTTGCTTTTTTGTAACTTTACTTGTTGTTTTCCAAAAGAAAATTTATTTAACATTTCACTAAGTTAAAATTGAAATCGTTACAGGTTAAAATTGAAGTGCGCTTTGGTGATCAACTGCAATCAGAGCCAAATAACTTGCTACAAATCCCTGACGGTAGTAGTGAATCTAGATCCCCTTCTCCAATGACGTGTCAAGAGATGCTGCACAACAAAAGAAGGTGAGAGCTACAAACTTATTTCTATTTAAATAAAATTAGCCAGTATTTTTACTAAATTTTGCTAATTTCTTTTGTTTAATTCAAGCATTTTCTTAAGTTTTGTTTAGTTAAGAAAATTTCCTAAAATGAAAATATGTACCTAAGAAAACCTTACTAAATTGCAACTCAGTTTATTACTTTCTTAATCTAAATAAATAATGCTAAGCAGTGAAATAAGCTTCAAATGGAAAGTAAATTTTAGGGAAAAACTTTCTTTATACGATGAAACCACCAGGAAAGACCACCTCTGTATAGTGACCTCCTCTATTTACGACCCATTTTGGGAGGCACAGAACTTTTTCCGTAGATTTTGCGTTGAAGAAAACCTGTTGGAGAGACCATAAGAACCTGTTCCAGCTAATGGGAAAATTTCCCCACCCAATGCAGTGAAGGTCTAATAAGAAAACACAAAAAAATATGAAAGCAAAAAATATTAACAAAACAAATAAGTATATTAAAACGTATTCAAAATATTTACGAGCGGCTTTTTTTTGGAGATCTCAAAAAGAGATAAAAAATCTCATGTTACAGTCAGAGTGCACTAAAGTTGATGATATAAATGATTTATTTTTGAAGTTGAAAATTAAATTAGATTAAAAAAAAGTTATTTTAGGAAAAACTAAGTGTCTCAAACAACCAAACCTCTGCTCATATTTTAAGGTAAGTTAATTTTTATGATATAAAACTAAATGCAAACTTAAATAAAAAAGTAATTGTTTATTTATTTAAAAATAGTTCTATGATTCATAATTGGTAAATTCGTTTTTACTCATAATTACACCAGTAGGGATCATTTTTATTGACGCTGAATTTTATTCATCCATTTGATTATTGTGACGCCAACACAAGTGGTATTTCCTCACCCAAAGAAATGACGCTGTCTAAAAGAAAATTCGTTTGCGAAAAATTATGTGCTTTTGGTAACATTTTGAAGTCAATGGATGTAACCCCCTAAGACGGAAGATTTTAATGTGGAACACAGAGAGTGGTCGCTCCTGAGAGGTTTCACTGTAATACATAATTCATTTCTCTTAAAAAAGCATTTTAATTTTTGTCATTGTGAATCTATTCAAGAATATGTTATCTGAAATAAATTTAATATGATATTTACAAATCCAATTTAATAAATAATACTAGTTAATTAATTAATAACATTAAGCTGAATGACTTCCCACTATCTGCTATCACACGTCATAGTTTAAAATAGGCTCTTTAAATAGAGATACAGATGTATCACTCAATGTCATAACTAAAGTGTTTTTTCCCCCTCAAATCTCATAGAATTGTGCTTTATTAATGGGTAATGTATTTTGATGAGTGATGTACCACACAAAATGTTTATGACTGTACTAACAAATAAGGATTTATTCATTCTTACTTACATAATTTTATGCCCCTGTTCTATGTCTGAACAACAAACCCTCTTGTTTTATCTTTGATCATGCTCAAAGGGAGACGAAAAAATACTTACTCTACATTCTGATGTGTAAGTCGACTCCCTATTTTTGATGACGAGCTAGCCAATTTCTGGTGCGTCGGGTGTACGAGCCGACCGCTGTAAAAAAACAAACAAATATGAACGTTTTTGAAATTAAGAAACATAAAAAATTAATTAATAATTAAGATGAGAAGGATCTATTACAGAGTGGGATATCTGTATCAGGATGCTGACACAGGGTCGTATGTCTTAAAAATTTTCATTGCGATATCTTTTTTGAAACAGACTTGAATAAATTATCTTAACTTTTCTTATTTCTTTCAAAATGCAAAAGTATTGTTTCTAGAAAACCTTTTGATGTTAAAAATAATGATGGAAGAAAATGCAAAATGAATTGCATGTAACATACTTAAAATAGTTTTTGAAATTTTGAATTTCAAAATTTTGAAACATTGATGCACTGTTTTTGTAAAATAATTGCAATCCAAAAAGTACTGCAATAGGTTTGATTTTTTTTTTTAAGGTAAAATATTTTCTAGTGAATATATTATGGCTTTTGGTACTGGGGAGGGGGGTCATTTGCTTTGGTCCAAAGAAACATAAATACCAGTACAATATCATTGAAAGCAGAACTTGCAATATTAGAATGATATCTTTAAAGATATCATTTCACGTTACTTGGAAATTCTGTCTTAATAAGGAAAGAGAGTCTTGCACCACTTTTGGGCTGGAGGAGATTCATGTTGAAATGTTCATTCTTGTACTAATAGACAAAAGAAAGGAATTCTATGAAATAATTAATTATAATAATTAATATTCAATATTTTCATTCCAGAACTTATTAGATATTGTAACTTTGGTAATTGCGTAAATGATAATTATACTAATTATTTCCTCAACGATTATGTGAAAATTTTCGTATATTTTCATAGACAACATTTCAAACGTTTTTAAATGGATGACTATTCTATCTTGAACAACTATGTTCGCCTAATTAGTTTTTAGTTAATATATTGTAATGTTTAAAGTAATGACTATGTTGTTTCTTTTTCTATATGCTCCAGTCATGTAATGACAGAGCTCATAGAAACTGAAAAAGCTTATGTATCTGAACTGAACAGCATTATTCAGGCAAGTATCATTTTTGAATGTTGTAGTGAAGTAGATTTTGATTGATATATGCACATTCTGTAAATATGTGTGACTTCAACTATAAACTTACACATGATGAATTAAAAAATTTTTTTGTATAGTATTTTTAAAAAAAACCATTATTGTCACTAATACTTTTTGCAGAATACAATAATTCTGGTGGTTCTAAATAAAAAGAAAATCCACATTTTGTTCTACAGTCTTTCTCATATAGAAAATCTGTTCACTCATATTATATGAGAAAATTACGTAAGGGGGAGGGGGAAACATTCTCTTAAATTTGACATTAGTAAAAACCATTGAAGGGCAGGTGTGCTTATCCAGAAAACATAAAATACTGGTGATTGTAAAATAATTTTATTTCTTCCATTTCATTTAGAAAAACTAAATTGTCCATAACTACCCTTTTTTATAAGCGTTTATAATGTGAATTAACTTTAAAAAAATTTGCAAGTAAATATAATTTTTATTTATTTTATAATAGTCATTGAACAGCCCACCCAGTTTTCAGAGTTTGCGACTACTAATGTTCTATTCCGTAGCCTTGTAAATTTTTAACCCCATGCAGAAGACAAGGGAACTTCTAAATCAAGTTTTGGGAGAAATTTGCCTTCGTGGAGGACTTTTTGATGGAACTAACCCACATTTGCGTTACATGGCGAGTAAAACCTTCCACGGTTAAACTGATGGCAGGGGCACTCTAACACATGATCCATCTACCGCTGAGGATATTTTACATCAGCACTGTGGTCAGTGCAAGCTGAATGTGGAATTTGTATCGACCAGCCAGTGCTGGGATTCGAATTCCCCATTGGAAGTCGAATGCTGTATCCCTTGAGCCTTCACGGTTCAAGTAAATATACATTTATCTTATTTTATATCCGTCGATGAACAGCCGATCCAATATTTTGGGTTTACGACTACTAATGTTAACTCCGTAGCCTTGTAATTTTGAACCAAATCAGAAGACAAGGAAACTCCTGGATCAGTGTCCCCAAAGGTATTGATTTGTTATGGGAACATGGAGGACTTTGCGACTTGACAGATTTAACGTGCATCAGTCACCGTTTACTACACGGGGAGTCTTCGGCCGGCAGGGATCGAACCCACGAGCTCTTGGACATGGGCCCAGCACCCTACCGACCAGGCTATCCTGGCCTCTAAGTAAATATACTTGTTCATATTTAAAAACAAAAACTCTAAAGTGGTAGTTAAAGCTAGCTAAATCTCAGGAGAAAAAGGAAAACAATGAGGGTAGAAAATTTATTACAAATAATTATTGCGTAGATATCATTGAATACGCAAGTGAGGAAAATGCTGGAAATGATATTTTTCAAAATACTTAAATCGTTATAAAGCCCAATCTATATGGCTGAAGCAGAAGTCATATAAAACTTGTCTGATTAAAGTAATAATGTTATATGCTGCAAACTGCAACCATTTACGGTGCCACTGGGCAGAAAACTAAAGAGTTTGTATTTCTATTTTAGGTAGTTTAGGTTGAAACTTTTAATAAACGAATGGTAGCACAGTTAAAACTTTATATACCTATATGTTGAAATTTGTAATTTTGCCTGCTCTGAATGGAAAGCAAAAGACTTGTTTATGTTGGTCACAAATATTAAAATCTTTGTGAACTATAGAATTGTGCATTATCTTATAATAATGTGTTTCTAGGGTTACAAAAATGAGATGAGTAATGCAGCAGCGCAAGTGCCTTCTTCCCTCTACGGCAAGGCTGACATCCTGTTTGGAAACATGGAGGATATATATTCATTCCACAGCAAGTGAGAATCTTTCTCTTCATTTCTCTTCACGTCTCAGGAAAAAAGATTTATTTTCATTTTCTTTAAAATCTCTCTATATTAAAAAGTTTTAAGTGTGTTTAACTTATGTTGATTTTGTTTTGCTGTGCAAAAATCGTAATACTCAGAAACTTCAAGTTACGAAGGCATTTAAAAAATTTATTCGAGGTACAGTGGAAGAAAAATTTAACATTCACTCATTAATTAGAAGTTAACTGTTAAACTTCTGGGGGAAACACCATGCGAGCCACTCTTCAGGTTGCAAAAATACAACTATAGAATTCAAATTGGACGTGCTGAAAAGTCTGTGTTTATTTATGAGTTTTTTTTTTTTTTTTTTTTTGAAAATTTTAATTTGTTCTTTATGCATTGCAATTTAAAGTGCTTTTTCTAGATTTTTTTTTTCACTTCTTTTGCTCTAAATAGTGATTATTCATCCGCTGTCAAAAAAAATCTCTCTCTCTCTCTCTCTAGATCATCATTTTCTGTTTCAAGAGAATAGGAATAAAATGGATAAATAAGTAAGAGAGGAAATGATCAGATGTTGCGAGATATAAATCATAACATTTGTATTGATTTTTTTTTAATGTAAAAAGATAAAAACCATTTGTAATTCAGGCTGTTTTACAATATAAGGTTATCCTTATAGATTGTTAAAAAGTAAAATTACTTCTCGTTTATTGCTTCGTATTAACTTCACACATTCGTAAGTTAAAATATTTTTTTTCAAGTATTGTACATTATTTTTCAAATCCAAGTATTTGTTAATTTTGTTGCAACTAGCATATTAACAAGATGTTTTTACATATAACTACAATGATTGCACATCTTATAAACAAAGATGTTGAAGGGAACCTAGACGTTTAAAGAAATTAAAATTCTTTCTATTTTTTCTGAAAAAAATAACAAAATATGCAATTTCCACTGATGGCAACAAAAAAAAAAAATTTTTTTTTAAATGTGTTTAAAACTTAAATGCAGCAAACCAAGAAAAGTTTATAATTTTGTATTCTTTTAAACAAAATTTTAATTATTAATAAATTTTGATTTTTAGCAGATCAATATTTTTAATTTTCGTGTCGCATTTTTTTGGTCATTTTATCTATGTAAAAAAAAGGTGGTATATGCAAAAAATGTGTGATTAATATTTTTTTTAAGTAAATTTTTCCTTCGGCAACTTATAATTGACCTAATTCTTCTTACGCTCTAGTAGCACATGAAGCCATAGGCAGAATATGCCACATCTTCTGGTGCTGCTTCTCTCGAAAGCGTTTATTTCTTTTAGGATCATTTGACGCAAGTTTAGTTTTGCTCACCCTCTCATCCTCATACCATCCAGAGCCTAGGTTTGATGGCCTCACTCTGAGAATGTGTCCAGTTGTTCGTTTGTTTAGATAATTGGGCATTAGATATTTTATTTGATCAGTTAAATTTTTAAGATTTTTTTTTAGGCATATTGTTTGAAATGATATAATACTATATTAAAATTATAATAATATGATTAAAATTGTACAATTGCTTCTCCTCTTCTCTTTACTTTAAAAATTATGAATCCATAGAACTTTTGCACAAGCAGACACTTTAGGAATATGTTCAACAGACATTTTTCAAAAATATGAACGTCTTAAAAATTCTTACACACTTTACATAAACTGAGTTCGTTTTTATTTTGAAAATAATTTTTTCAAAATTTAATTTTAACTGAAAATTCCATTTTGGCAAGAGTAAAGTACTCTGAGAAATATGTTACTTTATAAATTCATGAATTTGAATAAGTATTCAATATTAACATAATTTTCTTTTAAATTCATTTGCAGCATAGTTATCTATTGTAATAACAGAATTATTTATAAAATATATTATAAACATGCTGAAAATTCGTTGGAACTTTATTTGAATAGAATTTATTCTTATTTTAAAATTTATTTTTCTCTATACTAAAATTTTTTATTGAAAACTCTGTTAAGTGCCAAATCAATTCATACATTTTGAGTAAGTATTCATTAGTCGCATATTATCTTGTAATGCACTCGTAATCATATACTATCTTGTAATTATAAATACATTCTAGTTTCACTAAGGAATCTTTTTTTAACTTACGTGCTAAAAACTATCACAAACTTATATAGGACTATATTTCTTACTATTCTAAAAATTCTTTTCGTCCATGTGAGGATTCCAATTGAAACTTTTGTGCGATATCAACAATGCTAACCTTCATCTATCAAAAAGTACCTCAAGACAGAATTGGTTAACTCGTCTTATTTACTAGTGAATTGACCGGACATGAGTAACCGGACATGATAATTACCGGACATGACTACTTACAGGCCCATTTATTTAAAATTAACTTGGTCAATTCACCTCTTTGTGTGCTCTGTAGCACTTCGCCAATGACTGGGGAGCATTTATTAGATTGCCCCTCTCTTCTTGACATTCGTTCCTCTGATGACTTTTGTGCCCTCTCACCTTCTGGAGATACTTCAGTATTGTATTGGACTGCAAGACGCCTTATGTCTGAGAAGACGATGGCGGGCGTAATTTAAAAAAAAAAAAAAAAAAAAAAAAAAAAAAAAACTAGTGAATTGATGTTTATTAATCATAGTTATAGTTACATTGCTCCCCCACCAGAATTTTATCAAGGATAAAATTCGATGAACAAATACTACTAGTTGCCGTATTTGTGAAAGATCAGGAGAGCTATATTAAGTTTGTAGTGTATCTACCACTACAAAAATATAATTCCTATTCACTAGTATATAAGTATGCGCAAAGTCGAGTCGAGTATGCGCAAAGTCGAGTCGAGTATGCGCAAAATTCCATTGTGTGTACTTAAGACTGAGGAGCAACAGCGTGAGGAGGACAATGATGCAGTCACACGTAGTAAGTCCACGGCTCGATGAGGACCATCCATCGAAGTGAATGTTGCTTTTAATGTCACATCCGCAGGTCGCCCGTGCGGGGATAGTGTTATCAACCATGTCAACCTTCATCGATCTAAAGATGCCCCTAAATAGAATGCCTCATATACTAGTAAATTTATGTTTAATAATCGTAGTGGTAGTTAACGCCACATTTCCATTAGATAGCATTAGGGGACTCCAAAGATAAGTTGTATGGACAATAGATAAATCTCGAATAAGTATTTATTAGCAATTATATTAATTATCTTCGTTTTGCTTAATAATTGATACTTTGTAATTCAAAAAGTTTTGAAGTTCTTAATAATTTTTGTGTAATTTTCTAGTGTCTTCCTTAAAGACCTCCAAGCCTGTAGTAGTACTCCAGAGTTAGTTGGGCATTGTTTTGTAAACAGGGTAAGAATAATTTTCATTCACTTTTTAAAAACAAATTCATGTATTTACCTACAGAGGTCTGTCAAGACATTTTGTAAAAGGTTCGTTTTTGTAAAATTGTGAAAAAATAACTCGTAATTTGTGAATATAAAATTAACGTTAAGTCACATTCTTTCAACCAGAGTCCGGCTTTTGTGAATTTGTGCAAATAGGATCCTGTTATTGCAAAAAACTTTTTCAAGGAGTTTTTAAATTGCAAAGACACACAAGATTATGCTCAACACTGTAAGATTATAATTAAAAAAAATGACATTTTAAAAAATAAAGAGCAATTGCTGCTACTAAATTGGAGATGCAACACACAAATATTTGGTATTTACCCTATACTGCTGCAGCAGAATATGCATTTCGGACGAATAAGGGAAGAAGCGTCTGCCGAAGACAAAACTTAGTTCGTTTACGTCTGTCTTTCTCTCCCCCCCCCCCTTTCCTGGGAAGGGTTTATTCGATTAACAAAACAATAATGAAGATAAACAAAGGTCTGATTAAAAGATAAATTATTTTGTGAAGAGTCCGTTTTTAAGTTAAAATATTTTGTGAAGGGTCCGTTAACGGATCCAAATTTCTTCCTAACAGACCCCTGACCCATCAAAATGTAGTATAGTCATCGTGAAATTTCTCAGAGACTAAATCGTGAAAACATCCACTCACCATGATGCAATAGGGTGATTGTCCAGATGATAAATAAAATAAAAGCAGAATTTAGTGGCAGTGTATTTGTTCTACACTAAATTATTAATTATTATTTTGTTTCAATTTATTTGTTATTAGCGGGATGCCTTCCACAAATTGTATTCTACCTACTGTCTCAACAAGCCCAAGTCTGAAGCCTTAAGAAGACAGTGTGGAGATGATAACCCCTTTTTCAAAGTATGAACACTATGAAACATTCTAAACACTATTCTATGAAGTTTATAAAAGGTTATATAAATTGTATTTGTTATGATATATCTGCCTGACCAACAAAGGACACTAATCATTCACAATAAACAAATGTGTATAACTTGTGTGGCAGGCAAAGACTCTGTCTGGAATGCTTATTGGGAAGCTAATAATTTCTAACAATTATTAAATCATCATATTTGTTTTGTTTTTTTTTATATTTAAGTTTGATTGTTATTTAATAGGGTCTTTACGCCATTCTCTACACTGTATTATTATACAATAGCACAGTAGTTGGGTAGGCTTACTCAAGCTGTTGATTTCATGACCTTTTGTTAAATATACGCTCTGCTATTATTTTGTTTTGTTTCGAATTTGAAATCGAGCATTGAGATTCGTATTCACTTTGTGTTAAAATCAAACTCCGAGATTCGTATGCACACGTTGTTAAAATCGAACATCGAGATTCGTATTATAGTGATTTTAAAATTACGCATTGAATTTCGCGTTTACACGATTTTAAAATTAAATGTCAAGATTCGTATTCGCGAGATTTAAAAACCACACATAGAGAGTCATAATTCACATAATTTGAATCAATAAGTAAAATTTTGCATTAATATTTTTATTAAAAACGTTGATAACATTCTATGGATAAAGGTTTCCTACATTCACTTTTTTCTTGTTAATATTTCAAGTATTTTTTCAATTATTTGAAAAATGCTTTTGCACATAACATTTTTAGATGTCTATTTACAATTTTGGGGTCTTTTATCGAACTCATCCCCGTGGTATGAATCAATAAAGAGTTCTATAGAAATTAAACCCTTTTAAAGAAAATCGTTGAATTTCGCTAAAATGAGGTGGCAATGAAAGGATTGAACGCTCCCTTCACCCTTTCCACAGATTCTTTTTTTGCTGAAGTAAACATACATCTAAATAAATGTATTATTTTGTATTCTCTTTTTATATTTAAACAAGAAAAAAATATTTTTTTTGTAGGAGTGTCAAAAAAATTTAGGCCACAAGCTGCCCCTTGGAGCTTATTTATTAAAACCTGTCCAGAGGATTACAAAGTATCAGCTTCTGCTGAAGGTATGATGTATGACAAAAGTTTTAATTATTTACACTTAATTAAAAGTAAAAAAACTTCTGACTTCTGATGACCTTGTTGTAGGACCTTCTAAAGTGCCTGGATGAAGGCACTGGACAGGCTGACCTTCAAGAAGCTGTAGATGCCATGTTAGCTGTTTTAAAATATGTAAATGATAGTATGCACCAGATTGCTATTACAGGTTTTTATGTAAGTGAACAACAACTGATTAGCAACTTAATTTCTCGTTGGTCATTACATTTTGACCATATTTTTACAAGCCATATTAGTCTCATGTGAAAATTTTAATCCGAATGCTGTTAAATTCATAAAACATTTAAGCGACCAGTTTCTCTTTTCTGAAGCAGTTGAATTTTTATTTAGCCATTAATTTATTTTAATTGATTCATTTATTTTAATTGATTTATTTACTTTAATTGATTTATTTGTTTTAATTGATAATTTAATTTATTTTCATAAAACAATTTATTTTATTTTTTTTTTGAAAATTAACTTTTTAGCTTTTTTTTTAAGTTATAAAATTTCATAGTTTTTTTCCTTCCTTTTAAGTAAAACTTTCTGTGTGAAGGTAAAACCAAAATTTGGTGAGATTTTACTATGTACACTAAATAGGGTTAATATTGATATTGATATATTGATCTAAATTTCAATAATTTTTTAATAGTTACTAAACTACTTATCTTAAAAGTACCCTTTAATTCTAACATAATATCACCTGCCATAGTTTAAAACCAATTAACTAATATTATTATTCTAAATAATTTTTACATCTCTTCTATTTTAACATATAAGATTACTCAGTAAATTCTTCCCTAAATGTTTGAATTCTTCTTAGAGTTCTGAAAAACCATAATTAGTTAAATTCCATTTCTTTACAAAAGAGAGATATTTTTTTAAAAATCATATATGCTTATCATTACCAAAATTGACACTGTATTTCATTGTGTACTCGCAACTTAAATTCAAACACCCTGGACTTTAATTATATTATTTTCCTTGTAGCTAAAATGAATATTATTGCTAGAGAATAATCTTTGCAATTAAATTATTTAAACTTTTGAAAACCATAGAGACCAATTATTTTTTCTTGACAAAAACTAATGTATGTGCACCATACAATATATGGAAGTTCATTGTTTGTGTAACATGAGAATGTGAAAGAAAAATGTGTTCAAACAACAAGTGGAAAAGATTAACTTTTTTAACATTACGTACTTTTCTTTGGAATTAAAAATGTTCTAATGCTTCCTTGAAAATAAAAATAAAAACGCAATTAATATAAGTTTTTGAGAACTTATGCTAAATTTATTAAAAAACCATCTGCAAAGTTAAAAATAGAAAAAAAAATTCTAAATTGCCCGAATTGTATGTTTCAACTGTTGCTTTTTTTTTACAAACTTTAAATTTTTTTTAAATACATTTTTAAAAAAATATGGCACTGTAGTCTGCAGATTCTGTGTGGGCAAAACTTACAAATAGCATTAATTGCTGAAAACCTCTATTTTCCATATTATTATAATTTTCAGGGGAAAAAATCATGGATTTTTGAATGTTTAAACTGATTTTTTTTTAATTTCCTGTTACTTGAGCTTTCTGTTGAGTTGAATTCCCATCAGCTGAGCATTTACTATAAAACTGTCATTCTAAATATAGATTTATTTTATTGTCCAGGTCTTTTGTACTGTATGTTTGTGAATAGTTAATAGTATATTAATGAAACATGTGTTGCAGGGCAGCTTGGCGGACTATGGCCGACTTCTTCTTCAAAGTGCATTTAGTGTTTGGATGGAACGAAAGAAGCGGGAACTCCGCTTTAAACCGCGATCCCGATACATTTTTTTATATGAACAATTAGTCCTTTTCACCAAAAAATATGGTAGAGATGATAATCCGAGCTACGCATTCAAAAATGCTCTCAAGGTAGGCTTATCTTTTTGTGAAGAATTATTTTTGCGAAATTTCAGTATCTAATGACATTTTTTACAAGAGGTTCACTTAGTAAGATTTAATTACCTATGTTGAAATTAAATATGTTTTTATCTAATTGTAGGAAAGGTCGGCAGTGCCGGATTAAGCGTACCCTAGGCCATTCAAATTTTTGGGTCCCTTAGATTAAATTATTTTTCTCGTATATTTTTTATTTATTCAAATATAAAGGTATTTATATATCTTTTCATTTAAGAAAGCATTTAAAATTAAAATAAATAATAATAAATTGAATTTTACTTTATTTTGTTAAATTGGAACTAAAAAATAATCGTAACATTTTATAACCATAACATATATATTTGAAATTTATTTTTTTTTATTTTTTAAAAATGATTGTTTTTTTTTTAAATTTTTTAAAATTTATTTTCAAAAAATCCATTTTAAGGGAGCCTCTAATCATTGGGGGGCCCAGGTCATGGCCTAATGGGTAATCCGGCACTGACCACAGGTATAATATAGGATGTCCTAAATTAGGCTGAAGATTTTCAAAAATTCGTGGAAAACAGTTAAAAAAATAATTCTTGCTGCAAATTCATGTGACAGGGCACCTGTTCTTCATTCTAATGTTTCTGAATGTAGGTGGGAAAATTTTTCAACAGGTGAATAGTATACCTCAAAAAAAAAATGAAAATTATATATATATCAGTTTACTAACTGCAACATCATGAGTTGACAAAAAAATGTATATCCTGACACTTAAATTAGCTACCAGAATTTTTTTTATTGTTTTTATTATTAACTTTAAAAAATTTTGAGAATCATCAGTCCAATTACGGCAACTTGTATAAATTTTTGAGTACCACTCAATTTTATAAATATATGTAGAAATAAAAGAAAATTCATATCAACTTTGTTTATGATATTAGTTACAAATTTCTATTCACATGATGCTGTTATTTAATAATACCCATAACTTTTTGCAAAGTATTTTTAAATAGAATTTAGTTTGTTTTAAAATTATACTTAAGTCTCTAGAAATGCAAAAAATTTAAACATGAGTTTTGTAGTTAGTATATAACTGAATTAAATTGTTTCTATGAGTGCAGACTTCTCAAATTGGTTTGACTGAAAACATCAAAGGCTACAGAGGAGATAAACGAAAGTTTGAGCTGTGGCTTCATGGTCGTTCTCAGGTATTCATCATTCAGGTGAGCCACATTTATTGCTGCACTCTATTCAAAACTTCTAATTACTTCATATCTGTCTTTCTAACTTGGCAACACTTGAGTCGTATGTGAATACATTTGATATAGTGTTGCTATTTAAAAATATGTAAATGCCCATATACTCTCGATATCTCGAAAACCTTGTTATGTCCAAAAAAAAATTTCCTCTTGGCATTATATATCCACCTAATGTTAATTTGAATTCTTATGTCAAACAGTTTTTTCTCAAAACTTTGTTATGTCGAATTTTTTTCGAAATAAAGATTGAATTTTTTTTTTTTTTTGGAGAAAGCACAATGTAAAATTATTGCACACTAATTATTTTCTATTTAATGCACTCTCTCACTTTTGAAAATGAAATGATCATTATTGTATTTAGACTTATAGTCAACTAACATTACATTCACATTTAATACTAGTAGTTATTCTTATGTTTGATGACTCAACTCTTTAGAGTAATGTTTTCGAATGTATTTTTCTACTTTTTAGAACATAATTTAGTTCTGAACTTGTTATCTCGAAAGGTTTTTAGCATCCCTTCAACATTGAGATAGCAAGAATATACTGTTCTAAAAAAATAAAAATTTAAAAATATTTTAAAATTGTATGCACCTAGTAAATAATTTTTTCTTAATTTTTTTACCAGTTGAAATATATTTATTGTGACAAGTTTTCATTATACTTTTTAAATCAAATAAATAAAATTTTAAAAAAATGATGGCCGCTGTAGATTGTATAAACATTGAAAACATCGATTTTAGCTTTTCTAAGATGGATTAAAATAATTATGTGAAGCTTTAAATCAATAACAGTATTGAAGTGACAAATATAACTGTATAAAAATCATAATTACTTTGTTTTCATAATCAAACCTAATAACAAAAGAAAAGTAATTTAATTCATCACTGACTTTAAAAATATTTTAATTTATAATTTTTTGTCTTAATTCTTTAGGAAAATCAAGCAATTGTTTATTATTTAGTGATTATTACATTATTATATATTGGTTTTACTGTTTAGTGTCAAACTACTTAGTTGCAAGTTGAGAGAAAACAAGCTGGGCAAGTTGGTAAAGTAATTGGGAATATTGGTGATATGTGTCATCATTAATTGTTGTTTTCATATATCCTTTGGCATCTCTAGTAGACAGTCTATTTTATAAAATTTCCTGAGCTGATGGTTTTAATGCCTTTTTGTGTATTTAAAGCTCAAAAAATGCCTTTCAAAATAGAATTATTGCCATTAAATAGTGAAATGAGTACAAACAAAAATTTTATTTTTAAATAATGTGATATAATATACAAGGTGGTCTACAATCACAGCACCTAACTTATATTTTTCGAACTCTTATTTAAAATAAAATCAAAAAATTTTAATATGCATTAAGTAGTATAAGCCAGGAAAGAACAAAAATTGCTATCGTTATCTGACACATCAATGTTGAGAAAGGGGGCTGAAAACACTCAATTGCTTCAAAAAACAGAAGAGAGTTTTAAGGTGATTAAAACGGTTATTAAAAACACTCACACAGTTTTAAAGGCAATCAAACAGGTTTTGATTTTGTAACACCCTTTTCAATGGGAATTAGAAAGATTGCAATAGTGTTTGAGTTTAGTTTTTTTTTTTTTAATTATAATTTGTGCCCCTTGTGTGTACATTTTTTTTTGCTTCATTTTCGACAAGAATTCTATGAATGTATATTAAGAGCAGTTATTATGAAACACTCTGTGTGTATTTATAATCAGTTTGTGTATTTATTTATTTTTTAAAAATCCAGAATTTTTTATTTTCTTCCTGAGAGTTACTTATTTTTGTATTCATTCTAAAATATTAAACTTTTATCATGCAAGTTTTTAACGTGCATGAATTTTTTGAGTTGTTTAAGAACTTGTGTCACAGCTTGTTATTAAAAGTCTCAAATTCGATACCGAGAAAAAGAAGTTTCTATTTTTTCAGGCTCCATCTGTTGAGGTGAAAGAAGTGTGGGTGAAAGAGATCAAAAAGGTCTTACTCCTTCAATTTGAACATCTAAAAGGTAACATTACTTCTTGCTTTCAAATAATGATTGCTTTATCCAAATATTTTATTTTTAAATTTCGTTTTGTTTTTATTTTATGTTTACATTATAGATATAAAATTATCTTTTCTTTTTCCTACTTGTTCCATTTCAGTTTACTGAACTCGTGTTACTGAAAAATTTTTTTAAATGAAAATTATATTCTCTCCCTCTATATGATTATAATATTATTATCAATTACTACCCACATTGTTTTAAAACTTTTAAGCTGGTGTCTTTCATCTGACAAAAAACATGTTTATCCCCCAAATTAATTATTCAATGAGAAAATATTTTGTGACGGAAAAACTTTGTAAAATTTTTTTCAGAGTTGCATCCATCAGAGAAAATTTTTTCGGTCTGACTTTGTATATAGCTCAGTTTTATCAAATTACCTAAGCAGCTTACCTTTGATGCAGTATAGTCGATACAGTACTGCTACTTTTATACTACCCGGCTACTTTTATCTTCTACATTCCTCTCAGGGTTGCAACATTTGAAGAATTTAAAATTTTTAGCATTATTAGTTATCAATAAATACATTTTATTTTATCTGTATTCCATATGTAAAACACACCCAGTGGCAGAATCGCAGCGACATTGTCGCAGAACGTTTAAGAGTTCTTGCAGTCTGATTTTTCGTTCGAAGAGTGAAAATAATTACTTTTCTTCAAAAGTTTGCACATAATATTTGAATCATGCCTTTAGGTAATCACTCTTTGACGCGATCAATTTTATGCCAATAGTATCGTGAATCGATGTAATGTTCCGATTGTATTGTCGGCAGTTGTTGATATTGATTTTCATGTAGATTTTAAATATCCCGATATATTTCAAACAATACGGAAAATTCGAATGGTGTATTTGAATATATACTTTTCAAGGCAATGATTCTATTGAATTTTATGCAGTTATTGCTATTGATTTCTCCATAGTTTTTAAATCTAATACTTTTTATACATTATTTATTATAACAACCTAATCTCGAAACGAAACACGCACTTGAGAAGTCCGATTAACGTGATTTCGTTGTCGATCTTTTTTTCGGCAATTACTACTATGGATTTCATGATTTTTAATTATTATTATTTTTTTAATGTGATGATTATTTACAAAATGCGAAGAAATAATTCATTTGTGCTTTCCCCCTCCCCACAGTGGGCCAGCAAGTTTGACACACTTTTCAATAGCCTGGAAGTGACAGCGAAACTTTGATACTTTTCTTTTTCTCAGTGTTCCAGGATTAATCAAGTGATTTAATATCATCTTCATTCAAGTCTTGCAGCACTGGGAAGGATATATCCATTTCTAGCTTCACTTATTTAAGTCAAAGCTCCTGTTACAACTTTTTCGTAGCCTGGTAGTGACAGGGCTCTCTATTTTGCCATATCATAGTGGGCCAGCATCAAAGGTTTCGTGGCCAAAATTAGTATTTCGATAAAATTTGTTTCAAAATTTGTTTTTTTATTTAAAGGTTTTTATGTGCAGGTAAATTTAATTCACAGTTAAAATTTTGAAATACACTAAAAATACCCACAAAAAAAAATGGCGACTGAAATATGGCAAGCAAAAATAAAAATAATAACATAGTGCGTTTAAATAATTAAATATAGCAATGAAAATATAATAGTTTTCATGATTTTATATTAAAAATGAAAAGCAAATTATATTTCCGAAGTAATATTATAAAATGACGTGAAAGCATTTGTTTTTCGGGATATTTAATCCAATGCAATACGGGCAAAATGGGGCAGGTTTTTTCGAAAGAAGAAACATCAAAGAAGACAACAAAAAAAAAAGTTCAGCTAATTCCCTCGTGTAACTTTTATAAACTAAGTTTCGAAAGTCATTCAAACATTGTAAAATGTCAAATGATAAGATATGAACTATAAGTTTGTCAAGAGTATTAACTAATCCAACAAATTGAAAAATTGTACCATAATTTCAGACTAATTACTCTGATAAAAATGTAACAGTAAGGTGAAATTCCTATATATATTTCTGAAATAAAAATTTAACAGTTACATTTAAAAAAAAAATTTTAACATATTTTTCATTACGTTGTAGTCTCGTCTGTCCAAAAAGTAACTGCCTACACATATTTTAGTTGAAAATTTAATTTTTGACTTTTGGCCAAAGATCATGGTCTTCTGGCCCACAGTGCTTCCCAACAAAATGGGAGATAGATATAGTTCTTTTTTTTTTTGTAAACACAGCACTTTTGTTATTTTAAATTAGTAACATGCATGTTTGTTATTATTGAAAGTATCTTGCAGAAAGATATTAGTGCTACAGAGTTTTGTCGCAGATAGCTCGAAAAAATTCTGGCACAGGGAAAACACATATTTCTTAGATTTATTTTTACTTATGATTTTTTTTAAATTTTTTATTAACTTAAACAAAATGTTTCTCAAAGAAAAAGCTGTTGTAAATTTGCATCAGTTTAATAATTTTCTAAAATTTAAAGATAGGGTCGTTAAATTTGCATCAAAGCATCGACTTATGGGTCATTCAAATATTTTGTAAATAATCTTTTGCCCATTCAGGATTCCTACATCCCTCTTGTCAGCAGAAACAAGAATATCACAAATCTTTCCCGCCCTGTTTTTCGGTTTTACTTTGAGTTTTACTGAAGTAAATTAATTTTAGGATTAAATTCAAGTAAAAGGTATACCTTTGCATAAATGAAATTTATGTTTTAATTCGTTTTATAATATTTTTTGTGGAATATTCTTAAAAAATCTTTTGCGTCTCAGAATGCTTCACCTCTGAAACTCTTTTAAACAATTTTATTTCAACTTTCCCCAATTTTAACTTTTATTCCAAATTTTGAGATTTTTAAACATGTAGCTTTTTTGTTACATTTTGAAATGATTTTTGAGAAAATTTTAAAAATAAATTTATTTTTAATGTCTAACTTAAGCATTCTCCCCATTGTCAGCAAAATAATTAAATCCTTACACATTATTTGACTGACTCTCTTTAGTAACTTAATTTTATATCTTTTATTTCATTACGCATTCCAAAATAAAAATGTATTGTCTATGTTTTAGATCAAAATCTGAAACAACATTCAGATAAAATACAAAACCTTGGGTACATCAACGGCATATGTCAATCTCCACCTATTCCTCACAGGTATTAAACAAGTTTTAAAAAAGTATATTATTTTTTTATGAAATGAAAAATATTTAAAGAATATATTTGATTAAAATTATTTGTTTGTGTAATTTTGCTGTAAAAATTTGTCAACAAAAGCCCTGTTCTTCATTTGAAAAAGTAAATAATTAATAAATTGGTTGCAGTGAACGCTTCAAAATCAAGAACAAAACTGAAAGTCTTAAGTCTGAGAAACAACTTCACAAATTCCCAGTCATTTCAATATTTTTTTTTCGTGGCCACTTGTGGCATATACTTACATTTTTTGCAAATTTTAGGAAGTTTATCGATTAAAAGCATTGTGAAGTCAAGTTCACCAACCTGTAAGAATAATGCCAGATCCTGATTTGCACAGTTTATCAATGCGCATAGGTCTATCTAAGACAACACTATTGTGATAATTAACAATAGCAATAAATATCAAATGCGCCAATAGTGTGATTGTTATTGTTCATTACAATCATTGAGCACGATATTATCACAATCATTAACATAACATAACATAGCTTTAAAATAATAATTGTGAATATTATACCTAGTAATATTTATTGAATGCAATATTACTGCGAGTGTCGATAGATTTTATTTGGGTAACAAAAAACAAAAATATTGACCCAATAAAAAGTAGTTAAATTGCAAAAATATCTCGATATAGTGTTAAATATTGTAATTTTAACGCTATTGAAATTCTTACTATTAGGCCACACGAACCAATGCTTGTGTTTGTTTTGCAGTTACAACTCCTTGCAACTTATTTATTTTACTTTCATTCTTTCTTATTAGAACAAGAAGCAACAGAAGCAGTTTCAGTTGGCATAACAGTGTTTACCGCAGCAACAGCGTGACTGCGAGGCAGCCGGGAGAGCTCGGACGAAGAGCGACCGTCGCCTCCCTGCCATCTCGAAAAGAGGAGTGCGTGTCGGACGATGGATGGTCGTCTGCTGATGATTTTTCATCTGCTGATGAAGATGATGATGGCGATGTTTTTGTGATTACTACAGAGGTTAGTCTGATTTTTAAATTCCTGCTTTAAAAAAATCTATATAATTTGTCAGAACTTTAAAAATAAAGATTTAGTGAGGCTGAAAAAGTGGATTAAAGAGCACAAGATAACATGCATGGCCGATATGAAAAACATGAAAGAATTTTTTTTTAGGATAGAACGAGACTGGCTTTTGTTTAAGAAGGACGAAATTTAGTTCAATTGTATTTTAAATGTGGCTTAATGGGTGAATGTTTTTTTAATTATTTTTTCTATTTTCCAATGACACTAAATCATGTTTTTAATGAATTCATTGTTGATTCTGCCAGGTGAGACATGGACTACCCGACTGTTTCCTTACAAAATTGTTTTTGAATTCAATGGGACAGACATGTAGTGATCCTGTATTTAACAATTAAAATGGATTATTGGGTACAATTTTATAAATGTATTAGAGTGTACATGATATTCATCATTTCGTAACACTAAATAATTCTGTGTGTTAAATATTTAGTTAATTGCAATAAAACTGAAGGAATTATCAAACTTACCGTTGGCACATCTCCTATGAAAAGTCCTGCATCAAGAATCTAACACAATTTCACATTATTTGTTTTATTTACTTTAAAAAAACAAAAGCATTTTAATACATTTATAATTATGTGTTAGGAAATATGTTTTGATTTATGACGCAATTAAAAAATTTACTTACAAAAATTTATATTTTGAGGGAAATCATTATCAAAAAAGAAAACATTATGCTTGTTGACATTTTTTATTCTGTTGACAGGTGGGCGGTCATTATGTGGCGCTAGGTGATTATGAAGCTGTTGACGTGGGTGAGGCATCCCTCAAGGAAGGTGAAACAGTTGAAGTTGAGAAAGTGGGATGCGCAGGATGGTGGTATGTATGTGTACTTGACTCCACAAAGCGTGGTTGGGTACCTGCATCCTATTTGGGGCATGGAAAGAGTGGATCTTCTCCATCTGTCAGCAGCCAAGGTAACATCTTTTGAATACTTTCAGTTTAGTTCTTCATTATTTCTATGTGGTTTGAGGGGTTCAAAAATCGCACATGGTTTTTGAGAAGGGTCATAGGTTTTCTCCACTATTTAAATGTAAAAATTCTGAACTTATACTCTATAACCATTTTCAGAAACCATAATTCATTTAATTGCAATTATGAATACAATGCAAAATTTTCATGGATGACATCTGACTTGGTTATTTAAACGATAGTGTGCAGATTCTTTTCCTTTCCTTTGTGATAACAGTCACTATTTATTGACATTTATTACGTGCATTTTTTTCTTCATAGCTTTGTTAGAATATAAAGCTACTTGTATTCAGATTTAATTATTTTTTTTAGATTTAGAAATTTTGTTAGAATATGATTAGGAAAAATATGACTTATATTTAGACTTCTGAACTTAGTTTTTTTTTATTTCTGAATTTCGTGAGGATATAAAGAGGTTTCAGATTTTTGAAATTAAATCTTTTGGATTTCTGAGTTCTGTACAAATAAAGTATATTGTAATGAAATTTCGGTATCTATTTTTTTTTCTATTTCTGTATTTCATAGCAGCATTCTGGTTCTCAGAGAGCATTCAGATTCTCGATCTTCGTTTTTTCGTACGTTTCTAATATTTGTAGCAATTTACAGGGGTCTGTTTAGAAGAAATTTGGTTCCGTTAACGGACCCCTCACTAAATATCTTTTCATAAAAATGGACCCTTTATGAAATTATTTATCTTTTAATTGGACCCTTCACAAATTTGTTTATCTTCATTATTGGTTTGTTAATCGAATAAACCCCTTCCTGGGGGGGGGAGAGAAAGACGGCTCGAGACAAGCTAAGTTTCCCTAAGTTTAAATAACAAATGTAGTATTTTTAGAAAATATTTCTACTTTTACAAACATCGTTCGTACATTCTTATTAATATTAAATCATATATTTTTATTGTAAAAAAATAACTGATCAATTTATATTTATTCATAAAATTAATTAATAGAATAGAAATTAATTTCTGGCAATTTTTTAAATAAAATATTATAAATTTAAGAATTGTTTAAGTTTACTTAATGCTTAACACATTAAAAGTGATACATTTAGTCGTGTTATTTAAAATATGTCAATTGAAATTATTAAAAATTTGAGTGATTTTGTTTCCATTATTCGTTCGAAATTAATATTCTGTGTTGAGCAGTATAGGCTAAATACCAAATATTTGTATTTTGCATCTCTAATTTAGTAGCAGCAATTGTTGAGCAGAATCTTGCATCTATTTACAATTTAAGAACTTCGTGAAAAGGTTTTTCGCAATTTTTGCAACAACAGGACCCCATTTGCAAAACCCTGGTTGAAAGAATGTGACTTAACGCTTATTCTATATTCACAAATTATGAATAGTTTTTTCACAATTTTACAAAAACAGGACCTTTCACAAAATGTCTGGACAGACCCCTGATTTAAAAAGATTGCAGATATCTGTAGCTAAATTTTTGGATTGTTAAATTTTGCAAGAATATGAAGTAAGTTGTATTCTGATTTCTAAACCTCAATTTTTTTCAGGATTGTGAATTAAGAAAGAATATAAATCAACTTATGTTCACGTTTTGTTTTTCAGATTCTATCACGGGATGCCTTTTACTTGCAGCTGGTTGCAAACCAAGCATGACAAATACAACTCTGGAAAAAGCATAAATGAAACTCTTTATTTTTATGCAAATGACCCTAACATCACGTAGCATATGCGTAAGACAGCCAAATGCATTTCAAAGTCAGCAGTTGTCTGCTCAGCAGTGAGATTTGAATTACTAGATAATATTTATTAACCAACAAGGATCTCTGCTTTTTCTTACAATATTTTGTTAACTAACCAAGTATTTCTGATTAGATAAAAGAAAAAAAACAATGACTCAAAAGTACAAAAAGCTATGATACTTGATCTCTGTGATTCTTTCTTCTTTTCATACATAAAAAACTCGTAGTTCACTATGACTCAACAATAGTTCATTTCTAGGCTTAAGCAAAACTGCTGTAGTTTTAGACAAAAGTTTATTGCTTATGTAAATACATAAATGTCGTCATTTGGGCAAATGCCACTGCTTGCTGCATTGTTGCTCAGTGTTTCTTTTAAAAAAGATGAATAATATTGCTTCAGATTGTTGATATGTGCTGTTACCCTAGCAGGGTTTTGATTTCTGAAATTGCTCAGTTAAAAATTACTAAGCAAAAATAATCCCTAATATCAAAATAAAGAAAAAAGAATAAAATAAAGAAATTTGAAAATAAAAAAAATGATGAACAATATTGCGTCAGATTGTTGATATTTGCTGTTACTGGGCTTGCTTTCTGAAATTGCTCAGATAAAAATTACTAAACAAAAATAATGACTAATATCAAAATGAACTGATCTCTTTGGCCAAAGTGCATGCTTTGACCAAATAGATTTTGTATATTTTTAATTACTATCCTCTGCTGCATGCTTGACTATCATTAAATATGTATGTATAGGGCAAAATTAGAGAATTTTGCTACTGGCCAACAGTGGACCCTGTTTCTAAAACAAGCGGCAATTTTTTTTTAGAAATTGAAAATTTTAAACGTTTCATGAACTGTTGGCATTCTATTCAATCATATCTCAAACTATAGTAAACATTACAATGTTCATTTTTAAAATAAAGAAAAATTTTAAGAAAAAAGCGTGAAATAATTTTCATAATATTACAAAATATTCTTAATAATTCCATATTTCTTTAAAAGAAATACATTTTCAATGAAAAAACGGGCAATTGGATGGCCACTTGCAGACAGTTTTTTAAGCGTTATGTTTAGTCGCCCTGGGGTGACTGTTAATTTTGTCCTATATATATATATATAGATATAAATTTGAAATCTTATAAAAAATTGCCTACTTGATTAAAGTACTTCAAATAAAAGAAAAACATTGTAGAAAAATCTAATATATTTCAGAACAACTTTGAGCTTAAAATTTTGATTGATAACGAAAATTTAGTTTGAATATAAAAGAAAAATATTAATTAGTTTTAGATTTTGATAAATAACACCTATGTTTAACGTGAAATTTTTCATATTTTAGCTTGCAGTGACTCAAAATTATCTTTCTAGCCTTGAATATTAATTACAGCTAACATAAGTATATGCTGCTCATACACTGTGGAAAAAACACTCAAACTTTTATTCTAATGATCAGATTTTCATGTACATTTATTGTTTCAAGGGACGCACTCTAAATCAATTAGGTTAGACTACTTTTATGTTACTACATTAGAAATATTTTTTTTATCATGATTTTGTTTTATTATCATTATTATTTTTTACCCTCAAAATATGAAGAGAGATAGGTGCAATCTGGAAAATATAACCCTCAAAAGTTTTAACCCTTTAATGTTATTTTTATTTTGTGTATTTTGCCATATCTCTGGAAATATTTGACGAATCAAAGCATATTATTATAAAACTCCTTTTGATAAGATAAATAATTTCATACTAAAATGCATTTTTTGTGGTTTTATTTAATAAAGTTGGAAAAAATATTTGAATCGCAAACTATTCTAATTCTTATATCAGTTTAAGCCATGTAAGTATAGGAAACAAAACCTGCAAATTTCAACAAAATCTTTTAAATAATTTCTAAAAATCTCAAAAAGTCGTAAAACAAGACTTTTTAAATTTTACGTATCTCTAGAACTATTTCACTTAATTTTTAGCTTTTAATTATTTAAAATTGCACAGTAAATGTTCAAATTAATATTTTGAGGGATTGTATTTTAGCTCATTTAAAGTACTATACTGCTTAAACCAAAAAGTTAAAATCTGAAAGCAGAAGATTAAAAAACATGAAAATCTAATTATTAGATTAAAAGTTACTTAGAGTTAGATTTTTTTCAAAACTGTATACATATTAGCTACAAGTATTGTACATTTGTCCCTAATAATATCTGTTCCTAATAATTATCCTTAATAACAGTGGGGCTCAAAATTGGCTCAATGTAAGTCCTATGCACTGAGGTACCAATATGGATACATCTAGATTTTTTAATATTGGTCCTAGAATGGTCTATATCAAGGGTTTCCAACTGGCGAACTAAAATGTGTTAGTTTTCATTTTTTTGGCGGACAATTTTCGTAAAAAATCTTTAAGGGTTTAAAATACTTTTCTCATTAAAGCTTATTGTATAAACAAGCAACAGAATTTATTTACCTTATTTGTTTCTTGTGTGTGTCAAAGTTAAAAAGATAATCTAGATTCTCTCTAAAAAGTGTTATAAATTAATGCATCTGAAAATTTAAAGATAAGACAAAAAATTTTTGCTTAAAATGAATAACTAATCTAAATGTTAAAATAAATTGCTCTAAATTTTAATTAATAATAGAATTTAATTTCAATTAATATTTAAATCTAATTTTGGGTTAAAATATAAAAATATGGCTTTCGTTTTCAGTGATGCTAACTACCATGGATTTTCCATTATTTCTATACATTTAATTTCTGATTGTGAATTATTAAAACTCCTAAATATATTCCCATGCATTCTTGTATTATAGAAAAATACTTTTACTGCCTATGCCGCTTATTTTAGCATTTTGGTTTTGAAATATGTTGATAAATCCTTTTTTTTTTTATGTATAAACAAACTATTTTGTTACTTAAATTATAAAATTCTATTCAATTTAAATCATAGAATTTATATTCCTGGATCTTTTTCAAATTGTTAATCTGTATCCAATTAAATATGTATGAAGTCTCATTGTATCGTTTCCATATAAAATATCAATTAAATACACCAATCATCAAAAATGTGTCTTACAGAATATCAATTATAAATCATTTTATTTTATTGTTATTATTAATACGAAAAATACTCTTGAAAATTATGTCTACTGCTATGAAAAACTACAGATAGCCATTATACTGCATGTTAGCATCATTTTAATGTTCATTATAACCAAAAATAATATTTTTGAAAAAATTTAATAACTTTGAATGAAAAATGCATTTTTGATCCACATTCGGTAATAAGTTTTGCATTGCTGTCTATTTTGGACTTTCATTCATTAAAACTGTAAAAAAAGTCCTGATTTTTGCAGTTATATAAAATTTTAAATTTAATTTTTTTCTTTTGTTCTATTAAAGTTATAATTTAATAAGTAGTAAATACTTTTTATAAAAGATGTGCCTCAGAAACTTAGCTTGGTTGATTTTTAATAGATTACAGAAATCATGAATTTTTAAACCGTTTTTATATATTAAAAAAACAAAATACTAAATTCATTTTTAACATCCTAAAAGGTCTAGAAGTGGATTTTATATTTTGGTATTTTCGGATTCATATTTTCATCTTATATTCATAAGTCAACCACCTTCTGAAACAAATAAACAGTTAATACATTTTGCTCTGTTATATCCTTTTATAGCTGATAGAAGTTTTATATTTAAAACTTTAAAAGAAATGAATCTAGCTGATTTTAAAATTAAAAAGGCTTAATATGCATTTACAAATTTTTGCCTTAATATTTTCAATTTAAAGTTTCAATATATATATATATACATATTGAGTGAATAAGTTCAAAATGAATTAATGAATAGAATAAGTTCATTCTGAACTTATTTTATGAGTTCTATTTGCTTGCAGCATATGCGAAATAAACAAAACTTATTGTTTTTCTTAACTTTGTTCGTGTTTTTTGTATTTATTTATTTACTATATATATATATATATATATATATATATATATATACAGTCAAACCCCGCTATAGTGAACCTTCAAGGGACCGAAATTTTGGTTCACTATAAACGGGAGTTCACTATATCCGTTACGCAGGCAATTTAACTAATGGTTCCCAAACTCCTCCCTTTTATTACACGTTATTCAAATAAATGACTGAAAAATATTACGTAGTAGCAAAAAATTTGTTATTTTTTATTACTCTTCGTCCTGCGTACAAAAAAAATAATTAGTAATCTTTAGCTGTTGAGCATTCCTCAACATCAGATATGGAAGCATTTCCCGACTCTCAGATAATTTTTCCTGAATTTCTGTTAGTCCACTTTTTAAACTTGTCTAATCTGCCATTCGAGCAAGCACATAAAAGTAATCTCATAAAATCGCTTAGCAAATTCATCGACATTTGTCCAGATACTGGAAGATTGCGGCTTCTTTGAATGCTGAACCACTTCAGTAATGCTTCTTCAACATCCTTGCGATCCGCTTTTCTCCACTTTTTTCTGCCATTTAAATTTTTTTCATGAGCAGAAGTTGTTAATTGCCAACTTTTCCATATGTTACGAACTGTAGATTTGGATAGTTTATATTCCCTGCAAATATCAGCTTGATTACATCCATTTTCAATTTTTCTGACTATGCCCATTTTATCATCAATGGAGAACATTTTGCGTTTACTGCTCGCCATAGTTAAATTTGAGACACTTGTTTGCAGGCTTTCTTTAACTGCACTGAGAGCAAAAAGGAGTTGAAATGAGGGCCTTATCAACACATATTAGTGTCCAACTCTTTGACCAATAATGAATAATTACTCATTCCCTCTGACAGAAAATGCATATTGATCCCACTGACACCTTACAGGTGCATCATCTGCCTGGATTGGAAACATCTACTTGATTTATTTAGGGATGGGAAAGTAAGATAAAAGAAGCAAACAAGAAAAAAATGCTTATCGCTACCTTCTCCACTATAGATGGTTTTAAAAATCGGTATATGTATTTATTTAGAAGTAGAAATTTCGAAATTATTACAAAAAAATGAAGAAAAAAATCAGTCGAAGACAGAAAAAAGTTCATTATATCCAACTTCATCGCTTTTTTGGTTCACTATATCCACAAAAAATAACATTATACGGGTATAGCAAGGCACGGGACCGAACATTTCGTTCACTATATCCGGGAGTTCACTATAAACCATGTTCACTATAGCGGGGTTTGACTGTATATATATATATATATATATATATTTCATCAGTTAAGTGCTAACAGAATAAATATGAAAATAGCATCTCTTAGTATTCTAAACCAATCCTTTTTATCTTTTACACTTTGATCTCCAGTATTCTCTCCATTTACTCATTAATCCAAGTATCTTCTTTGCCATATTTTCTTCATTCCTTAACCTTCCTACTCTTCTCTCTATACCTCTCTAAGGAAAGAATTTCCCTAATCTCTGAGATTCTATGAGGTCCTTGCTAGTCATGTTCGAAAAAAATTGAATTACATGCTTTAAAATTATTTTAGGTTTTGAAAATATTATTTTCTAGTTTATAATATAGGTGAAAGATTAAAAAAAGAGTAGTTACTACATTTCTTCACAAAAAACATTCATGAAAACCAAAATTATAATAATAGAACTAGAAAAAAAAATTCTTCAAGCATTTTTTTATGGTTATTTACACAGGGTTCTTGAATTCAAAATTTCTTCTATTATTTCTCGAAGATTGTATTTCAGTAGCTTAAAGGAAATTCTTTACTCTTTATCCAGTCTGTGTCATTATTGCTAAATCTGTGTATAAAAGAGGAATTTAGTATAAATATTTACAAAAGTTTTGTATCAATTTTAATTAAATTTTTTTTTCACTGTTGCTGTCATGAATTGTATAATCTGTGGTTTTATATTTATTAAAAGAATTTTTTAAATAAAAAGTCTTACGTGTATAAATGCATAAAAAATCATTTTTACACTTTTATTAGTAGGGTTCACGCCTAGTTCTACAAATATTGCCAAATGTTCTTCAAAGATCACTAAAATCGTACACATAGGCGACAAATTTGTCTCCTTGAAATATGTTAGAAAGTTTCAAAATAGTTATGAAGAATAGGTGTTTTACGTCAAACTTCATGTAATTAAATAAAATAAAAAATTCTAATTTTATTGATCTGCGGGGAATTCAAATGTGTTGTATTCAAATGGAATAACTGTCTGGTGCAAAAAATTAAATTTAAATCTTGAAATCTACATGTTGTGCTGTTTTTTACATTTATGTACAGGCAGCATAATTGTTCATCGATAAAATTAATATTTTTTTTTTACTTTTTTAGAATTGACTTTATTTAAAATTTTATAATTTTTCGATTATTAATTTTTAATATAATATTTTGTTAGTTCTTACTTTCTCTGTTTTCCCCATTTATTTATTTTCCCATTTATTTATTTCCCCATTTATTTATTTGGTTCACTTAGTTTTAAGAAATACTAGTTTTTGATAATTATGAGATAATAAACTTAATTAGTTTTAGGTTGTTATAGATAGCAATTATTGTGCCATAACATGAATTATGTAAATGTTCAATTTTTTTCTCAAGTTTGTCTCCCATATTAAGTTTTTGAATGATCAAATGACTACCTTGATGGTCCTATTGAACACTAAATTCCCACTTTGCTGGTGTGAACCCTATTTATTAGACAAGTTTTAAATTTTGTGTTTCATTAAATCACACAGTATAATATTTTTGTTAAATAAAAAAAGTGAGTTCAAAGCTTTTTGAAATTATTTGTAACAGGAATTCACATCTAACAATTTATCCTGGTTCACCTTGAGTAATTTAAAAATAGATTTGAATCGGTAAGGAAGATCTCAGTTACGAATAGTGCTCAAAAGTATGAATTCCACCATAAAGAAAATTCCGACATAGCTGTTTCTTGTTTAGCACAAATAATGTGTGCCATTTTGCACTTTCTTCTGTGACCAAATGCCAACTACTCACATTTATTTGTTCAAAAACTAATGTTTGTTGATAAAATCATGAATGTGTTGTGCTCTCATTATTGTATAATTATGTCATATGTGTATAATATACATTAGTTTAGTAAACTAAAATGAATGTTGTGGTTTATGTGAAGTAAATCTATAAATATGTTTTGCCCTATTAGTTTTGGTAAAAACAAATTTCCTTTCTTTTGCTTAATAATTTGTCTCGGGAATTTTGTCTTAAACCGTTGGCAAATGTGTCACATTGTAAAAACTGACATGTTTTAAAATTATTGCTTGATAATGTTCTAGTATGTGTAGACAAATTTTCAGGTCACATTTACTATGTATTGGAGTAAATTTACACAACTTGCGAAATATTGCTGTACAATAACTTATAATCTAAAAATTTTTGTAATGTATTACATTTTTTATAGTTAAAAATCAAAAGCCAATTTCAAAAAGGTGCTTTTTATAGAACTGTTTGCTAAAGAAAATTGTGTTCCTTTTCTAACTTTAAAGTAGTATTTCTGAATAAAATAGAACTCTTAATTAAACTGTTTGGCAAATGCTATTTTCTAAAAACTAATATAATTTAAAGCTGTTGTTTCATATGGTTAAAGATTCCTTTTAGGGTAATTGAAAAATTCAACAACATTTCTCAAAGCTGTAGGCTTCAGTATTTTCCTATGTGTCAGATAAAGACTTATTCACCCTACATGCCTTTAGGGGAAATGTGTATAGAATCTGTTCGATTTTGTTTAGAGTTATTTCAATAAACCTTTAATAAGGCTATTTACAATAAGCCTTCTCTATTCTGTGTTTATTGCAAACTGACTTAAATACTACTAGAAAGCTAATAAAAAGGTGATGAATGATACATTTGTAGTTAGCCTAAATGAGCTCATTGTAATAAAACTAAAAAGAGCTGAAGGAACTCTTTCTAGTGCATTGCAGCTGTTTGCATAGTTGCAATAAACTAACAAATAACATTTTATAGAGAATTGCAAAACTTTGCTGACTTCAAAAAATTTTGTAGCGTATCAAGAATGTCAAAACCAGTGGTCCTTTTTCTCTTAGATTTTATTAACTTTGTTTTATTTCTTCTAGATCATTTTAGTATTTTGTTTAATAATTATCGAAAATATTTTGTATTGCAAGGTATAATATTTTTTTACATCATAATAATTAATGCAATTTTAAATGACGAAACACTTATTTTGAACTAATATGAACAAATAAAATTCTAACACCTGGCAAAAACTTTTTGGATTATAAATTGTTGTACTTGTAAATTGTGTAAAATTTAATTATTAATTGTAATTAAATTTCTGAAAGAAAGTATGTATGTACTGTTTTCCTCATACTATTGAATTTTGTATTAACTGACTTAACAATAAATTTAGTTTTGTTTCTTCTGCATACTTTATAATGCTTATTCTAAAAATTTACAATGAATTAGGTTTCATTTCTTCTGCATATTTTATATTGTTTATTTAAGAATGGATAATGGTTTTATATTCTTTTGCATATTTTATAATGTTTGTTCTGTAAGCAATTGATGAATTAGGTTTTGTTTCTCCTTCATACTTTATAGTGTTTGTTCTAAAAACAAGTGAATTAGGTTTTGATTTTGTTTATTCTGAAAACAATTATTATACATTATTTACTAACACTTTGCGAGTAGTTTCTTTGCATGTGTCGTCATAATATCTCACTTTTAAGAAATTAGCTTTTCGAAATATAAATAATGCTTAAAATAATTAATGAAGGACTTTATTTTTTGCATACATAAGTTATTTCAAAGTAATATTTTCAAGTGTAGTTTAAATTATTAAAATATTTTACTAAAAATAGTCAGTGTAAATTACTTGTTTCTACAAAGAGATATAAAAAAAATGTAATTTAGCTGTTATTATTTACAGGTATGTTAATCAAAACTATTGTGGTATTGACAACAGTGGATACCACACTGCTGTAAACCTATAAATACATATATATATATAAATATATATTTTACAGGAAATGATAATGTATAGAGATTTAATGCTAAAGTTTCTTACATTCCAGTAACTGCATTTAATGGCATGTAAATTTGTCAAAATATGTTGGTTCTGTAAAGTGATGTCCAATTGCTGAGGATTTTGAAAGTTGAGAACGTTTAATTTAATAATTACTGATGTTTTTAAATACTTTAATTATTTAGTCATTTTATCCTTCTAAATATTTTACAAATTTTTTTTTAAGCAAAATTTCTCTTTGAATGTTTTTTTTAATACATTCACCTAATTTTTTCATGCTCGCTGAAAACTGTAATTATACTCTTAATTTTAGAAAGGGCTGAAGCTTTAAAAGTGGTGTCTAGGTGTAGGAAAGTGGCCATGTGCTACCTGGTGATAAACTGTAGAGTTAGCATTTCTATCTTGAAAATGATACGAGATATGTGGAAGGGTAGAAAAAATTTAAGGAGCATCGTCGACTTAGTACAAATAAACACCTTGGAGCCATTGATAGATGATGTCGCACTCTTTTTCAATAGTTCGACGCCACCCCCCCCCTTTTTTTTTTGTCTCTTAAGTATAACATTTGACTGTACCCCTACCGCCTCCTTGTCACATCACACGCTTGCATTATAATACTTGTAGTTCAGAAACAAAGCGTGGCAAAGCAGATTATATTTAGAATTTAATTTTTTTAACTTGAATCGTGTATTTCGTTGAAAGCATGTGTGTTTATTTTGACGAAAATATAAAATAAATGAAATAAAATATTTAATCAGATTTTTAATGTTTCTATTTTAACCCTCTAAGCGTGACATAATTTATAGGGAGATTAATGCTGAGAAAAGGTCACTTGAAATGTGCATTTGTTTATTTAGAATTTTATGCAATGTGGTAGAACGAAATGATCTTAAGAAAAGAACAACTACTTATCACACAATATATTATTTCTCGATGAACTAGACTTAAGATAAATTTAAAATAAAATAATAAATAAATTTCCCAATGATTTCTTTCAACTCTCAGAAAGCTCAGCGTTTCGTATTGTAATCTAATGGACCAAAATTGGTAATATTCTTTACATAAATAGAAAAAGGTATTTACATATGAAACTGTCTTACCAAAATATATGTCCCTAAAAGATGTCATGTGAAAAACATATTTATGTGTTCTCAAACTAACATCTTTTCTAAGAGTTAAAAATTACTATCAGAAAAATCGTATAAAACGAAAGAATTCATAAAAAATTTTATTTAAAAGTTTAACATCATTAAAATCTTACCTACTCAAGGCTTTTATTTCCTCGGGGTCCCACTATACTGACAAACCCTGTGCGATCTAAAAACATTTTGCTTAAGAGTCTAAAAAAAGTATGTTATGTCAAAGAGAAAGGTTATGGTGCATCCAAGGCTTGTAAAATGCGGTCGCCACTGGCGACTAGTAAGATTTGAGTAGCGACTCTACTTGCTCTTTAATTACAATGTTTACGTAAAAAAATCAGTTTGAGAATTTTATTGTAAAACCGTCGTTGAATTTTCGAGTTTACGACTACCAATGTCAACTCCATACCCTTGTGATTTTGAACCCAGAAAACAAGGGATCAATTATTGGCAGAAATACGAGGAGGACGTTTTTGATGGAACTTTACATCCAGAAGAAAATCTCACACGATTGATTCGGTGGGGATTTTAATCCATCTACCAATGAAGATATTTTACGTCAGCACTGTGGTTGGTGCGAGCCAGATGCTACATTCGCATCATTTAGCCATAGCTGGGATTCAAACCAGGGACACTTCATTGGGTGGCGAGCTCTCATCTCATGAGCCACCACGGCCCCGGTTTTGAGAGTTGAACTCGATCGTAATTTTTCCCCCGTTCTCATTCATCGGAAAATCCCCAATAATTGGAGAAAAATATCCTATTTTTCCTTATCCTCCCACTGTCTTGTATTCATTTTTAAAAAAACATGCAGAAATTCATAAGAATAACTGCAGGATTGCGATGAATCGATCCTCATGAATTTACGAAAGCAATAAAAAAACTATTGTTATCGAAAGGTGATTATTCTTAGGCGTATTTTGAGACTCGTGAGTCGTAATAGTTTTTCGCTTTGAAAATATCGGTATTTTAAAATTATGTCTAAGTGTAAGGGTATAGCCGACGAAAAATTGGTTAGAAAAACATGAAAAATCGACGCGAATCTAACGCGTCGGTCAAATTTATTATTGTATTGATGTTTGACTGTTGTTGTTGACGTATGCCTGTTTAGGCAGAGGGGGTGAGATTGTTCTTGTTTTCCAGTGGCGTCATCTATGGCCAAGAATTCGACTTCTGCCACACCATACGTCGCACCCGTTTATAGGGCGGACCCATTCATTCATCCACAGATAGTAATTTTGACCTGAATCAGAGAACGATCGATCTCCAATCCAGTACCCCCAGAGGTATTGATTTGTTATGGGAACATGGAGGACTTTTGCGACTCGACAGATTTAACGTGCATCAGTCACTTTACTACACGGGGAGTCTTCGGCCGGCGGGGTTCGAACTCTCGGACATGGGCCCAGCACCCTACCGACCAGGTTATCCCGGCCTCGGATGATTGACTGAATGTAAATAATAACAAATTAAAAGTTTCCTAAAAGCGGAAAAAATTTACGAAACTTCCGGTGTATCCCTCCGCTTATGTTTTGCTTACGAGGCGATGTGTGAACAGGAAGTTTTATTATCGTGATTTGAATTTACAAGTGATTTTACCATTCATAAGAGTTTTCTGTCATTTAAGAATTCTAACAGGTCGTGAGTCTTTAACAAAATTTATATCACATTATAGATAGAGTGTAAAGTTTGGAACGTTTTCAGTATTATCCCTTATTTGGGTGTATCTGTGTAAAACAGTACCGTTTGTTATTTTTTGGAGTAGCATCATAGCGTGCTTACGTTGGAACTTAAATAGGAAGAATGCGTTATATTGTAAACACTATAAGTATATTAATATTAGATGATGCGCTTTTTCAAGGCGTAGAAATCAATCGGAAGTAGAAAACCCGGAAATCTTACGATAAATTTTAACCCCTAGCGCCATCTGTGCTTAGATCAACAGTCCATACTCTGAGCTCACGAGATCGCCTTCCATTGAGGCGAACTGGGTTCGAATCCCAGTAATAGCTGGTCGATACGAATTCCTTATCCGGCTTGCATTGACCACAGAGATGACTTAAAATATCCTCAGTGGTAGACGGATCATGATTTAGAGTCCCCCTTGTCATAAGGCTAACCGTGGGTGGTGTTCGTAGTTTTCCTCTCCGTGTGACGCAAATGCGAGTTAGTTCCATCAAAAAGT
The DNA here is from genome assembly GCF_982258835.1 of Parasteatoda tepidariorum. Lineage (NCBI taxonomy): Eukaryota > Metazoa > Arthropoda > Arachnida > Araneae > Theridiidae > Parasteatoda > Parasteatoda tepidariorum. The sequence continues at coordinate 1,873,283 of NC_141762.1, forward strand.
CGTCTACGGGGGCAAATTTCTCCCAATACTTAATCCAGGAGTTCTCTTGTCTTCTGGATTGGGATACCAAAATGACAGAGTTGAACATGAGTAGTCGTTAACCCGGATCAGCTGTTCAACGACGGTTATAAAAGAAAAAACATCCATCCTCTGAAATTATGAATAGATTATTATTTTGAAATTTCTTTCAAAAACTTTTATAATATTTTACTATGTTGCATTATAAGTATTTCATTATAAGTATTTCATTTATTTGTAATAAGCATTCCAAATATTTGATTTTTAAGCATGAATGTATCCAAATAAGTTTCAAATTTGTCTAGAAACAGTCTATTAATTTTCACTAGCAACCAGCATTTTTCAAATTATTTGCTCTGGGTGCCTTTTAGGTTCGGATTTTTTGGGTGGACTGATACCGACTCATGTTGAATAAAAGATTCTGACCCTTATGTGATGAGGGGGGCAGTGAAAAACTTAGTTCATAAAATTCTTTATTATTTAATGTGGTTTGGATAATAATGAAGAATGTTATCCGTGGTGTCTGTTGGAGGAAACGTAGGCCAGTCGTAGATTTTAATGCATTTGAAGACCTGGAAGAATGCCATTTGAAAGTTATTGCCAAATTTTGGTCCATTATTTTTATTTCAGAAAAAAAAATGGTGTCTAGTTATATGTGTTGGAGAACGGCAAGTTTTGTATATTTATTTCTTTTTTACACTTAACCGGAGTTTAGTTATTTGTCTGCTATTTATAACATTCGATGTTTTATAAATACTCATTTTATTGCTCATGCCTGAATAAAAATGGAAACAGTTTTTTTACAACTCGTGATTTTCTGTGAAACTGACGTGAAAACTAATTAAAAGTATTTGAATCTTCTGCCATTTTCGATTGGCATTTGATTCCTTTGTTATTCTGTAAATAAACGTTTTCAAAATTAATTCTCTGTTTTCTTTCATTGTGTGTTGATAACTAGTATTTTACTGAAGAGACAGTTTTTTTTTTTTTTTTTTTTTTTTTTTATAAAACATTAACAATAAAGTGAAATTCCCGAAACGTGTAACCTTAAATACAGAACAGCTAATCTCAACAAATAATCAACTAACTATCCGACGTTCCAAAAATGTCTCGTTAGCAGGGCCGTAACTACGCCTGGACAGCCGGGGCAACGACGGTCAAGGGGGCCTCATATGAAGAGACCACATCATGTTTTTGTTTTTTTCAAAATCAAGCACTCTAATTATATATATGTAGGAAAGAAGTTGTGTTAATATAGTGTTGATGAAAATTTTCTTTTTTGTAATTGCGTACCTACTATAACATAAAGGGAAGGGTAAAAAACGGTAAAACACCTTTTCACAAATTATTTCCCTTTCTTAAAAGAACAAACACGCTTTGCAGAGAAGGGGAAAGGCCACAGCTGCATGTAGTTGATTGCGTCAGACCCAGTGGCAGAGGGCCCCTCTAAAATTTAGATGATGGAGCAAACGATGCGTTTCACCCCTCCTGAAATTTAGACACTCACAAAAATAAAGTCAAGTAAAATCAGTAATTTAAAAAAAAAAGATTTTTTTTCAATTTTGAAGCTATTTTTGAAATAGAACACTTTATATTCCTCTAACATTTATGTGTCTTGCCTCTTCTGATATTTAGTTATTCGCCAAGACGAAGTCTAGTAGAATAGGTAATTTCAGAGGGGAAAAAAAGCTATTCTTTTTCAGCTTTGAAGATATACATCAAGTTATTTTGTTATGGGTAGGGTGACCAGACGTCCCCGATTTCCGGGGATTGTCCCCGGCGAGGACCTCGTGTTCCCGGTTTTGTCCCCGGTTATAAAATTAAAAAAATTTGTGTAAAATATTTGATAAAAATATGTTATATGCAATTTTTATTTTCTCAAAAATTTTCATACAAATTAATGTAAGCATTGAAAATTAAATGTAAACTAGTTTTTGAGAACGCACTATAACTTATACTACAGAAATTTTGGAACACATAACTTTAATATCTAGTTATGTTTACATTTTTACTAGGCTGTACGCCAGACAAGTTTATATAAGAAAAGAAGTTTAAAGCAAGACGTAACATGAATATTAGTTGCTGCTTTTAAAACAATTAATATCTTGGGTTACATAAACTGCCAATATTAGCTAATTTCCACTAAAAACAACAACAATTACTACATTTCCGCTTTATTTTAGAAAAATAACTAAAACATTTTAAAATCAGGTAAACATTTTATAAATATCTAACCAATAAAGTATAAAACCATTTTTTATGAAATTGTTATTATTATCACTTACGACTAATTAATTTTCATAAATTCTAATTATTCTACATTTTGAAAACCTCATAATTTGTTATCGTAATAGATATTTAGAAAAATATTTTTATTTCTTTAAAATAGATGTCAATATGGCAACATAAACAAAAAAAAGAAAATGTCATTATTTGGATGATTGGAAAAACGAGTTTCCATTTATTGAACCGAATCCTAATAATTCTTCCAAAGTAAAATGTACAATGTGTAGAGCAACGTTTTCAGTTGGAAGTGGAAGACGAACAGCTATAGCAGATCACATTCTTACAATTAAACACAAAGAAGCTTTGGCAACAAAAACGAAATCGGTCAAACAGTTTTTTCGTAAGCTGGAACCATCCAAAGAAGAGTTTGATTTAGGGGCCGTTCAAAAAGTACGTACATCCCGAAGGGGGGGGAGGGGATTTGCTATTATGTACGGTTTTGTACAATGGGGAGGGGGGGAGGTATTATACAAAGTACGTACTTTATAAACATACACCAAATTTAAATTTGACTTTATCCTACATCCTCCTTAAGTAAATATTTAATTTTATTTAAAACATAATTATTTTAATTTTTATGAAAAAGGGAGGTAGACTAATAAAATGTACGTACTCTAAGGGGGGGGGAGTAAGACCTTATGTACGAAGGGGGGGAGGGGTTTAAAATTTCTCCATTTTTGTGTACGTACTTTTTGAACGGCCCCTTAGCAACATATGAAGGAACGCTTGCATTTCACACCATTCGTCACAACCAATCGTTTCGCAGCATGGACTGTACTTCAAATTTACAAAAGAAATTTGTAGACAAGAAATTTTCTTGTGCCCGAACAAAATGCGAAGCTATCGCTGTCAATGTTTTTTCTCCGTGGGCATTTCTTGAATTGAAGAAAGATTTACGATACTTCCAATCACAATCGTGTAAAATTACTTCCTATTTTAGTGCGGTATTTTCAGTGGGACAGTGCTAAAGATCCAATTAATAATAAACTTGTATCACTAAACGAAATTAAAGGAGAAACTGTAAAGATTTTATCTTCAGAAATATTAAACGCACTATTCGAGTTCCAATTGAAGGATAAAATGGCTGGTTTGTCTACGGATAATACTAACACTAATTTTGGAGGATTGTTAAGAAGAGGAACAGAAAATGTTCATGCTAAAGTTCAAACTGAGTTAGGAAGAGATATTTTTGGTTTTGGGTGTAATGCGCATATTATACATAATGGCGCTAAAACTGCTTTTGATTGTTTGCCTGTAGATATTGAAGTTATGGTATCTAAACTTTTTAGTTATTTTAAAATTTACACAGTCCGAGTCCGAATTGAAAGACTGAAAGAATTTTGTGAGAATGCTGACCAAGAATATCAGAAAATTTTAGGACACATTCATGTTAGGTGGTTGACATTACTTCCTGCTGCAGAAAGAATTCTTAAAATTTATTTATCTCTTAAAGAATTTATGTTGTCTGAAAAAAAGTGCCCAAAAATCTTGAAGAATTATTTTGAGAGTGAAACAACCGAGTTATGGTTGTTTTTTGCGCATTCGCATGCTGCAATTTTTAAGCTAAGCATCTTGAAAATTGAAAGCGATGACAAATGTGTTATTGAATCTGGAGCGGTTGTCAAGGATTTGATATTTAAATTGAAAGCACGAAAGAATGCCAAATTTGTTCCACTTGTTATAAAACCTGAATTGACTAAATTGATTGCTGAGAATATCATTACTGAATATTCTTATTTAGAAACGTCGAAAGAATTCTATGAAGCTGCGATTTCATATTTAGAAGCTTGGAACGATGATATGTCTGATTTGAAGTGCCTTCTTTTAGATTGTAAGCCTTCACGGTCTGAATTCGACGAGGCAGTTCTGTCTCTCTCTTCAAAATGTGCAATTTTGAATGTTAATTCCGACGATTTATTTGACGAGTTTACTTATCTTGAAGGTTATTTGGATTCAAAAGACGATAAATGGTACCAATCCGTACACATAACAGACAAATGGCGCGAAATAAACAATTATTTTCAAAAAAACAATATACCATTTACAAATATCAAAAGAATTGTTGAGCTTGCAATGTGCTGGCCAAGCATCAATGCGCCTGTAGAACGGGTATTTTCGCGCATAAATATCTATTGGACTAATGAAAAATCGCGAATGGATGTGAATACAGTGAAAACGGTTTTATCTGTACTGATTAATTTTGATTTTTCATGTGACATATTTTCTCAATTACTCGAAAAAAATCCTGAAATTTTAAAGAAGCTTCAGAAAATATATGATGCTTCAGATATGATGCTTCAGAAAAATACGGTGTTTAGAAATAGTATAATTTTAAAAGCAATACAATTGTTTTGTTAACAGATTTTAAACTTGTGTAAAAATGTTATGATCACGATTTTAACGATTTAATTTATATACTAAATTATAAAAAAAATGCAAACGAAAAAAAAATATTATTTTTTAAGATAAATGATAAAAAAAATTTTTTAAATTTTTTCTGTCGTTTAAATTGGGGGGGGGGGGGTAGAGATGAGTGTCCCCGGAATTGCCCGAAAAAATCTGGTCACCCTAGTTATGGGCGATTAATATGTTTTTTGACTTTTGAAAAAGTAAAGTAAAAGTAGAAAAAATATTATATTTCCAACTTTTACTCTATTTTCTACCAAAATAGTGATAAGGGGGCGAACATAGTTTTTCGCCCCTTCTGAAATTTCAAAGTGCTCAAAAATAATAAAAATTGGTAACTAAAAAAAAAAATGTCATCTTTGAATCTATTTTCCAAATAGAAAGCTTTATTTTCTTCTGAAATAAAAGTAAGGGGGCGAAAAATTTGCTTCTCATTCTCTGAAATTTAGACATTAATAGAATAAAATCAAGTAAAGTTGAAAATTTCAGAAGAAAAAAATTTTTTTGTTTCATAACTTCGACGATATTTTCCAAATAAAAAACTTCATTTTCCTCATAAATTATAGTAAGGGGATAGAAAACTTTAATTTCTTCTGATATAAAGTAAGGGGGGCTAAAAAAAATTTTGTATCTTCAGAAATTTGGACATTTAAAATAATAAAGTTCAGTAAAATTGTTTTTTTTTTTAAAAAAAAAAACACTTTGAAGCTATTTTTCAAAAAGAAAATTTTATTTTCTTCTTAAAGTGAGGGGGTGAAGAATATACTTCACCCCTTCTGAATTTCAGACATTCGCAAGAATAAAGTCGAGTGAAATTTATATTTAACTCTTATTTTCGACTTTAAATCTATTTTCCAAATCGAAAACTTTAGCCTCCCCTTCTGAAAATTTGACATTCACTATAATAAAGTAAAACAGAATTGAGAATTTCAGAAAAAGAAATTACTTTTTTTCCCAATTTGACAGCTATTTTTCAAATTGAAATAGAAATCCCCCCCCCCCCAAGAAAAATGCTTCGGTTTTGCTTCAATTTTTTTCTACATATTACAACTTTTAATTTATTAAAAAAATTTAAAACAAAAACACGAAAAGAGAAGAGGAGCACATCATAAAAAAAATATAACAAGTGTTTAGAAAACTAAAATAAGCACCACTGTTTTGCATCCTGAAAAATGCATTCTACACTGAGACTAATAGATATATTTGAAAGCATCTTTTGACTGTGGGTGGTATGAAGGTGTTAAAACCTTCATACTCCCCACAGAGTTGACCCACAGTTATCTGACTCCTCAAAAAATAGCCATCTCCATTTACACCATGGGAAAATGACCTTTTCCGTCTTTAAATTGCCTTAATCATTTTTATGACCCTGGGCTCTTTTGTGCTTTTATAAAATGTCATATATTTACAGTACCATCTATATGTCCCTTAAGTTGTCTTAAACTAGAAATTGTCTAGATGTTCTAAGAAAACGGATGTAAGCTTTTAAGGGATCCAAGGAGATGACTCTTGTTAACATTTACTTAGGTCATTTTGTCAAGAGATTTTTTCTGAGACAAACGTAAAACGTTGCAGTTAAATTCCAGTTTTTAACTCATTTAATTGCGTCATTTAAATTAACCATTTTTAATTGAGATATAAATTTTCTGTTACCTTTTGTTTTGTTCAATTTTTGAAATTAAAATTTAACTTTAATTAAGAGTTTTTAAAATTATTTGCAACTTCATTTTTTCAAACATAAATCGTGATATCAATAATTCCCATTCTTAATAAAAAATTTCTTTGGAAAACAAGAAGACCAAATGTAAATTTATTTATAAGGAGGTAAGTAAATGTTTGCATTAACTCATTTAATACATTTAAATTTTATATTTATATACTGTTAGAATTCTTTTATAAGAATGGTAACATAAAAATTGCTTTTTTTTATGTTCGTAAATAAAATTTAATTTGTATAGTACTTTAATTGATAATTTTACTGTTTATTGTGTGCATGGATTTTGTTCTGATTTTATATTTTTTAAATTATTAAGACCTTTAAATTTTTTAAATTGGAACTTCGAATTTTTAGGGTTTTTAACAACTTTGTTTTCATTAAAAAATGAAATGCAATCTTTATTTTATATAAAAAAAAATCATATTTAATTTAATAAAAAAGCTATGAACACCAGCTTAAAAATCCGTAGCAATTAAAATTCATTGCCATGACAAACCATTAAAAAGAATTTTTTTTTAATTAGCAAATATGCTTTGATTTTTTCTCATTTTCCTTTCATAAAAAAAAAAAAATAAAAAAAACTATTACTCTTTGTCATAATTTTGCCACATATCGTTGGTTCAAACTAAAACGACACTTCTACACTATCTTCTCATGTTATTTGAATGAGAAGTGAGTGCAGAAGTGTCGTTTTAGTTTTGAACCAGAAATATGATTACATGGCGTCATGAATACATAGGTCAAATATTCAAGAACGAATTTTTTTCAAAATATAGCTATATTTTCTAGAGTCCTGTCCATATTGGAGTAAAACAACTTTGTTTTTTGTTAATCGATGTATATAGAGAAAAAATTTCTGTTTATTTTTTCAATTAGGACTTTTTAAAATGTGGATATATGTGCCGATAGAAAAAAAAGTCTATAATTTCCTTCAGTTTCCATAACGCGATCAAAAACTTTTAGATTTGAAATTAAAAAATAATTTTAATTATTATAATGATTTTGTCTTGAAAAGACCTTCCTAACAGTATAGTAACCGGATTCAACAGGTTTATAAAATTGGTATTTTATGATTAGCATTATATTTAGAGGAAAAGGAGGCTACTGTGGGCATGGGAGACAAGAGGAGGCAACATGAATAGCCTTTTTTCCCCCTAGTCATTTCCTCGGTGAGATGCCGTAAATTGGTAACATTTACGTGCAGTGAACCAAAAACGTACCATCCTGAATAACTTTTAATTTAATGATCGGATCTTCACGTTCTAGGACTCCATCCTAATAATTCGACGGTGTGACTTCAAATATGCAAATTAATTAGTGCACGATATTTTATTTTAAGTTACGCAATCAGACACAAAAACATACTTTCCCTGAATAAACATAACTTTTGTTCAACAGATTCGATTTTCTAACCCCCGTAATATAGGTAGCTGTAATCTGGGAAATATGGTCCCAATAGTTGGGTCGGGTGAGCTATCCAAAGTTTGGATCCCCAAATGTTAAGGGAATTGAAAAATTTTTGCACACTATTATAAAATTCTTTTATCTAAAGATAATTCCATGCAAAAAATAACTTTTAGTAAATATTTAGTATTTTTTATTTAATAATAGTCTGATGCTGTTGATCATTTACGTTGCACTACACAATAGGCAATTGGCGACGGTCTGGGAAACATCCCTTGAGGTTCGATCCTCTGCAGAGGGGATGGCACCCCCGCTTTGGTAGCCTGGCGACCTGCACGCGAAGTCGAGCATTTTATGGTAGCACAGTTTAACGAGGACCAATACCGCACACCCTCGGTCCCTACACAGACTGATCGAAGTGGTCACACACCCGCATACTGACCGCGGTCAGTGATGCTTGACTTCGGTGATCTGCTAGGAACCGTGTCTTAACGATCAGTCCACTACGGGACAATAATAGTCTGAAAACTTTTGAATCGCAAGGCATATTTTTTTTAATTTTTTTTTTTTTTTTATCATTTTAAAGTATCTAATTCCACATGGAAAATACAAAATTTGAGCGAAATTGGTTGATTAGTTCTTGAGAAATTGAGCGTTATAAGTACGACTTTTTTAAAATTTAATTTCTCAGGATTAATCGATTTCGCTGAAATTTTGTATTTTGCCATGTGGAAAACTTACAATGTTTTGTTATCCAATTTATATGCGAACAAATAACTTGTTTTCATAAACATATTCGCTAACATAATACATAAATAGCGAAAATGACGATTAGAGATGGAGTAGTGAAAGTTTTTGAAAGGGCCTCCGCCAAAAATTTTTGCCCCAGGGGCCCGAGGGGTGAAGTTACGGCACTGCTCGTTAGTTCAATCTTTTTCTTGATCTCACTGTACAGTTTTTCTATTAATGAGATATGATTCAGACTCAACAGAAATGTTTTCCCAACTTTTTAAATCTAAACCGTGACTACGAGAAAACTTTAAAAGAAGGTTTTCGCAATGTACTTTTGCAGACCTTAGAAAACAATCCAAAAACAAGGTCTCATGCTCGTTTATTTGCTTTCCCTCAAATGAGGTTTTTTTGCAAAATATTTTCGAATTATTTATTAATATTTTCGCTGGAAAGATTAATATTTGCCTTATTTCGTTTCCTTGGGAAAAGGTTTCAGCTTTATATTTCTGCTGACCTTATCATGACAACAAACAAAAATGAAAATAACAAGGTTTGCCATTTGCTTATTTTTTAACCTAAGTAACAATATTTAAAAAAAAAAAAAGCTTTAAAAATCATTTAATTTTCCTTCCAGGATAAAAGGTTGGAAATAGCAATATTTTTGCTTTATTGAAAAAAGGTTTTTTCTGAAAACCTTTTCGTGACAATGAAAAGAAAATTCAGGCTCAACGTTATCGTAAGGTTACATGCTTTCTGGGAAGATTTTAATCTAAATGAAAAATCAAGAGAGAAACTAACATACTTCCTTCCTCTATGACTCTCCACACGCTAATGGGGCAAACGGGGAAAGCATGCAAAGCGTTGCCATAGGTAGAACTCTACACCACCTGCAGCCCATTTCGATCGCTAATGGTTGATCGTATTCTGCTGAGGAAACCAGTTTCTCTCCTTGAATTTTAGAAACTCTTAAACAAAGTTTGTCCTCTGATGTCGCTTCTGAGGGATAAAACTATAAAGCAATGAATGATAGAATATTCTAATTAAAATATTTGCGTGAGAATTTTTTAACATTTGTCCTCGGACTGTAAAATATTTTGGGTTTTTCTTTTGTTGTTTTTTCTTTAATCATTGATATTTTTCTTTTCTTAATCATCAGCACCTCTTGTTCGCAAATTTTGAATTTTTAGTGGGAATGCATAATTTCAAGCAACGTTTCTATGTAATTTAGTCTAATTAAACAATTATAAAAATATTTGTATCATTAAAATTTATACCTTTACAACAATAAATGCTATAAAAAAATTTATTTTAACAGAAATTTAATTAAATTTAATAACAATATATTTAATAAATCAACTATAAGATGACTTAATTTGAGTCCTTGTCCCCCAGTTTCTTTTCCCAATTATTTAAATCAATACAGTAAATTATCTTGTCATAAAATAATTTAATTTTTATTACCTAAAATAATCTTATTTCGTTTTTAAAATTTATTTCAAAACATTTTTTTTTCTACTATTAGCCATAAGAAGAACAATTCAAAAAAGTTAGTCATTTTAATGTACTCCTCAATTATCCTTATTACTATTGAAGTGGATCAATCATTTTTGTTAAATTAAACAAAGAAAAAAGTTACTATTAAATCTTAATTACTTATGTAATTCAAATTTCAAATAAAAATAGCTATGAAATTATTAAAACTTTGTCTGGATCTCGACAAAACGAAACGAAATATCATGCGCGTTTAACTCAGCACTTTCGTCTGCCTATTTCTGTTTTTTTGTTAAGCTCATTTCAAGCTTCGTTCTTTCTGCTTATAGCTTTCTTGGTCTTTATTTTCGGCTGATTTGGGCGTTCCTGATTCGTTCGCGAATTTTTTTTTCTGAACAATCGTAATAACGTTCCTTTCGTTCACATTTCATGGCGGGCAGTTGGGCACTAGTTAATTTATAATTCACTATCATAATTCTTTTTAATTTATCACCTCCTTAAATATTTATTACCCAAAAACATGGGCGAAAATCACCGTGATTCAAAGAGATCGAAGCCAAATACTGATGAACTTAGAAGAGAATGCAATAATATTACAAATATTGAAACCAACGGAAGAATAATTTGCCCGGAAATGTGTTATTTTTGTTTTGACACTGTTTATTGTCATTTACTAAAAAGTGATCCTCCTAAAACTCCAAATTTTTCAAATGATTCTTAGTAAGTATCTATTAAATTGCTTTTTTAATTTTATTGAATATAAGTAATTTATTTTCAACTCTATTTTATGTAAAGCTGACAAAAGCATGATAAGTATTCTCAGAAATTTTTAAAAGTTTTTCGTGAAGTGATATTTTTTTTATTTATTTTTGTTTTCGTGGCTGTATTTATTTAATCTTATTTTTAAAACAGAGCTCCTTAATACTATGCTAAAATATAAACTGCTGCATCCCTAACTTACAACCTACAATATTAAATTATAAAATTAAGTTCAGTTCGTACAATTTGGTTGGGACATGCGCCGAAACAACTTGTCATTTTGAGCAATGAGGGAATAATAAAGCTTAGTGTTTTTTTTTTCTTTTCGCGACTTTTGTTTTCATAGTGTAAACTGAATTGGTTACTATTCCATTTGTTTGTATTAAGTTTTTGTGTTTGATTATTTTATTCGCAATCTGTTGTTTTATTGTTTATGTAATAATGGCTGCCGGTTGTTGTGGTGCTAAGAAACAGAAGTTGAACAATCATTCAAGTGCTTGCTGCAATGGAAATGGGACCATTATACAGCATCACAATTACCAACCTAATATATTTAAAAATGGTGTTGTTGTTTGTGTAGAAATGTGCTTCTTTTGTTTTGATGTATTGTATTGCCATTTAAATCAATATGATCCACCCAAGACTCCTAGTTTTCCAAATGATAGTTAGTGAGTACCAGTCATTTTTTTAATTTTTTTTTATGAATGATTATCTTAATTACTGTGCTCTGTAATTTTGAGTGAAGAGTTAGTTTTTTTATTCCTAGATGTATGTAACAGTTTATTTGTGTGTACATTTATTGTTTGCATTTTCCTAATAATAAATGTGAGCAAAAAAAAATTATTCTTAAGGATAATGGATAATATTTTTAAATAGGTTGTTAGTGAAGGTAAAGTTCTATAATTTATCATCTTTACTTATTTGTTAAGGTACGTTTAGAAATATCTAAAATGGAAGACTTATACAAAACTAAATATTCATGATCTGCGAAAAATTAACCATTTTAAATAAGCGAAATAGTAATGGTAAACATTAAGTAAACCATTAAATGTCAGTAGTAATATCAATTTAAAGTTTTTTTTATTATGCATTAATTTTGTGCTGTATAGCATACAGTTTACATTTATCTCTAAAATACAGTGGGTGATCGGTTAACGAACTGATCTGTTAACGAACAAATCGGTTAACGAACACTTTCACTAAAGTTTTTTGTGTTCGGATAACGAACACATATTCGGATAACGAACACTTTCAAAAAAGATTTTTTGAGTTCGGACAACGAACACATATTCGGATAATGAACAAAACGAATTCTAACGAACACTTCTCGGCCTGAAGAAAAATTAATATTAAACATTTGTTATCATTTTGCATACAAAATAAGATCACTGAAAGGAAAAATGTTTAAAGCATGCTTAGTATTAATAATTACTAAATGAAACTTGAATTAACAATGAATTTAAAGGTCATTCAATAATTATTATTATGAGGAGCTGAAGGAGTAACGAAAATCACATCTGCGACGCAAAGAAGTGCCATCCATGATAAAATGGAGAGGTTGCTTTTAGTTTGGATAAATGAAAGGGGAATGAAACGAGATGTAACTAGTATGCCTATCATTCAAGAGAAGGCTAGAGAAATTTTGGAGAAATTGAAAGAAGAAACTCCAGGTTCGTCATCTGAGGAGTTAGAATTCAAGGCTACCACTGGCTGGTTTACAAAGTTTAAAAGAAGGTCTGGAATTAAACATGTATTAATTCGTGGTGAGTCTGCTAGTGCAGATAAAGAAGCAGCTGAGAAGTACTGTTTAAAATTTCAAGAATTCATTGAAACAGAAGGGTATCGTCCACAACAAATATTTAATTGTGATGAAACTGATTTCTTTTGGAAGCGCATGCTGAACAGTACCTACATCACGAAAGATGAGAAAAGTGTTCCTGAGCATAAACCTATGAAAGACCGATTTGTAGAGATATAATCAGAGTGCATGGGTCACGCAGTATCTTTTTAAAGAATGGCTATTTAAAGTTTGTACCCCAAGCATCAAGGACTACCTTGATGCCAATGACTTGCCGTTAAAAGCACTGCTGCTATTGGACAATGCACCAGGACACCCATAGGATCTTGAAGATAATTTGTTGATAGACTTTCCCTGGCTGACAGTTCAGTTTTTACCTGAGAATACGACTTCTTCAGCCGATGGATCAGGAGGTTATTGCGGCTTTCAAGAAATTGCACACTCGCGCGCTGTTTCGTCGGTGTTTTGAAGCAAGTCAATTTTCCTCAACAATGACTTTAAAAAAGTTTTCGAAAGAAAAATTTGACATTCTTGAAGCTACTCGTATCATTCAAAAGGCGTGGTCAGAAGTCACACAGCGACAGTTGATTTCTGCTTGGCGGAAGCTGTGTCCATCCTTCGTTCAAGGAGACGGAGGTGATCAGTGAGACACCCCTGAAATTATGGATGAAATTTTGACAACTGCTAGAGATCTGGAAGTGGAGGTGAACGAGGATGGCGTAGAAGAGCTCATAATGGGACATGAAGATGAACTGACGACAGAAGAACTCCAAGAAATTTTGAATGAAGAACACCAAGAAACACAGCGAAATGTGTCTCCTTCTGAACAAGAGGAAGACGAAAGAGGACCATTGCCGACATCTGCCATTAAAGCTCTTTTGAAAAAGTGGGAGGATGTCAGAGCAATGGTCTTAGAATGGCACCCAAACCAAGCTGATGTCAGTTGGGTTGGGGATCTTTACAACGACAATGCTATTAATTACTTCCGGAAAATCCTGAAAAAGTGAGAAAAGCAATCGACATTGGACATCTTCCTCAATGCCCCATAAGCAGAAAATGAAAAGGACTGATTAATATGCAAGACTATATGTATGTATTATTTTTAAAAAAACTTACTAAGAAATCGTACATTTTTTAAAATTTAATTTTTAGGGTCTCCAGAACAAATTAATCGATTAATCATAGAAGTCTATGGTGAATCGAAGATCGGTTAACGGACAATTCGGATAGCGAACATAGTCTTGGAACGGATTATGTTCGTTAACCGATCACCCACTGTACTGTTGGTCACATTGGTTAAGAAGGTTAGAAGAAATTTGGGACCGTTAACGGACCCTTCACAATATATCTTTTCATAAAAACAGACCCTTCACAAAATATTTTAACTTAAAAATGGACCCTTCACAAATTTGTTTATCTTCATTATTGTTTTGTTAATCGGATAAACCCTTCCCAGGAAGGGGGGGGGGAAAGAAAGACAGATGTAAACGAACTAAGTTTTGTCTTCGGCAGACGCTTCATCCTTTATTTGTCTAAAATGAATTTCTTCATTCAGCAGTCAGAATAGGCTAAATACCAAATATTTGTATGTTGCATCTCTAATTTAGTAGCTGCAATTGCTGTTTATTTTCTAAAATTAATTTTTTTTAATTGTAATTTTACAGTGTTGAGCATAATCTTGTATGTCTTTACAATTTAAAAACTCCTTGAAAAGTTTTTTTGCAATAACAGGACCCTATTTGAACAAATTCACAAAAGCCTGACCCTGGTTGAAAGAATGTGACTTAAAGTTTATTTTATATTCACAAATTATAAGTAATTTTTTCACAATTTTACAAAAACGGACCTTTCACAAAATGCCTGGACAGACCCCTGCCTAAGCTTTAAAAATGAGCTTGTTTCTGTAAGCTCTTTTACTAGCTAAAGAACTTTTGTCAATTATACATTCATTATACTTATGCATTTATTCTTAGCAAAATTAAAGCTTTAAGAGATGTTTCTATGACTCTAAAGCATTAAAAAACCCAACGATAAATTATTGCATATAAGTTCCTTATTAAAAGCAGACAATTATGAATAAAAATTTTATATGCCAAAATTAATATCTATGTTCACTTCTTTATTTTAACTAATTCTAGAAATTTTCTGCGTTGTTCTTTTAGCCCTTTGTTTGTCACATGGAAGATAGGGAAAGATCGAAGGTTGCGAGGATGTATAGGTACTTTCAATTCTATGAATTTGCATTCAGGTCTTAGAGAATATGCTGTAACAAGGTACTTACTATTTTTATTTTTTACAATTTCTACTGTTTATATTTTTAAAATACACTATGATTTTTGCTATATTCAGAAAGGAAAATTAAGAAAATGTCACTGGTATGAAAGACCAGTCATTGAAGGTAGAGTTCATTCTAGGGGGGGTTTGCGGGACAAGCTGCCTCATTTGCCCTTTGAATGAAAATCTGCCACCCTGCATGTTTTTTTTTAAACCTAATTATGCATTTCCATTTATTAAAAATCAGGGTTGGCATGGTTAAAACCAAATGGTTTTTTCCTCAAAAAAACCATTTGGTTTTTTTTCCCTAAGAATAATTAAAAATTGCATTTTTATTTATTTATAATTATATTTTTCAAATTGTTTAATGTTGTAAATAACTTCAACTTTCACCCAAACAACTCGACTCATTTCAGCAGCATGCCTACTTTTATTTTGTGTAGATGTAGAATTGATTAATGTTAATATTTAAGAACAAGAATGTTCAACTCTGGTGGTAAAAGAAAAGATTTGATCTGGTTATATTTTGATGAAATAAAAAATGATAAAAGGAAAGGATGCAGTAGACTGGTCCAAAAAAAACTTTTTTTTTAAATTTGCTGGTCTTAACCCTAAATACTTGTACACATGACTAAAGAAGCCCCCATGCAAAATTTCAGCTAATTTCAAGTACATTTAGAGGTAGCTCAAGGGCTTTGAAGTTTTTACTTTGAAGCCTTAAAAAAATAATTTCCATATTATCACTATTTATTATTTATTTACTTATTTTCATAAACAATGGTCATATATTATGATAAAAATAATAATTATAAATATAATTATTATATAGTTAACATTTTACTTCTTGTTTTGGAATTGTTTGTTTACATCTGTGACCTGGTGAGATTTTATTGAAACAATGTCAAGCAAAATTAGATTTAGAAAAGACTCTGAAATTTGGTTACTTGGTTTTCCCATAAGTGAAATAAAAGGATGTAAACTACCTTCCATTAATGCAGTACTAAGAAACTTCTTTCACTATGAGACAAAAACAATACATGAAAGTGCAAGTCACACTGTTGATAGTGTGTTGACCTTCTGGAATAAGGCTAGAATTCCTACAACCGAAAAGCAGAATGCAGTAAGAAAGTTAGAAAAATTAGTTGAGTGGTACCAAAAATTGAAAAAAGCAGAAATCGGAGTACGAATACTCAAGAAGACAATGAACAGAAGTTTATCAAAGAATGCAAGATGTTGAGGGATATCGCTCATGTCGGTGCTTTACAGATGATAAAAATTGAAGAGGATAAGAAGTTTTGGCTTAAACAGCGAGAAGGATTTGAAGGCTGTATGTTGTCAGTCGACAGAAAACTTGAGAAGAAAGAGAAACGCTCATCTAAAAGGAGGCGATATGAGACACTACCATCTAATAGTGTGGACATGAATAAAAACAAAACTGTATGTTATCCTTCATCAAGTGCTGAAATTAAAGAAGACTGTGGTTCAACTAGCTCATCCTCAGAAAGTGATACTGATGATGATGCTTTTCAATATCCTAGTACTTCAGAAAAGACAGCAAAGGGGAAAAAAAGCAAGCTTCTTTCACCTAATTTGATGTCTGCATTGGATCGAACAAAAACCTCGAATCGCAGTGCTACATTTTTAATAGCAGCAGCAGCCCAAACAGTTGGAATAAATGTAAGTGAATGTACTGTTTCACGAAGTACACTTCGCAGACACAGAACAAAATTTCGAGCCCAGTTAGCGAAGGATTTGAAGCATAACTTCAAACCTGATGGTCCGCTTGTCGTCCACTGGGATGGGAAACTCATGGCTAGTATTTCTGGAGAAATGGAGGAAGTTGACCGCCTTCCTATTCTTGTCACAGAAAATGATGTGGAGAAATTACTTGGTGTGCCAAAACTGCCAGTTGGTACAGGCAAGGCAATTGCAAAAGCAGTATTTGATACACTTAATGATGAGAAATCATAGATAAAATTCAAGGCATGTGCTTTGACATTACATCTTGTAACACTGGTATTCACACAGAAGCATGTACATTATTGGAACAGAAGATTGGAAAACAGCTCCTCAGTTTGGCTTGCAGGCATCATATTTATGAAATCATTATTGGTGATGTGTTTTCTGCAGTATTTGGACATTCTAGTGCACCTTGTGTTTTCATGTTTAAGAGATTCCAAAGTCACTGGAATTTTATAGACAAATCTTCTTTCAAATGTCCGGAAGAAACAATAGTACCTTCAGAAAATTGGAAAGTATTAAAAGAAGAAGCTATTAAATTTGCCAAACATAATCTTACGTTTGAAACAAAATCATTGGCAAGAAATGACTACAGAGAGTTTTTAGAACTGACTTTGATTTATCTTGGACAGGTGCCTCCAGGTGGAGTACATTTTGCAGCACCAGGAGCATTCCATCATGCACGGTGGATGGCCAAAGTTATTTACTGTTTAAAAATATACATGTTTCGTGAACAGTTCAAGCTCACACCAAAAGAAGCTAAAGGGTTGAAACGATTTAATGATTTTAGCACACACTTGTACATGAAAGCCTGGTTTCGCTGCTCTAACGCAGCTGATGCACACCTTTCATAGACTTAGAATTTTTGAAACATTTAAATTTGGTGAAAAATGAATGCAAAGAAATCTCAAAAGCTGCAAACAATGGGTTGAAGAGGCATCTGTGGTACTTAAACGGTGACTTAGTCATGCTCAACCTATTCAGCTGTCATGTAAGCACAGAAGATAAGGTTTTAATGGTTGATAAGTTGTTTAAAATAGATAAACATATAGAAGATGTAACCAATGCTTCTAAACGATTAAAGGAAAAAGAAATCGGAAATGTTAATGAAAAATCACTGCATGACTTTGTTAATGAAAAATCTTGGATGATATTTAAGTCATTGAATATACAAGGCGATTTCTTACATTCGTCCACATCAGAATGGAAGAAATTTGATTCTTACCATGATGGTGAAATGTTTAAAGACAGTAAATGATTGCTCAGAAAGGGACGTAGCAGTCATTACAGACTACAATGAACTGATAACTAAAGATGAAGAACAAAAACAATTCTTACTTCAAGTTGTGGAATCCCACAGAAAGAAATTTAAGGACACTAAAAAAACCACACTTGTTCAAAATGTATGATTTTTTATTAGGATTTTCTTCATATATGCTTACTAATAGATATTGTGTTGGCTCGCTCCCTTGTATTTTATAATATAAATAAGGAATATGTATATATGAGTGTACAATTCATGGTTTTTGATGGTAAAATACCAATAAAGGCATAGTGTCAATGTTTTTTTTTGTCATTTATTTATATGAAATGCAAAATCCCAAACTTCAAAGTCTTTGAGCTACCTCTAAATGTACTTCAAATGAGTTGAAATTTTGCATGGGGGATTCTTTTGTCATGTGTACAAGTATTCAGGGTTAAGAACTGCAAATTTTTAAAAAAAGTTTTTTTTGGACCAGTCTAGGATGCAGGGTTATATGTAATGTCATCAGGGGTCTGTCTGACAGACCCCTGATGACAATCATCCTAGCTTTGGAAATTTTGATAATAAAAAAATAATAGTAATAATTGCTATATAGTCAATACATATTGAAAAGGCAGCATAAGATAACAAATATAACTAAAAAATACCACAACCTTTCTAGGACGTTTTGTCTTCTGTAGAACTCCAGTTCGTTTTATAAAATTTTATATAAGAAATTTCAGTTTAGGATTATCAATAAAAACATCATGAACTTTTTTCAAAATTAAAAATACATTTAAAATATATTTGAAAAAATATTATAAAGCTGCAATGTAGGTAGTCAGAGAGATATGGTTGATTATTATTCGAATAATAAAACCAAGTGATTGGTGAGCGATTCAAGGGAAATTTTTTTACCTTTCATTTCTCCATTATTTTAATGAATGAAAAGATGTGGGAAATTTATTGAAAAAAATCTTAAAATAGGACATTTTAGTGTGGTGTATTTGGATGTAAAAAAGCTTTACTTTTAAACAATCATATGAGTAAATATAGGAAAGTAAGAAAAAAATTTAAAGACAAAGATATAAAATTGCGAATTATTAAAACATCAATCTGGTTTAAACCCAAAAAACCTGGGTTTTTTTGCCAACCCTGTTAAAAATGCCTATTCACTGTTTTTTGTTTTATAAATTTGCATGGTTTTCCAAAAAATTTTTCAGCAGTTATTAATAGTTTTTCGGTCGTAATTAATAGTCTTTTCAACCGTTACTCCATAGATTTTTAAACTTCAATGTATTTGCTACGTTATTATGACAAGCGCATTCTGAACTTAAGCTTTCTCTTTTTCGATGCAACCTTGTTATGGCGAGCGAATTTCAAATTTACTTTCACTCTTTGTTGAACTGTTCAATTCATGATCCCATCGTAATTTTATTATTTTTTATAATGATCCTTGATTAATAGTTTTTAGACCCTTTTCAGTTAGACTTTCTAATTCCAATATTTTTAATGCAATGTTATTACAACATGCAAAATTCTAATTTAAGTTTTCGCTATATAATTTGGTCGAACACGTCATTGAATGATAGTTTTTTTGGAAGTAATTTATCAATTTTCTCCTCCCTTTTCACTCGATCTATCAATTCTTTATTTTTAATACATTATTATAATATATGATTTCAAAATTGAGTTATTGGTTTTTGTTATGCAATGTCTCTTCCTTTTCAAATAGTTTTTGGCTATTTCCACTTGTTTTTTGTTATTGTGATATTTTTTTATACGATGTTAGTTAGTCAAGTGTGTTTTTCGAGTTTAAGGAGTAACTTTCTCCAGTACTCGGTTTGCATTGATTCTATTGTAAATCTTTGTCATTTATGGATCGATTTTTCTGCAACTGCTTGTTGTTTCTTGAATCATGTTTTTTTTTTTCTTGCATTCGGGTGTAATTAATGTGCTACTAAGCTACTTTTGTGTGCTACTTTTTTGCATGCTCTATTCCTGCAGTTATTACATTTACGGGTTATCTGTGCATGTACACCTGGAAAGTCATGATTTTTAGTGATCAACATTAAAAAATCATGGAAACTGCCAGTTCATCATGGATTTTGAGTATTGAAGCTCTTAATCCAGATGCGCGATTTGTATTCACATGATTTAAAAATAACACATCGAGATATCAATTCATGCGATTCAAAAATCCCTCATCATGACCTGCTTTTCAGGGATGAGATTTTTAAACTTTTTTCACTTTTGTCTTTCGAGTTTCAGCCTTTTAATCGAAAACTTTGATTCTTTAAAAGTTTTTTTTTTTTTTTATAATTATTCCGCTAATTATAACTTGAATATAAACTAATAATTGAAATATAAATTGAATATAAACTAATAAGTGAAATATAATTTGAATATAAACTAATAAATTGAATATAAACTAATTATAACTTGAATAAACTAATTATATTTTTTTTTAATTTCATTTCAATTTAATTTCATTTTCAAAGTTTTTTTTTTTTAATAATTATTCCGCTAATTATAACTTGAATATAAACTAATAATTGAAATATAAATTGAATATAAACTAATAAGTGAAATATAAATTGAATATAAACTAATAAATTGAATATAAACTAATTATATTTATTTCCAATTTTCAAAGATAAACAGAAAATTCGAACTACATAGCTATTTTCTTCGCTTTTACGCCCAGAAGATAAGATATTCCGCATTTTTACCCACCCACCAGATAGCTTGTATTTTCGTAATTCAAACTATGCTTAATCCCGGAATCTGCTAATATCTCGATTCTTATTCTCCTGATTTTAGTATCAAACATAGCTTTTCCTATTTACATGGTTTTAAAGTTGTGTGTTGCGATTCTTATTCACGAGATTTACAAATCCGATATCGCACTTCGTATTCACGCGAGTTTAAAATCCAATGTCGTGATTCGCTCATGCGGTTATAAGGTAATTCAAACCCACCTCCCCTCAATCGGGTATTCAGAGTGGTAGCCCGTCGCCGCGACAACCCGGCCGACCAACCAGATAGGCTAGGCGCGCCCGTAGCATTTATTAAAACTCAAACGATTACAAAAAATACAAGTGATGACAACAAAAGATGACATTATGTAATGCTCCAAGAAACCCATCTTATATTGCGTTTCCGCCGATGGAATTTCCCTTATAGTAAGCTTGGTGTGGTATAAACATATTTTGTAGTAAACAGCAAAATGAAAATGATGTGCAGCATCCGTTACCAATCACAAAATGTAGTAAATTAAAGCAAGAAACGTTAAAATAGTAAAGATAAAATTCAACATAAAGAACAGGGTGCGTAGCGTTTGTAAAAAGTACTTAAAGGTGCTTTTTTGGGGATTTCGTTTTTAAAAGCTTTTAAAGGTGCTTTTTTCAGCTGGCGTTTTTAAAAAGTGCTTTTTTTTTCGAATAACTTTTTTTCTTTCCTTCAGTTATATCTGGTGGATCCCATGCATTTCACGAAAAATGGGGAGTTTGCTACGTAATCATTGACGCTTACTTCATGTCGTACCCATGTTATGACTTGCGCATGCGCGCACTTGAAACCGAAACCCGAGTGCTCCAATTCGGATAGAGAATATCAGATCCTTATGAAATGTTTTTCTTTTTAATTTAATTTATTTTTGTTCTTGTTTATTTTATTTTACTTCTAACACTTTTTTTGACGTAGGGGGTAATGGTACTTTTATTCTGAGTTCAGGGTCAAGTTGAATTCACTCGGTGATGCGGGAAGGTACTGATTGTTCTGATTTATGCCCGTTTCTTTTTTTCTTTTTTTTTTTTAACGCTAAAATTGTTTATAAAAAGTTTTTGTTTTTCAATAATATCATTGATTGAATATGAATTTTTTGAGTGCTTGAAAATTTTTGTAAAGTGCTTGAAAAGTTTTTAAAAAGTGCTTATTTTTGATTCAAAGATTTGGCTACGCACCCTGAAGAAGGGTTGCAACTACAAAATAAAAGGGTGGCAATAAAAGGAGCACAACAAAAGGGCATTAAAACAAGCCAAGATGAAGGGTGTAAATAGTCAATAGCCACAATTGTAGCAGCAAATTAAAAAGTTAAAAGTAAAACACGGCAATTATAAACGAAGTAATACTAAGAACAGAAGTAAAGGACAATAAAAGGTTGGAACCATAGCTAAAAGAACCAAAACCAAAGGTAAAAATAAAGTCATTAAAACAGAGCATAAAAAGTATAAAAGAGTTTAAAAATACATGATACATAAACCTATATAAAATCAATAAAACTGTAGGCAAGATAGGTGTAGAAACCAAGTAAAATCAGAGTGGTAAAAGAGTTATATTTAAATGATTAAATTGGGTCCATGATGTCATCTGGCATAAATAGATCTTCTAATGTACACTTAATGATTTGTCGAATAATTTGTTTTTGTTGTTTGGTTTTGCGCCATGACGGCATGTTGCCGTATTTATCAAAATAATTTGCCCGGAGAGTTGTACATTTTTCGCATTCGATTATGAGGTGATTAACTGTTTGTGATCTTCCGCAATATTTACACGATGAAGTCTTGTGGAAAAATCTTGCTTGGTGCTCTCCGAATACACCATAGGTGTAAAATTGGTTCAGATAAAATTCGCTTGTGAGGTGTTTATCGTTTACTCTTGGGAAGAACACGTAAGTATGTTGTCCTTTAATATAATTATTCCACCTGTCCTGCCACAGTGTATTGCTGACCTGCTTCAGTCCTTGGTTTATTTGGGGTCTGGTAAGAGGATAATTGTAGTCTCGCGCTCTGAGCATGGTCCCTGCCTTTGCCAGGTAGTCTGCTTCCTCGTTTCCCTGTTCGCCTGAGTGCACCTTAATCCAGTTGTAATGGAAATTTTTCCTAGCGCAATTTGTTTGATTTCCTCTATGATTGGTTCTTTTGGGATCGGGTTGTTAACGGATTGTAACGAGGAATAAAATTCTGAGAAGAAAGTGACTTCCGTGATATTTTGATCAGCAGCCCATGTTGTGGCCAGTTAGAGCGCTGTGAGCTCAGCAGGGTAGATACTGGCTTCATTATTAAGTCTGACTGATTGTTGGTATATGGTTTCGTTATTACGCTTGGCCAGGAACCCGCACACTACTCTATTTTCTCTATCACCAGTGTCACTGTTCTCCAACTCCCTCCTGCTCCCATCAGTATAAAGTTCATACTCTAGGCCCCTTAGTGATTCGAAGCCCACATTGAGGACGATAAGCTTTTCAGGGTCATAATTGAGGACAACCTGGTCTAGAATGGGCAGTTACACAAGTTTGGTAATCATTATCAGTAGAATAATCTGGGCAATTCCTTGATTGTCTCTTAATTGCTATTGTTTGGCTTATAAGGCATTCACTCACACGATCTAAAAATTAGCGTCGTAATTCGTATTTATGCGATTTGAAAATTATGAATCGTGATTTGTAATTACGCGATTTAAAAATTGTATATCACAGTTTGTATTTTCAAAATCGAATATCGAGTTTCATATTCGTGTGATTTCAAAATCCATGATCATGATTTATATTCACGCTATTTTAAAATCCAAGATTGCAATTTGTATTCACGCAATTTTAAAATCAACTGTCCCAATTCTTGTAAAAAGTAGGTTTTTTTTTTATTTTTTCTTGAATTAGTTACTATAAAAGTGACTGTTTTTCTATCGACGATTATTAGTATATGTAGGCATTACAACATCAGCGAAACTGGAAGAGAATATATTCAAAACTTACATTCTGTCTGTGCTTGCAAAGAAGAAAAAGTAGTGTTTGTCAAAAGATGTTTGAAGGTGAGCTTATGACTAAATTATTCACCAATCTGTTTGTGACAGTTTTACTATTACTACAGGAATATGTAAAACTTTTCCCAACTGGAGCAACCCTCATTCACAAGTTGCATTACACGCAATTTGATCTTGTTAAAGGATTTTTTCTTGTTTTGTGAAACATGAAGCATTTGCAGCAATCAGAAATTAAATTCAATTTTTTTTGAAAAAAAGAGTTAATGAACTCAGCACCAAAATTTATAAAATAATTTTGCTGTTATTTATGCTATAAAATGCAAAAGTCTTATCAAATGAAAAATAATTATTTAAACAGTTGCTGATTATCATGTAATTTTCAAACTAAAATGGCAATTTTCGTATGTTAAGGAGTTAATATATATTTCTACTTCTCAGCTATTGATATTTTTCATAGGGCTCTAGCTAGATTAGATTATAATAGGAACATGTTGATTCCAATTGTAAAAATTTATTTCCTTTTCTAAATAATTCAAAAAGTCATCTTACTCATATATTTGCTACAAATCACGTTACAGTATTAATTAAAAGAAATGGAATGTTAATGTATGTTCTCAGTAGTTTTAATTTGCTAAATCAGTCAGCTTCTCACGTAATAATTGTCACTTATGTGAACTGAAGAAAAATATTTTTTCTAGCTTTATTTTTTCAATTGGTAATTTTACTTTTTACTAAATGTTAAGTATCGATGTAATCATTCATTAGTACACAATTCTATGTCAACACATAGTCATTTGTTATCTTAAATTGTCTGGAATTTATTATTAAACAATTGCACACTCGTAAGATTTACTCACATGGAAATTTAGCTTTTTTGTCTTATGGCCAATCTCATCCCTGGATTTTTCTTGATAATAAAGTTAAGAATTTTCTACATTTTGGATATCTCAATAGCTTGGCAAGTATTTGTGAAAAACAATGCACTTTTTTAAGGAGAAATAGTGCCCTTTTCAGTTTTAAGCGCAAGTCATATTTAATCAAAATTAAAATGTTCATTGAGCCAGTGTTAAAAAAATCTTTTTAATGAGAAAGATTGAAAACTAAAGAATATCGGGCACCAAAAAGCACGTTTAACTTCCGAATCACTCTCCATTATAAATTTAGTCCATTACTATCATTATTAAATTAAACATTACTATCACGGTTGAAACCCTGGAATGTTTCACCATAATTTTTAAAATTTCTCACGCATCTCAGCTTTTACTTATTTATTTTTCTATGTGATAAATGGCAACCTCATAAATAACTTCTGTGATGATCTGAGTCTAAATTTGATCTTCCCCTTAGAATAGGTCACTGTTGATTTTGAAATCTGGTACACCTAGTAAGACCTCATTTTATGAACAGAAACACCCCTACAAAACAGACACCTATCATTCTGGACATTTTTTTAAATCCTAGTGAACGAACCATTATGTTCTCTCTCTTCAAAGTGAGCACTCTTGTTATAGGGCGCTGGCAGTCATTAATGTTCCTAATCATTGTTTCAAATCGACACCACTTTTTCTACATTTGAAAAAAAAAAAAAAAAAAAAAGCTATTTCAACTTGAATTTTTAAAAAAGTATGCTTCTTTCCGTCTAATTTTTAAGGCATGTAAATTTTATTGTGTTATCCATAACTAAAAAATATTGTTAAGCTGTTTCACTACTAAAGAATCAATCATTCTCTTGTAACCTTCTTTTATCTTTGCAAAGTAAGGAGAGAAAGTGTACTACTCTTAAAATATTTCGGACAGGGGTATTTTTTGGTCTTTTCATCTGGAGTCTGGAGAATGCATGTTATGAAAGAGGGTTGAAATGATTCATTAAATACTCTCAATTCCCCATCCCTTATTGAAAATGACTTTCCTTTCTCTTTCAATTTGAACCCTGCACCTAATACAACTGGATTTTTTTTAAAAAAAAAAAAATTAAAAATCCACTCATGGAGGTATTTATATGAATCAAACATTTATTTAGACTCTTGACAAATAATTGATTAATAATACTTTCAAGTAGGTATTGTTCAAGTAGGCTTCAAAAGGGTATTTACTGTCAATCACTGAAGAGGTGTTAGGGGGGGGGGGGTGTAAACCTTTTCCCACTGAAAGTAGTCAAACTGAATTGAATCAAAAAATTATGAAATTGCATACCAGCAAAGTCTCCTGTATTGTACGACTCTCTACCCGTATATTCTCAAATTTCTCCGTATTTGTGAAATAAATTTTTAAAAAATGTTCGATTAAATATCCACTAATGGCTAATATACTTCGCTTATTCCTCAACAAATGGTGCTATTGCCAGTACTGATGTTGCTTGTTAATAGTTTAAGTAATAATAAATGATGGTTTAAAAAAATCTTCTTCAGATTAATATTTATATACAAATATTTTACTTTATTTGACTTACATGATTATGCATGGTATATTAAAACACTTCACGCGTAGCCTAAAAAATATCGCTAGTAAAATCTCCGTTATTTTATTTCTCCAATGTTGGCAGGTATGAAATTGATTTAAAAATGCTAAATGATTTAAAAATGTACCATGGAGATATGGTAAGTCATAGTTGCTTAAAACAAACCTATCTCATCTTTTTTTTTTTTTCCCAATTGCATAAATATAAAACAAAAGCATGTGTATATAAAACATTTTTAAATCTATTCTTTTTGTACTTGAATAGGTATTATACTATATTAATTCAGCCTTCATTATCATTTCACCCTTCTCGCAAACTGACAATTTTTTCGATTGCAAGAGTGTCTGCTTAGTAGAGGCTTCACTTTTCTAATTTAGAGAAAAATAAAATAAATCAGGTTATTATTACCAGACTTTTTATATTCGTATTCATTAAGTGTAGGTTTGATGAATAATATTTTATTTACCTATATTATTTATTTTTAAATAATTAATATATTAATAACATTTTTAAAACTGAAAAATTTCACTATTTTGACTTTTCAATGATTAAATGAATATGAGCAATAGGGCAATTCCATAAGAAAACAACATAACGAGAAAAAAAATGAATACTCTAATAACATCCCTCCATTAACAAATTTCTAATATTTTTTTTATTAACTATTACTTAAAAATTAAAAGTAATACTTTATAAGTATTTTGTAATAACAATAATAAAAGGTTTAATAAAATTTTAATGTTTGTATTAGTCGTAAAAGTTTTTCGATTCACCACTTACTATAAGTACAGTGTGCAAAAAAAAAAAAAAAGACAACCCGGACTTTTGGTCTAATGATAGGATTTTTCATATTCTAGGACTCAATTTTAATGGCTCGAGGATCAGGCACAAAGATGTACTTTTTCTGGATAAACGTACCTTTTTTTCGACGGATTCGGATTTCTGTCCCCAAAAATATTTAGGGTAACCACAGCTCGGTCAGCAGAGTGCTCCATCCTTAATGTTAGTTTTACTTTTTGCTTATTTCGCTATATTTTGAGAATTTTTTAAGCGAATTGAAGAAACATTTTTGCAGGCAATTATGAAATTCGTTTAAAGATAATTCGTTACAAAAGATAACTTTTTGTAAATATTTATTATTTTATTGAATAAATTGAATTGTATGGTAATACAAAATTTGAGCAGTTCCTGAAAAACTGAATTTCTAAACAGTCTGGTATTTAAAATTCCATCCGTCTATCCATCAACTATTCAACCGATTTTGCTCAAATTTTGTATTTTGCTATGTGAAATTATGTTCATTAAAATGATGCGAAGAATTCTATACCTTACAATTCAAAAAAAATTTTTTTAACCGTTATTAAATAAAATAATAAAAACTAATAATTATTCACTAAAAGTTATTTTTTGCCTGGAATTATCTTTGAATAGACGAATTTTATAATTTTGTGCAAAAAATTTTCCATTTGCTTAAAAAATTCTCGTCATATAGCGAAATACGCAAAAAGTATAATTAACATTAAGAGGTAAGAGCGCTTTCCTGACCAAACTATTGGGATCCTATTTCACAGCTTGCTGCTATTTGGGGGAGGGGGGGGGTCAGAAATCCAAATCCATCGAAAAAAAGATATGTTTATTCAGCGAAAGTATGTTTTTGTGTCTGATTTCGTCACTTAAATTATCGTCAACGCTAATTAATTAGCATATTTGAGGTCACCCCCTCTAGCTTTGAAGATTGAGTCCCTTGAACGTGAAGATCTGATCACTTGATCAAAGGTTATTCAGGTTGGTCCATTTTTTATTTTCCGCATTGTACTTTCAATGTTGCTTGTTACTTTGAATTTTTTTGAAATAAATTTTTAAAAAAATGACGTTTTACTGTGTCCTTTCTATGTAATGGCAGTGATATTTTATATTTTTATTCTAACTGAATCATTTGTAATTTTATGCCTTTTTCTAATTTGCATAATGCTATTAGGTTATTACAAGATGCGTAGCGTTTTTGAAAAGTGCTTCATTTTCCAAAATGCAGGGCTGGATTACCCATTAGGCCTGACTCGGCCATGGCCTGGTGCCCCCAATGGCTAGGGGCCCACTGAAAAGGATTTTTTGAAAATAAATTTTAAAAAATTAAGAAAAACAATGATTTTTCAAAATGTTATGATTATTTTTTAGTTCTAATTTAATAAAATAAAGTAAAATTTAATTTATTATTATTTATTTTTATTTTAAGTGTGCTTTCTTAAATGAAAAGATGAATAAATACTTTTATATTTGAATAAATAAAAAATATACGAGAAAAAAATTTAATCTAAGGGCCCCAAAAATGAATGGCCTAGGGCCCCGCGTACGCTTAATCCGGCCCTGTCAAAATGAGATACTTTATTTTTACCGTGTTGGTTTTCGCCGTAGGGTAAATATTGGTAAATTTTCGCCATGGTTCCAAATGACGGAAAAAGCGTGATTTCCACATTGTTCTATTCAATGTTTTCACAATTCATTGAACCACAATCCATTTCGGCGCACTGTCGGTCCGTAGCGTATGAAAGTGCCTATCATTTTACACATTTGATGAAATACTGGCTGGTCCACATGTGAATACGCTGAGCTGGATTCATGTAGGATTTTTGCACTATCATGTGTAGCGGCATTTTGCAAGAGAGTCTCAATTTCAGGCTTCATTTTCCGCCCTCTGAAATCGAATCGAATAAGGTCTCGCATTTTTGCTAATAACGGGGACCAACTAAACAAAACAACAAAAATTTCTCTAATAGCAAAAGAAAATTTTATTTCTTTTAATTTCATCGTTGGTGAAGCATCATCGTCTTAGTCACTGGCAACCTAATGGCCTTATAGTACTCTTTATTTATAGATCAGTGCCATAATCCTTAAACTTGACTTGGGGATCATTCACTAATTACGTATTTTCATTTGGGTCCCTAGTGCAACCAAAATTAACAAAGCTTCCTCACCTCTAAATTTCCATCTCCCTATTATTCACTTAATTTAATAACAATATGAATTTATCGAAATTTTTATTGTACTTTATTAATTTTATATTACTTATTACTTTTTATTATTGTATTATTACTTTTAAAATTTTCAGTGCTCTTAATTTGTTTTATGAAAAAGCTCAATAATATTTAGAGGCACTATTTTAAATGCATCAGAAAATCTTTTGTTATGCAGATTTGCTATTCCTAAAAACTTTAATTCATCTCTTTATGATTTAAAAACAATTGAGTTTAGGGACCATATAATGATTTACTTCTAACAAAAATGTTTAGCTTGAATACTCGTATTTACATTTCAAAATTATTTAATTTTTATTTAATAATTTCATTAAAGAAATACTGAACCAAGTAATAAATTTTAATAAAAATTTATTAGGGGCCATTCACTAATTTACAATTTGTAATTACTAATTTCTTAATTTGCTTTATAAATTCAATATAATCAATAACATTAATCTTGTTAATGTTTTGTTGAATATGCATTTATAAATAACTTTTATTTAAATCTAAAAGATTACTTGAATCTTTTTAAATAATAGTTAAAGTAATTATTATTTTTTAAATATAATTAGCCACTCAATATTATAGATATTTAAAATTGTGTATAAATTGTTTTGATGGAGGTACCAAGAAAAGAGTTATTTGTCGGAAACTAGTTATTTTATCATCATCGTGAAAATTATTTTGCATTTTGTTAATGGGTATCATGTGAGGAACTTTAAGCAATGGGAAGAAAAAATTTTGTTAGTACACATTTATTATATTATGATATTTTTTTTTTGTTTCTGTTTTTTGAAGTGCTTGAAAATATTTTTTGAGTGCTTAAAAAGTGCTTATTTGTCGAAAAATTTGGCTACACACCTTGTATTAGGAAACATTCAATAGAATTTTTTGGGAAAAAAGAAACTCTTAGATTTTTATCAATGAAAAAAAAAACAGAAAACCTTCAAAAAATATTCACAAAACTTTGTTATGTTTATTAATTTTTTTCAAAGAGTATTATTTCTTTTTATTTTAATGCTAGATTTTCATATTGTGATTGCCTTTTCTTTTTTTCTACTTTTTTAATTAAATCATTAAAAACAAGTTCTGGCTGATTTAAGTAATACTAAGTAAGCTTTTATGTTTAAATCATAAATTTATTGAAACACCTGATCTTTTCAGTGCTTTTAAAGATAGCAGATTTAGTCCAATTACTAGAGATGAGTTTGGTAAACTGCATGTCTCTGTTTCCATATTAAGGCATTTTGAAGAAGGAGAAGATTATATGGATTGGGAAGTAAGCATTGAAAAATTCCATTATATATAAAACTTTTTAAGCAATGATATATTTTTAACGTTCTAACTTGAATTTTGCATGCGTGTTAAAATTAGGGATGCAATCCGATTGGAGATTTTGGCTGGTTAAGTAAAAAATAATCTGTCTTTAGGGGCCATCAATAAATTATGTTTAGCTTAGAGGTAAGGGAGAAGGCTCTTGATAGTTTGCAGCAAGGTGGTGGGAGGGGGTATCGAGAAAAGTCCCTGATAATATACAAGAATGTGCAAATACCATTCACAAAAAAACTTGTTACTATCGTTGAAAACTTTTTATTACTTATTACCGACAAAAGCAATCACAATTTTCCTATTTTACTCCTCAATCAATATAAAATAATATTGCATACTTTTTCTTTGATGGTAATATCAAGTATGTAATTTGATTATAATATTTTATCAATTATAAAACATGTTGTAATGATTCAGTATTTATACTATTTATTTCTGTACTATTATATATTGTAAAGTGAATAGTGCTAGAAATTAAGATTATTTAAGAATGGAAAAGTGATTCTTGTAAAAATATAATGTTAGCATCATAATGTTTTTGTGCAACAGACATACTAGATTTTAGAAAGCGGAGCATAAGCTAACACAAATAAGTCTAATTTCATACTTCCAAAAATTTATAAATTTTGAAGAAATATGTGCTTGTTATGTGTAATCGTCAATATAGAGTTTTTTTTTTTTTTTTTTTTCTTCTAAATTAAAAATACTTTTAATTTTCAAACAAATCAGCTGGCGAATACACAGATTAAGTACATGTAACAATCATTGTTGTTTTGAACACAAATGTCGTTAAAATACATAGTTACATTTTAAAATGATGTTAAAAGTTTTTATAGTTATAGTAATGATGTTTGTGTTTTTTAGATCTTTAAGTATGAAATGAAACAAAATCTAAATAAGAAGCAAATTTTAAAATTGTTTTTTTTTTTTTTTTTTTTTTTTTTTTTTTTTTTTTAAATTTATTTCTCAAGAATCTTCCCACCTAATTTAAGAACTGCCCGATATTTTAAGAAGAAAAATTGCGTTTTAAAAATGTGTAGTATTTGAGAAAAAAAAGTTTTTTTTAATAACAGTAAAAAATGTTTCAGGAATAAAGTAAATTTTAATTTAAATAATTGAAATCTTGAAAAAATGGTAAAAATAGAATTATTCTAACTGAAAAAATGCAAAGAAAAAAATATGATATTATTTTGAATGAATGCTAACTGTCGACTGGTTTAAAAATAAAGAATAATTTACCTTACGGGTTTTGATTTATGATATAATATTATGCTGCCATTTGATTTTAAAAAAATATTATTAAACTTCACAATATAAAACTTATTAATTGAAATTAATAAATATTGAAAATATGCTTTTTCGTAAATAAAAAATAAAGTAATTATCTGATCGGCCGAAAGCTACTTATTCGGCACAAGTAGACAAATTCTAACAATTCTATCCGAACTGTTTGGGACCGAGCATGGTTCGGATAATGAAAAGTTCGGATACTTGGAAAATTGTTTCAAATCTAGTGTGATTGATTATTATTTATGCACCAACTTCTCTTCGCACGTTTTGTAGGCTTAGGACTGGCAGTACTATCTGAAATTAAAATAGCTTTGGCGTGTTTATAAAGTTTGTTTTTTGTCAATTTTTAAATATTTTTAATTTTTTTTTCTTTTACTTTCTTTTTTATTTTGAATTATTTTTATCATATTTCAGTTTTTTTATAATTTTTTTGTCAATTATTGATTTTACCACATTTTTCATTATTTTCCATTGCAAAAGAAATCCAGCAAAGATTTCGTTTCAAAGAAGATAATTTTTTTTTTTTTTTTTTTTTTTGTGAGCAGCCATATATCTCTTATTCTTATTCTTTTTAAATAAATTAACTGAACTGGATCAAAATCATTTTGACGTTCTGATTCATTGCAAAATCTAATGAATTGCATGCTTTTATATGAGAAGGTCCACAATCTTGAACTTCATCACCTACTTCTTCCTCTTAGTCTGTGGAGTTCCAATTTTCACTCAAAATTTCAGCAACAATTTCAATATTTTCATTCCGAAAGATCTACTGGTTCAGAATCTTCAGTTTCGTTTGTTTTTCTGTTAAGAAATTTATTCTAAGATTTAAGATTCCTAGCACTGTAATCACTAATCATTAACCATAAGTGACAACTACCCATTCCCCAATTATAGAATTTTAGCACTTATCTATTCATAAACTCCTTCTGCATTCCAACCATTGTAAACTATAAATGAAGCTCGCATTCTTGGAAGATAATTTTCAGTTGTAAAGGGATATGTAGGTTTAACTGTATCGCAATACATGTATGTATGGCTACTATAAGAAAACTGCTAAAAAGGTTGTAAATTAAATATGGTCTTCAGATGTAGGGGATATTGTTTATTCTTTACTTTAAAAAAGTAAATTATTTATTCTATACTTTAAAAAAAAAGAATTCAGACATAGTTCGGATAATCGGCGCTCTACTGTACATCCAATGGACATCCTGGTCAATTTTCAATATGACTATTTTAATCTTTTACAGTTGTGAAATTTTGTATATATTTTCCAGATTGGTATCCATGGAATTCGAATAGAGTTTACTACGGAGAAGGGTTCAAAACGAACTGCTACATATTTACCAGAAGTTGCTTCTGAACAAGGTAAGTATATTCACTAATTCATTCTCTTAAACTTATTACATTCCTTTTTTTTCTTTGAATTTACATGCGGTAAGTATTAAAATAGTCTTTTTAAAATAACTACAATTGTAAATTGAAAAAATTATAACTGTCATATATTATTTAAGAAGATTTTTTTATATGAATTCTAGTTCATTCCTGTGTTATTTATTTTATTATTGTTGTTGTTTTTAAGTTTCTTAAATTTAGCACATAACCTTCTGAGGTCCAAGCATAATGCCTTTAGTCAAACAATGCACAATAAGTAGCCAAATGAGATTCAAAGTAAATAAGAAATAACATCTTCTTTTTCTTTTATAGCCCTACAGCCTGCAGTGAACCTTTGCTTGTTGAACAATGTTGTTCCAAACTTTACTCATCCTGGCCTTGGATTCCAAATTTGAAATTTCCATTATTGTTAGATCTTTTGTTGCATCATCTAACCATCTCTTATTTGGGCTTTAAAACAAAATTCTTTAACACTCTACCCAGAATGTTGTATATTTTACATTTGCTTATTTTGGTAAGCATTAACATGTGCAATTAGGGGGAAAGAAATTTCACAATTAGAATAGAGTTATTGTATGTCTACTATTTAATTTAAAGTTGAGCACAATTAACTATTTCCCTATTAATCGCTATCTTCTTTTTGATAGGGTGGGACCGCATCCAAACTATTGACTCTCTGCTACGAAAAGGTGGCTACAAAGGATCGATCAGCAGCGATGTGCGAAAATCCATCCGGCTTACCAGATACCAGAGTGAGAAACTCACGGTGAGCTATCCTGAGTACAAAGAGTATTGGAGGAGCAGAAATTGTTGACGCTACGCCTGACATAGCAGAAGAATTAAAATAATTGCTCAGTTTAGTATCAAAATTAAAATACATCACTGAATCCTTTTTTTTTTTTTTTTTTTTTTTTTCTATCATGTTTCCAAATTTCACTTAATAGTGGTTTACTAAATTGTGAGCAGGGCTTATTTATCACAAATCTGTATGCAGCACTACATAGGTGCCACTCTTCAGTCCTAAGAACTGAAATCAGTCTTGAAAAAAAGTCAGTAGTCCAAACTCCAATTAAGATCTATTTTCAATTTGTTCTTTTAATTAATTATTCAAAAACTTTTTTTTCTTAAAAAATTTTTAACAAATTTTCTGTTAAAAATAAATTTTAAAAAATTACTCTTTTTCATAATTATTGCTGCATTCTCCTTGTCATGTTTTGAAATGCTAGGGAAAGTTGAATTAATTTTTTTTTTAATGAATTTTATCTACCTAAGATAATGATGAAGTAAAAAATAAGTAGAGATCTGAATAGCTCCAAGATATTTATTCAGTGATTAATGCAAAATGATATAGTAAGTTAACTGTTTTATTTTTTTGTTTGCTGCAAAAATAGACAAATAAAATGAGGAGGAATAAATATTTTATTTTTAAAAAAAATGGACTAGTCATTGATATAATATAAGGGCTATTCTTGTGAAAAGGTACATTTTGCAGTCAGTGAGCTATTAATTTCTGAAAATTCTGCTAAACAATGCTAGTATGTTACTTGGTAAAAAAAAAAGTTTCTGTGTTTGCATTTTTTTTTTTTAGTTCCACCATTGTTACTACATTGTAAGTCGGGCTTGTTTATTACAAATCTGATTGCAACAATCATTTACTAAATTCTGAAAAGGATTTGTTTATCACAAATCTATGTTTTGATGTTCTGGTAAACTGAAAATAGAAGAAATAAATTAAGGAACTATAAATTTGTTTTAAAATTTTATTAAAATATACATTCAGATATGAAATACAGTAGTCTATGGCAAGTTTCTCCCAGTAACACTTAATAAAATTCACTATCTAACAAACTAGTTGCTTTTCAGTGACTTTTTTGGGCTTTTATTGTTTTTGATTTGCGTGACTTTCTAAGAACATGAACGGGTGTGCCCATTTCTGTACACACCACTCTCATTACACATGGCAGTTGAATTCTATGTAAAGGGAAATTACCCATTTCATACTTTCTTATGTAATATGCATAGTTCTTCCTAGACTAAATAAGGGCCAGTGCTTCTTTGCAGGAAAGGGCATTTTGAGTTTTGAAAGGGCACTCTCTTAACACCGTAAAAATTTATTAAAATGTGTAATGTGTAATAACTGCTTTTTATCCTAAACCCTTTTCAAGTTACCATCTAATACTATTTTATGTATATATTTCAAAACTAATTTTATCTCATCATCTGAATAAGAGGAAAATTTGTAGTTTATAATTAATAATGCTAAGTGAGAATCTCTATGCATAACTTTTTTTTTCTCAAAAAAAAAGTAAACTAAAAAAATTGTTTTTTAATTAACAGCTTAAAAGATTTTTCTATAATTTATACTGAAAATTATTAGAAAATAAAAATTTGAAGGTGCATTTTTTTAAAGGTATTTATTTAACGAATAATTTTAAAATCACTTAAAAATTTATTGAAAAAAGAGAAACTTATAAAAATGTAACCGATTGAAAATAATTCTAACAAAGCAAATATTTGTGATAGTAATCAGAATTAAACCTATAAACACAGATAGTTTTTGTGTGTAATTATTATTTTAACTGTTAATTGATATTTCTTAAAAATCGAATTACCATTTTGCATAAATGTGACTAAATTTGTTTAATACATTTTTGAATCTCTTCCTTCAATGCAGATGTGGGTTTTGTGACATAGACTTTTGACTTCAAATAATCCTTATAGTAAAAAACGCAATGTTGTTTAACTACACTACGTTGGTTGCCAATTTTGTTCACTAAAACAAGAGAATACACAACCAAAAAATTCCTCATGCAGTAATTAAATTGTTTCATGTGCTTTCACATATGAAAATATTTTGTTTTCACTTGCAGCTCTGCATTTTTACAAACCTAAAATTGCCAAGCTGTTTACTTTTTTTAATTGCCAATACTAAATCTTGTGTCAATTTTGGGACACTCATCATTTAAAAATTGAAAAGTGGGCAAGTTGTCATTTTTATGGTTGTTACTCTAATATTATGGATGAGAACTTTTGCTATCCCGTTTTCCATTTAAGTCCATTTATATGTGTAAATATTCATCTTTCTTTTTGTTTTGTATGAATATAAGGCTGACTTTGTAGATCCTGGGAAATGAAGTCTAAGAAAAATCTGGTCGAAGCACATTGCTCTTTACTTAACAGAAATATGTATATACATGTTATTTTGTTTTTTTAAGTAAGAATAATATATCTCGCATAAAAAATTTCATAAGGCATTATATTTCAGCTCATTATAAAAATTTTAGTTTCAGTGAGTGCTTATATGTTGAGAAAACATTTTTTACTGTTGCATTTATTTAATTTTGTGGACTGAATTTACAATTTTAATGTTATACTTTTTATTTTTGTTAAAAGAAAAAATTTCACTTGCCACTTTTGTGATCGCATTGAACATGGAAGTCATTATTTTAATTTCAATAACAGATACAAAATATTCTCTTAATTTATAATACGAAGAAAGTATTGGGAGAAAAAAAATTAATAATAATTACTAAAATTCTTTATTTTGCATTTTTTAATGTTACAAACTGTTACTTCTGGAACTATTATAACATTAAAAAACAATTGAATATGTCTTCCATAGTAGGAAATGCTGTTTAAATCCAGTAGAGAAACCTAGTGCTATGTTATCACTCACTGTGCTATGTTGATATGTGTATTTTAAAAATTTTAACTGCAGTGGTATGTCGACAGTTAGTATGGATTTTTACACTTATTGTATTGTACGTACTGTATTGTATCAAATCTTAACTTTCAGAGCAAATAAGATATCTGTGTGATCTTTTTCGATTGAAGCTGTATTAAATGTCTTTAGATCTTGGCTCATCAAAAATGTGAAAGATTATTTTTTTGCAAAATATTTTTTTAAGTTTTTTTTTTTTTAATGTGTTATTCTTACTTACTCTGGTGACTTGGTTTTATTTCATTCAATATTTTTAATTTTGATTCTCGCATCAAAATTTAATTTATTTTTATTGACTCGAAAACTTTCGGGTCTTTCTTTGGTGAAGTGTGAAAAGTCCAGATAAAATTCAGAATAAAATGTCTTAAAATGAATATCAAATGGTTTTTTTCTATGTGACAGGATTCAGTGACGTATATTAATTGTTGTGTAAATAAATACATATTTTTTTTAAACTTATATTCAACACTTCAGTAAACATTTCCTCGTTTTTCATTGTGTATATCAAGTGATTTTGTATCTATATGAAAAACATGAATACAAACTTAAAAGTTCTCTGGTATTTTGATTATATTATTTTTATGATTTTACAGAGAATTAAAGTTTTTATGTATAAAAATAATTCTATATCTTTTTTTTTCCTTCTGTGCCTCAAATGAGCAAAAAAAGAATTTTCCTTTTACTTAAAGTTTATTTTATACTTATAGAAAGGCTGCCACAGACCTGGGAAACAATGAAATCCTTTGATCGCTAATTTTGGTAGTATTTTGAGTTTCGGTGAAGGATTGTATTCTGTTACAATCATAGATTTACAAAGATTTTGCTCTTCACTTTAAATTTTCATAGGACTTGATTAATAAATCTTTAAATGCATAATAAAAATACTTTGTGATAATTGTAATCACGAACTCGAGCTGAAGGGTGAAAAAATCAAGTAGTAGACAATCTGCATAATGCACTTTTTGAAACACTTTTTCTTGTAAGAACTACTGCGATTGGCATGCTGCTCTATCACATGCTGTTTTCTGACACTGTTATAATTTTCTTCGAATGGCAACATGTGAATGTCTAAATTTCTTTTTTACTCTTGTCTGCAATCAGCGACACTCTCTAAAATTAAAAACAAATAAAGTTTCGTTAATCTCATATAAGTTGTAAGCATTGTTGATAAATTTCTTGAAAATAATTATACTAAAGCTTACACTTATCACAATTGTAATTATTTGAATCTGACACAAAGTAACGAACTAAATCAATGAAGTAATTGATTTTGTTTCTGTAGAAAACACTTCAATTGTGCAACAGAAAAAAACTTTGGACAAGAAATAATTATAATTACAATTTTTTCTTCTGAAAAATCTTGAAAACTGATTTTTAAAAAAGTTATACAATTAACATTAAAAGTAGTTGCACGCTTATTTTTAAAATAAAACCAGATAGATGATTTAAGGATTATTTTTTTTTAAAGTAAATTATAAAAGTAACCAACAATAGTGAGTCACAAAAGATAGTAATAAATAAATAATAATGCATTCATTTTTATTCTTTTTTCACTTCCTAAAACTTCTCAAGATTTTATGAACTTATATTATTTGTAAAAACACTTTTAAAGTTGATGAATCACAATTACAGTCCTATTCAAATTTTGTATTAAATCAAAAACATTTATACATATTCCTGTGAAAACATCGTTATGTATGACAGTACAAAGAAATAATTATTTATTCATATTGTGTAGCGAAAATGTTTTTTCACATTTCAGAAAAGAAAGAGGGAGGGGAGTTAAAATTATGCTAATCATAAATTTCGAATAAAAAAAACTATTGATTCTGATTTATATTAACCAGGATACATTGATTTCACCCAAATCTAGTCCTTCACAATGTTTATTAGAAATCGAAACCAAACGACAACTCGGACTGACCTCTAAAATCCGGGAAATGCTAGATTTTTCTTCATATTTAGGGATCGCAATTTTCCAATCCAGCGGTGTTACAATAACAGTATCAAGATTTTATAAAACTTAGTATTTTGTTTGCATCAACAAAGTTTATGCAGAGCTTTGAACAACCGACTCATAAATTAAGTTCTGAAAATTAAAATGTTCCTAAACAATAGCTTGCTAATTAAAGAAACATAATCGTAAATAATTTTCTACTTCAATTAAAAAGCTAAGCAAGAAATGTTCATCTCTGAGTTTTGTTACAGACAATCGAGTGTTCAATACATGCATATTGCTTTAAAATTGAAAAACAAAAAAAAACTACTTAATAGTTTTAAAACAAGTTATTAAAGAGTAAATAAGTTCGTTCTTACATCTATACCATAAACCTTATAAGAAAATTTATTAAAAATTATAAAAATCACGGTTTTTTAATCGTAAGATTATTTTTTTATTGTGGAATATATTCTTTTGAAATTGTGATTGATTTACATTAATTTGCTTAGGCAACGATATAATGCTCTTTTTTTTATATATATATATATAATAACGGCAATGGACAGTTTTTTTTTTAATTTAGCACAATTTCAAAGGAATAACAGATCAACTTAATATGAATAATTATTCAATTGTAAAATAGAAACGAAATGTTCAATAAGAAAAAAGAAGCAGAATTTGAATTAACTTTTACTAACCCAGTAAAAATATGAGATCAACTCCTCTTAAGTAAAATTGTCGATCAATTGAGTCATTCAATTTTTTTAATTCATTGAGATTTGCATTTGTTCGTACATATTTGCATCACTACATAGTCAGTGCCGTTCCTGGGGTGGCGAACGCCTGCTTGCAAAGTCACTTTAGTGTAAGTGTTTGATTATGAAAATGGGCGTAATAAAATAAAACAACAAAAAAATATGACAAAAAATTTATTTTCGGCATCAAATAAAATAGATTATTAACGTACAATATAGATCATAAATAAAACACGTCCATTCGGAAATTAACAAAAAATCTAATATAACTCAATTCACTCAACTGAGTGAATTGAGTTAAAACTGTCAAACGGCGCTCAACGCAAACAAATCCGTTAACTTGAAAATGTGCAAGATCTGTCTAATACCTAATTATCAAATAACAAGGTAGTTTTAGAACATAACACGTCTTGCTTTTGCAGATGCAAGCTCATTGATCATTTCATTGCGATCGACTTCTTATATTAGTTTACTGTTTCTTCCTGTAATCAAGGTTTATAGCTTTGCTATAATTTGATTTTCAATAATTTGATTTTTAATAATTTGCTATAATTTGATTTTTTTCGAATTGTTGAATTTGGCGCCCCTTAAATTGGGCGCCTGCGTGTGGGGCATTCGCTGCACACCCGCCAGGAACGGCACTGTACATAGTTATTAAATTTTCTAGTAGAAAATATTTTCGGTAAAGACTTCTTGCACCATCAGAGATTTCTTGATTGCATACAAAAAAAAAAATTTAATTTTATTTATTAAAAAGAAAGGGTAAATTACAGCATTGATTTTCCGTGTGAAAAAAAAATCGATAAAATATAAGATAAGCTATATAATAAGATGTCAATTCTAGAAATTATCAGTTGATATTGTCATATCAAAGGAAGACAACACGAAGATGCATCCGCTACCTACGCTACAGACAGGGTGCGTAGCGTTTTTAAAAGGTGCTTTTTTTAATGGGTGTTTTTAAAAAGTGCTTAATTTTCCCTTTTCGAAAATGAGATTTTTTTTCTTCACCATGTCGATTTGCGCCACGTATTATGCAAAAGCTTGGTTTTCACATTGTTCTATTCAGCGTTTTCACACATCATTCAGACGCTATGCATTTAGGCATACCATCGTTTGACATGTTGCATGAAATACTTGCGGGTGCTTATTCTGGATTCAGTGTGAATTATTCTTGCACTATCATGTGCTGCGATTCGCAAGATATTCTCAATTTTCAGCCTTCATTTTCCACCCTCTGATATCGAACCGAAAAATCTCTTCATCTTTTTATGGTGGCTAATGAAATCGAGAAAAGAGTTCTCTGGCAGAAACTAGTTATTTTATCATGATCATGTAAAGTCTCGGAAAATTATTTTGCATTTTGTTAACATATATAGTGCTTATTTTTTGTTGAAAGGTTTGGCTACGCACCCTGTACAGAGCGTTTGGCGTAGCGTGAAAAGAAAAAGAAACAAATTTTTTTTTTGGGGGGGGGGGCACAAATTGTATTTTTTTAAGGATATTTGTATGAGGATATATACATTAGAACCTTGGTGGCTTAGGGGATAGCGTTCGCCTTCCTATGAGGTGAAACGGGTTCGAATTCCGCACCCTCAGTGGTAGACGGGCTAACCGTGGGAGATTTTCATCGCCATGTAACATAAATGCGAGTTAGTTTCATCAATCAGTCTTTCACGAAAGCAAACTTGATCCAAGAGTTCCTTTGTCATCTGGATTGGGTTCAAAATGACAAAACTAGGGAGTTAAACTTGAGTAGTTTTTTAAACTCAAATTTGGGTCTGCTGTTCAGCGACGGTTATTTAATAAAATACGTGTGCATAATAAAATTTTTATTAATCTGCCACTGTTATGCAGTTTTTGTTATCTAGTTATCCAAATTTTCAAAAGCCATTTAATAAGGATATCACATAGTTTCGAACACATTCTAATGAAACGTACCAAAAAAAAGATGCTTCATTTGAAACTGATTTTATGTATATTAATTATAGGAATATTTTTTTTTAAAAAATCTCAAACATTTATACATGAAACTAATCAGAATATAAACTTAAAATTGTTTGCTGTGAAACAAAGCTTTCTCTATATTAAAAAATTACGAAAGACTACTTCTGTTTTGGCTTAGAAATTTGAAATCACTAAGGTGTTTGTTAAAAATTGCATAGGGGTTATTATGAAATAAAAGAATTTACAATTAATCCGATATTTATAAACTGCTAAATTCATGTCGCTCTGCAGGCCCGAGGAAATGCAACTGTAAAGCTACAATTTGGTGTTAAAAAAAAATAATTTTTGATTGAAAGCTCTTTTTTTTTTTAATTTCAATTTGTTTTTAGTGCTTTTATTTATTTTTTTCTTGCCTTATGTTTCTGCTGTGCAAGAGCAATAAGACATGGAAAATAGAAATTGCGATGACGTGTAAAAAATGTTCTAGGAGTTTGATGCAATAAAAAAAAATTTCAGTAGTTTAAGAATTATCGATTGCTAAATTTTAATTTCTAGAATCGCCCACGAGTATAGAGTTAAAATTTGACACGCGGAAAGGTTTAATTTCATTTACTAATTTAATGCAATTTTTTTATTTTTTCGGAATTCTAATTTGTATGCCATTGCAATTTTAAGAGTTTTTTTTTTTTTAAAGAACAAAAAAAAAATATTTTTTTTTCCATTATTGAAGAAAAACTTAATTTTATCTCTGTCGAGATTTTCATTTCAAAAGCTCACACTTGACTTGATTTCAGTAACAACAAAGAATGTTAATAAATATAATTTTAACAAAATAAGCGAGGGAAACAAGTTGCCAGATATAAATCTTAATATTTGTTTGGAAATTTTTAAGACATGAGATTCTAAAGCGATAAAAACCTTTACTATTTGAACAGTTAGTTAAGAAATCAGACACACTTGTTTTTAGACGGATTTCTGACCCCCAAAATATGGTTCCAACAGTTTAGTCAGGACAGAAGAGCTATTTATCGAGAACTTTTTAACCGAATTGAAATTTTTTTGCACACATTTATGAAAGTCGTTTTTCGAGAAATAATTTCATGCGAAATAAATCCTAAAGTAAATATTTATTATTTTATTTAATGCATGGTTGAAAAAATAAGTTGTTTTTTGAATGTATTTATCTTTGGATAAACGAATTTCAACATTGTATGCACACATTTTTTTTAATTCTGTTAAAAAGTTCTCGAGATTTAGCGAAATATGCAAAAAGTAAAATTAACATTAAGGGGTCCAAACTTGGGAGCGTTCTCCTGACCAAACTATTGGGATCGTATTTCCCAGACTGCGGCTACCCGCTGTATTCTGGGGGTCAGAAATCCAAATCATTCGAAAAAAAGGTATATTTATTCAGAAAAAGTGCGTTTTCGTGTCTGATTTCAAACAAAAAATATCGTCTGATATTTTTAATACACTCATTGAAGTCACTCCTTCGAACCATTAAGATTGAAATACAGTCTGCACAAATTAAATAGCATATTTTAGGTCACCTGGAGCCATTAAGATATAACGTGAAGATCCGATCATTAGATCAAAAGTTATTCAGAGTGGTCCGTTTTTTTTTTTTTTTTTCTTATATACCCATTGTATAAACAGGGCTTGGACAAAAATTTTGGAAATACTAACTCCAGGGAAACTAATTTTTTTTCCCCAGCAAATGTTCGGAAATTTTATTCTGCAAAATCGTTGGCACACGAAGATCATGCTTGAAGCTTTTATAAATTATATCCTTTTTCAGGATTCGTAGCGTTTTTAAAAAGAGCTTAAAGGTGCTTATTTTCGCTTTTTAAAAGCCCTTAAAGGTGCTTTTTTCATTGGGTGTTTTTAAAAAAGTGCTTAATTTTCCCTTCTTCAAAATCAGATTTTTCCTTTACCATGTTGATTTTCGCTTCGAATTATGCAAAAAGACACAGTTCACACAATTAATTCAACCCCTATCTATTTCGGCGTATTGTCGGTCCGTAGCGTATGAAAACAACATTCGTTTAACATGATTCAAAATT
This sequence comes from Parasteatoda tepidariorum, assembly GCF_982258835.1. NCBI lineage: Eukaryota > Metazoa > Arthropoda > Arachnida > Araneae > Theridiidae > Parasteatoda > Parasteatoda tepidariorum. The sequence goes on from NC_141762.1 coordinate 1,916,822, forward strand.
TCATGTTTTTTGACAATTGTCAAAAACAATGCCAAGTTTTTTTTTTTTTCTTGACATGATGGTTAAAACAAGATAAAACCGTTAATTGTCAAAAACTTTCCAACCTTGCCTAATTATAATATTTTTTTAAAGTGCAATCGAAATGGGCTAAAGGTAGCGTAGAGCTCAACCTATGGCAACACTTCGCATGCTTTCATCACCATTAGCGTGTGGAGAGTCATAGAAGAAGGTTAGTTTCTGTCTTAATTTTCGAATAGATTAAAATCTTTTCAGTTAGGAAATTATATTAAACATAGTTCTAAAAGGAAGCATCTTGGAAATTTTAAAAAATATTTAACAATTAAATATCGTAGTACATTCCTATGCAATTGAGAGGAGGAGGAGGGGAAAGGGCCATAGGCATGGAACCGGTATTCTTCCCAGACGGCGTGTTAGAGCGTAGCGATCCCCTATATTTATATAAGAATGCTTTTAATACTATTAGGTCTTAAAAAAAACTGAACTCCTACGCTTAATTTTGTTCGAAGCAAATTTTGCTCGGCTAAAAAAGATATAATTTCTAGAAGCTTAATCTTTCAAATTGTACCAAAGGTTTTGCTACATAAAACCTTCCAAAACATATTCTGCTGAAAGAAGGTCAAAGGAGCATCGACGGCGGTCTGGGAAACATCCCTGAGGATGATTGTTTATTTAGAGTTAGTATAGAAGTGTTTCAATACTCTGTAGGTTATATGTAGTGAACAAATAAAATTACTTTGCAACTAGCTTGGCTGGTAAGGTGCTGTACTCACGTTTCTGAGAACGGGAGTTCGAATCCAAGGGCCGAAAACTCCCCGTGTAGTAAATGGTGTTTTGGTGCACGTTAAATCTGTCGTGTCACAAAGTCCTTCATGTTCCCATAACAAATTATACCTCTGAGAGTACTGAATTGGAGATTGATCGTTCTCTAGTTCAGGACAAAATTACGATTATATGATGAATGGGTCCGCCATATAAACGGTTGTGAAGTATGGGTGTGGCAGAAGTCGAATTCTTGGTCACAGATGATGCCACTGGAAAACAGGAACCCCTTGCTGCAATTTCCTACGACAACAACAACTATTTCTGCTTATTGTGTGCACACCTTCTGTATATCTAAGAAATTCAAATACAGTTGCATATTTTTCAAATCCAAGTAATCGTTCATTTTGTTGAGATTAACGTATTAAAATGTTTTTACAGAAAACTATAATTATTACTAAGGCCCGGATTTTGATGACATTTGCATTTTTGGACATTTTTTGAGATTTATAGGGCATTTTCTTCAAATTTTGGGGCGTATTTTGCATTTTGAAGCATTTTTTAAATTTCTTGTTAATTTTTTCTAATTTTTATTATTTTTTATAAATTTTTTTTATTACACTGGCTTCCAAACAATGAAGAAAATCTCTAGGATATTAACAGGTGAAGCAAAATCTTTTCAAATTGAAGAAGAATTGTCAGTAAGTGTGACCGTCCTTTTCAAGTAAGCACCAATAACATCAGTAGACGTTGAAAGAAGCCTCTCCTGGTATAAATATTTGTTTTCAGATAAGAGACGCTCGTTTACATTTCAAAATATTAAAAAAAAATTAATAATCCACTGTAATTCTGATATTTAGTAACATTATGAGATGGAAGTTGTTATATTCATTTGAGTTTCTATACAAAATGAAAATGTTTTGGAGTCAATATATTTTCCTTTTTTTGTTATTTTAGGATATAAAACATATTTTTCAAACTTTAATGATCGTAGAACAAGTATTGCATTGCTTTATATTTTTTGAAACGACTCATAATAATTTTAAAGAGTAAAACATTGTTTTAGTTCAATATTTTTATTTCTATTTAAGTCATGCCATAAGGCATTTTTAGCGCGATTTTCGCATTTTAAGGGCATTTTTAGCACTTTTAATGGCATTTTTTTGCACTTTTTAAGGGCATTAATTGAGATTTTTTAGGTCATCAAAATCCGGGCTCTAATTATTACATATAATTCAAAAAAGAAAGAGAAATGTTGACTTTCAAGAATAAAAAAAAAAAACAGGGACGATTGAATAAGGGCAACCGTGGGGGTTGTTAAGCGGAGCCATCTAGTAAATTAAAATGATACTAAAAACTAAGACAGCTTTTACATAAAAGTGATAATCAGAAAATTATTTCGTTATATTATATATGAACTACCGGAAATGTTTGATTTAAGGCTTTTAAGTTAAGAAATGGCTGTTGGGGGGTTTCAACAAATTCTGAAGATTAGTAAAATTATTGGGGACCCCCTGACGTTACGCCTATGATTTGACGGATGACACCACTGGGCCAGGAAGACTAAATTTCAAAGTAAAATAGTGTTAACAACTGATTGCCATTGACAACCAACATATAATAAGGCAATTGATTGAACGATAAAGAAACATTCGATTGTCCTAGACGAGTGTACGAATATTTAGAAACTAAATATAAGACTGCTACCAGAGGCATATCATAGAATATAAACCACTCCAGTCAAAATAGCTATAAAAAAAGTTATGTGCCATTGCTTCACATCTGGGCCTTTTTGCCTTCCCTCTACTACTAGCGCCCCCGATAATTTTTATGACATTAAAAATATAAGTAAATAATATTTGAACTGAATATTCTTATATATATATATATATTTTCAAATATGTGCATTTTCTAAAAATACAAAAATAAAATCTATTTTTTGTTGTGAAAGTAACATAACAAACATATATTTTCTATGGGCATTACTAGATGGCGTCACCAGTTACAATAGTAAATAGTTCCATACAGTTTTTTGCTTATTGAAATCAGTCCCGCAGTGGACTGATCATTAAGACACGGTTCCCAGCAGATCACCGAAGTCAAGCATCACTGGCTGCGGTCAGTGTGTGGGTGGGTGACCACTTGGATCAGTCTGCGTAGGGACCGAGGGTGTGCGGTATTGGTCCTCGTTAAACTGTGCTAACGTAAAGTGCTCAACTTCGCGTGCAGGTCGTTGGGCTACCGAAGCGGGGGTGCCATCCCCTCTGCAGAGGATCAAAATTGTGATGGCATGTCTTCGGATCATCCTCAGGGATGTTTCCCAGACCGTCGCCAATGGCCCATTGTGCAGCTCTAGTGCGACGTAAATGAACAACAACTTATTGAAATCAAGATATCGATTCGCGATCGTAAAGCTCGAATACGCCATTTAGTAAGAAGACCGGTTCTATGTCTTGACCCATCCCTCTCCTCCTCTTTTTAGTTTCATAGGAATATGCTATGATATTTTCATCGCTCTTAATTGTCAAATATATTTTTTCCTTCAGAACTATGTTCAGCGTATTTTTAATTTCTGCATAGTTTCCCAACTGAAAAGTTTTTAATCTGTTTGAAAATTAAGACAGAAACTAACGCGCTTCCTTCTCCCATGACTCTCCACACGCTAATGGTGAAAGGTGCCCTAGGTAGAGAGTTCTGCGCTACGCCACCTGTATCCCATTTCGATCGCCAATATCAGCAACTGTTTCTCTCTGCTGAGAGAAAAGTTCCTTATAAATAAAAGCAACTTACACTTGGACTAATCAGATCGTTTACTTTTTATGACATTTACAAAATTTCAATCATCAATACTATAAAATTTTCTTTTTTCATAAAGTGGGCTCCCTTTCCTCACCTCTTTCATGAAAAGAAGTAAAAACTATTTAAATGACTCATGAATAGTAACAAAAAAAGTTTTTACATTTTATTCTTGATGGGAATAATGAAAAACTTTAATTTTCATCATTGTTACTAGATAGCAGCATCATTAGAAGACGAGCTCGTTTAAAATTTTATATGCGTTTTTAAAGATGGAGTGGTGCCCCTTATTTTATTTTCTTTGTCTGCTACTAAACTGCATGTGTAACTATTCACGTATGCGCGAATCACATAGACGGAGCATTGAATGCAGTGAGAATAGTTAAATTTTATACACTGGTGTCCTAAACGTAAGTATAATTCGTAAAAGAACCTGAATAAATATTGATAAAATGATCCAAAATCACCTTTGGAGACTCACTGTTTGAATGTGAAAGAGTGGACGTGCGCAAGACATCAAAAAGAGTGTTGAGAATGCCTCGATCCCCCCCCCCTAGCGGACAAATACAGAAACATTCAATTACGAACTTTTTCTCCACGAGCGTGGTATAGCTTAGAATTTGTCATGCAACGTACAACTCTTTTCATCTGTATATAGCTTTCCCTTTTTTATCATGCTTAATTATTAAATTTAATTCTTAAACGTTTTGTGCGAAGTATTTTTCAGCCTAAGTGTAATTAGTTATCTACAGCCCAAGACCTTGGAAGAGAGTACTAAGTGAAGGAACCACAAGAAGCCGAAACAAGGTAAGATTCCTTGTTGATATATATTGAATCATTAGAAGTCTTTGTTTAGTATTCGTTATATGGCATCCCCTGCTGGGACGTAGTTAACTTTTTTAATTTGAACACTTATTCAATTGAACTGAAAAATATAAATTAGCACTAAATTGGAAAAATAAACAATGGAGGAACGGGTAACAATTTTAAAGAAAAAAAGAGGTTTGCTTAGATCGTCTGTTACTAAAGCACTGAATGTATCAGAAAATGAACTTAAAACAGAAGTGTCAGATATCAGTGTTTTAGAAGAGTGTTTGCATTTTCTTCTAAACAAAAATGAATCACTTGAATCGATTAACAAAGAATTAGAAGTTTTGTTTACACCAGATGAGTTTGAAGACGAATTTTCGAAATCAGAAGAGTACAGTGAAAAAGTTGTTCGTTGTAAATTCCGCGCTACCAAGAAAATTCAGGAATTAAACGAAAACATATCGATTGAAAAATCTAAAAATAAGGAATCCTTAGGACTTGATGAGTCTACAAATTATAAAAGTGAACAAAAAGAAAGTATTCGAATTAAACTCCCCAAATTAAGCATTCCCAAATTTTACGGCGAGTTTAAACAATGGCTGACATTTTGGAACAGTTTTGAGTCGGCCATTCATAACAATGACACTCTCGATAAAATTGATAAGTTTAATTACTTAAAAGCTCATTTGGGTGGAACTGCCCTGAATACAATAGAAGGTTTTTCTATTTCTGAAGAAACATATGACACGGCAGTCAAATTATTGAAAGAAAGATTTTCTCGAACAGATATTCTTATTAACGCCCACATGAATAATATCATAAATATGCAACCATTAAAGAACTCACGAGATGTAATTTCTTTCCGAAAATTTTATGATAACATAAATACCCAAATAAGAAGTTTAGAATCTTTAGGATTAGTCTGCAAAAATTACGGAAGTGTTTTATGCCCCATTCTCATTAAAATTTTACCGCCTGATTTAGTCTTAGAATATAACAGACGGGAAAGTGAAACTGAATCAGATATAAAAGAACTTTTGAGCTTTCTCTCGAAGGAGTTAAATTCTAGAGAACGATCTGCAATAATGAATCATGCGGATGACCTTCGACCCCGCCGCTTCTCTGAATCATTTTCTACCAGCCGTAAGCAAAACATTCCCGATACTCGATTCAAATATAATAAATCAGAAAATAAAAATAAATTCATTTCCGCTTCAGAATTAATCTCTTCTGAAATAAATGAAAATATGAATAAAAAATTATGCGGTTTTTGCGACTCCTCAAAACATGAGAGTTCCGTATGTGAATATGCTAATAATTTATCCGTTGAAGAGAAAAAAGATATTTTGTTAAAGAAGGGGATTTGTTTTAAATGTTTAGAAAATAAAGGCCATATTGCACGCTTTTGCCGTTTTAAGGTTGTGTGCAGTAGATGCCAAGGTAAACATCAAACTGTCTTGTGCTTTTCTAAGTTTGACCATGATATTAAAGGTAAAAATAGTCCTAATTCTGAAGATAACGTACTAACGAATCAAACATCATCTGAAACTGTATATTTGCAAACATTGATTGTTCGTATACACAATAAAGGTAAAGAACACTTTATCCGGGGAATTTATGATTCAGGCAGTCAAAAAAGTTACATTAGTAAATTTGTAGCTGAAAGAATGGGATTAGAAAAATTGGGTGAAGAAGAAATTACTCATGGACTTTTTGGAGGATCTCAATCAACAGAATTGCATAATCGATCCGCTTTGCAGTTAAGTAGTATCGATAGAAAATATAGTTGTGAGTTAGTTGCTATGGATCAAAAGAAAATCTGTACGAATATTCCCAGGGCTAATAATTTTGAGTTGCTAAAAGATCTAGAGTCAAAGGGTATATTTTTGAGTGATATTTCCCCAAAAAGTAAGGAATGTTTACATGAAAGGAATTTGAACGAAATACATTTACTATTGGGGGCCGACGTTGCAAGGAAGCTTATAACAGATCGTATAGAACATCTCTCTTGTGGATTAGTGGCAGTAAAGACCAATCTAGGGTGGACTGTAATGGGAAAGTCAACCAATCATGATAAATTTGATAGTTCGTTTTTGGTTCTATCCCTTCATGTTAATGATGCAAAAATCACAGATTTATGGGATTTAGATACATTAGGAATTGTCAGGGCCGGATTAACCTATAGGCACACTAGGCACGTGCCTAGGGCCTACGAAATTCAGGGGCCTACGAAAAACTTGGGAGAAAAAATTTGTAGACAAAAATAATTTAGCTTTAAAAACAACAAGTGTATTTTGCACAAAATTATGAAGATACATATAAAAATGTAATATTTTTCGGTAATAAATTATTTTGCAGAATCTTATGATCTAATATATTACTTTTTCGCGATTTTTGGATTCAACGAAATCTTGTATTAGCTGTCGAATTCCAAGACTACGCAAAATGTCGTATTCAATAGACATAAGTGCGAGCGATGCTAAACGATCATTGTTGAACGCAAATAATTTTTTATCAATTTTAATCTGGAGAAAGATCTTTCTCCTTCTGCATTTGATCCAAGAATCGACAAATATATTCTTAATGCAATGTGAACGTTAGGAAAAGTATTCACAATTTTATCTTTAACATTGTTATCGATCGAACTAATCATAATGGTATTATCGATATCTACTGCAATATCGGCAGTATGTCGGTATTGCAGATAAAGTTCGATAAACAAATTTGCAAATTAAAATCCATATTAATAAAAATGTAAAAAAAAATATGCAAGAAAATTTTAACATATATTTTGAAAAGAGGGGAGGAATGGGGGAAGGAGGGGAGGGCCCAAAAACGGCTATGCCTAGGGCCCACGAAAGGTATAACCCGGCTCTGTGCCTAGGGCCTACGAAAGGTATAATCCGGCTCTGGGAATTGTAGATCCTTGTGAAAAACGATCTAAAGAAGAATTACGGGATCTTGCCCTAAAACACTTTAAAGAAACTGTAACGATGGATCATGACGGGAGGTATAAAGTTCGCCTTCCATGGTTAGCTGGACACATACCTCTTGCCGATAATAAATCCTTGACAGAAAAAAGATTAAAGAACACGATAAGGTCTTTAAAATCAATTGACAAACTTAAAGATTATGAAAGGGTTTTTGATGAATGGGAATCTGAAGGGATTATTGAGAGAGTCGGCGAACCTGAAGCCTCTTCAACATCGAATGTTAGTTATTTACCACATAGGGCTGTATTTAAAGAACAATATACTACGAAATGTAGACCCGTTTTTGACGGCTCTGCTCGCACTCGAAACTCTGTTTCCATTAATGACTGTATTGAAAAAGGCCCTAATTTAATTGAATTAATTCCCTCAGTTTTGAATCGCTTCAGAGTTGGAAAAATAGGAGTCATCGCTGATATTCGGAAAGCATTTTTGCAAATATCATTAGATGAGCGGGACAGAGACTATTTGCGTTTCATATGGTGGAAAGAAGGAGATCATAGAAAAGAGATCATTTATCGTCATTGCAGGGTTGTTTTTGGGATAAACTGTAGCCCGTTTCTTTTGGCTGCGACTCTAGACTATCACTTAGAACAAGCCCCTGCGCATCTTAAAGATCTAGCCACTAAACTTAAGAACTCGATGTATGTGGACAACTGCGTCACCAGTGTCGATTCTCCTCAAGAACTGGACTATTTTCGAAATGAATCTTGTAAACTACGCGCATCAGCCAAATTTGATCTTAGAGGATGGTGTAACAACAGCTATTCCACTAGCATTGCTGAAAAAGACGAATTTCTATTTGAAACTTTGAATATAAAAGAAGTACCTGTGCTAGGATTGCTATGGAATACAGAAGAAGATACTTTAACTTGTGATTTAAGAAAATTGGAATTTAAGGATGAACCTGTAACGAAAAGAAGTATTCTCTCATTAGCTCACAAGCTTTTTGATCCAATTGGATTTACTGCACCATTAACCTTGATTCCGAAGATAAGTTTACAAGAGTGCTGGAAAATCAAAGTTTCATGGGACTGTAAGTTGCCTGATAATATTGTTAAGGAGTTTCATAAGTGGAAAAATCAACTTTTTGAACTGCAAAACGTGAAAATACCCCGAAGATTGAGTGAGTTCATACTCCATTCAGGAAGTTTATCTTTGCATGTTTTCTGCGATGCTTGCAAAAAATCCTATGCCACCTGTGTTTTCCTTAGAGTTAAAGTTAAGAGCGATGTAACCTGCCAGTTAGTCCAGGCTCGATCCCGAGTAGCTCCGTTAAAGAACATAACTATCCCTCGTCTAGAGCTTTTGGCATGTTGCATTGGAGCAAGGTTAGCAGAATCCGTCAAAAAGGATCTGAAACTCGAAGATGTAGAAACTCACTACTGGACCGACTCCATGGATACCTTATATTGGATTAGAACTGGCGTACCATGGGGTACATTTGTGGAAAATAGAGTCAGAGAAATCCGAAGATTATCTTGCCCGAATTCATGGAAATTTGTTCCTGGAAATAAAAACATCGCTGACTTACCATCACGTGGTTGCTCAGCAAAAAATCTTCTGCAGTCTGAATGGTGGAATGGTCCTGATTTTCTAAAAGAACCTGAAGAAAGGTGGCCAAAGAGCGAAATATTGCCAAATATCGATACAATCAATGCAGAAAAAAGAAAGACTATAGTTACTGCTACTAACGTAAAGGAGAGTGAAAAATTTTACAACAAGTACTCATCTTATTTGAAATTGTTGAGAATAACCGGATGGATTTTTCGATTCACTGAAAATTCAAAGAAAAGAGAAAATGACAGAACCATTGGAGAACTCAACAATAAAGAATTGAAAAATGCTGAGAAAATAATTCTGAAATGTGTCCAAAAGGATGCTTTTGCCAACGATGGAAATAAGAGACTGAATTCTTTGAAAACAATTATTGATGATGAAGGACTGATCAGAATTAAAACTAAGGTATTTATGAGAGAAGATGATTTTAATTTCCGTCTTCCAATAGTTCTTCCCTCAGATTATACTGTGGTTAAAAATCTGATTTATTGGAAACATAAGCAATTAGGACATTGTGGAATCCAATTACTGATGTCTACATTACGTGAAGAATTTTGGATCTTGAAAAGTCGAAAAACTATAAGAAATGCCATAAAATCTTGTGTCATCTGCAAACGTTTTCATTCTAAACCTCCCAATGTACCAGATGGTCTTTTGCCAGCAGATAGAGTGAAGGATGCAGCAATCTTTGAAATTGTAGGGGCTGACCTGGCTGGTCCCCTCATTCTGAAAGATGGTCAAAAAACTTGGATCTTGATGGTGACTTGTGCTATATTTCGGGCTGTTCACTTAGAACTCTTATCATCCCTCTCTACTGAAAACTTAATTTTGGGACTTCGAAGATTTATCTCACGAAGGGGAAGACCGTCAGTTGTCTACACAGATAATGGAACTAATTTCGTTGGAACACAGAACCTTCTAAAAAGCATTAATTGGGAAAAGCTAAAGACTGAATCCAATCTGTCATCAATTACCTGGAATTTCATTCCCCCGTCTGCCCCTTGGTATGGGGGATTTTGGGAACGTTTAATTGGCATGATGAAGAGAATACTAAGAAAGGTTCTGGGTAGAACATCATTGAATTACGAGGAAATGGTAACAGTTCTCTGTGACTGTGAGAGTGTAATGAATTCACGCCCCCTGACTTATGTGTCCGATGATGCAGAGGAGCTATCACCGATAACACCTATGATGTTCCTACAAGAAATAAGACAAGTGGGTGTTGCAGATTTCGATATTTTAGATCAAGAAAAATTTAAAAAACGGTTTGCATACAGAAATGAAATCTGTCAAAATCTTCGAAAGAGATTCAGAACGGAATATCTTGGTCAACTTCGAGAAACTTCTTCCAAGACCAAAACTTCAGAAGCTCTGCAAGTTAGGGACATTGTGATAATTTGGAATGACAATGTAAGCAGAATTCAGTGGCCTCTCGGGCGTATTTTAAAGATTTTGCCAAGTAAAGATGGACATGCCCGAACTGCTAAATTGCAAACCAAATCCGGAATCATAATCCGTCCTTTGAAAAAACTTTGTCCTCTTGAAGTCAACAAAACAACTGAAGAAAAATTGACGGAACAACTAAAGAAGCAAGCTCCACCTCAGTGTGCGCCTCTGCAAACTCGTGCTGGAAGACAAGTGCGTGTTCCTGATCGATTTGAACCCTGATGCTGTGACTTTTTCCTTTTTTTTTGAGTTCAGCTAGTCACTCTACTGAACTCAAAGAGGGGAGTGTTGAGAATGCCTCGATCCCCCCCCTAGCGGACAAATACAGAAACATTCAATTACGAACTTTTTCTCCACGAGCGTGGTATAGCTTAGAATTTGTCATGCAACGTACAACTCTTTTCATCTGTATATAGCTTTCCCTTTTTTATCATGCTTAATTATTAAATTTAATTCTTAAACGTTTTGTGCGAAGTATTTTTCAGCCTAAGTGTAATTAGTTATCTACAGCCCAAGACCTTGGAAGAGAGTACTAAGTGAAGGAACCACAAGAAGCCGAAACAAGGTAAGATTCCTTGTTGATATATATTGAATCATTAGAAGTCTTTGTTTAGTATTCGTTATATGGCATCCCCTGCTGGGACGTAGTTAACTTTTTTAATTTGAACACTTATTCAATTGAACTGAAAAATATAAATTAGCACTAAATTGGAAAAATAAACAATGGAGGAACGGGTAACAATTTTAAAGAAAAAAAGAGGTTTGCTTAGATCGTCTGTTACTAAAGCACTGAATGTATCAGAAAATGAACTTAAAACAGAAGTGTCAGATATCAGTGTTTTAGAAGAGTGTTTGCATTTTCTTCTAAACAAAAATGAATCACTTGAATCGATTAACAAAGAATTAGAAGTTTTGTTTACACCAGATGAGTTTGAAGACGAATTTTCGAAATCAGAAGAGTACAGTGAAAAAGTTGTTCGTTGTAAATTCCGCGCTACCAAGAAAATTCAGGAATTAAACGAAAACATATCGATTGAAAAATCTAAAAATAAGGAATCCTTAGGACTTGATGAGTCTACAAATTATAAAAGTGAACAAAAAGAAAGTATTCGAATTAAACTCCCCAAATTAAGCATTCCCAAATTTTACGGCGAGTTTAAACAATGGCTGACATTTTGGAACAGTTTTGAGTCGGCCATTCATAACAATGACACTCTCGATAAAATTGATAAGTTTAATTACTTAAAAGCTCATTTGGGTGGAACTGCCCTGAATACAATAGAAGGTTTTTCTATTTCTGAAGAAACATATGACACGGCAGTCAAATTATTGAAAGAAAGATTTTCTCGAACAGATATTCTTATTAACGCCCACATGAATAATATCATAAATATGCAACCATTAAAGAACTCACGAGATGTAATTTCTTTCCGAAAATTTTATGATAACATAAATACCCAAATAAGAAGTTTAGAATCTTTAGGATTAGTCTGCAAAAATTACGGAAGTGTTTTATGCCCCATTCTCATTAAAATTTTACCGCCTGATTTAGTCTTAGAATATAACAGACGGGAAAGTGAAACTGAATCAGATATAAAAGAACTTTTGAGCTTTCTCTCGAAGGAGTTAAATTCTAGAGAACGATCTGCAATAATGAATCATGCGGATGACCTTCGACCCCGCCGCTTCTCTGAATCATTTTCTACCAGCCGTAAGCAAAACATTCCCGATACTCGATTCAAATATAATAAATCAGAAAATAAAAATAAATTCATTTCCGCTTCAGAATTAATCTCTTCTGAAATAAATGAAAATATGAATAAAAAATTATGCGGTTTTTGCGACTCCTCAAAACATGAGAGTTCCGTATGTGAATATGCTAATAATTTATCCGTTGAAGAGAAAAAAGATATTTTGTTAAAGAAGGGGATTTGTTTTAAATGTTTAGAAAATAAAGGCCATATTGCACGCTTTTGCCGTTTTAAGGTTGTGTGCAGTAGATGCCAAGGTAAACATCAAACTGTCTTGTGCTTTTCTAAGTTTGACCATGATATTAAAGGTAAAAATAGTCCTAATTCTGAAGATAACGTACTAACGAATCAAACATCATCTGAAACTGTATATTTGCAAACATTGATTGTTCGTATACACAATAAAGGTAAAGAACACTTTATCCGGGGAATTTATGATTCAGGCAGTCAAAAAAGTTACATTAGTAAATTTGTAGCTGAAAGAATGGGATTAGAAAAATTGGGTGAAGAAGAAATTACTCATGGACTTTTTGGAGGATCTCAATCAACAGAATTGCATAATCGATCCGCTTTGCAGTTAAGTAGTATCGATAGAAAATATAGTTGTGAGTTAGTTGCTATGGATCAAAAGAAAATCTGTACGAATATTCCCAGGGCTAATAATTTTGAGTTGCTAAAAGATCTAGAGTCAAAGGGTATATTTTTGAGTGATATTTCCCCAAAAAGTAAGGAATGTTTACATGAAAGGAATTTGAACGAAATACATTTACTATTGGGGGCCGACGTTGCAAGGAAGCTTATAACAGATCGTATAGAACATCTCTCTTGTGGATTAGTGGCAGTAAAGACCAATCTAGGGTGGACTGTAATGGGAAAGTCAACCAATCATGATAAATTTGATAGTTCGTTTTTGGTTCTATCCCTTCATGTTAATGATGCAAAAATCACAGATTTATGGGATTTAGATACATTAGGAATTGTCAGGGCCGGATTAACCTATAGGCACACTAGGCACGTGCCTAGGGCCTACGAAATTCAGGGGCCTACGAAAAACTTGGGAGAAAAAATTTGTAGACAAAAATAATTTAGCTTTAAAAACAACAAGTGTATTTTGCACAAAATTATGAAGATACATATAAAAATGTAATATTTTTCGGTAATAAATTATTTTGCAGAATCTTATGATCTAATATATTACTTTTTCGCGATTTTTGGATTCAACGAAATCTTGTATTAGCTGTCGAATTCCAAGACTACGCAAAATGTCGTATTCAATAGACATAAGTGCGAGCGATGCTAAACGATCATTGTTGAACGCAAATAATTTTTTATCAATTTTAATCTGGAGAAAGATCTTTCTCCTTCTGCATTTGATCCAAGAATCGACAAATATATTCTTAATGCAATGTGAACGTTAGGAAAAGTATTCACAATTTTATCTTTAACATTGTTATCGATCGAACTAATCATAATGGTATTATCGATATCTACTGCAATATCGGCAGTATGTCGGTATTGCAGATAAAGTTCGATAAACAAATTTGCAAATTAAAATCCATATTAATAAAAATGTAAAAAAAAATATGCAAGAAAATTTTAACATATATTTTGAAAAGAGGGGAGGAATGGGGGAAGGAGGGGAGGGCCCAAAAACGGCTATGCCTAGGGCCCACGAAAGGTATAACCCGGCTCTGTGCCTAGGGCCTACGAAAGGTATAATCCGGCTCTGGGAATTGTAGATCCTTGTGAAAAACGATCTAAAGAAGAATTACGGGATCTTGCCCTAAAACACTTTAAAGAAACTGTAACGATGGATCATGACGGGAGGTATAAAGTTCGCCTTCCATGGTTAGCTGGACACATACCTCTTGCCGATAATAAATCCTTGACAGAAAAAAGATTAAAGAACACGATAAGGTCTTTAAAATCAATTGACAAACTTAAAGATTATGAAAGGGTTTTTGATGAATGGGAATCTGAAGGGATTATTGAGAGAGTCGGCGAACCTGAAGCCTCTTCAACATCGAATGTTAGTTATTTACCACATAGGGCTGTATTTAAAGAACAATATACTACGAAATGTAGACCCGTTTTTGACGGCTCTGCTCGCACTCGAAACTCTGTTTCCATTAATGACTGTATTGAAAAAGGCCCTAATTTAATTGAATTAATTCCCTCAGTTTTGAATCGCTTCAGAGTTGGAAAAATAGGAGTCATCGCTGATATTCGGAAAGCATTTTTGCAAATATCATTAGATGAGCGGGACAGAGACTATTTGCGTTTCATATGGTGGAAAGAAGGAGATCATAGAAAAGAGATCATTTATCGTCATTGCAGGGTTGTTTTTGGGATAAACTGTAGCCCGTTTCTTTTGGCTGCGACTCTAGACTATCACTTAGAACAAGCCCCTGCGCATCTTAAAGATCTAGCCACTAAACTTAAGAACTCGATGTATGTGGACAACTGCGTCACCAGTGTCGATTCTCCTCAAGAACTGGACTATTTTCGAAATGAATCTTGTAAACTACGCGCATCAGCCAAATTTGATCTTAGAGGATGGTGTAACAACAGCTATTCCACTAGCATTGCTGAAAAAGACGAATTTCTATTTGAAACTTTGAATATAAAAGAAGTACCTGTGCTAGGATTGCTATGGAATACAGAAGAAGATACTTTAACTTGTGATTTAAGAAAATTGGAATTTAAGGATGAACCTGTAACGAAAAGAAGTATTCTCTCATTAGCTCACAAGCTTTTTGATCCAATTGGATTTACTGCACCATTAACCTTGATTCCGAAGATAAGTTTACAAGAGTGCTGGAAAATCAAAGTTTCATGGGACTGTAAGTTGCCTGATAATATTGTTAAGGAGTTTCATAAGTGGAAAAATCAACTTTTTGAACTGCAAAACGTGAAAATACCCCGAAGATTGAGTGAGTTCATACTCCATTCAGGAAGTTTATCTTTGCATGTTTTCTGCGATGCTTGCAAAAAATCCTATGCCACCTGTGTTTTCCTTAGAGTTAAAGTTAAGAGCGATGTAACCTGCCAGTTAGTCCAGGCTCGATCCCGAGTAGCTCCGTTAAAGAACATAACTATCCCTCGTCTAGAGCTTTTGGCATGTTGCATTGGAGCAAGGTTAGCAGAATCCGTCAAAAAGGATCTGAAACTCGAAGATGTAGAAACTCACTACTGGACCGACTCCATGGATACCTTATATTGGATTAGAACTGGCGTACCATGGGGTACATTTGTGGAAAATAGAGTCAGAGAAATCCGAAGATTATCTTGCCCGAATTCATGGAAATTTGTTCCTGGAAATAAAAACATCGCTGACTTACCATCACGTGGTTGCTCAGCAAAAAATCTTCTGCAGTCTGAATGGTGGAATGGTCCTGATTTTCTAAAAGAACCTGAAGAAAGGTGGCCAAAGAGCGAAATATTGCCAAATATCGATACAATCAATGCAGAAAAAAGAAAGACTATAGTTACTGCTACTAACGTAAAGGAGAGTGAAAAATTTTACAACAAGTACTCATCTTATTTGAAATTGTTGAGAATAACCGGATGGATTTTTCGATTCACTGAAAATTCAAAGAAAAGAGAAAATGACAGAACCATTGGAGAACTCAACAATAAAGAATTGAAAAATGCTGAGAAAATAATTCTGAAATGTGTCCAAAAGGATGCTTTTGCCAACGATGGAAATAAGAGACTGAATTCTTTGAAAACAATTATTGATGATGAAGGACTGATCAGAATTAAAACTAAGGTATTTATGAGAGAAGATGATTTTAATTTCCGTCTTCCAATAGTTCTTCCCTCAGATTATACTGTGGTTAAAAATCTGATTTATTGGAAACATAAGCAATTAGGACATTGTGGAATCCAATTACTGATGTCTACATTACGTGAAGAATTTTGGATCTTGAAAAGTCGAAAAACTATAAGAAATGCCATAAAATCTTGTGTCATCTGCAAACGTTTTCATTCTAAACCTCCCAATGTACCAGATGGTCTTTTGCCAGCAGATAGAGTGAAGGATGCAGCAATCTTTGAAATTGTAGGGGCTGACCTGGCTGGTCCCCTCATTCTGAAAGATGGTCAAAAAACTTGGATCTTGATGGTGACTTGTGCTATATTTCGGGCTGTTCACTTAGAACTCTTATCATCCCTCTCTACTGAAAACTTAATTTTGGGACTTCGAAGATTTATCTCACGAAGGGGAAGACCGTCAGTTGTCTACACAGATAATGGAACTAATTTCGTTGGAACACAGAACCTTCTAAAAAGCATTAATTGGGAAAAGCTAAAGACTGAATCCAATCTGTCATCAATTACCTGGAATTTCATTCCCCCGTCTGCCCCTTGGTATGGGGGATTTTGGGAACGTTTAATTGGCATGATGAAGAGAATACTAAGAAAGGTTCTGGGTAGAACATCATTGAATTACGAGGAAATGGTAACAGTTCTCTGTGACTGTGAGAGTGTAATGAATTCACGCCCCCTGACTTATGTGTCCGATGATGCAGAGGAGCTATCACCGATAACACCTATGATGTTCCTACAAGAAATAAGACAAGTGGGTGTTGCAGATTTCGATATTTTAGATCAAGAAAAATTTAAAAAACGGTTTGCATACAGAAATGAAATCTGTCAAAATCTTCGAAAGAGATTCAGAACGGAATATCTTGGTCAACTTCGAGAAACTTCTTCCAAGACCAAAACTTCAGAAGCTCTGCAAGTTAGGGACATTGTGATAATTTGGAATGACAATGTAAGCAGAATTCAGTGGCCTCTCGGGCGTATTTTAAAGATTTTGCCAAGTAAAGATGGACATGCCCGAACTGCTAAATTGCAAACCAAATCCGGAATCATAATCCGTCCTTTGAAAAAACTTTGTCCTCTTGAAGTCAACAAAACAACTGAAGAAAAATTGACGGAACAACTAAAGAAGCAAGCTCCACCTCAGTGTGCGCCTCTGCAAACTCGTGCTGGAAGACAAGTGCGTGTTCCTGATCGATTTGAACCCTGATGCTGTGACTTTTTCCTTTTTTTTTGAGTTCAGCTAGTCACTCTACTGAACTCAAAGAGGGGAGTGTTGAGAATGCCTCGATCCCCCCCCTAGCGGACAAATACAGAAACATTCAATTACGAACTTTTTCTCCACGAGCGTGGTATAGCTTAGAATTTGTCATGCAACGTACAACTCTTTTCATCTGTATATAGCTTTCCCTTTTTTATCATGCTTAATTATTAAATTTAATTCTTAAACGTTTTGTGCGAAGTATTTTTCAGCCTAAGTGTAATTAGTTATCTACAGCCCAAGACCTTGGAAGAGAATACTAAGTGAAGGAACCACAAGAAGCCGAAACAAGGTAAGATTCCTTGTTGATATATATTGAATCATTAGAAGTCTTTGTTTAGTATTCGTTATAAAGAGTATGAAGCTGATTCACGTGCTGTGTGAAGATTGGTTAGGCGTCATTGCTGAGCTGAGGAATGAGTTGAACGACCAAAAAAAACCGAAAGGTGAAATGAAAACGCCGAATGGAATCAAATAATTATTGGAATGAGAGCGATTTGAAGCCGAAGTTACTCAAATTCTGAATGTGTGATCGTAAAACTATGTCAAAGAGATACAGATGATGTAACCCGTCGACCAGTTTAAGGCTGATCAAGTAGGATCTTTTCGTACAGGCCCAATATTTGGAAATAAAGGCGCGACGTTAGAGGGACAGTAGAACTAGAGAATATTCTGTTCAGCTTCAAACAACTATTGCAGGAGAACGATTTTAGTGGCAAACTATTTACACTCAATCATGCTGGTCTAGTAGTTTGTATTCCTCTTCGCGCCTCTGCACATGATTGTGTTTGTTGAAATTGGAGTTTGAAACATTGGAGTTAGCAACAAAGGGCCAATGTGACATTCAGTGACGAACCTGTAAACTGAATCTCGTTTAATTGGTGATCGAAATGTGCTATAGGTAGTGTAGAGCAGAACTCTCTACCTATGGTAACACTTCACATGCTTTCTCCATTAGCGTGTGGAGACTTATAGGTGAAGGAGATAAGTTAGTTTCTGTCTTGATTTTATGAAAATTACATTACTGTCTTGATACGAAAAATATTAAGAAAGGGGGAAATATCGTGGTACATACCTATGCACCTGAGGAGAAGAGGGAAGGGAAGAAGGGTCAAGACATGGAATCGGTCTTCTTCCTAGATGGCGTATTCGAGCGTTTCGATCGCGAATAATGATATAGAGACGAGGTAGGAGAGAAATATCACGGGGAGACACCATTTTTTTAAAAAGGAGTTCATCATGTGAAGATACAATGATGCTGAATGGCCAGGAGAGACCTCGCATCTCTATCACACGGAATCTATTTTTGCTTAAAGATTAAGTCTTCTTATGTTCGTCTATTTTGAAGTGCTGTCTATCCCAGATTCACATTCATGGATGACAACAATGCGTCTTATTCGACTTCGTTTGACGACTCTCTAGTAAAAATATTTAGTGCTTGGGAACACAGCGTGCCGTTTGCGTCTCTTTAATTTTTATTTGCCCTCCGAAGTATACTTTTAAATTCGAGTTTTTCATTATTATTTGTATAAGGTTCCCTCTAATAAATTAATACCAGAGTAAACTTAATAAAGATAGGTAGGTACTTTATTTACGTCGCACTAGAGCTGCACAATGGGTGACGTCCCTGAAGATAATCCGAAGATATGTCATCGCAATTTTGATCCTCTGCAGGGGGGATATGGCTCCCCTGCTTTGGTAGCCCGATGACCTGCTCTCGAAGTCGAGCACTTTACGGTAGAACAGTTTAACGAGAGCCGATACCGTGCACCTTCGATCCCTGTTCAGACTGATCAAAGCGGTCTCCCACCCGCTTACTGACTTCGGTGTTCTACTGGGAACCGAGTGTTTACGATCAATCCTTTGCTGGGGAACTTAATAAACCAAAGTGTACCCTGATTGTCAACGGTCATACCATGATGGAATTACCGGTTCTCGTCTGATCACCAAAGTGGCTATTCAGCAAAGTGAAAAATCAATTAAAAAATTTGCAAAAATCCCAGAGAAATCAAAAGTTTAAAAGGACTTTTGCATTTTAAGAGAGGGAAATTCCGCCAAAAGTGAAACTGGGAAATCTAACTCTTTGGGACGACTTCCTTCAAATTAAATTCATGGTCATAAAATTATGAAAAATTGATAAATATAGGGAGAGATGTTACCAGAACGCAGTGAGTCATATTCAGATTCAAAAAATAATTTTACATAAGAGCAGCGATAATCGTGTCAGGGTTAAAAATATATCTATATTTTTTTTGATACGTGGTGTGCAGAATATCTCAGCATCTAAGTTGTAAACTTTAATGAGAGATTCGAACTCAATGCAAACTAAAATTTCTCTGTATTTAACAAATAAACAAAAAAAAAAAAAAAAAAAAAAAAAAAATTAAAAAAATATAAAAAAAGTTGCAACCTACTGCCTTTACCACTGATATAGAAATTTTCAGCCGAGCGTGCTTCACATTGTATAACTCAAAATCTATTAGATGAAAAAATGTGAAATTTTGCACATTTCGAGCGAAATGTTTAAAGAGTTGAAAGTTACCTTATATTTGAGTTATTTTATGTTAAAGTTGAAGATTTGTTTTCTTCGTTATTATTATTTTGAGCAGCGTTGTTGCTGTTTCTAATGCCACTTGCCACACGGGCAAGCCTGCTTGGTGAAATCGAGCAAATTTAAGGCAGAGTATGCGTTGCTTGCTTTTCAGTGGCGCCATCCATGGACGAGAATTCGACTTCTGCCAGACCATACGTCACACCCGTTTATAGGGCGGGCCCATTCATTCATCCACAGATCATAATTTTGACCTGAATCAGAGAACGATCCATTTCCAATCCAGTACCCCCAGATGTACTGATTTGTTATGGGAACATGGAGGACTTTTGCGACTCGACAGATTTAACGTGCATCAGTCACTTTACTGCACGGGGAGTCTTCGGCCGGTTGGGTTCGAAACCACGAACTCTCGAACATGGGCTCAGCGCCCTACTGTTAAATTATATCTAAAATTTATGTTTATAATTAATATCAATAGATGGCGCTGTGCCAATTATTTACTTTCTCATATTTGTTATATTTTTATTCCCTCTTGTTCTGTCCATATGAAATAAACGTTGTGTTCGTTTCTCCTGAGTCATGTTTATTTGGGTATCCAAGTTTCTTTAGAGTACAGATTAAATATGGTGCCGAAACCCGGGAGGAAGTGCTCTTGCATCGATATCTGGATTTGCCATTAGTGATCAGAATTATGATTCCTCTATCGAGATTCTGAAAGAGCGTTTTGGAAGAACGGACATTGTGATAAGCTCTCATATGACGAAACTTCTTGCTATTGAACCTATTCGAAATGTTTCTAACTTAAAAGCTCTAAGAAGACTATATGATGAATGTGAAATACAAATAAGAAGCCTGTCATCATTGAATGTAACTGCAGGAAGTTATGGAAATTTACTATGCCTAAAATTGCAGTGTACCGATTTTGTAGACTAATTTTTGGAGCCATGCCAAGTCCATTTTTGCTTGCTGCCTGTATTAAGCATCATCTGAAGAAATTTCAAGATATTTATCCTAATACAGTTCAACTACTAGACAATTCCTTATATGTCGATGATTTCATCACTGGAGTAGACTCAGAAGACGAGGCTCGTCAAGTCTATCATGAAGCTAAAGCAATTATGAATGAAGCTTCTATGAATTTAACCAAATGGAACTCTAATTCGGAAGAATTAAAGAAAGAATTTTCCCCAGAAAGTAAAACTTTAAAATTAAATATGCCTGAAGCTACATCAAAGGTGCTTGGACTGAAATACTCTTCAACAGATGATTGTTTTACATTCTCACCAGATGAGGTTGTGGATACTCCTTCAGAAAAGAAACTGACCAAAAGAACTATTCTTCAGATTTCATGAGACTGTTCGACCCCTTGGGTTACCTGTCGCCATTTTCCATTCAAGCAAAAATTATGTTTCAAAAACTCTGGATAGATGGCATTGATTGGGATCAACCGGTGCCAGAAGAATTGGAACTGCTGGTACAACCAACTACAAGGATTATGTGAAGTCAATATACCACGTTGGTATTTTCGATCGAGAGAGACTCCACAGAGTTTAGAAATACATGTATTTTGTGATTCTTCGCAAACTGCATATGGAACTGTTATCTATTTGAGATTCACCGTTTCTAGTGAAATTCGAACAGCGTTTGTTATAGCCAAAGGAAAGGTAGCTCCTTTAAAGAAAATGACTTTGCCTCGGTTGGAGCTCATGGCTGCAGTCATTGGAGTGCGTTTGTTGAAAGTTGTGCAGGAGCAATTTCCTGATGCAAAAGCTCGTCTATGGACTGACAGCTCAATTGTGCTCTACTGGATTAGAGGATCAGCATATCGTTCGAAAACTTTTGTGAAAAATCGTGTCAGTGAAATAAAAGAAAGTACATCTCCAAGAATGTGGTATCACTGTCCAGGTAGTGATAATCCGGCTGACAAGATAACCCGTGGTGTAAAAATCAAAGATTTAGTGTGTGACAGTGTGTGGGCCTATGGTCCTTCTTGGTTATCCGAATCAGAAGAAAACTGGCCTGATAAAAATTCGTCGGAAATCGCATTCCTTTCTTCTTGTGATGTGTTATGACACCACCTGTAGTTAAAAATTGTGAAATTCAACCTATTTTGTGCATTTCAAAGTTCAGTAAAATTCGAAAATTAGTGCGTGTGA